>NC_059382.1:30795000-31995000 GCF_019703515.2 Myxocyprinus asiaticus | reverse complement strand
TAGGACCCTGGGAACATAGGAATGACCCCAATGAATTGTCATAATATCTTACAAGTACAGGGTTCTGATAGGGGAACAGTATAGATAATTCTAGAAATCTTACAAACATTGTGTTCTGTGCCACTATGCCAATGCCACAATTCAGAGCTGCATCATTAGCTGCGTTTACATGGACCCTGGGAAAAAAGTCTAATGTAACCATGTCAGTCAGATTAAATTGGCCACATCCGATTAAAATTTCATACGGATTGTAAGGGGTGGTGTAAACCTTTTCTAATGCTTTGAAAAGAGATTTTTTGCCATGTAAACACTTGATCGGATTGCTTTGTGAAACTGGGACGATCTGCGCATGTTCAGTATTGACGCAGTAATGGCATCATGACGTTTCACGCACAACGACACACTTTCATCACAGTGGGCATATTTGTGACCATCAGCGTAAAGAAGCAACAGCGATGAATGGAGAAACACCTGTGAAATGACGTCAGTAAAAGTTGCTTTTAATCCATGCCAAGTGCCAGGAAAATTGTGCCAGATTTGACTTTCACTGACATTTAAATATATTTTATTGATGATTCATCTCCGTACACTGGCCAGTCTGACGTGTGATCGGTGAGCACACACACCTAGCAGTATATCACTGTAAACATCTCTCATTCATGAGTTACAAATGTTTGTGTCGTTTTCTGGTCTGATTCGGTCACTATATTACTAAGCATCTGTGATGATCCCGCCTATATGAAAGTAAGATCTGCTTTTAGCTCATAAAGAGAACACAGAAAGCAACCGAGGCAAACAAACCTATGCAAATTATTAATAATTACTATTGTGTTTTATTTATGTTGTCATGCATATGTTGTCTCAAGTAGCGTAGTTAATGTAGGTAATTTATAAATATCCAGCATTTTCCATATCAACTTGCTGTGCAAATATGACTATTTTTACATTGTAATCTGGTAGCGTGAATAAATTCTGTGCTTCAAAATCTTATGTGTTGTTTAATGACTAACGTTAGTATAGTGTATAGCCTACAATTAAATATATACTGTATAGTGACGTTATAGTGATTTTATACAATATGTTACCATTGTCATACATCTTACACAGCCGTGGTAGTATACATTTAAGTGTTTAATCACTGCACTCCCCCTTCATCACTGGTTGACTTCGTGATTTTGGCTTGGGTATGTAAACAGCAGTATCACTTTATTAATCTTTAGAAATAGAAACAAAAGTTTTGCTGACTTTTGTCGCATCCCACAGTGCAGCACACTGAAGGTATGTGGAGTCTTGGTCATATTCTGAATGGTATATGGCAGCGAGGTAATATAATGATATCACATGAAACATGTAAAAAGAACTGACCTCTTGGTTCAATTCAAAGGCTGTATCTTTCAAAGCTGGATGTTTTTATTGTTGCTGGAAAATGAGTAGATGGTATATTTGAACATTTTGAATATAATATTTTTTGTTATTTATGATGTATTGATTATTACAAATACAAGCCGTCATGCATAACTTCATATCCTCATTTGTGGAGAAGTCAGAAATAATTTTGTGTGCTCAAAGTCAAGTGTGTACACCCCTTCAAACGGCGAGGGAATGCTATATAATCGTGCAGTGTACACAAGTCATAATAGCAGTTCCGATCTGATGCTTGATACATATAAACTCTCACATCAATCCGATCACTTTATGTAGCGATCATGTAAACAGTACATTCAGAATCATCAATCAGAATGATTTAATTCCGATTAAAACAAAAAGTGTCCATGTAAATGCAGCTAATTTTTATCTTTCAACACAAATCTTGAGCAAGGATTTTAAGTGTTGCAGCTTTGTCATAAATTCAATAGGCTCTTCTTCTTTTAGATACCAATTGAGCTCAGCTTCTTTGGCTTAGTCACATGATTCTCAAAACTACAAGCAATCCCTGCAATGACATCATATGACAGAACACAACATAGACTATCGTTCACTCAAGGTTTAGATAGGCCTCACTGGTACACAGGCCTTATCCAGCTGGAACAAACATGACAGTAGAACAATATGTCCAAACGCAACAGAGCAAAATAAGGCAAAAATATACTTTTATCACTAAAATGCTAAGAATGTATTTGTGTCAGTTATTAATGACCTAAAACTTAAACACAATAAAACTCTTACTTACTCTGATCAGTGACTAATTTATTAATCACAATTATATTGTATATTCGCTCTCCGGGAGCCAGGCTAAATTAGTAGCACTATTACTGCATATTACATAAATCAGACCCTAAGTCAGGTCTCAGAGGCAGTCCCGGTTCTACAGGGGCCCTTGAGGGTGCTAAGTGGAGAAAAAAGAAAAGGAAATAATGTTCTTTTCCAACCCACCAACCCATTAAGCAAAGCTCAACACTTCAGCAGTAAATTACACTGCAATGTTCAAGTTCATTTTGGGGACAATGTATATTCCTGGCTATATTTAAAAGCTCTTTTGTATTGCTGCTATTAGGTCAGACATTCACTGTTATTTTCTCGCTTGCTGATGATTTTCCTGTGCCCATGAATTCCATTTCAAGTCCTACCATTTCTGGTGACCATGGCAACTGGCTTGTTGTGTGTGATTGATTAAATGTAATGGCTGCTTTGAATATTGTGAAACCATAACCTAATTCCTGTCATTGCATGAAAGGAGAACATTTTGGATGAATGTGTGGGGTTAAAAAACTGTGGAAAACAGTTTTGGCAAAGAGAAATTAAGACAGTTGTAGATATTCAGGCATAAAGGCCATAGCTGAATTCATTTATGCACTTTTTTTTCATTATGTAACTGTTTAAATACTCCTGAAAAATCCACCATCTCTCATTTTAATTTATTTATATTTATTTGGCAGATGCACCAAAGCAACTTACAGTGCATTCAAGATGTAGATTTTAATTGAAGGTATACATTTTTTTAAATCGGTATGTGTGTTCCCTGGTAATCAAACCCATTTAGAGAGAGTATATGGAGGAAGAAACTGTCCACTCTTCAAAAAATGAATGGGAGAAATCCCAAACCTCAATATGGTAGCTATATTCAGAGTTGTGGGTTGTGTACATGTTCAGTAATGACATATAAGCCAAGCTGATCTCACAATGAAATCAGAAACAGTAGGTTAACTTTTCTTTAGTTAAAATCATTCTGTGCTTACAGAAATATTAAACACTACCCCCAATGGCCAAAGTGGTAGGTGTTGTTGGGCGTTTAGGCATGCGTGAGCTCCATTTTTCACTTGAAATGTCCTCGGACAGGCGACAAAAGCAAGTTGGAAAAAGTTGTTTTTAGCTGTAAAGGCTGTAATACAGTGAAGAGGTAATGTATATTTTATAAACTGTAGCCCAAACCTGAACCTAACCATCAGTGGAGTAAAAATTTTATTTTAGATGAAAAAATGCAATCTCCGAATCGCACTAGTCACTGATTATGCAAACGTGATTACTTCCTGGTTTCAATGAGGTATCCGAATGTCTTGGTTACTGATGTAACCTCTGTTCCCTGATGGAGGGAACAAGATGTTGTGTCGATGTAGTGACATTAGAGGTTCGATCTTGAGAGCCCCATGCTTAAAATAGAAAAGGCCAATGAAAATTGGTGAGTGGCATTTGCACACGGGCTCAACTGAAAAGGGGAATACCATGAGTACTGGGCCTGGTGGCGTTACTCCTCCGCCAAGTTAGTCACCGGACAGTGCTAAAGAATTAAAGAGGCATCCAGAGTTCACCGGTATGGGGAACTGTTGTGGACAAAAAGCGCACATTATCACCTTTGAAAAAGGGGAAAGGCATAATGCAAGCGGTACACCCAACCAGCCGCCCAGTCTACCTGCTGTTACCACGTAACACTCGGGTTGAAACCGGGTCTATGCGTAGGTTATAAAACCTTGCAAAGGTATTGGGTGTAGTCCAACCCACAGCTCTGCATATGTCTGCAAGAGAGGCCCCCCTTGCCAGTGCCCAGGAGGACACAACACCTCTAATGGAGTGCGCCCGGACCTCCAAGGGGCATGGCAAGTCCTGAGACTGGTATGTGAGAGAAATGGTATCCACAATCCAATGGGCCAACCTCTGCTTGAAGACAGCTTTCCCCTTCTGCTGTCCTCCAAAACAGACAAAGAGCTGCTCCGAGCATCTAAAGCTCTGCGTGCGGTCCAGATAGATGCGCAGGGCACAAAATGGACAAAGCAATGACAAGGCCGTGTCTTCCTCCTCTGAAGGGAGCGCTTGCAGGTTCACCACCTGGTCCCAAAAAGGAGTGGTGGGAACTTTGGGCACGTAACTGGGCTGGGGTATCAAGATCACGTGAGAGTGTGCCGGCCCAAACTCCAGGCATTTGCTGGTAACAGAGAGTGCCTGCAGGTCCCCCACCCTCTTGATGGAAGTGAGCGCCACCAGGAGGGCTGTCTTCAGAGATAGAATGGTGAGCTCGGCCTGCAACAGGCCTGCCTGTTGCACATGGTGCCCCACCCTGAGTTCAAGGCATCCGTCATGACCACGACACACCTTGAGACCTGCTCTAGGGAAACACCTGCCCATAGAAACGCCAGGTCCGACCAAGGGCTGAAAGTCTGATGGCACTGTGGCATGATGGTCACACACCTGGTGCCGTGGTGCCATGCCCACCTCGGGACTTGAGTCTGTAGCCAGTGCTGAAGCAGTCTCATATGCATCAACCCGAGGGGGAGAACCGCCGCCGAGGATGCCATATGCCCCAGGATCCTCTGAAATTGTTTCACTGGAGCCGCTACCTTCTGCTTGAAGGTCTTCAGGCAGGTCAGCACTGACTGAGCAAGTTCGGTCATAAGACGTGCCCTGAGAGCGACCGAGTCCAACTCCATACCGAGAAAAGAGATGCTCTGCACAGGGGAGAGCTTGCTCTTTTCCCAGTTGATCTGAAGCCTGAGTCGGTCGAGGTGCTGAAGCACAAGATCCCTGTGTGCACACAATAGATCTCACGAGGGAGCTAGGATTAGCCAGTTGTCGAGATAATTGAGAATGTGCTGCCCAAGGAATGAGGAAACTGCTCTTTTATTGACCGTGTGGGTGCCGAGGCCCAGAGGGCACTCAACGATGCCATACCCACCACACACTGCCCTAGGGGCGATGGTGGGGCTGGAGAGATGGTGTGGTCACCTCATTCCTGGGTGGGCCATGTCAGGACCGCCTCGAAGCCCATCTGGGGTTCTTGGGGGCCGACTGATGGGCAAGTGGAGCCGACTTCCTGCGGGAGGATTTTTTTCTCTGAGGCCGGCTTGCAGGCTCCGATGGTACAGGAGCCGGGGCCGGCACCGCAGGGGAACGGCTCTGGCGAGAAGCAGACGGTGCGGGACCTCGGTGTCCTGAAGGCGGCTGGGTCATGCCGTGGCAGGATGTGTTTAATTGCTTCAATCTGATTTCTCACCATCGAGAACTGATGGCGAAATCCTCAATGGTGTCACCAAAAAGCCCCCCTTGGGATATGGGCACATCAAGAAAGCAGACTTTCTCAGCATCACGCATCTCCGCAAGGTTGAGCCACAGGTGCCGCTCTTGGACCTTCGTCACACATAAGACAAGGTAGGTCATAGTGCGCAGTTCCTGCATCAGCCCTGGGTCGGTCCTACCCTTGTGCAGGTCTTTTAGCTCCTTGGCCTGGTGGACCTGCAGGATGGCCATGGCATGCAGGGCGGAAGCGGTCTGACCCGCGGCCTTGTAAGCCTTCATCATTAAAGAGGAAGAGAACTTACAGGCCTTGGAAGGGAGCCTTGGTCAGTCACGCCAGGTGGCTGCGCCCTGCGGGCATAAATGTACCGCTATGGTGCGCTCTACCTGAGGAAGCTCGACATATATCTTAGCCGCTCCGCTGTCGAGGGTAGTCAGAGTGGATGAGCCTGCGAAGCGTGTACGGGCAGTAAAAGTTGCCTTCCACGACTTCATTAGCTCCTCGTGCACTTCCGGGAAGAAAGGCACCGGGGTGGGGCGTGGCCGTGAGTCACGATCTGAGCCCAAAAACCAATAATCCAGCCGCGAATGCTCAGGACAGGGTTCCGTTTCAGCCCGATGTTCGCAGCCACCCAGGCAAGCATGGCTGTCATCTCAGCGTCCGACTCACCCTGTGCTCTAGCACCCATGGGCGGGAGCTCAGAAGAGCTCACGGACTGGGTTGGGGAGCAGCCGCAGTGGCTTCTTGCTTCATGAAGAAGGAAGTGAGCCGCGACCGCAACGTTCTCATGGGCATGTTCTCATAATGAGAACATTACCCTTCCACGAAAGCCGCCTCGGCGTGCTGGCGCACCAGACACTCGAGGCAGATTTCATGGGTATCCGGAGGGGAGAGATAGCGGCCACATACTGTAGCGCAATCCAGCAGCATAGCAAAGAGTGAGAGGACGAACACACATGCATTCGGCTCCAAAGAAAAAATCTGAATGAGTGATGCATGCCATCTCCTTTTATACCTGTATGTCCGGGGCAGAGAGTAGCATGCAAATTCCACTTGCCAATTGTAGGGCTTTACTGGTTGTTTAGATCAGTGTTACTATCAGAAATAATTAATAATTATTTCTGTAGTTATTAATCAATATTTAAATTAATTAATTGTATCTAACTCATTAAAACCTCATATGGGACTCCAGTAAATGTAGTGTGCTACGTTTAGGAGCAAGTTTGGTTATTAGCAATAATTAATAATTATCAAAGATAATTATTAAATATTAAAATCAATAGAACATTGATGAGAATCAATGTTAGCTTTTTTTAATCCTTTAAACAGTTATCAAGGATAATCGTTAATTGTTAACGTTGATGAAACATTAATTAAAATTAACACTAGCTTATTGATCATTCAAATTCAATCAAAGATAATTATCAATTATCAAAAATCAATAGAATATTAATAAGGATTAACATTGACGGGGCACCACCCTGAAATCAGGGACTAATAACCGAATATTAAAACAGTCTCAATATTAGATTGTTTTCTTTGGAAAATCGACATCCGAAGAATATCGATTTTCGGGAAAAAAAAACAATGAATGAAGGTTTGAATGCGAGCACTGACATCCCGTCAGCATGACACAGGCGTATGCAAAACAAACCAAAACACTTCTCTTTGTAATATAAACAAAAGTTTATTTATGCAGTAATATCAATTAATAATTAATACAATGCAGTCAATAAACTTCCGACTTACAACTACAAACTAAACAATGATATGATTAGATATGGAAATAAAAATAATTCTATAACACAAGGTGTGTGTGTGACAGTGTGTGTGTGTGTGTCAGTGTGGTTAGTGAGAGAGAGAGAGAGAGAGATGATTAAGTGACAGCCCGAAAGCTGATTTCGCGATAGCTGGAGATAAAACAGCCGTGTTCATCACTCAGAGACGCGGTTTTACGAGCGGGGCTCGTAAAAGTCCTGCGTTATTTGACTCTTTAATGGATGAACTCAGTTGCTGTCTCACCCGCGATGGCGAAAATGCACAACAGTCCAATTTGGTTGGACCACAATACAGCAAAACAAATTTGTGATAATTAATACCCTGAGTATTAATAATTAGCGGACATGGCGGTCCGTAAACTGTACAAGCAAAAACCTTGAAACACAAGAATAGCACACTATAATATTCTATCTCTGCCCAGACGTAACCTCTTACTTGAATCGCATGAGGACACAGGTAGAATGTGTTTTCCTCCGTCCTTTAACTCTGACCCGGTTTCTTGAGGCTCGTGTGATGACGAGAGGCCGTTTCCACGCACTGTCGGCGGGCGGTACGGCTGTTGATTCTCAGAGGGCGGTACGGCTGTTGATTCTCGGCGGGCTGGCGGAGAACTCAGAAATGTTGACTTGATTGAAGATGGAAGAGAAATCTTTAATCTCTTCACTTCTGTAGGCCAATGGATGAAGATGCGAATTGCTCGGCGGTCTCCTTCGGATCCGTTAGAGTGTTCGGTTGAACACAGAGTAATCTCAACTCGTCCAGCGAGATGGAGATCGTATGGCTACAGTTTCAAGTCGGACATTACTTCCTTAAGCCACGAGGTTGCACCGGAGAGCAGCAAAAAGCTACGTCCGTATTCGGTGAACAAAGTCGCTGGAAGCAACTCTGGAAGCATTTCAGAATTATTTGAAGTCCTGATGATGTCATGTTTGAGGGACATTCTGTTGTGTGCCTCATCCAATAGGAGTTGAGAGCTCGATCCTTTAGAGGGCAAGGCTTCATGGATCTGTAGTCTGTTTTGGACTCCCTTTGTTTGATTTTGGCGCGATTTTTGTCAGTAAAATTTACGACTTAGAAGGAGGGGGCTTGAGGAATGTTTGTATGACTGTTAGGCCTGCCTTTGTCTTCTATCTGAATACATGAGGCCCAACACAATTTTCATTGGCCTTTTCTATTTTAAGCAAAGGTGATTGGGGCTCTCAAGATCGAACCCCTAGTGTCACTACATCGACACAACGTTGAGTGAGTGACAGACAGGGAACACTGGTTTCCCACGCTGATGACGCAACACGCTTCAGGTCGCACCACAGGCGAAGGTAAACATGCTGGGGCCAATGCAAAAATGTTTGATAGGAGATGGCACTTGTCGGTGAGTCAGCATAATGTGGCCGATCCTAGGGTATACAGGATCACTCGGAAACAACATACCAACTTCATGTGTTATCATTTTGCATAAGCATATAAGCATTTAACCAGTGGTATAGGTTTCAGGTGAACGTCCCTTATACTCCCCTATACTATAACTTTCTCATGTGGCAAGTCCTTATATCAAAATAATCTCTCTTCAATAAATCCTTTTAGAAAATGTATTAAAATATTTTAACATATAGAACGGGCAATCTTAAGTCAATGAATAAATCACACTTATTTAATTTGTATCCCCTTTTCTCCCAATTTGGAATGCCCAATTCCCACTACTTAGTAGGTCCTCGTGGTGGTGCGGTTACTCACCTCAATCAAGGTGGCGGAGGACAAGTCTCAGTTACCTCCACTTCTGAGACTGTCAATCCACGCATCTTATCACATGGCTCATTGTGCATGACACCATGGAGACACCGCATGTGGAGGCTCATGCTACTCTCCGCTATCCACGCACAACTTACCACGCACCCCATTGAGAGCGAGAACCACTAATTGCGACCACGAGGAGGTTACCCCATGTGACTTTACCCTCCCTAGCAACCGGGCCAATTTGGTTGCTTAGGAGACCTGGCTGGAGTCACTCAGCACACCCTGGATTTGAACTCGCGACTCCAGGGGTGGTAGTCAGCGTCAATACTCACTGAGCTACCCAGGCCCCATTAATCACACTTATTAAGCATCATTGGGGTAGGGGCTGGGAAAGGCAGAAACACAGTTTACCTTATGCAGGCCGGACTGTTATGTTTTGCTAAACCTTGGTGTGCTCATGGAGGGAGAGTGCTTGCATAGACAATGTTATTCTAGAGCTAATGAAGTCCTGTATCACCTTTGTCACAGCTGTATTAAGTGTACATCAAGAGAAGCAAGGCCTTAAAAAAAAAACAATATCATTTGAAACTCCAAAATTACGTTTGTAAGCATCATATCTAATAATCGTTCAGACTTGGAAACAATGGTGAAATTCACTTTTTACCTCTATTTTTCTATAAATCTCTCCATGTTGTCATTATTGTCATAGTTGAGGAAAAATTGAGGAGTTGTCCTGTGACAGTGTCACTCGTATCCAGTTTCCGATGAAAAACCTGAGTTAGCGTGTACAACTTGACAACTTAGCTGACGTAGAGAGCAGCTTGAACAGTAGGTGGGGATATTTGACTATGGCGATTAGTGATTGGTCTCACTTTATTGTGTTGTGGTGGACATGCATCAGCAAGCCCAAAAATTTTGACTGTATTCTGGAAATAAGCCCAAAAACCCAACAACCTGTGAAAGCCCATATTCATAAGTGACTTTATGAAAAAATAAGCCCAAAGTTGCTAATAATAAGCAGACTTGGCATCTACTTATGTCTGATACAGAAAAACTGTGCTGGAATGCAATTGGCTGTTGCTGTAATCAAGTATTTATATTTTATGCATTGGGATACCAAATGCTGGGGTGGCAGTTACCACCCCATGCCATCCCGCTAAATCTCAGGAGAAATCAGCGACATGAGGTCAAATGCAGTGTCTCTGGATTCCGAATTTCTGAACACTGACCATGTGCTACACATCAAAGAAGTTACAGACTTCCGAGGGAACTGTGATCAGTATTTATGGCAGCAGGCGCGGCTTTTCCCACGCTGCCAGAAGTGCTACATCATGGCACTTTGCTCCTGAGTACTGTACCATGAAGGTCGCTGAACGAACTCAGGGTTTCAGGATTGGTTACAGGTTGACAAATTCAAACCAATCCAATCAGGCTTAATTGGTACCATGATGCAGCTCTTTAGCTTTCTGTGTCAACTCAGGCTTCGAATCTGACTTCAAGATTAGATTACGCGCTCGTGCACATGAATGAGTGACGTTTGCAGTGCACAACCAATTGTATGAGAGAACGTTTTTCACTTCTCACAAGAGACTCGGTATTTACCTCTCTGCTGAAAGATAATGATTATGAAAATAACAATTTAAATTAATTTAAACTGTGCACATATCATTGTTTTAAAAATATTTAAAAAAATGTAAATGCATTTACACTGCTCAAGAGTTCAGCATGAAATCATGAAGAATTAAAATACATATTTTCACAGTACAAGGGATAACTGTAAAATTATGAAGCAATTAAAGATATTTACACAACAAGAAGAAACAGCGGCTGCTACGAGAGCTCAAGAGGACTGCTGCAAACAAATATAGGCCCACAACAAGGACACACAGGCTTATTCATTTTAAAAGCTTACATTTATTTAAAATATAAAAGCTTGGATTTGAATGAACGAAGAATCTAAAGTGAAATGGAGAAAGATGGAAATTTATCAAATGGGGGAATATTAGTATATGCCTCTTCCTATCCAAACAAAGAAACAAATTTAAATCAATAGATAATATATGTATTAATAGTCATTTTAGAATTTGGTTAGAAAAAACAAAAAATAGTAAAATTAAGATATAGTTAATTTACAAGAAATTGCTAAAGGTCCTGATTTCATGCCAAATTCACAATTTTTTAATTATTTACAGGTAAGAAGATATTTATTAGCAGAAGATAAAGTAAAAGAAATAAAGGAAATGCATCCATTAATGAATTATATAATTGATACATACAATACAGCTAATCTAATAAAATTTTTAGGAAATATAAAGAATGCACTTGTAAGAGATATACAGGACACTCTGGATAAAATTATATGTAGGTGGGAGGATGAATTAAAAATAAAAATTAGTCAGCAAGACTGGGTAGAAATATCATATAATACATTTCATACTACTCAATCCAGTGTTTGGTGGGAATATGTTTGGAAGATACAAATGAGATTTTTTTATAGCACCTGTTATTCAAAGTAAATACAATAGCATGGTAAAAGGGGATTGTTGGAGAAATTGTGGAGAAAATTTTTTTGCATTACAGTCAAATTCTATATGAGAGCTCTAAACTGAAGCTATTAAAACAGGTTAATTTAAAATTTAACTGCACAGTAGAAATACATCCAGAAAACCTTATTTTGGGTAAAATGCCATTGTCCTTAAGAAATAAAACTCAACAAAATATATTTAGGGTGATTAAAATAGCAGCTTTGAAACAGATTACAAAAAATTGGTTTAAACCAGAACCGTTCCCACAGCAGTGCTCCTGGCCGTCTGGAAGAGAATGAGGCGGAGGAGGAAAAGGGTTCCTGCTCTCCAGTCGCTGCCTGCACTCCTGGCCACGATGGCCGTTCCCCTGACACTGCATGTACTTCCGGCCACGGAGGCCATTCCCCTGCCACTCCCGGCCACGGAGGCTGTTTCCCCAGTCGCTGTCAGTGCTCCTAGCCACGGAGGTCATTTCCCCAGTCACTGTCCAGTTCCCTGAGGCTGTTGACAAACCTGTCCAGTTCCCTGAGACTGTTAATGATCCTGTTTAGTCCCCAGCAACCATTGACCAGTCTGCTGCTCCGTCCAGTGGTCAGCACCTGTCAGACATTAGCTACCAGTCTGTTCAGTGCCCAGCGGCCTGACACTTCCAGTATGACACCTGTCATACACAAGCTACCAGTCTGTTTAGTGTCCAGCGGCCACCCACTTTCAGTATGACACCTGTCAGATACAAGCCACCAGTGTGTTTAGTGCCCAGCGGCCTCCCACTTCCAGTATGACAACTGTCCAGCAGCCACGCCCATTCTGCTGACCCCTGTCCAGCAGCTCTGCCCCTTGAGTCTTCCATGGCTAGTGCCTTGCTCCCTAGTGCTATTCTTCCCTTTACCATGCTTCCCAGTGCTATGTCCTCTAGTGCCTAGCACACCAAGTCCCCTAATGCCTTGCCACTCTGAACTCTGAACCCTTTGAGTCCCAAGTTGACTTGATCTCTGAGCCCTCTTAATCCCCAGATGCCATAACCTCTGAGCCCTTGCCTCCTGTAGCTCTGCCTCCTGCAGTTCCTTCTGGGCCTCCTGTGGCTCTGCCCCCTGCTCCTCCCCTGCCACTCTGAACCCTTTGAGTCCCATGTTGACTTGATCTATGAGCCCTCTGAATCCCCAGATGCCATAACCTCTGAGCCATTGCCTCCTGTAGATCTGCCTCCTGTGGCTCCTCCTCCTTCGGCTCCACCTCCTGCAACTCTGCCCCCTTGGACTCCACCTCCTGCTGATCCACCCCCTGGGTTTCCGCCTCCTGCTCCTCCCATGAACTATTTTTGGTTTTTGTGTTAAGGAGCTTCTGGTGCAGCTCCTTAGATGGGGGGCTCTGTAATATATATGGGACATTTTCCCTAGTGGCCACCAGAGGTCTTGAAGTTTGGTTTTTGTTGTGCCTCTATAATCTGTGTTCCCTTTGGTTCATCCCAGCTGTGTCTTGTTACCCTTGTTAGTTCTTGTGTGTATATGTAGCCCTTTTGTTTTCCCTGTATTCTGTTTTGCTTTATTTTATGCCTTTGTAGTTTGAGCATTAGGGTTCTAAACTCCTACTCGCCAGACCCTCATCATTCCAGAGAGAAACAATTTCAGAAATATACCAAATTGAGAAATTGAGTAAAATTTAAAATTAATAATAAAAGTCTGGAATGTGAACATAAACGGGATTTGCTTAAATATTATATTAATTTAGATTATTTCCTTCAGATTCTTGATTTTACAATATTAGATAAAATGAGACAGGACATCGTATCTCATTTAATATTTAAAAAAAAAAGAGGTGAAGCCTTAACTTTCCACTTCATTTGAAATAGAATATAACCTGTAAATGAATGAATTACACGTTATTTATAAAATACAGGTGCATCTCAATAAATTAGAATGTCATGGAAAAGTTCATCTATTTCAGTAATTCAACTCAGATTGTGAAACTCGTGTATTAAATAAATTCAATGCACACAGACTGAAGTAGTTTAAGTCTTTGGTTCTTTTAATTGTGATGATTTTGGCTCACATTTAACAAAGGGAGGTTTGAAAACAAGGTGGAGCTGGAGGGATGGAGAGCCAGAGCGACGCTGCAGGCTTGGAGGACCAAGTAGACTAGAGCAGATCAGGTGGGCGGCCAGGAGGCCAGGGAGACCAGAGCAGATCAGGCGGATGGCCAGGAGACCAGAGCAGATCAGGCGGATGGCCAGGAGACCAGGGAGACCAGGGCAGATCAGGCGAAAGGCCAGGAGACCAGAGCTGATCAGGCGGATGGCCAGGAGACCAGGGAGACCAGAGCAGATCAGGCGGATGGCCAGGAGACCAAGGAGGTGACCTCAAGGTGGGGACTGGGTCAAGAGTCCTGGGAGGTGGCCGCAGGACCGATACAGGGTCAGGAGGCCTGGGAGGCGGCCACAGGGCTGAGACAGGTCCAGGCGGCGGAGCCACTGGAGGAATAGTCTCTGGGGGCAGAGCCTCTGGAGGAATAGTCTCTGGGGGCGGAGCCATGGCAGGCGGAGCCGTGGCAGGCTTGAGACAAAGAGTCCTGGATGAATGGGAAACGACCTCCATGGTCACGAACATGTGAAGAGACTCGGGAACGACCTCTGTGGTTGTGGGCATGGGCGGAGACTCGGGAACGACCCCTGTAGTCGTGGGCGGAGACTTGGGAACGACCCCTGTAGTCGTGGGCGGAGACTCGGGAACGACCCCTGTAGTCGTGGGCATGAGTGGAGACTCTGGAGTGACCTCTGTAGTCGTGAGCATGGGCAGAGACTCGGGAATGACCTCTGTGATCGTGAACATGGGAAGAGACTTGAAAAGTTTCTGTTCCCTTCTCCTCTCCTCCTCCGGATGGCTGAAGTTGACAACGCCGGCTCTGGGACGGACGAGGCTTCTAGCTCGTTGACCGTGGCAGGCGTGGGCATAGGCTCATTGGCCGTGGCAGGCGTGAGTACTGATAAGCTGTGAGGAAGGGTCTTCGTGACCCTACTCACCGACATAAGCGGTGGATAATTTAACTTGGAAACAAGGGCCGTGGGAGGCTGGGCTGTGGTATGGCGTGGAGTAGACTTAAACTTGGTGGTGACATGGCGTGGAGCAGACTCAGGCATAGCTGTGGCATGGCGTGGAGCAGGCTGAGGTTTGGCTGTGACATGGTATGGAGCAGGCTGAGGCGTTGTTGTGACATGACATGGAACAGGCTGAGGCGTGGAAGACTCGGAAACCGGAACCGGGGTTGAGAGAGGAGGTTCCTCTGAAGCGAATGTCTCTAAAATTAACTCCACATATTCCTCCCACGTGTAATCACCGGTCTCCGGCAATTCCCTCCACTTGTGAGCTAGGAGGCCGATCTGATACAAGGACTTCAAGTGAGAATCGGTAAATCCCGTGTAACTAGCAATGGTGCTAAACAGATGAGAGTATTCTCTAATTGGTAAGTTTGCTCAGCTCAACTGGACAAAGCACAATGCTAGATCCATTTCGGAGGGTCAGTCTTTCTGTAATGAGGCAGATGTGGAATGAGGATCTAAATGCAGCTTTTAATGGAAACCAAAAATAAACAAAGTAACTCAGAATAGAATGAAACAAAAACACAGGAGACCAAGCACAGAACATGACAACAAATGTGAAGACTGACAAAGAAACCAGGGGAAACAAGGGCTTAAATACACATGGGCAAACAAGGAAACGAGGAACACCTGGGGAAAACCAATCATAAAATGAAACTACAAAAGGACTACAAACTAACAGGAAACAGGAACTAAACAAGAATTTCAACATAAAAGTCAACACAAAAACAGGGAATATGTGACAGAAGGGGTTTGGGTGGCATTCACCCCTTTCCATAGCAATCTTGAGCTTTTAATATTTTAAAAACTATAATTTTTTGCAGGTTTATAGATAGCCTAATATATAATGTTTATATTTTCAAAGATATTTTTTGCTATGGCTAAAGAGGGTAAAAGAAAAGCAATTACAGTTGAAGTCAGAAGTTTACATACACCTTAGCCAAATACATTTAAACTCAGTTTTTCACAATTCCTGACATTTAGCATAGAAAACATTCCCTGTCATAGGTCAGTTAGGATCACTACTTTATTTTAAGAATGTGAAATGCCAGAAAAATAGCAGAGAGAATGATTAATTTCAGCTTTTATTCCTTTCATCACATTCGCAGTGGGTCAGAAGTTTACATACCCTTTGTTAGTATTTGGTAGCATTGCCTTTAAATTGCTTAACTTGGTTCAAACATTTTGAGTAGCCTTCCACAAGCTTCTCACAATAATTTGCTGGAATTTTGGCCCATTCCTCCAGACAGAACTGGTGTAACTGAGTAAGGTTTGTAGGCCTCCTTGTATGCACATTCTTTTTCAGTTCTGCCCACAAATTTTCTATTGGACTGAGGTAAGTGAAGTTAGGTGGCTCGAGGGATCGAGCCCTATTCATTTAAATTGCCATTGGACCCATAGTTAGGGCAATCGTACCCCTTACGTGGACACCCACTTGGACACTAGCTTGGTGGCCATCTGTCACTTTGCCATTACTTTGGGGTAAGTTTCATTTTCCTCCTTATCTCGCCATATAGACACCTCTAGGGGCGCTCTCGAGTTGGTATGGTCACTTCGGGGAGTGCCCACGTGCCATCTACTGCCCATGGGGCATTTAGTAATGTAAATTGCATCCACAGAGCCTCTTTTTGTCTACCTTAACACTAGTTTTCATCATAGTCTTCCTCTTGTCCACAAACTCACTTCCTGTGTCCCCCTTACCCACTATTCTTCTAAATGGGCTTCCTGTTGTCCACGAACTCACTTCCTGTGTCCCCCTTACCCACTATTCTTCTAAATGGGCTTCCTGTTGTCCACAAACTCACTTCCTGTGTACCCCTTACCCACTAGTCTTCATCATAGTCTTCCTCCCGTCCACAGAACCACTATTTGTCCCCTTACCCAATAAATACCACTTTGGCATGTCTTTGCCCCCAGTGTGCCCCCTGATGCCATACATCACCCTAATTCATGCAGGACAGCGCCAAGGCATCCCACATGCCCCCTATAAGTGTGTTTTTAGGCGTTCCTGACACAAATTATTTTTTGTTACATTTTTTAATACATTTCCTCGTGGGGCACACGGTGGGGGCCCGCCCAGAGTCCTTTAAAGGTGTTTTCTGATGTTTGACTAAAACTTCACTGAAATCGTTAGCACTCTCAATATGTCGTCAAGAGGCCCACAAGGGGTCACTATGTGAAATTTGGGGTCTCTGGGACCTCTGGGCACGCTGACAGGGCGCATCCCACGAGCAATTTATTCCATTCATTTCTATAGGTGTTTCGTGGACACCCCTCAGAAAGCTCCAAATGACTCCAATTTGAAATCTATAGCTTCTCAGGGGCCCCTTAGTAAGTGTGCAAAGTTTGAAGTCTTAATGAATTTGTTAAGTGCTTAATTGGCTAACTTGTGAATGAAAAGTGACAGTTATTTTTTCTATAATATTTTTCTTGATTTTTTTAAAGTACTTGCCAAACTCTGAGGGACACAGCTTTTTAATATGTTGTTACTAAGGGCCCTACGATGAAGCATTCAAAGCCCCCAGGTCTTAGCACCTAATTTAAGGCTGTCCACGAAACACCTATAGAATTGCATTGGTTTAATGGGCAAGTGGGCTGTATAGAAAAGGGGGTTCCAAATGCCACAGGAACTTGAAAATTGAGATCCTCGACCATCAGGGACCCCCGAATCGGGCCTCAAAATTTGGGGTATCTAGATCCTTCCTGAGCGTAGGTCCAAACCCTACCCTAGTTGTCTCTAATCTAATTCAAGAGGCTCTGTCAAGCTGTGAGTGCAAGAGGCCTGTGTGTGAGAATCTTGCATAAACTGTCAAAAATACTTTTCCTCTTTTCTAGAGCCTTGTGCTCTCAATATGTCTTTCGAGGGTCATCGGGCTACCACCGTGTGAAATTTGGGGGTTGCAGGACCTTTCTAGAAAAGTCCTACCTGTAATTTATTCCATTCATTTCTATAGGTGTTTCGTGGACACCCCTCAGAAAGCTCCAAATGACTCCAATTTGAAATCTGTAGCTTCTCATGGGCCCCTTAGTAAGTGTGCAAAGTTTGACGTCTGAATGACTTTGTTAAGTGCTTAATTGGCTGACTTGTGAATGAAAAGTGACAGTTATTTTTATTACAATATTTTTCTTGATTTTTGTTAAAGTACTTCCCAAACTCTGAGGGACACAGTTTTTTAATATGTTGTTTCTGAGGGCCCTATGATGAAGCATTCGAAGCCCCCAGGTCTTAGCACCAAATTTAAGGCTGTCCACAAAACACCTATGGAATTACATTGGTTTAATGGGCAAGTGGGCCATCTAAAAAAGGGGGTTCCAAAGGACACAGGACCTTGAAATTTGAGATCCTCGACCGTCAGGGGTCCCCAAATCAGATTCTAGAATTTGGTGAATTTTGAATTTAATATGGTGTCGAGGGGCACTTGACGTGTCATTGTGTGAAATTTGGGGTCTGTCGGACCTCTGGGCACGCTGCCAGGGCGAATCCCATGATCAATTTATTCCATTCATTTCTATAGGTGTTTCGTGGACACCCCTCAGAAAGCTCCAAATGACTCCAATTTGAAATATATAGCTTCTCATGGGCCCCTTAGTAAGTGTGCAAAGTTTGAAGTCTTAATGAATTCGTTAAGTGCTTAATTAGCCGACTTGTGCACTCAAAATGACAGTTATTTTTCCATAATATTTTTCTTGATTTTTTTTAAGTGCTTCCCAATTGGTGAGAGACACGTATTTTTAACATGTTGTTTATGAGAGCATAAAGATGAAGTATCCGAAGCCCCTTGGTCTTAGCATCAAATTTAAGGTTATTTTCACCAGGTCACACAGGAAGTGCCCACATACAATTTATTTGAATGGTGAAAAATACATGGTTCGTGGACAGTCATTTTTTAGCTAATTATACATTTTAAAGAGTTGTAAGTTGCATATATGGGTTTTATTGAGTATGTTGAGTGATATACTTGATGTTTGATTGATAATATTACATGCAAATAGCAAGAAAAGCTTTTAAAATGACGACCCATGAACCATGTATTTGCCACCATTAAAATAAATTGCACGTGGGCACTTTTGTCTTTTTGCTGTCTTGTAGGAAATGCCAACGTACAATTTATTTGAATGGTGAAAAATACATGTTTTGTGGACAGTCATTTTTTTAGCTAATTATACATTTTAGAGAGTTGTTAGTTACATACATGCAATAAAAATGGTAATAAAGTCATATAAATAAAAAGTGTGGCAATTTTTCCTCATAAAATTCTAAGTCCAAAAGGAAGGTCCCATCTGCAGCTTATTTAATGGACGCAAATACATGGTTCGTGGAAAAAACCGACAGGGCAGACAGGTAGACAGGTAGATAGATAGATAGATAGATAGATAGATACATACATACATAGTTGACATATTGAGAATTGCACTGTGCAAAAGTGCTAAAAAGTGCATGTTTTAGCACAAAATCACAGACAGTTTCAATTTTTTGCGTGACTTTCTCTGATTCTCTCAAAAGTCACACCATAGAGAGAGGAGACTGAGAAGAGCACAGAAGTACCAGTTTCAAATTGCTAGCTCAATCTAGAGCTGAGACATGGTGATCCCACCTACAATTTATCCCATTCAAAATTGTAGGTGGTTCGTGGACAGTCGAATTTTGAGGTTTTGAAGGGTGTATATTGTTCAGGGGGTGTCTTACAGTCACCTAAATGTGATATTCAGTGAATTAATCTATCCCACACATTAAAAACAGATGTCCACCAAGTGACTATTTCAGGCAATGCAAATAAATTGCCTGTGGGCCATCCCACTTACAATCTATCTAATGGGCTAAAATAGGTGTTTGGTGGACATCATTTTTATAACTCCAGGATAAAATGTATGACTCAAAATCACATTTAGGTGACTCTATTATGCCCCTGAACAACATACACCCTTCAAAACCTCAAATTTTTATTTATGCAGTAATATCAATTAATAATTAATACAATGCAGTCAATAAACTTCCAACTACAAACTAAACAGTGATATGATTAGATATGGAAACTAAAATAATCCTATAACACATAAGGTGTGTGTGTGAGGGTGTGTGTGTGTGTGTGTGTGTGTAAGGAGGGACGCGCACAAAATGGCGGACGTGACTCTTGTGGGGAGTATGTCACGCGAGAATTCTGGCCAGGGAATATGGCCGTGAATGTGGGCAGAGAGAAACCAGTCAATGGTAGCTTAGGGACAAAGCTGAACTTTATCATGAAGCTATCTACTAGCCAAAAATGTGTGCCAGAATGTTTGTGAGGGGTTGTGTGTGTGTGTGTGTGTGGTTAGTACGAGAAAGAGAGAATTAAGTGACGGCCCCAAAGCCGATTTCGCGATTGTGGGAGAGAAAGCAGCTGTTAGTTCATCACTCAGAGACTCGGTGGATGGCTCGTAAACCGTCCCGCGGTCTCTGATTCTTTAATGGATAAACTCAGTTTGCCGGTCTCACCCGCGATGGCGGAAATGCACAACAGCCCAATGTGGTTGGACTACAATACAGCAAATTCGTGATAATTAATACCCTGTGTATTAATAATGAGCGGACACGGCGGTCCGTAAACTGTACAAGCAATAACCTTGATACACAAGAATAACACACTATAATATTCTATCTCTGCCCAGACGTAAACCTCTTACTTGAATCGCATGAGGATGCAGAATGTGTGTTCATTCGTCCTTTAACTCCGACTCGGTTCCTCGAGGCTCGGGTGATGACGGGAGGCCGTTTCCTCGCTCTGTCGGCGGGCGGTACGGCTGCTGATTCTCGGCGGGCTGGCGGAGAAATCAGCGACATTGACTTGATTGAAGAGGGAAGAGAAATCTTTTCTCTTCACTTCTACAGGAAGATGCGGATTGCTCGGTGGTCTCCTTCGGATCCATTAGAGTGTTCGGTGGAACACAGAGTAATCTCAACTCGTCCAGCAAGATGGAGATTGTATGGCCACAGTTTCAAGTCGGACGTTACTTCCTTGTGCCACGAGGCTGCACCTGAGAGCAGTGATGAGCTGTGTCTACACACGGCGAGCAAAGTTGCTGGAAGCAAATCCAGGAAGCATTTCAGAGGTATTTCTACTCCTGATGATGTCATGGTTGAGGTGCGTTCTGTCGTGTGCCTCATCCAATAGGAGTTGAGAGTTCGATCCTTTAGTGAGCAAGGCTTCATGGGATTTGTAGTCTGTTTTGGACTCCCTTTGATTTTGGCACGATTTTTATCAGTAAAATTTATGACTTGGTATGTGTGGGCTTGAGTTAGCTTTTACGACTGTGTTAGGCCTGCCTTTGTCTTCTATCTGAATACATGAGGCCCAACAACACAATACACCTATACAATAAATTGAAAATGGACTTTTAGTATGTTGGTGGACTTAGGGTTAATACACCTATACAATAAATTGGAAATGGACATTTAGTATGTTGGTGGACTTAGGGTTAATACAACTCATCTAGGGGGCATCGTACAGCTTCCATGAACCAGCAGCCATGGAGCTACTGAATAAGCGCTCCGAGGACCTCCCGGCCTTACTACTTCCCTACGTGCTCCACATGTGTGACCTCATGTGATATCTTCCGCAAAATCGTTTCCCTGACAGTAAACTGCATCTTCCTTGGGCAGAGGCCCCTCTACCCCGGTCGCCATGCTTTGTAGAAACTCCTCCCCCTTCGGGTAGGACCTAACATGGGACCTCTCCACATGACATACTTCCGACAAAACTCGGTAAGACCATGTGACGTATTCCACTCAAAATACCCCCCCCCCTTTTTGGGCAGGGTGTGGTCTCCGTGGTGTCTTTCCCTTGGGAGGGACACCCCCCGACGTAGACACTTATGGCTCCCAGTCGGTTAACAAATGCCACTCTTTTTGGGGAGAAAAAAGAGGAAAAGAGGCCTCGGCTGGGCTTGCCTGTCCCTATTGTTGGGCAGTCGACTTGTTCCTGAAGGACCATTCCACGCTCATAAGAGCATTGCGGGAGGTTTCGTGATGGCCTGGTGCGCTGGCTAGGAGGCACACAGCGGTCTGCCCGTCACGCACCGCCAGTTTACGTAACACGGTTCAGCTACTGGTAATTGTGGCATTTTGTATAGGGACCCCCTAGTGTCACTACATCAACACAACGTCGAGTGAGTGACAGATAGGGAACGTCCTG
Source organism: Myxocyprinus asiaticus (assembly GCF_019703515.2). Taxonomy (NCBI): domain Eukaryota; kingdom Metazoa; phylum Chordata; class Actinopteri; order Cypriniformes; family Catostomidae; genus Myxocyprinus; species Myxocyprinus asiaticus. The sequence continues at coordinate 31,973,262 of NC_059382.1, read as the reverse complement.
GTTACTTTCGTAACCTCCGTTCCCAGATGGAGGGAACGAGACGTTATGTCCCTCTTGCCACAACGCTGAACTACCCGCTGAAATGGCTGGGACCTGGTCTCGGCTCCTAAGCACAAAACCTGAATGAGTGGTTGCATACCAGCTCCTTTTATACCCGTATGTCCGGGGGAGTGGCATGCAAATTCCACTTGCCAATTCCCACTCTTCGGCCTTTTTTCAAAAAAGCAGAGGTGTTTGGGGCTCCCAAGAGTGACCCATAGTGTCACTACATCGACACAACATCTCGTTCCCTCCATCAGGTTATGAAAGTAACCATGACATTTTTTATATTTATTTTAAAGATCCCATGAAATTGTTTGGAGAACACAATTTTATTTCCTTGTGTTTTTTTACTAATCCCCCAGTTTGAGATTTTTAATGTGTGCTGTATTTTAAAAAATGCCACATTTCACTTTACAACAGACACTGATTGTTAGACAGATTGTATAATGTAAAACTTATTATGTGATTTTAATATGTTTAAAACTGTTGAATATTTCAGATTAGATGTGATTGTGTTTGCCAGTATGTGCACTGCCCATTGTTTACATTGCAATGCTGCATGGTATTCTGAGTTTGTCAAGCATAGATGGTTCTAAAAACCTAGCCCTTCCACTTGTTAAACTGGAAGTGGTATGAATAAGTGATGGATGGAATGGGAGATGGCTCAATTGGACTAACTAGTGTTTACATTCTTTGTTTGACATCAGAATCCATTGCTGCTTAAAATCAGCCAGTTCGAATGGTAATGTCTTCAAACTTTTATTTTGTGATTATATGAATGTTTGTAACGTAAAAAATAAAGATAATGTGGTGTCAAAAAGGCTGTTTGAGCACCTGTGTCATTATGACAACAGCTTCAGTCCCTCTCTGCTGGTAAACAGCATCGTGAATGTAGATTGCACCGGTTTGATGTGCGAAAGTGTCAAAAGCCTCAAATATACTTACACTCGAGCACATGAGCACTTTATTAGGAACACCTGTACACCTACTTATTCGTGCGATTATCTAATTAGCCAGTCGTGTGTCAGCAGTGCAATGCATAAAATCAGAAGCAGATATGGGTCAGGAGTGTAAATGTTAACATCAACCATCAGAATGGGGAAAAATGTGATCTCAGTGATTTTGATTGTGGCATGATTGTTGGTGCCAGACGGGATGGTTTGAGTTCTGTAACTGCTGATCTTCTGGGATTTTCATGCACAACAGTCTTTAGAGATTACTCAGAATGTTGCCAAAACAAAAAACATCCAATGAGGGCAGTTCTGTGGACGGAAACACCTTGTTGTTGAGAGAGGTTAATGGAGAATGGCCAAACTGGTTTGAGCTGACAGAAAGGCTATGGTAACTCAGATAACCCCTCTGTATAATTGAAGCAAGCAGAATAGCTCAGAATACACAACATGTCAAACCTTGAGGCGAATGGGCTAAAACAGGTGAAGACCAAGTCAGGTTCCACTTCTGTCAGCCATGAACAGAAAGCTGCCCTTACAAAAAATCTAGAGTTTTGGCAAACTAGCCACAAACTTGCCAAAATTTGCCACTCGTTATTTTCAAATGCAATTGAGCATGTGATTTGCCACAAATGTTTGACAGAAGTTTGCATCTCTTCACCAGTAGTGGTGAACCTGCAGCAAACCTTTTGCAACAATGGACAATTTGCCGCAAGTTTGCTGCAAAGTTAATTTGCATGTGAAAATGATCAGTGGAGAATTTGTGGCAAATTTGTGGTAAATTTTCCATGAACTCTCGATGTTTGTAATGGTGAGGCTTAAGTGGGGAAAGGCTCACCAAAACTGGACAGTTGAAGACTGGAAATATGTAGCCTGGTCTGATGAATCTCAATTTCTGCTGAGGTACACAGATGGTAGGATCAGAATTGATGCGCCAGCAGCATGAATCCATGGATCCAACCTGTCTTGTGTCAACAGGCCAGGCTGGTAGTGGTGTAATGGTGTGGGTAATGTTTTCTTGGCACACTTTGGGCCCTTTAATGCCAATCAATCATCGCTTGAATGCCACAGCCTATTTGAGGATTGTTGCTGACCATGTGCATCCCTTCATGTCCATAATTTACCCATCTTCTAATGGCTACTTCCAACATGATAATGCACCATGTCACAAAGCAAAAGTTATCTGTGTACTAATGGTTTCATGAACATGAAAATGAGTTCACTGTTCTTCAGTAGCCTTCCCAGTCACTGGACCTGAATCCAAAAGAACACCTTTGGGATGTGGTAGAATGGGAGATTCACAGCATGAATGTGCAGCTAAAAAATCTGCAGAAATTGTGTGAAGCAATCATGTTAACATCGCAAAGGAATGTTTCCAAACATCTTGTGGAAATGACAGTTCTTATAATCTTATTGGATGTTGCTGTTTTTATTATGATACTGTGTATTTTATGTTGCTCCCCTCCCCCAAACCCTCTCTACTATCTCCAAACTACCCTGTTTGTTGTAATGTGGACAGTTAGATAATTCGGTTCTCAAAACTTTTGAAAATCTGGCCAGTATTCACAGCATTGCTGACATGAGCAGCATGGTGGAAAGCATTTCCAAGTAAGTCACATAGCATTTATGGCTCAGGTTGTTGACTCAAATATATGCCCACAATTGAGTGCTCTTGAGCAAAGATGGCAAATATGCAGGTACTTTCGAGTGTACATGCGCCAGCTGAGCAACTGCTTTTGAGATGGTGATTATACACATGCAAGTAATTTTTGTTAACATATGCACTGTATATATTCAAATGGCCTAACTGTAGCACTTTTGAAATGTGGCACATTTCTCTCTCTCTCTCTCTCTCTCTCTCTCTTTGTCTTTAGATCACAGTTTCTTGTACATGCTCTTACATGCACTCTCTCACTCTGTGTAGTTATCCTCTGGTGCACTGCATTGTAGAATGCTAATAATTATGGCCTTCTAAGTGAAAATGTGATCCAACAAAATATTATTCAATGCTGCATATTTAAAGCAGGCAACTTCGTTTTAATCAAGTGCTGGCTGGAGACGTAGAGATGCTGCACAATAAGCAAAGCTGTGGATAAACAAGATTATAATTAATCTTTTAAGCAATGTGTAATATTGTTAATCTATTTGCTATAAATGAATAATCAAGCTATAATGTTTGTATATTTGAGCTATATTTGCATTTTTGATTGGCATTTTTATATGAAAGTTACTGTATTGATCTGCAGTTGTCAGCTTAGACTATTACTGAGGTCAAAATGGACCCTATTTATTTGTATTAATACATGATCCTGGTCTTATTGTTTGTGATTCATCAGTGCATACTATTCTAAAGAAAAAAATCTTTGTAATCTTTCATCAAAATGTAATAATATGCTCCACCTCTGTATTACTCATGACATTCCAGATGTGTAGGCTTTCTTTCTTTTGTGGAACACAAACTAAGATTTTCAGAAAAATATCTCAGCTCTGTTGGCATCATAAAAGTAAGCCATACGACTCCAGTGGTTAAATCCATGTCTTCAGAATATGGTAGGTGGTGTTAGAAACAAATACATGTTTAAGTAATTTTTTCTTTAAGATCTCCTCCCTGCCCAGTAAGTGGTGATTTACACAAAGAATGAGAATTGCACAAAACAAAAGAAGAACACTTAGGAGCAAAGAGCGCTAAGGGGGGCTGTATGAAAGTGGAGATTTATAGTAAAAAAAGGACTTAAATATTGATCTGTTTCTCACCCACAACAGTGATATTGCTTCTGAAGACATGGATTTAACCACTGGAGCCTTATGGATTATTTTTATACTGCCTTTGTGCTTTTTGAGCTCAACGTTTTGGACCCTGTTGACTTGCATTCTACTAAACAGAGCTGATATTCTTCTAAAAATCTTGTTTGTGTTCAGCAGAATAAAGAAATTCATACATGTGGCATGAGAGTGAAGAAATTATGAGAGAATTTTCATTTTTGGGTGAACTATTCCTTTAATAATGTTAAAGGAATGTTCCTGGTTCTATACATCCCAGCTAACAAAGAAAGGTCCCAAGAACGTCCCCTGAATGGCCTCTGCGAACATCCCCTAAACGTCTTCGTGTAGGGTCCTTTAGATGTCAAAAGGACATTTGGAGGGATGTTCATAGGACTTCCAGCGAACATTCAGGGATCTTTAAGGGACGTTCACTACCAGTCATTTGAACGTCCTCTTGATGTCTTTTGAATGTCATGTTAAATCAATGTCATTAACACTACTGAAAACACATAAAATCGATCCAAATGATTATTTCATTTGGGTAAAACTATGTTATACAACCAACACATTTTCAATTTCCATTTTAAAATCCCAAATACTTTAATTAATAAATCAGCCTATATATGTGATAATTTATCAAACACACAGCAAGTGTTGTTCATTTTATTTATGCAAAATATACATTTTACAAATACATAAAAACCTTTAGAGTAAACTTTTTTCTGCAATGCATAAATCTTAAGTCTACTGTAAACAGCCAAATCACACTGGTGCAAGCACAGATGAATGTATAATAATAAACAAATTACAGGCTAATTTAACAAGTCTCAAAGTTACAGATTTAAAGAGTTCCCCCCAAAAAATGTAAACTGTCATCATATACACACCCTCTTGTTGTTATGAACCTTTATGACTTTTTATTTTGTGGAATGCAAACGGCAGAAGGGACCGAGAATCTCAGTCAACAATCAGTTTTATTGCATTTTCTTCCTCTCTCTCTATAAAAGTGAATGGTGACTGAAACTGAATATTTCAATATATTCCACTAAAGACAAACAGGTTTGGAACATACTGAACCCCTCTGAGAGTACTGGGAGGGTTTTTTTCTTTCCCTGATTTGTTTGTTTAAAAAATTTGCAGTCCCTTGCAATAAGTTTTGTGCTCCCGCTTCAACTATTAAACTATGGTATTTGTAGTGAAACCATAACCAAAAAATGCATCATGGTTTTACTGTAGTAACCATGTTTGTAGTGAAACCACAATAATAATACAGGACAATGAAAACCAAGAAAAATAGAAAAGAAAAAAAAATCACAATTTTGTGGTTCTTCTGGTTTTACTAAAAATACCATAGTTTAACTTTGGTTACTGTATGAAACCATGGTTAGCCATTATGAAAATTAAACATAGTTTTACTACAGAAACCATAGTTTAACCATGGTATTTTTAGATACACTATAACCACAAGATTAACCATGGTTACTCCAATATTACTAAGTTAAAACCATGGTCAATTGCAAGGAAAAGTAAAACGTATTGCAAGGGCATGCACGTTTTAATTATCGATTTGTTTCTTAAACCAACCTATCGATTTGCTTCAGAAGACATTAATTGATCAACTGGAGTCATGTGGATTACTCTTATTACGCTTATAAAAATCTTCATTTTGGTTCTGCTGAAGAAGGAAAGTCATACACATCTGGGATGGCTTAAAGGTAAGTAAATCATGAGAGAATTTTCTTTTTTGAGTGAACTATTCCTTTAAGCCCTTTGGTCAGACATGGATACTCACAGGACGCATGATGCAAATCTCGTCATCAGCAGAGTGCTCGAGCACTCAATGTGCGCAGCCTGATTTTTCTAACTGTGCGTCTTTGAATGCACATGCGCCTGGAAATATTTGCACAAATTAGTGGATCCACAAGGTGGCAGTACTCACATTTGAGCCATTGCTGTAACGAAGAAAGGCTAGAAGAAGATGTAATCACCGGCAAATAACAGCAAACTAAGGTAAAAACAACAACAGTCATAGCGTGCATGTGCCAACTGGCCTGTGTATGTGCGTACCGTAAAATGGAGCATACTTTGACAGGCTCGCGTTCAACTGTATGCACATGCTGAGCGTTCGCATCAAAATCGAAGTATATTTTGGGCTCCAGAAGTCCACTGACCTTGAGGTGAATGTTCCTACCTTGTACATGTTGTTTTCATGAAAGATACATGCTGTAAAATTTATAGTAAAAGTAGTACTTTGAAGAAAAAAACCATACGCTTTTATAAATTAATTTGTGAGGTATATTATGTTCTTGTCCTTGTATTCTGGGTTCAATACAAGTTAAGCTCAATTGACAGCGTTTGTGGCATAATGTTGATTACCACAAAAATTATTTCGTCTCGTTCCACCTTTTCTTTAAAAAAAGCAAAATGTGTTATCAAGCACATCCCTGTTTTCTGTTACAGACCGTTTACACGATATCGATGCAAGACCAAACACAACCCACACAACCAGCGGCCACTTTGCACTTCAGCACCTGCTCCGTTCTCTTTCTCAGTGGGACTCTGGAACTGCCAGTCAGCTGTGAACAAAGCTGACTTCATTCCAGCCTTTGCCACACAGTCCACCCTCAGCATCCTGGCACTGACAGAAACATGGATACGTCCAGAGGATACAGCAACACCTGCTGCTCTCTCCAACAACTTCTCCTTCTCTCACAACCCTCGACACACTGGTAGGGGTGGGGGAACAGATTTGGTCATTCATAACAATTTGACTTTTTTACCACACTCTTCACTATGTAACAATACTAGTTTTGAATTCCATGCTATTACTACAATGCAACCCACAAAAATACATGTTGTTGTCATCTATCGCCCTCCAGGTCAGCTGACAAACTTTCTTGAGGAGTTGGATGTCCTGCTGTCCTCCTTACCGGAGGATGGTAGGCCACTTGTGGTTCTTGGTGATTTCAACATACACCAAGACAAGCCCCAGGCCACAGAACTGAATACTCTTCTGGCCTCATTTGACTTGGAAAGACTACACACCACAGCAACTCACAGATCGGACAACCAGCTGGACCTCATTTTTACACGTAACTGTACCAACACTCAATATTCTTGTTACTCCTCTACATGTCTCTGATCACTACTTTGTTCAATTCAACATGACTCTCCCATCTACATTAAAACAGACTCCACCTTTGGTTTACTTTTGCTCTAATCTCCGTTCCCTTTCACCCTCACGCCTTTCCACTGCTGTCTCTACCTCTCTTCCCACACTGAATGTATTTTCCATGCTTGATGTAAACACTGCCACAGACACACTAAGCTCTACTTTAACAACCTGTCTAGACAACAACTGTCCTATCTCCTCTAGGCCAGCACGTACTACACCACCCAGCCCCTGGCTGTCTGACGTCCTTTGTGAACATCGGACTGACCTCAGGGCAGCTGAGAGGAGATGGCGGAAATCTAAAGATCCAGCAGATCTAGGTAAATATCAGTCTCTGCTTGCAACTTTTTCAGATAACGTTAAATCTGCAAAAACCTCCTATTACCAGAACAAGATCAACAGCACCACAGACACTCGCAGCTTGTTTAGAACATTCAACACACTTCTCTGCCCTCCCCCTCCACCACCTGACACATCACTGACAGCAGATGTCTTCGCCAAATTTTTTACTAATAAGGTTACAACCATCAGCAATACATTCTCAGCACCACACCCTGTCAAACACCTGTCCCCTGTATGCAACTCTTCTGTCTCTATGTTCTCTCCTCTGACTGACACTGAGGTCTCTAAACTCCTCCTCTCCAACCACCCCACCACCTGTTCCCTTGACCCCATTCCTTCTCACCTTCTCCAGGCCATCTCTCTGTCAATCCTACCTGCACTCACATACATAATTAACACATCTCTACTTACAGGCACTTTTCCCACTACATTTAAGCAGGCGCGAGTAACCCCACTGCTGAAGAAACCCGCACTTAATCCCACACAAATAGAACACTACAGACCAGTCTCTCTCATCCCATTCACGGCAAAAACACTTGAAAGGGCAGTTTTCAATCAAATCTCTGCCTATCTCTCACAGAACAAGCTGCTGGATGACAATCAGTCAGGCTTCAAAAGTGGACATTCCACCGAGACTGCCCTGCTGTCTGTCACTGAGTCGCTGAGACAGGCAAAAGCTGAATCGCGATCATCCGTCCTGATTCTGCTGGACCTTTCTGCAGCCTTTGACACAGTCAACCATCAGATCATACTCTCTACCCTCTCCACGCTGGGCATCACAAGAACTGTGCTTGACTGGTTTAATTCCTATCTCTCAGGTAGGTCCTTCAAGGTAACCTGGAGAGGCGAGGTATCCAAGCCACATCAGCTACTTACTGGGGTAACTCAGGGATCAGTGCTTGGGCCACTTCTCTTCTCTATATACACAACATCACTGGGACCCATCATTCAGGCACCTGGTTTCTCTTACCACTGCTACGCTGATGACATGCAACTCTACTTGTCTTTCCAGCCCATCGACGCCACAGTGACTGATCAAATTTCAGCCTGCCTGGCAGATATCTCGGCCTGGATGAAGGAACACCACCTGCAACTCAACCCAGCCAAGACTGAACTCCTTGTCTTTCCAGCCAACACTGATGTTTAACACAACATCACTGTGCAGCTGGGTGCAACTACAGTAACACCTTCCAAAACTGTCAGAAATCTAGGGGTAACCATCGACAACAGACTAAATTTCACAGACCACATCTCAAAGACCGCAAGATCATGTAGATTTATACTCTACAATATCAGGAAGATAAGACCCTTCCTCTCTGAACATGCCACACAACTGCTTGTCCAGTCACTTGTCATAACTAGACTGGACTACTGTAATGCTCTCATTGCAGGCCTCCCTGCATGTGCAATTAGACCTCTGCAAATGATCCAGAATGCAGCAGCACGTCTGGTCTTTAATGAAACAAAGAAAGTGCATGTTACACCACTCCTTGTCTCTCTGCACTGGCTGCCGGTTGATGCACGTATAAAATTCAAGGCTCTGATGCTGGCATACAGAACAGTCACTGGGTCTGCTCCAGCATACCTAAAATAATTTATGCAGAGCTACGCGCCCACTAGAAGCCTGCGGTCGGCTAAGGAACGTCGCCTTGTTGTACCAACACAAAGAGGCACCAGAACACTTTCCCAGACTTTCAGCTTCATCATACCACGATGGTGGAATGACTTTCCCAACTCCATCCATGAAGCTGACTCACGCTCTGTCTTCAAAACACTTAACCAGTCATTAATAAAAAATGTAAAAAAATTTAAAATTAAAAAACATTCTTGTTGCACATTTCATCTCTTTTGAATACTATTCTGATGCTAGTGAAACTTTGTAGTATGGCACTTTTCATACTACTGTCTCCTTAAGATGATTCACTTTTGTTTTCCTCTTTTGTAAGTCACTTTGGATAAAAGCGTCTGCCAAATGAATAAATGTAAATGTAAAGAACCAACGACCGCGGCGGACACATTACGAGCCGTTCACCACGTCTCTGAGTATAAAATAACAGATGCCTTCTCTCCCACGATTGCTAAAATTGGCTTCTGTGCCGTCACTCTGTTCTCTCTCTCTCTCATACTAACCACACACACACACGACCCCTCACAAACATACCGCACACACATTTGGCAAGCAGATAACTTGGTGATAGAGCCCACTTTGTCCCCAAGTTATCGTACCAGCGGAGACACGTGTTAAACGGGCAGACACCATTAATCAGTCTCTCTGCCCAAATTTGCGTGACGTACTCTCCAGGAGAGCCACTTCCACCATTTTGTGCCGTCCTTCTCTCCTTTCACAAACACACACACACACACACACACACACACATATATTCCTCTCATGTATTATAGGCTTATTTGTTACCATATCTAATCATTTTACTGTTTAGTTTGTAGTTGGAAGTCAGAAGTTTATTGAATGCATTGTACTGATTATTAATTGATGCTACTGCATCAATACACTTTGTTATACTTCAAAAGAGAAGTGTTTTGGTATTGTTCTGCATGCACCTGTGTCAAGGGCTGACAGGGTATGTCAGTGTTCGGATTCAAGCTTTCATTGTTTACCTTTTGAATGTTGATATTCTCCGGACGTCGACATTCCTAAAAGAACAATCCTACATTGAGACTGCTTTACTGTCTGGTTATTAGTCCCTGATTCCAGGGTGGTGCCCCGGTAATATTAATCCTTATTAATATTCTATTGATTTTTATAATTAATAGTTATCTTTGATGGTTGTTGATTTGAAGGATCAATAAGCTAATGTTAATTCAAACCAATGTTCTATTGATTTTAATAATTGATAATTATCTTTGATAATATTAATATTCTGTTGAATTTGATAATTGATAGTTATCTTTGATGATTGTTGATTTAAAGGATTAAAAAGCTAATGATGATTCTAATCAATGTTCAATTGATTTTAATAATGAATAATTATCTTTAATAATTATTAATTATTGCTAATAACAAACCCACTCCTGAACGAAGTGCCCAACACCTAAAACAACTGTACAATTGACAATTTAAACAACTTTACTGCTCAAATAATACATAAGTTATAACAGAAGAATTAAAGCAAGTGCTTTTTGAAAATGACAAGCTTCACACTGAGAGGGGGAGAGGGAGAAGGGCCTCTACTCTTCAGGCATTGCCAGTGCCCACAGCCACGGAGGCCATTCCCTTGCCAGCACCCTTGGCCATGGAGGCTGTTCCCCCGTCACTGCCAGTGCCCATGAACACGGAGGTCGTTCCCCCGTCACTGCCAGTGTTTACAGCCACAGAGGCCGTTCCCCTATCACTGCCTGTGTTCATGGCCACAGAGGCTGTAACCCTGTCACTGCCAGTGCTCACAGCTACAGAGGCCGTTCCCCCGTCACTGCCAGTGTTCACGGCCATGAAGGTCGTGCCCCTGTCACTGCCAGTGCTCACAGCCATGAAGGCCGTTCCCCCATCACTGCCAGTGCTCACAGCAACAGAGACTGTTCCCTTGTCACTGCCAGTTCTCACGACCACGGAGGTCATTCCCCCATCACTGCCTGTGCTCATGGCCATGGAACCGCCTGTCCAGTTCCCTGGGACCATCAATGAGCCTGATCAGTTCCCTGTGGCTGTCGACGAGTCCGTCTATTTCCCTGAGACTGTCTAATTCCCTGAGACTGTCCAGTTCCCTAAGACTGTCAATATGTCTGTCCAGTTCCCTGAGATGGTCAATAACCCTGTCCAGTTCCCTGGGGCTGTTGACGATTCTGTCCAGCCCCCAGTGACCTTCAACGAGCCTGTTCAGTCCCCTGTGACCATCAATTATCCTGTCCAGTCCCTAGCGGCCGTCGACCAGCCCTTTGCTCAGTCCAGTGGCCAACACACTTCAGACACCAGCTACCAGTCTGTTACTCATCCCAGTAACCAGCCACTGTCATGATCCTGCCATTTTGATCTTGTGTTATTCTTGTTGTGGCAGGGTTGTGACAGTTTCCTCCACCCAGCTCTCAGGTTGTCCCATGTGCTTATGTTTTCTTCTCTCCCTCGTTTCCCCAGGTGCTGCTCAGCATCGCAATCAGCATGGCTGTCCCATGTTTATGGGCAGCACCTGGTTTCAGTCCTTCCGTTTTCTTTATATTCCTTTATTTGTCTTGTCTGTTGTGTTGTTGGATCGTTTTGTTTCTCGTGTCTCGTCAGTTTGTTAGTGTAAGTTCCCTGTATTCCTGTTTTGCTTTCTGACAGTTATTATTTTGTTGTTTTGTGTAGTTATTATTTTCTCCATCGTGATAATATGTGTTTCTCTGTTTGCTTTTGTTTTAGTTTAATACATTTTCAGTTTACCTCATTCCTGCATTTGGATCCTCATTTGTATTACCAATTCCTGACATAGTGGTATTAATGCAGATATTTACTGCAGAGAATTTTTGACTGCTTGCTGCTTCTCTCCTTGTCACACAGAGTGCTTCTAATTTCTTAAAATGTGCATCCTTGTTGGCAAGCAGATGACTTGCCGATAGAGCCCACTTTGTCCCTAAGTTATCGTACCAGTGGAGACACGTGTTAAACGGGCAGACGCCATTAACCAGTCTCTCCGTTTTGGAGAGAATGGCATTTTTCAAATGCACTGTGAGGATGCGAGGAAAGAGGAAGCTTACTGAGAATGCTTGAGCAAGGAAGTACAGTAGCATCCTGTGCTACAAATAGTGAAGCTATTAGCTTAACTACATTTCTGAGTAGTGAGGAGCTTCGCTAGTTTTTAAATCAAGTAGCTTTTCAGTAGCGAAGCTTTATTTTTTATTAGGTAGCACCATAGCGTTGACAAAAGCTACGCTGCTACATCATACATCACACGTGTGCAGCTTGTGAACGACTATTGCAGGTAAAGACATTTTACCACCGAAAGAGTACAAAAATACATAGCAGCCTAAACGAAAACACATCAAGAAAGTACCATGGCCTTACCATGTGTTTTGCACATGTCACTATCACCTGGGAACACCATGTTAATACAATGGTACATGAATAAGGTAATCATATATTAAGTACAATGGTATTCTTTGAATTACCTTGAAGCACCATGAAAAGTCAATTGTATGTGAATATGGTAACCATATATTAAAATACCATGGTTGAACCATTGTATTCTTTGAAATACCTTGAAGCACCCTGTAAATACAATTGTAGCCTATATATGAAAATTGTAACCTTGTATCAAAATACCTTGGTATTCTTTAAAGTACTTTGAAGATATAGAATGGAACATAAATATGGTAATTGTATTTTAAAAATAGCATGGTATTACCATCTGATGGATAAGGCGCTCGCGGTGCACTTGTGTCCACAGAGCGCCGCAACCTGGCGCGGGCGCCCGAAGTTCCCATCCAAGGCCTGTAGGTTTACGTTTTCCCTGACAGCTGAGGTGTACGGTGCCGCTGGACAAGCCGTCTCCACCCTGCATGCCATGGCTCTCCTGCAAGTACACCAAGCCAAGGTGCTAAAAGAACTGCACAAGGGTAGTTCTGACCCGGGATTGATGCAGGAACTGCGCTCGGCGACTGACCTCACTCTCCGCGCGACGAAGGTCACGGCGTGGTCTCTCGGGCAGGCGATGTCCACCCTGGTGGTCCAGGAGCTCCACCTTTGGCTCAACTTGAGATGTGAGAGGCTGACAAGGCATGGTACCTTGATGCCCCCATCTCCCAGGTTGGCCTATTCGGTGACACTGTCGAGGACTTTGCCCAGCAGTTCTCGGTGGTGAAGCAGACGGAGGCCATACAACACATCCTGCCCTGGCGCGGCTCAAGACCCTGCACACCGTCTGCTCGTCGCCAAGGGCGTCCTCCTGCAACAACAACGCTGGCTCCGCCGCAGCCCGCCCCCGTGGCCCGGCCCCGGCGTGGAGCCCAGTGCAGGAAGCAGACGCCACCCATCTCAAGGCCGGCCACTAAGAACCCGAGGTAGGCTTCGAAGCAAGGAGACCGACTTCTCTGGAGCTGGTGAGCAGACCACTCCATCCCCCGGTGGAGGGCCGGGAGGAGAATCTTTTGTTTCATTTTAATTTAATTTCGCTGCATGTCCAAGAGGCTGCGGTACCCAAAAAAGCAGGTTTTTAACAAAAGAGCGGTTTTCTTGTTCCCTGGGTCACATGTCCGTTGCGCACGGCTGTTGTCATGACCACTGTCCCATCTTTGCAGGTATGGCACTCAGTGGCGGTCCCCCCGCTCCTGTGCTCCCAGCTGTGGCACAAACACACCCACATGATATTGGGTCCAGTGGACTACGGGGATGAGACTCCTCCTCCCCCCTCCTCAGCCAATCTTATGGTGGGTGACAGGAGCCAGGAATGTGCCTCAGTGTCCCTGGGCCACAGAGCTCAAATCCCCTTGACATGGCACCTCGAGCTCTGCCCCGCTGTGAGGCCCCACCTGCTGGTACGTCCAACGTTATCATTCCCTTGGTCCCCCTTGCCCGGAATTTGGGCCCTTCCTACGGTTTGCCTTCGAAGGCCAGGCGTACCAGTACAAGGTCCTCCCCCTCGGCATTTCCTTGTCCCCTCGCATCTTCACGAAGGTCGCAGAGGCAGCCCTTGCCCCGCTAAGGGAAGTGGGCGTCCGCATCCTCAACTATCTCGACAACTGGCTAATCCTAGCTCACTCTTGAGAGTTGCTGTGCGCAGACAGAGACCTCATGCTCCGGCACCTCAGCCGACTGGGGATTCGGGTCAGCTGGGAAAAGAGTAAGCTCTCCCCAGTTCAAAGCATCTCTTTTCTCGGTTTGGAGTTGAACTCAGTCCTGATGACAGCGTGCCTCACGAACGAGCACGCACAGTCGGTGCAGAACTGTCTGAGGGTGTTCAGACAGAGAACAGCGGTTCCACTGAAACTTTTTCAGAGGCTTCTGGGGCATATGACATCCTCAGCGGTGGCCACACCGCTCGGGTTGATGCATATGAGAACACTTCAGCACTGGCTTCAGACTTGAGTCCCGAGATGGGCATGGCACCGCGGGACACATCGCGTGACCATCACGCCGATCTGTCACCGCCTCTTCAGCCCTTGGACCGACCTTGCATTTCTATGGGCAGGGGTTCCCCTAGAGCAGGTCTCCAGACATGTCGTGGTTACAACAGATGCCTCCAAGACGGGCTGGGGTGCCATATGCCATGGGCACACAGCCGCTGGCTCCTGGACTGGCCCGCGGCTGCATTGGCACATCAACTGCCTAGAGTTGTTGGCAGTACTGCTCGCCCTGAGGAGGTTTCGGCCATTGATCCAGGGCATCCAATTATGTTCAAAAAAATGGAAAAAGTGGATTTGCATAATATGTCCCCTTTAAAAATGTGTTAGTATTTGTTGAAATTAACATTAACCAAGATTAATAAGTGCTTTAAAAGTATTGTTCATTGTTACTTCATGTTAACTAATGCTGTTAACTAATGTTAACAAATGGAACCTTATTGTAAAGTGTTAACCATTATTTTTTTTATTATTGATTAGCTAGCAGCTACAGTTCATAGGGTTAAAAGGCAAAAAGTAAAATTATCAGTATTGTTATCAGCCACAGTGAGCCGTGAATTAACGTATCGGCCCAGAAATTCCATATTGGCACTTCCCTAGTTATAACAATAAAAACACTTAACAATAAATTTATTGTTAAGCCTCCACATCACAATCAAAAAAAACCTCCTCCAAATTGTATTCAGGTCTGGCTCTAATCTGGTATGGAACGCTCATTTTCACGATCCAGTCAAGTCCAGCCCAACTTTTTTTTCTCATTGAATATCCTGTTTTGCTTTGTACTATGTCACAGTGACATGCACAGACCTTAGCATGGATAGGGGCGGAAGGATAAAAACGGGCACTGATTTAAAAAAAATAAATAAATATGAATAGTAATTATAAATACTTAACTAATTTATTTGCTTTTTGAGTATTTAACCATTTTCTTGTATATATACACACTACCGGTCAAAAGTTTTGAAACACTCATTCTTTATATATATATATATATATATATATATATATTATTATTATTATTTTTTTTTTTTTTTTCACATTTTACAATAATAGTAAAGTCATTAAAACTATGGAATAACATAAATGGAACTATGGGAATTATGTTGTGACTAAACAAAATCCAAAATAAATCAAAACTGTGTTATATTTTAGCATCTTCAAAGAACTCACCCTTTGCCTAGAATTTTCAGAAATGTACTCTTGACATTTTCTCAACCAACTTCTTGAGGTATCACCCTGGGATACTTTTTAAACAGTATTGAAGGAGTTCCCATCTATATGCTGGGCACTTATTGGCTGCTTTTCTTTATTATTTGGTCCAAGTCATCAATTTAAAAAACTTTCTTTTTTTTTTCTTTTTTTTTTTTTAATTTCAAACATTTAAGCATACGCCTTCAGATCAAAAGATTTTTAAGATCATGAGAAACATTTCAGTCAAGTGTTTCAAAACTTTTGACCGGTAGTGTATATACTAATATATATATATATATATATATATATATATATATTTATTTTTTTATTTTTTTCCCTTTATCACAAATAATAGCCTATTCTGTTATATTTCTCACAAAAAGCACCCATAACGGAAACCCAGATTCAAAGATGGTGTATGAACCTGAAGGCAGGTATTTATTGAAAACACAAAATGGTGAAACAGGTATCAAACACAAGATATTGAACAGAAGTGATGAACAGAAACCTGATGACAGTTTGTATCGATGTAGGGATTGATAATCCTAGAAGAGCCACACACAGTTTGAAGGAGACATTGGAGAGGAAACTTGGAGAGATCGCTGAATGTCATTGGAGTAGAACTTGGAGATTAATTGGAGAACAGGTAAGTCATAGGTATGTGAGTCTGTATTCCATGAGAGATCAGACATTGATTGAGGAATGAGTGGGGCTTATATTGGGGAACTGATTGGTGTGGTAATGGAAGGCAGGTGCAGGTGATTAGTATTCGGGAGAGAGGGAAGGTTGTGTGTGTGTGGTGGGAGAGTCAGGTGAATCCGTGACAGCACCATGGTAATACACTTTATTTTCAGATCTGTGACAACCCATGTTTATGATGTTTATGTGTCATAGTAAAACCGTGGTATTTTATAAAGTACCTTGGTATGATGGTGCCCTACGCAGACTGCGTAATATGCGTATAGGGAGCTGCGGTACTGTAGTAGCCTAATGGTATTTTTCTGAAAGTGATTAGTCTAATGGCTCATTAGTTTCAACAAAACCAAACTGGCTTTGGCTGAACCAGACAGGTCCTTCAGTTTATGTCATTATTCTATAAAAGACAAACTGAAGTTATATCACTGAAAGCAACGTGACCGCTCCCATTATAATTAATACATTTGTCTACACTAGTGGTACGCGATGTCAGAAATGCGGTAGCAATCGAGTATTATTCTTTTGATGAACTTACAACACAATACATGTTGTACACCTTTAGATTGTGAACGAAAAGGACAGCTGCCCCGTTCTGTATACATAAGTGCTATGTCACATTACAGAAGTAAAAGTGCTGCGAATGCTGTTTCACGTTGACTTTGAATTTGTGAGGGGTTTGTATGTGTTTGTTGTTGTTCTTTTATATTTACTAAAGTGTTTGTGAGTAGGTGCTCAAGGGCATTTGAAAGGAGACTGGTAATGACTACAGAGAAGTAGGTGCCAGAACTTCATCTCATATTAGTCCACACATGTAGTACAAGAGCCCCATCGGAGTGATGACTAACAACAGACCCATTTAGTTGAGAAGTTTCAAGCACCTCCTCAGAAACCTCTTATGCTGTGTTCTAATCAACTGTGTCCCTGCATTTCAATGTCAAAAACAGCCTTCTTCATCATTTAGAGAAATATTTTTCTTGCTATTGTGAACAAACCACATTTCACTGGGACTCATTTCTTCAGAAGACACTGGGAGGCTTAAAATAGCTATTCAGCGGTTTCCAAGTAGGCGATCTATTCCTGCAAAGTCTTTAAAGCATCTATACAATGTGTCATCAGGTAAAGTATCTATACATGGTGTCATCAGGTAAAGTCATTATAAATCAGTTTTCACTCGACCAATGGCGACATGAGAGTGCGACATGACGTGTTATAAGAGTGTGAAGAGTTTATGTTATTGAGAACCTGTTTGTGTGTATTTTGGCCACCAAGAGCCCTTTTTGTTTATATTTCTTGTGATGCTGAAAGAGTAAAAAAAAATACTCACATTGACTGCTGTCTCCTGACTACTCCATTGCCCACGAACTCAGAAGCTTTCACATCCACTAACAGCTAAAGAGAGCATAACATGTATTACAGGGTGTAGGCTTCATAATATATGCAGTGTGCACTCATACATCCGAAATCTGACGCCTCATTAGAGCTGAGTGCCGCTATGTCTGGGCTATGAGTGCACGCATGCACACAGCGAGTTGTCTACCACTTTGTGCCCATCAAGCAGAGATGGGCAGTATTTCAATTAAATTTATTTAAAATACATATTTAATTACTTTTGTGTATTTTGTCATTTGTATTTTGTTGGACAGAAAATAATCCAAAAGATTATTGAAAGACAGGATAAAAAAATCGTAAGATTGTAAAAATACAAACAAATACAAACAAACATTTTATGTGTTAGGTGAGCTTTTTAATATGCCAAAATATGTCAGCTCAAGTGCGTATTAATTTCAGTGTTAAACTATCCCAGTTTAATATGAAGAGACAACTATAAGTATAGCAGTATTAGGTTGATTTGCCTAAAGCCTGACATCGTAACATTGGCTTAACCAATTATGTTTGTTTGAGGTAGGATCTGTTTGCTCGACCAATGGCAAATGGGAGAAGAGTTTGGTAAACTTGTTTGAAAAGAATAATTATATTTGCAATTCTGTTTGGTGATGCTAGTGCCGCAGAAATGACACACTTTAGCTTTGAAGATGAAGGTATAATTAACAGAATCCCATGAAGCCAAATGGACCCTTTCAGCAGAGTCAAATGAGAGACATATTGGCATTCATGAACAATATTTCAGATTCTAGGCAGCAAATTCTGTTTGAATAAGATGAAAGCAGTATTTGAGGCGTTAACTCCCTAAAATTGCCACATCTTTTGATGACAAAAGCAAAAAGTGAAAATAACAAACATTATCATATGCAAAAATAAAGGATTGTTTTGATGTTTTGTGAGTGTATCATTAAGTGTGTTTTATATTTATTTTATGTTGCTTTTTGGTAGAGAGATTAAGTTGAATATGAGGGTAAGTCATGCACGTTTACAATATTGTCATAGTTCTTGTGGAGAGAGCTAGCTAGAGATGAATGCTTTTTAACCTCATCTCCATCAGTTATGTGAACCCAGAAATTAACACTGAGTCAGACTTTCACATTCTCCACGAATGCTCCTGGCAGTTTAGTTCATGCATTTTTAAGGCCACTTAAAAAAAAATAAATAAAGAAAAATCAGAGAAACTGGACGAAAAAAATTTGAGGGCTTGTGGGATGTTAACCATTGATTGTGTCTCCTACTTTCAGAACTGTTGTGAGCACATCCCTAAGTGACTCAAGCAAGGCACTTTATATAATGCAGACTGCATCCAAACAATCCATATTTCATGCCGTTGTCATGGTATTACTCTATCCATAAGCTTCTGCATTTGACATCATAAACTGCTCCCACACATCAGAGATTTGGGCTACCACCACTGCTGAAAAGACCAGCTTACACCAGCATTGATTTCCATACTGGTTTAAGCTGATTTATAGTGGTCAGTACAAGTTTAGCTGGTTAAGCTCTTGCTGGTTAAAGGGATGGTTCACCCAAAATGAAAATTATTAGTGATGTCCAGTTCATGAATGAATCGTTCTTTTGAACCAGTTCTTTTTAGTGAACGAGTTGAACCAGTTCAATAAATCGGACTGAAAGTTTGAAACAGTTTGCGTCTCGAGTCAGCACTGATCCACAAGTTACAAGTTCGCCTCTTCCGAACATAATATTGAGAACTGCTGATCAGTGAGCTGCTGATGATATGGATTTACTGAACGTGTTTAAGCGTGTATTCTACGATGCCGGGGTATTAGCATTATGTACAGTGACGTCATTACGTGATGATGTAAAAGAACTGGTGAATTGTTTTTTTTAACCGGTTAATTGGAACGAACCAACCGAAAGAACCAGTTCATGGAAAAGAATCTGACTTTCCATCACTAAAATTATGTCATCATTTACTCAACCTCATGTCATTCCAGATCTGTATTATTTTCATTCATCTGTAGAACAAAAAAATGTGAATTTGTCATTTTTTGTCATTTGTCAATTCACAATTTTTTTACATAACATTACATTACATTACATTACATTATTGTAACAAATTGGACCCTTTTTATGGTTTTACCAACTCTGAATATAATTGTTGTGATAACAAATTTGCAAATGATGAGAATGAAACAGTTCTAGTTTATCAGCAAATTAAAAAGCATTATTTAAGAATTGATAGGATCAGCTATACACATAGAAAATACAAGATTCTAGGCTATAAAATGACACCTATTTTAAAACAGACATATTGATTGACCTCTTGTCCAGATGACTTGTGCGCTGTGCTCTAACTCTTTTGAAGTCATAAGATTTACATTGATAACCTTGCCCTCTGGTGGGCTGTTAAGTGCTGCGATTGGATCATTGAGTCATTGAGTTTGAGAACTAGCTAAGTATGATTCATGAGCAAATCATTCAAACCAATTTTGTGAACTAGATAAACTGATTAAATGAAAAGATCTGAAAAAAAACAAAAAAAAACAAAAAAAAAAACTGTTTAGAAATCTCACGTCACTACTTCTCTCACCAGTTTATCAACGTGCTGAGCAGAAAGGGCAGATGTCAACATTTCTTTTACATTATGCATTTGACATTTTCATATTTCATGTGAATAACGACTGAAATTGTAGTCTGTTGCTCACACAAAGCTATCACATGTTTTCAAAAGATTTAAAATATTGTGTACAACTTATATGGACCATTTTATTTTAGTTGTATGGTTGCTTTTGCATCCTTTGTGAAGTTTAAATGCCTTAGTCCCCATTCATTATAAATGCATTGGGGGAAAAATACAGTAAAACATTTTTTTTCCAAATTTCTCCTTTTAAGTTCCATGGAAGCTAGTTAAGAAATCTGGTAGGGACACCAGCACACCATCATTCCATGACATTCAAAAACAACATATGCTGGAGACATGCAATTTAAATGGAATGCTTGTACTTTTACTTAATTACATTTTCAAAGAAAAAATAGTATTTTTACTCCTTACAATTATATTTAAACTTGAAAAGTACTCATTACATTTTTGCAGATCATTTTCTTTCGTCTTACTTGACTGAAGCTGCCCTTTTACTGCATCCGACAAATGACAGTCATTTCAAATGAAGTGTCGCACTGCGGATGTGTGGAGTTATGACCATCGGCAGAGGCAGAATTTCGGATCTGATTTAAGCTTTGGATATGTTGAAATATTTCAATGTAGATTGAAGGACAGTTCAACACAGACTCTAGAAGCATGCGGCAGGGAATTAATATCATCACAGACTTCAAAGGGAATAAAAACTCTGCCGTGAACACTGCTGCCTCTCTCCCGGATGAGCTTAATTCTTTTTATGCTCGTTTTGAGGAAAACAACACTGCCCTTGTGGAGAGAGCTCCCACGGCCAAAGCTACAGAGGTTAGTTCACTCTCCGTCTCTGTAGCAGACATAACCCGATCCTTCTGACGAGTGAATATCCGTAAAGCTGTGGGTCTAGACGGCATTCTGGGCCACGTCATCAGAGCATGCACGAACCAACTGGCTGGTGTTTTTACCGACATTTTCAACCTTTCCCTCTCCTTGTCTGTGGTCCCCACATGCGTTAAAATGTCCACCATTGTGCCTGTAACAAAGCAATCCAAAATCACTTGCTTAAATGACTGGCATCCTGTTGCTCTGACCCCCTTCATCAGCAAATGCTTTGAGAGGCTAATCAGAGATTACATCTGCTCTCACTGGACTCACTGCAGTTTGCTTACTGCAACAACCGCTCCACTGATGATGCCATTGCATCTACACTACACAATACTCACTCCCACCTGGAAAAAGGAACACATATGTGAGAATGCTGTTTGTAGATTACAGCTCAGCATTCAACACCATAGTGCCCTCCAAGCTTGATGTGAAACTCCAGGCTCTGGGATTAAACAGCTCACTGTGCAGCTAGATCCTGGACTTCATGTCAAGCAGATGCCAGGTGGTTAGAATGGGCAGTAATATCTCCTTATCACTGTCCCTCAACACTGGAGCCCCACAGGGCTGTGTTCTCAGCCCACTCCTGTATTCCCTGTACACACATGACTGTGTGGCAACACATAGCTCCAATGCCATCATGAAGTTTGCTGATGATACGACGGTGGTAGATCTGATCACTGACAATGATGAAAGCCTACAGTGAGGAGGTGCACACTCTGACATGCTGGTGTCAGGAGCACAACCTCTCCCTCAACGTCAGTAAGACCAAGGAGCTTGTGGTAGACTTCAGGAGAAAAGACATAGAACACAGCACCATCACTATCAATGGAGCACCGGTGGAGAGAGTCAGCAGCTTCAAGTTCGTCAGTGTCCACATCACAGAGGAACTCACATGATCCGTCCACACTGAGGCCATTGTGAAGAAGGCTCACCAGTGCCTCTTCTTCTTGAGATGACTGAGGAAGTTTGGAATGAACCACCACATCCTCACACGGGATTACACCAGCACTGTAGAGAGCATCCTGACTGGCTGCATCACTGCCTGGTACGGCAACAGCACCACCCTCAACCACAAAGCCCTGCAAAGGGTGGTGTGAACTGCCAGACACATCATCGGAGGTGACCTTCCCTCCCTCCAGGACATCTATACCAGGCGGTGTGTGAAAAAAGCTCAGAGGATCATCAGAGACTCCAGCCACCCGAGCCATGGGCTGCTCTCAGCGCTACCATTAGGCAGGCGGTATCGCAGCATCAGGACACGCACCAGCTGACTTCATGACAGCTTCTTCCCCCAAGCAATCAGACTTTTGAACTCTTGATCACTCACGTTACATATATCAGCACCTCACTTTCTTAGCTTCAGACTGGACTCACATTCTATACTTCTCTTAATAAAACGCTGGCAACTGACTATCAACCACAACACTTCATTTTTATTTCCACTGATTACACTTATTTAGTGTATACTGTATATTATTTTTATTGTATACAGTCTTCTTATTTTGTGTATACTGTATATTGTATATTATTAGGTGTATATTGTATATTGTGTTGTGTAACAAGATGTGTAAACTGTGTTATGTGTAAATCAGATGTTTATTGTAATTGTCATACTGCTATGTTGCTTGGAACTGCACCCAAGACTTTCACCCACTGTTGCACTTGTGTATATGGTTTAGATCAATAAAAATGATTTGATTTGAATATTTGTGTGACTAGACCATATGTGACCACCTGACTGAATGTGATGTATTCATTCATTCAAAACTATAAGCACGAAGTGAGAAACACAGACTGTTTTTGTCCTAAATTTTATTCAAAACACCTGCTACTTCTACAGATTGGACAGTTATTCAGTAAAAAATTATCATTCACTTTGCAGATATATATATATATATACATATATATATCTGCAAAGTGAATGATAATTTTTTTGGAACTGTCCAACTCGGAAAGTTGGATTTTAAAACTTCCTACTTGGAAAAGTGCAATGGAATGCATCTTGAAATCTGAATTACAACTTGTAGGCTCATGCAGAAATTCTCAACTCTTTTTCACCGAGATGCAGGGGCATGATGTCGACAAACATGTCGACAATCAGGAGATATACAAAGTGATAAACATTCACTTTATTAAGTAATATCGATAAATGAGTTCGTTTCCACGTTACATGATATTAAAGCTTGTTTAACAAACACCTGCAGCAACAGGTGTATAAAACATTATAATATCTTTCGATAATCGTACACCTGAAGCACAAATGCTAGCGCTGCAGCATTGTTTATCAGTTGGGTTGCTAGGAGACATCTCTAATGAGAGTCAATCCCCTGCTAAGCTAACGGGAGTGTTGCAGTTCTGAATATCGGGGAATGGAATGCATTTAAGATATCAAGTAGGAATATCCCACATCCAACTTGAATGGAACACTGCATAACCGTGTATCCTGACAAAATGAAATTTATTGCAAGCAACATTTTAATCGCAAATATTATTAGATAGATTTTTCCAGGTATTATAGACCTCCTTGTTAGATTCATATGAAAAATTATGATTTTTGAATGTCTGTTCGGGAGACGTTCATTTCACAAAAAAGTCATGCTGCAGTTCAAATTAGGCTTGCTTGAGCATTAAGTGTCGTTTCAAGTTCTGGCTTTCGTGCGTGGGTGTTTTTTTAAAATGTCAATTGGTATTACTAGTTAGCTGTGACATAATGTATGATGCCCAAAGGCATAGGGTGGCTTATTCATTGTGAAACTGTGTTTTCTTAATGGCATGAATCACACTGAAGGCCTAGACTTAAAATGCACGGCCCGGCACTGTGTAATGCAAATGTTAAAATAAGTCATGCGCTATAGTAAAAGTGTTTATATGTCATAAGATAGCATTATGTGAGGAACAGATCAAAAAGTATGTGTTTATGAACGGATAATCTGTAGTTTTACTCATGATTTGAGTGAAAGGGGATAAAAGTCATTTTTGTTTTAGCACCTCTAGTGTTAATTCCACCAGGAAATTACCGTGTTACATACAATAGGCCACATAAAAATTATTTTGCAAAAATGTAGTTATTGTAACATGATTCTATGACCAGGTTGTGAATGCCACTGGGGGATAAATATGACAGTCATCAGAGACAGTAAAAAGGCGACTTAACAAACCATCCTCTTTTGACAGGGAACTGTTGAGGAGAGACTATTAGAATACATGCTTTAGAGGTAAATAAATGATGCTGGATCTGCTGAAGTTGTGTGAGGTTGGGTTATTACATCTGTTTAAATGAGATATGCGCATATTTGCAAACGGTATATGATATTATTTGTATTGATATTTGTCTTTTTATCATTAGACAAGACAGTTAAAAGTTACAGGGAACTGTTGAGGAGAGAGTGGGAGAGCAGCTCTGATATACGGACCATTTAAATGACACTGTGCTGCAGCTCCCCTGGAGGTGCCTACCCTAGCCTCTGCAGCCCTCGACAGGAGCTGCCAAACCTATCCTCTACCTAGTGGCCGCTGCTGACCCTGTCCTCATCCCTGCTCTGGACTAGACTAGCCATTACTCCCTCAGTTAAGCCTGTTATAGACTCTATTGTGTCTGCGGGGCACGAGTCGTGCAACAACAGACTCGCGTTCAGCACACTATTATTGTAGTAACATGATGACACGTAACAACAAAACAAACCGTGACTGGTCATTTACATGTCTCAGTCACTTCATATGCAAGCAGGCGATTCTTGGTTCCCTCAAGAAACAAATCGCCCAAATGGGAAAATATATCGGCCGATGCCGATAATGACAAAAGTCAGAATATCGGCAGATTTATTGGCCTATGCGATATATCGGTTGACCACTAATTTGAACTGTTGGACTTACTGGGTGATGGAAATGGAGTTCCTACTCGGAAACTGGGACCCCATCTTTGACGATCCCACTTCAAGGTCCCTGTCTGCCCCCCAATCAGCACCCAGTGCCATCGCAGCTCTCTGTGACATGCCTGCCCTTGTGAGTCATCCATCTTTAAGAAACAGGAGGAGGAGGAGGAAACGCACCTCCGCCTGCCCTGGCCACTGCAGCCCCCTTGGAGGCACCAGTCCTCATCGCTGCAGTCCTCTGGAGCCGCCTGCTCTGGGCACTGCAGCCCCCCTGGAGGTTCCTGCCCTCACTGCTGCAACCCCCCTGGAGGTACCTGCCTTCACTACAGCAGCCCCCTTGGAGGTGCCTGCCCTTGCACAAGTCTAAAGATGCCAACCTTGCCCTCATCTCTGATCTGGAGTTGCCTAACCTCATCGCTGCTTTGGAGTCACCTGACCCTCTTCCCACTCTGGGGCTGCCTGACCTAGTCCCCGCTCCAGAACCCCACTCCGTTCCTGGAGCATTCCCCCTGGCCATCTTATCCCACACCTTTCATGGAGCCACACTCCCTGGCTGCCTGACTTCACTGCAGAACCCCTAGAGGCACCCTTCCTCACTTAAGTCACCCTGGAGGTGTCTGCCTTTGCCACTGCAGTCACCCTCAGGATGTCCACTGCAGCCCCCTGGAGGCACCTGCCCTGGACGTCCACTGCAGGTCGACTGGAGATGCCTGCTGACTCCGCTGAAACCCCCTGGATGTGCCCGATTAGGCTGCTGCAGCCCCCCAGGAGGCGCCTACCCTGGCTGCTGCAGCCCTCGACAAGAGCCGCCAAACCTATCCTCTACATAGAGGCCGCCGCTGACCCTGTCCTCATCCCTGCTCTGGACTAGACTAGCCGTTACTACCTCAGTTAAGCCTGTTATATACTGTATTGTTCCTCTGGCTTTATTCAGTAAACAACGTTCTCTGAGTTCCCAAATTGAGTTTTACATGTGATAATGGCCATAAACTTAAAATATGTATCAGAAATGGGGCATTGCGATCTTCAAACTTAATTATCACAAAATCTAATTTTGATGAGGAAGAAGATAGCATTTCACATTCAGAATGTAATTATGCAATTTTGTAATCAAGGATTTTTTGTTTAATGGAGTAATCAAATTAAATCGAGTAATCGTGAAAGCCCTAATTAGAAGCTTCTTTTAAATCACAAAAGGGTAAAGGCTTAGGCTAAACAAAGAAGCTGTAACTCACAGTATGCTTGCACAATTTTCCCTTTGGAAGAATCTGCAAATCAGCAAGATTAAACCCAATTAAATCTATGTCAGAAATTCCATTTTGTTTCAGCACCATGCCTGGGCTCTGCTCAATTACTCTTCCCGACTGTGTATAGTTTGGTCACACAGAGCCTGCAGCTCATGGGCTACTTTAAAATGTAATTCACTCTGTGCCATCCTTCCATCATCCTCTTCTAATAATCACGGCACTCATAGACAATGTGGCATCTCCCTGGACAGACAGGGAGATAATATTCTGTGCTTAGCCTTCGGGGAGAAGACAAAGGCTGAGATTGAGTCAAATACTCAATGTTAGGATGGGTAAGACACGAGAAGACTTTGTGCCAAATGTGAAGCAGACCGAGTCCCAGACAGCTGCATCGGCAGGGGGAAAAGAATGCTCCTGAGACAGCGATGATAAAGGCTTCAAAAGTCCTGCAAGGATTTTGTTGTTGGGCAACTGATTTGAGGGGTGACCTGGTTTCAGAAGCTTAAAAGAGGATTAGATGGAAGGCAGTGTTTGAAGCAGGATTTAACTTGTGATTTTGTTTGAAAAGTAGTTGTATAATGGGCATCTGTTCAATCTCTCATTGTATTTCTATGATAGGAAAAATCCTTTTTTAATTTTTAAAGGGAAATAGTTCTAACATAGATCTAAATAGTTCCCCAAAACTGGTTTGTTGTTCCAAACCCCTATGGTTTTGTCCTTCCAGTGTTGGGTAAGGTACTCAAAAAACGTTTTTTTTACAATAAATTACGAATAACTTCTATAAAATTGTAATTAGTTTACTTCTTAGTCATCACATTAATAATCACTTTTAACATACTTTCTAAAACACTTTTCTCAACAAAAAAAAAAAAAAATTTTTTTTTGAAGAAATTCAAGTTAATGTCTATTTTTCCTTGTTTATAGTTGCAAGCAAGTCATACTCTCAGCACCACACATTTCTCCCCAACAATGACTCATTAGGCGGCGTATGCTCTTCAGCTGCCACAGAAACGCATATATACATAATACTTTTCTCCATAATACTTTTTTAAATACTACATAATTCTATTTTAGAAATGTGTAACCCAAGTTATCGGGGTTAAATTGGGATTTTGGAGATGGGGGAACCCTAAAATCAGGTGATGTAATAAAATTTTAATAAAATATGGACTTATTAATAGGCCTGTTTTGTATATAATTCATAGAATTTCTTTCTTTCAGATGAATCGATTTGACTGGGATTCTGTTTTAATGATTTGTCTATCATTATTTATGTATGTCATTATTCAACTTAATTGTGAAAGTATATACAGTAATTACATGGAAAATTTGGTTTAGTAGATGACAAAAAAAATTAAGAATGATATCACATGTATTTTATACATTTTATAAAAATCAGATGACAGCTGGGACAAGCTACCTTCTTGCCCTAGGTTGGGAGTCATCTTATAAAACCAGCTTAACTTACACGATCAGCCACAACATTAAAACCACCTGCCTAATATTGTGTAGGTCCCCCTCATGTCACCAAAAGAGTGGCAACCCGCATCTCAGAATAGCATTCTGAGATGCTATTCTTCTCACCACAATTGTACAGAGCAGTTATCTGAGTTACCATAGACTTTGTCAGTTCGAACCAGTCTGGCCATTCTCCACTGATCTCTCTCATCGACAAGGCCTTTCCGTCTGCAGAACTGCCGCTCATTGGATGTTTTGTTTTTGGCATCATTCTGAGTAAATTATATTTCAGAATAACAATTTCAGTAAAAAGTAGTCGTGCAGAAAGTGTTTGTTTCCCCCATTGCATTTACTTTAATGTGCCTTCCTCGACCTGGGAGGAGACAGGAGGGGAAAAAACAACAAAACAAAATGGCGAGGGAAAGGCCAACACGGAGCGACAGAGAGAGAGAGAGAGAGGAGAGAGAGAAAAAGAAACTCACCGGTTCTCTGATGCACCGTCGCGTGGTCCTCGATCACTACTCCACCCTCTCAGGCGGACTGCAGCCGCTCCTCCCCGGGTGGACCGGAGTCAGACCTCCGACCCCCAGCGGACAGAACGCCCCTCCGTGTTCCCGGCGTCCCATGGGGACACTCCTCCGCCCCTGGCAGTGGCCCTACCACTCCAGGCGGTCGGGGAGTCGCTTCCCTCCTCCTTCCCGGGTTTCGGCACCAGTGTAAGGGGGTTCAGTGGAAAGGAGGAGGCGAGAACCGGCTTGACAACTTAAATAATAATTTAATAAACAACTTAAACAAACACACAACCAAAAACCACACAGTACAGCTGCCTGCAATTCTCTCTCTCTCTCGAACTGTCTTCCCCGGCCGCCTTTATCCCTCGCGCGCCCCATCAGGCTGATTGGGGACCGGGTGTGTCTCATTCCATCCCGGCCCCGCCCTCCTCGGCTCTACAGAGTGACTTATTCTTTTGACTTATTCTTAACAGATTACACCTAACACTTTGTAACACAAAGTATGTTTAGCGGTATGTCCAGGCTGTTCTTTTCCATACAACAAAAATTTACAGTTATTTTTATTGTCAAGCTTCAAAAATGACAAAGAAGCATCATAAATATGGTATGACTTGTGCGCTTCATTTCAAGTCTTTTGAAACGATACCTTTGTCAGAGGAAAAGACAGAAATCTTACTTTCACCGGTTCAAATTCATTAAATGAGCATAACATGGTGTAACACCATAGAAGGTGGAGAAAAAATGTGACAAGCAGTTTTGGGTAAGTTACTCAAAAAAGCAATCCACTACAAATTACCTCTCTAAATCTGTAATCAAATTACTAGTTACTTGAGTGTGAAAGTAATCACATTATTAATTACTTTCCTTTTAAGTTACTTTTTAAAGTTCTTTGCACAGAAAACTTTTTGTTTTTCCGCATGACGAGTTTCCTCATCGTCCATTGTCACGTGCCTTTCAACTGTCACAGAAACGCAAACAGATGGATGTGAACTATAAATATTTTAAATACATTATGCATCATTCTATTTTAGAAATATTTTAACCCAAAGCAATGTACTTAAAAAGTAATTATATAATTAAAATATCAGTAACTGTAGTGGTTTACACCCTCCTAAAGCAGCAGATACTCTGGGAGTGGTGATTACTGCTTTTGGAAAAGGTCAAGAGGCATCAGTGTATTACTCCCTACTAATTCAGAGTCTGGGAGATGGAACTTCAACTTCTCTTAAGAGATTATGGGAGAAAGATCTAAATTTGGTATTGGAGGATCACTGTATCTGTCTTTTTTGGAGGGCTCTCAG
Organism: Myxocyprinus asiaticus; assembly: GCF_019703515.2. NCBI lineage: Eukaryota > Metazoa > Chordata > Actinopteri > Cypriniformes > Catostomidae > Myxocyprinus > Myxocyprinus asiaticus. The sequence continues at coordinate 31,943,805 of NC_059382.1, read as the reverse complement.
GGAGGGACAATGGAGAGAGAGGTGTAGGGGTTTTATGTGTGTGATTGTTTTATTTATTTTATTTTTTTAATTAATTATTTAATTAATTAATTTTTGTTGTGTGTCTATGGTTGTGTGACCACTGGGGTGTTGTTGGGGGTCAGGTGGGGGATTTGGGGGGGGGGGGGGGTTGGATATTGATTCTGTATATGTATGTTCTGCTATTTATATTTAATGGTTGAATCCATAAAAAATGTTAACTGCCCAAAAATTTAACTGTAATCTGATTTACAAGCATTTAAAATGTAAGGTGTTACACTACATTGACACTAATTTTAAAGTAATTAAGTTACTTTGTAATCAGATTACACCCAACATTGGCTCTTGCATGTCTCGTGATGTGCAAGATTTGTACATGCGAAGCGTGCATAAAATTTGAGAGCTATGGCGGAGGGCAATATTTTCAACAAATAACTACTTACATTTTGAATGTAAGAATGGACATTTTACTTCAGAAGACTTGGAATATAGCACACAAATGGCAATACCTTTTAAAGGAAACGTTTTCACATTTATTTATATCATTTTCACATGCATTAAATGCTTAAGGTCTATTTCAATCTTCCTCTTGTATTTCCTGCAACCTTTTTGAATTTTATAACTTGTATACCATGCATTAAAATGACCAATTGATCAAGGACAGCATTACCAGCACATCACAAAGCCTGCCTCAGCATGACAATATATGTTTTTAAGATTTATACATTTGTTCTCCACTGACCTCAGAGAAAGGGTTAATCCTTGAGCCTCTTGCATATCACACAACCTTAAAGCTAAATCACTACTTGCTTAGGAACTACTACAAAAGACACAAACCTTTCGTTCATTTTGCAGGCTAAAGCAGCCTCAAACAGACTGTGAAATACATCTTTCATGCTATACATATTTAATTACCCCCCCCCCCCCCCCACCAAATAATCAGATATGGCCAATGAGTTTTTAGGTTGTGGCAAGGACAATTTCAAATATTTTTAATGCAAATATTATTAGGTCATAATTTAATCAATTTAAGATTTTCTAAATCATTTCTATGTCTTTAATTAATTCTGAATTTTGTACAGTCTGTGCTTAAAAATAAAATAGCCACCAGTTAAAGGAGTAGTTCACCTAAAAATGGAAAATGTACTTTTACTCACTCATTTACTCACCCTTATGTTGCTCAAAACCCACATGCTGTTACTTTTACTTAGAACATAAATAAAGTTATTTTAAGCAGCTCTATTCCATAGAATAACAGTTTATATTAAGCAGGAGCTGTCACGCTTCATAAAGGACAAATATTATAAAGCGCTATTAAGGGTTCAGTATAAAGATATCATACCAGTAGTCCATATGACTTTTCCCAGCTTTCTGGGGCCATACAACAGCTTTGTGTTGTGTGGACTACTTTTATGGTATTTTAATAATGATTTTTTTTTTTCTTTGAACCTTGACAGCAGTGGTCAATATGAAGTGTTTTTGTATGGAAAAGAGCAGTAATAGTATTCTTGAAGAAAAGATAAACACAATTAGGGACAACTTGAGGGCAGTAAATAATTTGGTGTACTTTCTTTTTGCTAGCCAGCTAACACAGTCAGGTCTTTTTACAGATACATTAATGATCAAAGGAAATTCAAATTATATTCATCTTTTCTTTGAGGCAGCACAAAAAAGAAATAAAAGATAACTGAAACAGGCAAATTGCTAGCAATGCAGACACAGTGTTTGTCTTGTCTTTAAAAAAATGTTAACTTAAAAAACAAAATCAAATGTTCACATTTTGTGCCTTTTATCACATTTAAATTCTTTATTCTGAAAATTATTCCATTCAGCGCTTTTACTATTTTAAAGAACCAAATAGGACCATTATATTTGTGACCTCAACACCCACGACCCTCCAAAATGTTTTGTCCCCCCCAAGGTTCAAGATATGGTTACGGCCTTGAATAAGAGTGGGTTACATTTTTTACACTTAAATGAGTGCATGACAGAGTATTGGATTTGACAGGGCAATGGTGGATCTGTTTACAGTTTGGTGGTTTTGACAAATGGCATTGCTTTTTTCCATTATGCAATCAAATTACCTCAAGGTGACATGCTAAAAATGTACTATCAGCCTCTTTATCCCTCAAGAAGGTTTTTTTTGTATGTAGATATTGACATTTTTTTAATTCACTCAGCACTGCATGATTCAAGAAACAATGCAAGGAGTCAAGTTGTAAGTATATGAAGTTCTGATTCCCTACTCACTCTTTATTTAAACTTTGTTTAACTTTTGTTATTTAGACTTATAAATCTAAGTTTAATGCTGTTACTCATTGTTAAAAACAATACAGTATTCATGCTGTTTGAAATATACCCAACATGCCACTTTATCTCTGAAACTACTGAAATAAGAAGTGCTTACAAGCAGCAAATGCAGATTTGATCTCTCCCCATCCTATGCTAATAATCAGTTTGTCAAACAAATCTCTCAGAAATTACTGATGATCACGGTATCAAGGCAACCTTTCCGGTCACAGAAACCAGGAAGAATTACGCTGATGGAATTGAAAATGTTGACAATCCTTTGCATTTTGTGTATAACTGTCAAAACAGACAGGTGTTTGACAGATGAGCATTTAATGAATATGTGCTATTAAACTTAATATGGTAAACAAGCAGAAGAAAAATAGAGAACTGTCAATTTTTTACAGATGTTTGAAGCATATTTCTGTTGATGATGAGTACACCAATACTTGCTAATATACAGTCCATTTATTGTGTGTGTGTGTATATATATATATATATATATATTTAATCAAGTGTCATTGTGCTAGTATGTGATTTTAGTTTCATTTCTTTACGTCTGTACTTCTTCGGCAGGTTAGTGTATGCATTTTCCTCAAACAGAAGAAGCTGAGTGTCCCTGGCAAGTCTGAGTAGGGCACTGGCTGACACTTAGAGGTGTACACCCGGAAAGTGTTAATAAAACACCTCAACATTGGTAGATCCACTAGGATTAGCTGAATCAGCACACTGTCGGGCTCATAAAAAATACAGTAGGTGCCAGCCCTTAAAGATGCCATCTCAGACTGCAAAAGTTACCCAGGCCCACAGCATCTTTCTGCCCCTTACATTTATTTAACGGAGGCAACCAAGAAAAAATGCTGTGACTGAGTTTCGTTAAAGACCAAATGGTCTATCCATATTTTGTTTCATAGCTTCAACAGATGTTTATCAATATCGAACTTGTAAAATATTAGCTCTGTAAAAAAAGATTTGATCTCTGTCAGTTTGTCTCTGAAATAAGGTCTCTTTCTGCTTGGAAAATATTATAACTTAGCTTTCCTTATTTACTAAAAATATTTAATTTAAGGGTTCTTTACCCTAAAACATGAGTCAATCTGACATCAGAGTTCAGTTAGTTTGATTGATCTGAAAGCAGTTTTCTGAACTCAGGTGCGTACCAGTGAGCTGTTTTTGAGTCCACTTAAAAGAGGACTGGGGTACAGTTCATGTGAACTCCAGTATGGTTTGCTGATGGTATATTAGCACATAATTTGAATATTTACATTTTCCCAGTTAAACTTATAGTATAATGCAAATCTAGCTACTTGTCTCAGAATAAATTGCCTTTAAAGAGCAGCTCGCATTCTTCTCATCTCTTGCAATGCATCCATTGCATACAATCACAAGTGTCATTCTGTGCGTTGTGGTGGTAAATCCAAAGGGACAAAAACATGAATAAAACAGTGAAGCTGGCATTTTCCTGAGATGTGACCTAGCTACAGTGGAAACAGCTGCCAGCTGTACTCATGGTGTTACTCTTATATTGATTATGAAAACATAAGGTTAAAATAAAAAAAGTACAATGTGACAAGAGACTAGCGGTGGAAGCTATGCGAATTGTGATTCTGAAAGCAAATTAAAAATGATCCCTTTTCTTTTTCTGATTTACAGAGGCAAAATCAAAGACTCAATTGCAAAAGGCCCAGAGATTAAATTCTGGCATCAGCACTTTCCACCATGCCTCCCTATTTGCTTTCTATCTGCAGTATATTTCTCGTATGCAATTTGATTAACAACTCAACTGTGACCTAACCTAAATGGCCTATTGTATAGTAAAAATCAGTTTTCCTGCTTACGCAAAATGAAAACTCAGCAAAATAAGTGGCTAAGCTAATTATCTCTCACAAGATGCAATCCAGAGGTTACTGTTTATGCAAAACTGAAATAAAGTAGACAGCTAATTAATATTTTTTCATATTCTGAAGTCTAACTTTTATAATTAATAGAAACTTTATATGTCATTATTTACTCTCATGTCTTTGCATGTTACACAAAAGGAGATGTTTGGCAGAATGTTGATGCTGCTCTTCCCCATACTATAAAAGTGAATGGGGACTGAGGCTTTCAAGCTCCAAAGATGCCAAAAAGCACCATAAATGTACCATAAATACAGTTCCATCATGACAACTGTCTGAATAATTTTTAAAATATTGTATTGATTATGACAAGTATTATAAGTCAGTAGGTTTGGTGGATGATCTGCTTACGCAACTGCTGATCATGTAGAGCAGAGGAACTCATTTAAAGTTCCAAGAGGTCTGGTCTCTACATTTTCTTCCCAGCAAAGGTCCGGAAAATAGTACGTAGCTTACACAGTGTCATATGGCTATGAAATTATATAATATACTGTATATTTTTGAATGGTTTTTATAACTTGCCACATTGGCAGCAATAGTACTTTGTAAAAAAATAACAATATTCTAAATTCTGGGGACATTTGGGGCCCAGAGACAACCAAAGTCGTGGGGTCTGAGGGATCTTCTACTAAAAGATTAAAATATTTCATCAAGACTTCATCAGTCAAGGGCATTTGGATATGAATATTAAAAGATAAGATCAACAGTTCGTTTTGAAGCTAAATGGCAGCAGTCCAGTTTTTGTGTTTAAATATTTTTACATTCATAATATAATGTATATAAGGAGGCCTTTTGATGGATTAAAATACTGCATGGGTGGGGGTTCAGGGGTGTCCCCTGAGAGAAAATGTATAAAAATGCAAAAGTCTGAATGGACCATTTTTATATTTTCCTTAAAGTGAGAATCACAACATACAATTTACATAACAACAATACAGCATTAAAATACTGTTAGCTTAATTTAAGTATAAATAGACTTTTCTTGCCACCCATGCCATGTATGACATCTCTGATTAATTTTCACAAAATTAGAATAAAAATCTGTTTGTTTATTATGAAAGGCTCCTAACATGCTGATTAATGAATCTAAATTTAGATGGAAAAAACTTTATTGTCTAAAGGCACCACATTAACTTGCCCTGACACAAACCTGGCTGAGCTGAACCATCTGAATCACACATCAGACAGATGAAGATAGTTTCACTTTGCTTCATTTTTGTTTTCTGCAGTGTGTTTAAGTGAAAGATGCCAGTATCTGTAGCGGTGTCTCCGCTACTGTTACTGTTAAAATAACCGTGCCTGCAACTACATACAGTGAAATAGGCTTTATGCCGCGCCTCTATAGCAGGGATTGAGGCAATGTGCGCGAAGCAGGATTTAAGCGCGTTTAGCACCAGGGAATAAGCACGTACTGCTGGACATGCTTTATTCCCGCTCTGCACGCATATACACGTATGCTTACACAATCACTTAGCCAGTTGTCAGATAACTAGCACAAAGATTTAGATATCAGTCAGTCTGGACTGAATTGTCCTTTGGTCCGGATCCGGACTGGAGTCCGCCTATTGAGTACCACTGATGCAGAGCAAGTAGGCAAGCTGTGTCTCAAATGACACCTTTACACTTTCATGCCTTACAGTGTATGAATTTTCAAAGTGTAGTATCTTCCCAAATGGAACACTAAGGTATTTTTAATACACAGAAGCATTCATGTATGTTTTTAGCTGATGGAAGTGATGTTTCAAACACATGCAATGTGTTGCCATAGCCAAACCCAGTACAAAACATTTCACCAGTTGCGACATTCACCATTAATAATAATTGTATAGTCAGGCCAGCATCGTGGCCAGGTAACCCAGATAATGTTAACATACTACTTGCACTGCTTACACTACAAAATGGCATAGAATAGTGCAGAAGTACGCAATAGTACCCACTTAAAGGCTTGATGCTATTAAAAACATAGACATGCGGCTGCTAGACATACATAAAATTCCCCTGAAGCAAATCTTGACATGTGATGCTGGGGAGGAGGAGGGTTACACAAGATACATTGCGCAGGAAAGAGCTGCATGAACATATAAATATTTCTGTTTGTGTTACACAAATTTCCACATGTTCCATGGAAGGGTAAGTACATTTTTAAAAAATATATATATATATAATAATAATAATAATAAATTATGTCAGAAAAACTAAAGTTAACCTTGGCCTGAAGTGAAAATATTTAGTATTCGAAAAAGCAAGTGTCTGAATATAACATAATCCTCAGATGTTATTTTAGCAAAAGAAAAACAGTCTCTGTGCCTACTGGACTCTTATGTCACCCTTTCTAGTCATAAATTATATCCCAGAAGCAATCACTGGGTTTTGGCTTTTTGAGCAATATTTCTGTGGTTGTTGTTTTCCAGCCTTGGAGCTCAATAGTATTATACTTAAAAAAAAAAAAAAAAAAAACTACTTTCTCATAAAATATAATATTCAGCATCATTTATAAACGTAAATTTTTCATACTCTTTCCCTTTCACCCCTTCCTTTTTCCCCACAAAGAGGCATGTGCCACCTGAATTGAAAGCTTTCTCGCAGACGGAAACAGTGGTTGATAGGGTTGTATTTGAGTTTAGGATTTGTTTAACTGACTGTTGGATGTAATTAATTATATCTCAAAGTATGAGGGCAGGTGCAGGTGTATTTATGATACACAAAAGATAAGATTAGTACAAGCAAACCCAGATAATGATTTTGTCACTTCTAATTGATGTCTATGATCGACAGGTTTTCTTTTCAGGAATAATACATGTTGACAGTTTGACAGACTAATGATGTTGAATAATAACATGTACATATGTCATATTGCATAGTTTTTGGTAGCTGAGGAAAGCGGCATGAAATCAAAACAGATACCATTCAAAAGAATGTACTGTATGTATAAATAAATGGTAATGGAATGGAAGCCTAGCAGGCAAGCCTTTTTTATAACAGTGGGTTGAAGGGAGGTGGTAGTGTCAAGGAACAGATGAGAATCCAGGGGATGGTGAATATAAATGTGATGCTCTCATTGTTGGCGCCCAGAGCTCCAAGCACAAGGGGATTCCAGAGGCAAGGGTCGGTACCCTAGAGGTGGCCCAGCTATGTCACAATCCTGGTTGTGAAAAGACACAGCCCATATGCTACACATCAAAGAAGTTACAGACTTTCGAGGGAATTGGGATAAGAATTTTATAGCAGCAGTCATGGGCAGCAGGCGCAGCTTTTCCCACTCTGCCAGAAGTGCTCCATCATGGCGCTTCGCTCCTGATGCAAGGCTGCTGTTTGTGGTAGGGGGGCTGTGACAGTGATTATTGAAGGGTGGAGCTTAATAAATGTGGCATTACAGCAGCTCTAGGTAAATGTGGTCTCAAACATTGGTGTGCTATCCAGCCACACCAAACAGCAGACTGTATTTCACCCACTCTATTGATCCTCAGTTTGCCCCGGAGTTCAGTCTAATTATCCTCAATTGGACACAAACAAATTACCCAAGCTTTCAGCTGACCCCAAACTGATTGATAGAGTGGCCAGCAAAACTGAGGACATAAGTTATTAATGACACAATCAGCCACATCCACACAGTCCAGATGAGCTATAACAGGCCTGGCATTGTCTGGACCTTGGGTTGTCAGGGGATGATCTTCTTTGCTAAATAATCTGGGCCCCTGGGTGGGCAAGGACTGGATCAGATGCTCTCTCTGTATTGTAAAGCATTTTACAGGCCTGCATTTCTGTTCTGACCAAATCAATCTGATATCAGCAAATTGCAAACCAAAAAAAACCCCCAAAATATTTATAATAATTCCTAATAATTATTATTTAATTATTAATTAATTATTAATTATCCTAATTATTATTATTGAGGGGGGGGGGGGAGGATGATTCTAAGGGGCCTGGACAGACGGCCCAGCAGAATCCCCAAGACTTTTCCTGAATAATTTTGTGATAAATGGCCACTTCGCACTGGGTTAGCTATAATGAAGACTGCTCTAACATGATAATAAAAGATGATCTAGTGTGTGAAATCCCCCTTATGACATTCAGTGATTTATTCCAAAGCACTTTTTAAGTGCTAAATAAGCTTTCTATTTGTAGAGCATGGAGCGAGTCATAAACCAGGCTTGACTGGATCGTGCAGAGCGCTAAACAGCGCGGAGCAGACCAAAAAAAAAAAAAAAAAAATACAAAATAAAATAAAATAATGGATTAAACAGATAATTTTCTATTTTGAAGCACTATGGAGAATATCAAGCATCTCACAAGGCTAGAGAGACCCAAAATTCTAAACAGCGCTGACGGAAAAAATGAGGAAACATAATAACGTGTGTCATTCCTTTAGTAACACCAACTGTATAACATGTATGATATAAAAGAAATGTTATGGACTAATGTTAAAATTATAAAGGAAGAAGAAGAAATCTATTTAGTTTTATACTCTGTTTTAATTACAGATTTTAAATGTTAAGTCTACTATTTTTTCCATGCTACAGTTGCTACAGTTTGTTTAATAGGAACCACAGTTACATTGACCTACTCAGTGATGATCCATCCATGGTCAAACCTGTGGTAATTCTTACAAATTCAAAAAAGTAAAATAAAGGGCTTTCAAGCCTGGACCTCTTTGAATTATGGGCCAAGCTATCAGATTTTCCACCTGTATAAAATCTGTATTATTCTAATGCTCTTGTAGGGGAAAATTTTGGGTTTTGTTTGCCTTCAGGTATTCATATTCTCTTCATATTAAGAGTTGACATAAATTAACATTTAAAACATAAAAAAATCCATTAGAAACAGTCCCAGCTCCTAATTGGAATTCTCAAACACAATACAAAATTTCCATTAAACACATTAAGTTATTTTAATGAACTTTTCAAACTCAGATTTGTTATTTATTCTCTCTTATTGAATGTGCAATCATGTTTATGTTCATGTTTAATAATAATAACTTTTTCTGAAAAATAAATAATATAAAATAAATAATATAATAAATAAAATGAAATGTTGTAAGGGTTGCGATAATATAGGGGGTTCAGAGTTTTATCTAGAGCTGCTGCAATGCCACATTTATTAAGCTCCACCCTTTGATAATCACTGTTGCAGCCCCCCTACTGCAAATGACAGTCTTGCACCAGAGGCCTGTACCATGAATCCGGTTTTGGTGGCTAGCCAGGTAAGTTTTAGTTTAGTTTGCCTCAACCCCAGGTTTCCCCAGGAAAGTTGGTCTGCTTTTAGCAGTGTTCATCGCCATAGAAACTTACGCTACACGGCTAACCTGCTCCGTAGCATTCTGGATTACAGATCACTAACAGAAGCTGAACCAATCAGCAGTGAGTAACATGACATCTCTGACGCAATCAAGTCACTCCCCCGTGTCTCTTAAAGCACACTTTACAAATAAAATCGTAGAAATCCACAAAATTGACTCTTCATGATAAATTATTTATTTGAGAATCTAAATGTAGATTTTCAGCAGAAAGAGTGTTGTATTTTATTTAAAATTTACAGTTGAAGTCAGAAGATGACATACACTTAGGTTGAAGTCATTGAAACTTATTTTTTAACCACTCCACAGATTTCATATTAGCAAACTATAGTTTTAGCAAGTCGTTTAGGACATCTACTTTGTGCATGACATGAGTAATTTTTCCAACAATTGTTTACAGACAGATTGTTTCACTTTTAATTGACTATATCACAATTCCAATGGGTCAGAAGTTTACATACACTAAGTTAACTGTGCCTTTGAGCAGCTTGGAAAATTTCATAAAATGATGTCAAGCCTTTAGACAATTAGCCAATTAGCTTCTGATAGGAGGTGTACTGAATTGGTGGTGTACCTGTGGATGTATTTTAAGGCCTAACTTCAAACTCAGTGTCTCTTCTTGACATCATGGAAAAATCAAAAGAAATCAGCCAAGACCTCAGAAAATAATTTGTGGACCTCCACAAGTCTGGTTCATCCTTGGGAGCAATTTCCAAATGCCTGAAGGTACCATGTTCATCTGTACAAACAAAAGTTTGTAAGTATAAACACCATGGGACCACACAGCCATCATACCACTCAGGAAGAGATGAACGTAATTTGGTGCGAAAAGTGCAAATCAAACAGCAAAGGACCATGTGAAGATGCTGGAGGAAACAGGTAGATAAGTATCTATATTCACAGTAAAATGAGTCCTATATCGACATAACCTGAAAGGCTGCTCAGCAAGGAAGAAGCCACTGCTCAAAAACCACCAAAAAAAGCCAGACTACAGTTTGCAAGGGCACATGGGGACAAAGATCTTACTTTTTGGAGAAATGTCCTCTGGTCTGATGAAACAAACAAACAAACAAACAAAAAAAAAGGGTGAGGCTTGCAAGCCGAAGAACACGATCCCAACCGTGAAGCATGGGGGTGGCAGCATCATGTTTTTGGGGTGCTTTGCTGCTGGAGGGAGTGGTGCACTTCACAAAATAGATGGCATAATGAGGAAGGAAAATCATGTGGATATATTGAAGCAACATCTCAATACACCAGCCGTGAAGTTAAAGCCCAGTCGCAAATGGGTCTTCCAAATGGACAACGACCCCAAGTATACCTCCAAAGTTGTGGCAAAATGGCTTAAAGGACAACATAGTCAAGGTATTGGAGTGGCCATCACAAAGTCCTGACCTCGACACAGACCCTTCCTGCAGTTTGCTTTCGAGGGCTAGGCGTACCAGTACAAGGTCCTCCCCTTTGGCCTGTCCTTGTCCCCTCACATTTTCACGAAGGTCACAGAGGCAGACCTTGCCCCGCTAAGGGAAGTGGGTGTCCACATCCTCAATTATCTTGATGACTGACTAATCCTAGCTCACCCTCGGGATGTGTTGTGTGCGCACAGGGACCTGGTGCTCACGCACCTCAGCCGACTGGGGCTTTGGGTCAACTGGGAAAAGAGCAAGCTCTCCCTGGTTCAGAGCATCTCTTTTCTCGGCTTGGAGTTGGACTCGGTCTCGATGACGGCAGGCCTCACGAACGAGCGAGCACAGTCGGTGCTGAACTGTCTGAAGGCATTCAGACAGAAGACAGTAATTCCACTGAAACTTTTTCAGAGGCTCCTGGGGCATATGGCATCCTCAGCAGTTGCCACACCGCTCGGGTTGGTGCATATGAGACCACTTCAGCACTGGCTTCAGACTCGAGTCCCGAGATGGGCTTGGCGCCGTGGGACACATCGTGTTGTCATCACGCCGATCTGTTGCTGCCTGTTCAGCCCTTGGACCGACCTTGCATTTCTATGGGCAGGGGTTCCCCTAGAGCAGGTCTCCAGGCATGTCATGGTTATGACGGATGCCTCCAAGACTGGCTGGGGCACCGTATGCAACGGGCACACAGCCGCCGGCTCCTGGACTGGCCCGTGGCTGCGTTGGCACATCAACTACCTCGAATTGTTGGCAGTACTGCTCGCCATGCGGAGGTTCTGGCCATTGATCCAGGGCAAGCATGTGTTGGTCCGGACAGACAACATGGCGACGGTAGCGTACATCAACCATCAAGGCGGTCTATGCTCCCGTTGCATGTCACAACTTGCCCACTGTCTCCTCCTCTGGAGTCAGCAGTGCCTCAAGTCGCTATGAGCCACTCACATCCCAGGCGACCTCAACACCGCAGTGGACGCGCTGTCACGACAGGTTACGCTCAGGGGAGAGTGGAGAATCCACCCCCAGGTGGTCCAGCTGATTTGGAGTCGATTCGGTCGAGCACAGGTAGACCTGTTTGCTTCCCGGGAATCCTTTGATACGCCCTGACCGAGGTACCCCTCGGTATAAACATGCTGGCACACAGCTGGCCCCCTGGACTACGCAAATAAGCGTTTCCCCCAGTAAGCCTACTTGCACAGACCCTGTGCAAGGTCAGGGAGGATGAGGAGCAGATTGTCCTAGTAGCATCCTACTGGCCCACCCAGATGTGGTTCTTGGACCTCACGCTCCTCGGCGGCTGTCCCCCTCCACCTTGAAGGTGTATGTAGCCGTCATTTCGGCACATCTCGAGGCAGTGGATGTAAGTATTTGGGGAAGCACGACTTGATCATCAGGTTCCTGAGAGGTGCTAGGAGGTTGAATCCCTCCAGATTGCACCTCATGCCCTTGTGGGACCTCTCTGTAGTCCTTCGGGGTCTACGGGGTGCTCCCTTTGAGCCTCTGGAGTCAGTTGAGCTTAAGGCACTCTTTTTGAAGACTGCCCACCTGACTGCGTTCACTTCCGTCAAGAGGGTAGGGGACCTGCAGGCGTTCTCTGTCAGTGAATCATGCCTGGAGTTCGGTCCGGGTTACTCTCACATGATCTTGAGACCCCGACCGGGCTATGTGCCCAAGGTTCCCACGACCCCATTTAGGGATCAGGTGGTGAACCTGCAAGCGCTGCCCCAGGAGGAGGCAGAACCAGCCTTGGCATTGCTGTGTCCAGTGCGTGCTTTACACATCTATTTGGATTACATACAGAGCTTTAGAAGCTCCGAGCAGCTCTTTGTCTGCTTTGGTGGACAGCGGAAAGGAAGCGCTGTCTCCAAACAGAGGATCGCCCACTGGGTCATTGACGCCATTGTGATGGCATATCATGCACAGTATGTGCCGCCCCCTTGGGGCTATGAGCCCACCCTACTAGGAGTGTAGCGGCCTCCTGGGCCCTGACCAGTGGCGCCTCTTTGGCAGACATCTGCAGAGCAGCGGGCTGGGCAACACCCAACACCTTTGCAAGGTTCTATAATCTCCGGGTTGAGCCGGTTTCATCCCGTGTGTTGTCAGGTCCGAACAGGTAGGTTCCGGGACAGCTGGCCGGGCGTACCGCTTGCGCATAGCGCCTTTCCCCTCCCATTAGGTGAAGACGTGCGCTTTTGACTCCCAGTCGTGTTCACAAGTTGTGATCCCTGGATGACTTTCCTCCTTAGCCCTGTGGCAGACGAGTTTGCAGAGAAACTCGCTGCCAGCCCAGTACATGTGCTATTAGGCCCTGTACTGAGGTAGGTGCTCCACATGTGGTGGTTCCCCGTAGGTGACCCCATGTGATATCTTCCACTAAATCTTTTCCCTGTCGGTAAACTGCGTCTTCCTTGGGAAGAGGCCCCTCTTCACCAGGTCACCATGTTCGTAGAAACTCCTCCCCTCTCGGGTAGGACCTACCACGGGACTTCTCCACATGACATACTTCCGACAAGACTCGGTAAGACCATGTGATATATTTCCACTCAATATACCCCCCCCCCTTTTTTTCTCTGGGTGGGGTGTGGTCTCCGCGGTGTCTTCCCATTGGGAGTGACACCCCCCTGACGTAGACATTTACGGCCCCCAGTCGGTTAACAAATTCCACTCTTTTTGGTGAGAAAACAGAGGAAAAGAGGCCACGGCTGGGCTAGCCTGTCCCTATTTTTTGGGCGATCAACTTGTTCCCGAAAGACCGTTCGATGCTCATAAGAGTGTTGGGGGAGGTTACGTGACGGCCTGGTGAGCTGGCTACGAGGCACACAGCGGTCTGCCCGTCTCGCACTGCCAGTCCACGCAACACAGTTCAGCTAGTAGTTTATATAGGGACCCCTAGTGTCACTACATCGACACAACATCAAGTGAGTGACAGATAGGGAACGTCCTGGTTACTTTCATAACCTCTGTTCCCTAATGGAGGGAACGAGACTTGTCCCTCTTGCCACAACACTGAACTACCCGATGAAATGGCTGGGACCTTGTCTTGGATCCTCAGCACAAAACCTGAATGAGTGGTTGCATACCAGCTCCTTTTATACACGTATGTCCGGGGGAGTGGCATGCGAATTCCACTCGCCAATTCCCATTGGCCTTTTTTCAAAAAGCAGAGGTGTTTGGGGCTCCCAAGATTGACCCTTAGTGTCACTACATTGACACAACGTCTCATTCCCTCCATCAGGGAATGGAGGTTACGAAAGTAACCAGGATGTTTTCATGTGTATATGTGTTGACAGATAAAATGCCAGTCATCACACACACACACACACACACACACACAGACAAATATGTAATGTGTACTGGAATGATATTTTCATAATATTAACTCAGCAAAAAAAGAAATGTCCTCACACTTTCAACTGCTTTTATTTTCAGCAAACTTAACATGTGTAAATGTTTGTATGAATATAAAAAGATTCAACAACTAAGACATAAACTGAACAAGTTTCACAGACATGTGACTAACAGAAATGGAATAATGTGTCCCTGAAATAAGGGGTGGGGTGGGGGTGGGAGGGTCTAAATCAAAAGTAACAGTCAGTATCATTAAGTACTGCAGTGCATCTCCTCCTCATGGACTGCACCAGATTTGCCAGTTCTTAATGTGAGATGTTACCCCACTCTTCCACCAAGGCACTTGCAAATTCCTGGACATTTCTGGAGGGAATGGCCCTAGCCCTCACCCTCCGATCCAACAGGTCCCAGACGTGCTCAATGGGATTGAGATCCGGGCTCTTCGCTGGCCATGGCAGAACACTGACATTCATGTCTTGCAAGAAATCACACACAGAATGAGCAGTATGGCTGGTGGCACTGTCATGCTGGAGGGTCATGTCAGGATGAGCCTTCAGGAAGGGTACCACATGAGGGAGGAGGATGTCTTCCCTGTAATGCACAGTGTTGAGATTGCCTGCAATGACAACAAGCTCAGTCCGATGGTGCTGTGACACACCACCCCAGACCAAGACAGACCCTCCACCTCCAAATCGATCCCACTCCAGAGTACATGCCTCAGTGTAATGCTCATTCCTTCGACGATAAACATGAATCCGACCATCACCCCTGGTGAGACAAAACCGCGACTCGTCAGTGAAGAGCACTTTTTGCCAGTCCTGTCTGGTCCAGCGAAGGTGGGTTTGTGCCCATAGGCGACATTGTTCCCGGTGATGTCTGGTAAGGACCTGCCTTACAACAGGTCTACAAGCCCTCAGTCCAGCCTCTCTCACCCTATTGTGGACAGTCTGAGCACTGATGGAGGGATTGTGCGTTCCTGGTGTAACTCGGGCAGTTGTTGTTGCCATCCTCTACCTGTCCCGCAGGTGTGATATTTGGATGTACCGATCCTGTGCAGTTGTTCTAACAGGTGGTCTGCCAATGCACTGATGATAATCTGTCCTTCCTGTATCCCTGTAGCACTGTCTTAGGCATTTCACAGTACAGACATTGCAATTTATTGCCCAGGCCACATCTGCAGTCCTCAAGCCTCCATGCAGCACGCCTAAGGCACATTCACACAGATGAGCAGGGACCCTGGGCATCTTTCTTTTGGTGTTTTTCAGAGTCAGTAGAAAGGTCTCTTTAGTGTCCTAAGTGTTTATAACTGTCACCTTAATTGCCTATTGTCTGTAAGCTGTTAGTGTCTTACACCTCTGGTCTTTGATAAAAGGCCAATGGGAACTGGCGAGTGGAATTCGCATGCCACTCCCCCGGACATATGGGTATAAAAGGAGCTGGTATGCAACCACTCATTTAGGTTTTATGCTGAGGAGCCGAGACAAGGTCTGGCCATTTCAGTGGGTAGTTCAGCGTTGTGGCGGGAGGGACACAAAGTCTCGTTCCTCCATCAGGGAACGGAGATCACGCAAGTAACCAGGATGTTCCCTATCTGTCATTCACTCGACGTTGTCTCGATGTAGTGACACTAGGGGTCCCTATACAAAACACCGCAACTGGCTGTACTGTGTTACGTGAACTGGCGGTGTGTGATGTGCAGACGACTGTGTGCCTCATAGCCAGCACACCAGGCTGACACGTAACCTCCCCCAACATATTTATGAGTGTCGAACGGCCCTTTGAGAACCTCGACTACCCAAAAGATAGAGACAGGCTAACCCAGTCATGGCCTCTTTTCCCCTTCTTTTTTCCACTCCCTAAAAAACAAGGGGGATTATCCGACTGGGACTCCATGGAGACCACACCTCACCCAAAGAGAGGTGGGGATATTTAAGTGGAAAAATACGTCACATGGTCTTGCCGACCATGTGGAGAGTCTCATGGTAGATCCTACCCAACGGGGGAGGGGCTACTACAAACATGGAGACTGTGGCAGAGGGGGCTCTGCCCAAGGAAGACGCAGTTTGCCAACAGGGAAACAAATTAGCGGAAGATATACATTGCATGGGTTACCTTACAGGGAACCGCCACATGCGGAGCACCTATCCCAGAACAGGGCTCTTAGTTAGCACGTGTACTGGGCCGGCAGCGAGTCTCTCCGAAAACTCGACTGCCACAGGGCTCGGAGGAAGTCAACCAGGGAACATAGTTTATGAACACTTCTGTAGGAATTAATGGCACACGTCTTCAGCTCAGAGGAGGTGAAAGGCACTATGTGCAAGTGATACACCAGGCTGGCTATCCCGGGCTTACCCGCTTGTATTGCGTGCCACTACCTGGGACGAAACCGGTTCCACCCAGAGGTTGTAGATCCTTACAAAGGTGTTGGGTGTTGCCCAGCCCACTGCTCTGCAAATGTCTGTTAGAGAGGCACCCCTGGCCAGGGCCAAGGAGGCCGCTACACCCCTAGTAGAATGGGCTCGTAGCCCTACCGGGGGCGGCATGTCCTGGGCGTGATATGCCATGGCTATGGCGTCAATGAGCCATTGGGCAATCCTCTGCTTGGAGACAGCGTTTCCTTTCCGCTGTGCACCAAAGCAGACAAAGAGCTGCTCTGAGATCCTAAAGCTCTGTGTGAGATCCAAACAGATGCGTAAAGCGCACACCGGAGACAGCAACGACAGGGCTGGGTCTGCCTCCTCCTGGGGCAGCACTCACAGGTTCACCACCTGGTCCCTAAAGGGGTCGTGGGAACCTTGGGCATATAGCCCGGTCGGGGTCTCAAGATCACGTGAGAGTAGCCCGGACCGAACTCCAGGCACGTTTCGCTACCCTCTTGATGGAAGTGAGCATAGTCAGGAGGGCAGTCTTCAAGGAGAGTGCCTTAAGCTCAGCTGACTGCAAAGGCTCAAAGGGGGCTCTCTGTAGACCCTGAAGGACTACAGAGAGGTCCCATGAGGGAACGAGGTGCGGTCTGGAGGGGTTCAGCCTCCTGGCACCTCTCAGGAACCTGATGATCAGATCGTGCTTCCCTAAGGACTTACCGTCCACTGTGTCATTGTGTGCTGCTATAGCGGCAACATACACCTTCAAGGTGGAAGGGGACAGCCGCCCTTCCAACCTCTCCTGCAGGAAGGAAAGCACCGATCCGACTGTGCATCTCTGGGGGTCTTCCCGTCGGGAAGAACACCACTTAGAACACCACTTAGCGAACAGACACCACTTAAAGGCATACAGTGCAAGGCCCTAGCCTGAGTGATCGTGTCTACCACCGCGGGTCCAGGGGCCAGACATGTAGATTCCAAAGGTCTGGTCGTGGGTGCCAGATGGTGAGAAAGAAGGTCCTTCCTCAGGGGAATTCGCCGGGGGGGGCTGTCACGAGGAGTGTGAGGTCTGAGAACCACATCTGGGTGGGCCAGTAGGGTGCTACCAGGATGACCTGCTCCTCATCCTCCCTGACCTTGCACAGAGTCTGTGCAAGTAGGCTCACTGGGGGAAATATTTGCATAGGCCAGGAGGCCAGCTGTGTGCCAGCGCGTCTATGCCGAGGGGTACCAGAGCGGGCAGTGGGAGGATTCTTGGGAGGCGAACAGGTCTACCTGTGCCTGTCAGAATCGACTCCAAATCAGCTGGACCACCTGAGGGTGGAGTCTCCACTCTCCCCTGAGGGTAACCTGCCATGACAGCGTGTCCACTGTAGTGTTGAGGTCACCCGGGATGTGAGTGGCTCGCAGCGACTTGAAGTGCTGCCGACTCCAGAGGAGGAGACGGCGGGTGAGTTGTGACATACAACGAGAGCGCAGACCGCCTTGGTGGTTGACATATGCTACCGTTGCCATGTTGTCTCTCCGAACTAACACGTGCTTGCCCTGGATCAACGGCTGGAACCTCCGCAGGGCTAGCAGAATTGTCAACAACTCGAGGCAGTTGATGTGCAAATGCAGCCACGGGCCCGTCCATAAGCCGGTGGCTGCGACCCCGAAGGGGGGAGCACAGCTGTGGCTTCTGCATCCGACTGGATAAGCCCGCTCTCCAATGCTGCGCTCGAGAGCTCATCAGCTTTGCGGGCTCCGAACAAGAGGTCGAACTCGCCGTGGGACGAGCCGGCAGACTCATCCGGAAGCCCGATCGGGGCAGACGAGCTTGCTGGGGAATGGGAGGTCCGCGGGGGGATACCCGATGGAGGCGATCCCATTGGAGTCCCCAAATCGCCCCCAGTGCTAGCCGCGCTGGCCTCAAACCTGTAGGTAGAAGGACCGAGATGGGGAGCCGCTGGGGTGGCTTTCTTTCTTACGAAAGCAAGCCGCGACCGCAACGTTGCCATGGTCATGTTCTCGCAGTGAGAACATGAACCATCCACAAACGCTGCCTCCATGTGGGTCACGCCCAGACACGAAAGACAGCAATCGTGACCATCTGAAGTTGAGAGGTAATGACCTCAACCAGGAATAACACACAATCAGAAAGGCATCTTTAAAAAGACGTGTCTTTAAAAAGACTTTCCGTGTGTGCCGCTCTTTTAGAGAAATATACTCTTTCAGAAAAATATACTCTCTTTTTTCTGCCGAAGCGCCCAGGGGCATTCTCTGCAGTGCACCAGTGCAGAGGAGGGAGAAACCGCTGAAATGCGCCGTCAGATCCAGCAGAGTTGAATGAACAATCATGAGAATTCAGCTCAATGAGCATGACTGTTCGGCTCCGAAGAGAATATCTGAATGAGTGGTTGCATACCAGCTCCTTTTATACCCATATGTCCGGGGGAGTGGCATGCAAATTATCAAAGGCCTTTTATCAAAGGCCAGAGGTGTTTCGGGCTCCCAAGAGTGACCCCTAGTGTCACTACATCGACACAATGTCTAGTGAGTGACAGATAGGGAACATTGTTTAAACCCTTTACAATAAAGATCTGTAAAGTTATTTGGATTTTTACAAAATTATCTTTAAAATACAGTGTCCTGGAAAAGGGACGTTTCTTTTTTTGCTGAGTTTATTTTAATTATTTATAATAAAATAAAGTATATACAGCTGATTGGTCATCCTAAAATAAAGCAATGAATCACTCTTATATACATACTCCATTCACAATATACAGTATAAATTGCTTTTCTTCAGCACACCTCCTTTTCTAGTGAAATCACAAAACCAAATGCAAACAAATATGTCCCCACTGCATTTTATTGTTATTTTTATATTTGTTACAAGTTATTTTAGGGCAGGTTGCCTGAAAGTGAAATATCGATATACCAACGAGTAATATTTAATATTTTATTGCTGATCCATGGAATTATCCACTGACCTAAAAAATCTTGGGACTGACAGTAGCTGATGCAAGAATGAAGTAATCAAGTGAAATGTTTTAGAAATGTATCTGAGAACTTCAGCATGTGCTGTTGAAATTGTTGCTGAAATTATTTTGGACATTTCTAATAGCAATGTAATGTTATTGTTGACATTTCAGTTTTGACTTGGAAGTAAGCATATATGCTACTGGATCAATGACGTGACCCTCATTTTGTTGTCCAGAAGTTATTCAAAAATACATAAAATACAATTCACACAAATCAATGACTGGAATACACATCTTCTATGATGAGCATGTTTTCAATTCCTATTAAAAAATACATATATTTTTTATATTTTTCTTACAGTAAAAATGTCATATGTCTTGAGACATAAAAAAAATCTCTCTTTAAAAGCTGAAAATATTGAAAAAGAAATGTTAGCATGAACAATAACCTTTTATTATTTCTTAAAAAAAAAAAAAAAAAAAAAAAGAAAGAAAAATAATGAGTTAAACAAGTGTCTTGAGTGTTTTTTTTAAAATGACATTTATTTTTGTTAAAAAGTTTTGTCCAAAAAATCAAAGTCAGGTAGTGGGTGCTTCTCATTTCTTAAATTGTGCATCCTCATTTCCTCGCTCCTCTTTCCTCCAGCCTGTGACCCGAAAACCGATCAAAGTCTGCCACCATGAAGGATGTATCAGTTCTCTATGCACCGTGAGGAGGCGAGTACCGAGGACAGAGGAAGTTTACACTTGAGTGAGAAAGCACAGGAGCATCCCGTGCCGAAGACTTTTTTTGTCAAAGCACCTGACACACACTAATTCTCCTCCTCCTTCACATCTGACACAACAGTTTAATTCATGTTTCACCTTGCATCCTTTCCTCGTCTCCTAAGAGAGAGGAGCTAAGAAGCAAGGAAAGGAAACAAGGATGCACAAAAACACTTTCTATGCACATTGAATACACGAGAGTACACACAACACAAAATGTTTTCAAACATATTTTAATACTAACACATTATTTTTTGGTAGAAAATGCTATAATTGTTTTTTACAAATTTATAAAACAAGCATGGAAGAAAGATCACATTTCAATGAACTGGAAATGTTCCATGCTATACTGAATTCCAACAAACTGTCACACCTGTCTTCCACACTTCTATGGCACGGCACCCCTGTGCTTATCAGTCCCCTTTCCATGCCTGGTTTCCATGGCAACGTTAATAAGAAGTGAAGAGGCTTCTCAGCCTCCTAACCACCCAGGTCTTGCTTTTAAAGCTGGAATACTTGTGATACCACCACCAGTTCTACAAGCTGCTAAATATTTAACAGTGGGTACATTTGTTCAGTTACCCATTATTATAAGTAGACAAAGTAGCACAGATCCCTGTAAATGTCTCTTAATGGCTTAACGGCTTTAAATTTACAATTACTTTGAAACTGTAGCTTGCAACTACAAGTTACTGAGAATTTAAAGGGGTCATGACATGCCTTTTTTATTATTTTAATATGTTTCTTGAGGTTCACTTAAAGTATTAGTAAAGTTTTTTGCACAAAAAAAACAGTCATATATTTGTTAAACATGGGAATTTTTCACCCTCATTCTGACACTGTCAGATACGCTTGGTTTTGGTACTTCTTTAAGACTTGACAGTAAACACCCACTGTTATGAATGGCTCTCTGCTCTTGACTGACCTGCTCTCTCCTTATTATCTCTCTGCTTACGACTACTGGGCGGGGCTATGTAAGTTATAAGGTAAAGTAGTCGTTGATGCGTTGTTGTGGAGGCGGTCAGATGCAAATGTATGAACGAGTCGTTTTGGCAGCTTGGTTTCAACAAATACTCTTTTTGCATTGGGGATTTAGTTTTTAGTTCTGACATATGCATATTTGTTTTTTGTAAAACATAATAATATTTTTTTTTTAAAAAGACCTCATAATCTTTAATCAAAATGTCATAAATTGCTCTTCCTCTAATATGATTGACATTTCTCTGCTGATGTACAGTATATCAGAATACTTGGCAGTGAAACCAATAGGCAAAAGTTTTTAGCCAGTTTTAACCCCGCCCCTTCAAGGGCCTGTCATGTGAACAAACCTGGCATTGGTTGAAACAAGGACCAAATGCAGAGATGATGAAGAGGTGTATTTTAGGCTGTTTTCCTCCCAGAACCTTGTTCCATTCCCCTAACTATCTTAGTTACGGGCCCGCTGGCTTGAATATTTACGTTTCGAAGGAGAAGGAATAATGGCGAATTCACGGTTGTGTTTGAAGCATTTTACACCTGAATGTCAGTTGGATTCAGTGAAAGAGGGAGTTTATTTATATTTTTAATGCAGGAATTTTTCTGAGGTATTTTGGTATGTACAGCATGAGTAAGTGTTCTTTATTCTTTATATTTAGTGTATTGTGTTTCAAATTGTTGAAATATTGTGATCTTTTACTCGCTTGTTTCTCATTCATCTGCATTGGACTTGTGCAACTGTACTAGCCTCATCTTAAGCGAAGACTGTGATGTGCTGTGTTCGTTTGTGGGCTGGTTATGTATTAATGTTGTCAGTTAGATCATCGTTTTGTTCTCAAGTCAGTGGAAAAGCGAGCTGGTATCAAGAACGGTTCTCAGTTTCCCCGGTGAACGGCACTGTGAATTAAAGCCTACTGGCTGTATTTTTAAAAAGGGATCAGCTGTTCGACATGTCCCGCACCCACTTCCTGGTTCAGTAGGAAATACATCAAAACACCAAAAAGATCATCAAGGAACTTTATTGCGATTTTAAAATAGTAGTTAGCTTTACTACAAGTTATAGTACTAACAAAAAGTAGTTAACTACATTAAAGTGACTTAAGGACCCCATTAAATAAAAATCACATTTTACTTATAACAACTCTAAAAAATATATGGTGTTATAATGAATATGACAAGTTGGTAGGTTTGGTCTTGGTGGATTAGATCTACTTACGCTGCTGCAGAGTAAGCACGAAGACTACCGCTACTGTCACAACATACACATTTATGCTGCACTGAGCATGTAAGATATGCTGCTGCTGCTACTGCACAATTAGATATATCGTATTTTCCGGGAATATAAGTCACGTTTTTTTCATCATCTGAAAGGTCCTGCGACTTATAGTCCAAAGCGACTTATATACATAATTTATTCTTAACTAATGTCGGCTGGTCAGACTCAAGCACACCTAAACAGATGAAAACAGTCATAGAGACAGTAGAAGTGTTTTAAAGTTGCCAATTCAGAATATTTTGCCATTACAAAGTACTTTTGCAACCAGTTTAAATATTTTGTCCATCATAACATTATCATCCTAACAAACCCTAGACCACTGTCAAACGCAAATCCTCACATGCCCATAAAATGACATTTCATCACACTCGTAGTAAAACATTCAGTCAGTCAACTGGATAATTAATACATTGCGAAGAGGGTTGCAAATATCGTCGTATTTGCATTATGCCTATTGTCAGCCGGTGTCAGCCCTTTACATCTGTTTGCTTCTCTCCTACTCTCTGTGCTCACATACTGTATTTTAACACAGCCAAATTCCCAATAAAGCTGTTCTCATTGACATATTTTTCTGTTTCTGTTGTCAGACAATGGAACGAGTACGAAATAGTGACTGAAATACGGCCCATTAAGACTACATGTTAACCAGCAGTCACTTCCAAGCCATTTCCAAGCTGCTGCTCTGCACTGCTAAAATCCTGATTTTATAACCGCGACGTCATCTGACAAAATCACTATACACATAAATTAAAGACAAATGCTGTGCTGTGATTTCAACTATATTTACATGGAAAATAGGGATGGGCAATACCACTTATATTCCTTTAGATCCGATACCAATCATTTCAAGTTCAATATCGTCAATACCGATACCAATACTTCTATTAAATTGATTTTTTAAAATACTTTTACGTTTTTTAAGGACAAGACAGTAACTTTATCTGCATTGCTAGCAATTTGCCTGTTTCAGTCATCTTTTATTTCTTTTTTGTGCTGTCTCAAAGAAAAGTGAATATATGAACATAGTTTGAATTTCTATTCATCATTAATGTATCTGTAAATAGACCTGAATGTGTCAGCTGGCTAGCAAAAAGAAAGTACACAAAATTATTTACTGCCCTCAAGTTGTCCCTCATTGTTTTTTCCTCCCAGCAGAATCTTAACAGAATCTTTTCCTCAAGAATCCTAACGCTGCTCTTTTCCATACAAAAACAACATTGACCTCTCCTGTCAAGGTCTAAAGAGAAAAAAAAAATCATGATTAAAATACCATAAAAGTAGTCCATACAACACAACGCTATTGTATGGCCCTAGAAAGCTGGGAATAAAGAGCACAAGTCATATGGACTACTGGTATCATGTCTTTATACTGAACCTTTAATAGTGCTTTACAATATTTGTCCTTTATGAAGCTTGACAAATCCTGCTCACTATAAACTGTTATTTTATGGAATAGAGCTGCTTAAAATATCTATTTTTATGTTCCAAGAAATCTTAACAGCATATGGGTTTTGAACAACAAAAGGTTGAGTAAATGAGTGAGTAAAAGTACATTTTCCATTTTTAGGTTGTAAGGAAATTCAGTCTGCCTCAATGTTAATTCCACCCAACCCAATTTGAGTAGATACAACACTTCAACCCAGACAGCTTCATTATCTTAGAGACGAGTAAGCATCCATACTTTTGTGTTACAACACATGGGTTATCACTTCTCAACAATTATAATATGGGAGCGGCAATGGGCCATCAAGGACCATCCCTGATAAATGGGCGCCACTTTTGTCCAATCTAATTTACATTAGGAGTGCAACTTCATTTACATCGAAAGCGTAGACTCATTTTAATTATTGATGGCAAATTGTTTTTACAAACTATCCACCTTTTTCACAGGCAGCGAAATTACCCATTATGCTTAGCGCGTTCTTCCAATGCGGATGCAACAGACTTCCGCTTCGCAACTTATTCCCATTAACAAGCACTATAATATCATTAACAACAGTGAAAAATGGAAGAACAGTCTGTGTTTACTTAACGTAAATCACTTTCTCACTAATGTCTGCGTATGGACAATAGGTTTCGACTGCAATCTTGAATAGATAAGTACACAATCACACATTTACATGATAAAGTTACTGGACTCTAGTGCTCGCTGCACGCGCCCTGTATGTGTGTGTTCTGTCTGACTTTGCCGAATCCAAAGTGCTTCATGTACTTAGTTACTGCGAAACTGGAATGAAGAGATCAATGTCTTCATCTCAAGATGAATGCCTATTCCTGGTCTTGTGTGTGTGTTTTATTTTTATTACACTGGGAGTCACCAGCAAGGGATGAAACTTGCAGTAGATTATTACAATTCTGTTAAAATATTCTAAAGTAACAGAATACTCGACGTAGTGTGGTGCAGAATTGTTTTGGTATAATTGTTTCTTAAGTAACTGAAACTAATTCAATTGTTGTTAAGCCTGACGTACTGCAGCTGGATAGACTGTTTTAAAATATAATGATAACCTGACGTAGTGTGACAGTGTTGTTTTAAACTGTTTTGACCATAAAGATTGTGTTAGTGAAGTTGAACTTAGAGGCCCAATGGAGTGTGGTGGTGTCTGAAGCAGTGAGACATTTACAAGTTCAAAAGGCTGTTGGGGCTCATGTATTCAGATAGAAGACAAAGGCAGGCCTAACAGTCATAAAAACCTAACTCAAGCCCCCACATTCCAAGTCGTAAATCTTACTGATAAAAATCGCGCCAAAATCAAACAAAGGGAGTCCAAAACAGACTGCAAATTCCATGAAGCCTTGCTCACTAAAGGATCGAACTCTCAACTCCTATTGGATGAGGCACACAACAGAACGTCCCTCAAACATGATATCATCAGGAGTTGAAATACCTCTGAAATGCTTTCAGAATTCGCTTCCAGCGACTTTGTTTGCAGCGTGTGGACGCAGCTCTTCGCTGCTTTCAGGTGCAACCTCGTGGCACAAGGAAGTAATGTCCGACTTGAAACTGTGGCCATACAATCTCCATCTCGCTGGACGAGTTGAGATTACTCTGTGTTCAACCGAACACTCTAACGGATCCGAAGGAGACCGCCGAGCAACTCACATCTTCATCCGTTTGCCTACAGAAGTGAAGAGATTAAAGATTTCTCTTCCATCTTCAATCAAGTCGACATTTCTGAGTTCTCCGCCAGCCTGCCGAGAATCAACAGCCATACCGCCCGCCGACAGAGCGAGGAAACGGCCTCCCGTCATCACCCGAGCGGGTCAGAGTTAAAGGACGGAGGAAAACACATTCTACCTGTGTCCTCATGTGATTCAAGTAAGAGGTTTACGTCTGGGCAGAGATAGAATATTATAGTGTGTTATTCTTGTGTTTCAAGGTTTTTGCTTGTACAGTTTACGGACCGCCATGTCCGCTCATTATTAATACTCAGGGTATTAATTATCACAAATTTGTTTTGTTGTATTGTGGTCCAACCAAATTGGATTGTTGTGCAATTTCGCCATCGCGGGTGAGACATCAACTGAGTTCATCCATTAAAGAGTCAAATAATGCGGGACTTTTACGAGCCCCGCTCGTAAAACCGCGTCTTTGAGTGATAAACTGAGAGCTGCTTTCTCTCCCACTATTGTGAAATCGGCTTTAGGGCTGTCACTTCTCTCTCTCTCTCTCTCTCTCTCTCTCTCTCTCGTACTAACCACACACACACACACACCTTATGTGTTATAGGATTATATTATTTCCATATCTAATCATATCACTGTTTAGTTTGTAGTTGTAAGTCGGAAGTTTCTTGACTGCATTGTATTAATTATGAATTGATATTGCTGCATAAATAAACTTTGTTTATATTACAAAGAGAAGTGTTTTGGTTTGTTTTGCATACGCCTGTGTCATGCTGACGGGATGTCAGTACTCGGATTCAAACCTTCATTCATTGTTTTTTCCCCGAAAATCGATATTCTTCGGATGTCGGATTATTAATTATTGCTAATAACCAAACTTGCTCCTAAACGTAGCACATTACATTTACTGGAGCCCCATATGAGGTTTTAATGAGTTAGATTCAACTGATTAATATAAATATTAATTAATAACTACAGAAATAATTATTAATTATTTCTGATAGTAACACTGATCTAAACAACCAGTAAAGCCCTACAAGGCAGACATGTCATTTTTATTTATCCATTTGTGTCCGAAGCACAGGAGCTATGAATATCTAGACTAATGAAATAATAATAATTAGATAACAGTGAAGAAATAATTGTGAAAAGCCTATTGAATTAATACAGATATTTAATCAGATGTCTTGGATGAGCTGATTGTTAAATACATCTGTAACAAAGGTTCAGGTTGGGCAGATAAAGGAGGATGCGGAACTGGTTTCCACAGTTCACGTGAGTTCGTTTTATTCACAAATAACCAGCAATCACTGTACAGCTTCACTCAAAACATAAGATGGCTTTTTAGCATCACTCAAATAAACAGTCCACTTTTCAGTCACCCAAATAAACAGTCCGCTTTTCAGCTTCACACACAAGACGCTCCCTCAGGGAACAGACACGAAGACTCTAATCTGCTGTCTCCTTCCTCTCTCTCTGTGAACTAGCCATCTTTTTATCTCCCCCGACTCTCACTGTGAACATAGAGATGGTAACTAGTCACTCATCTCAGGTGGAAGTCCTTACCGCTTTCTCTCTCCCCAGACGGGCGCTCGACCATGCCCTCACCTCCTCAACATCGCTAAGCATGGCTCACGGAGAATGTATGAAGGAATAGAGAACATTGCGGATAAGCCCTACAAGGAGGCGCTGTCCAATGATCTAGATCAGGGGTCTCCAACCTTTTTTGCACCACGGACTGGTTTCGTTTGAAAACATTTTCGCTGACCGGGTGTATAGGGTTGGGCGGAGATTAGAACAATCATTAATTTAATAAGTATTTAACATTAAATGTACATGAAATCATCAGCTTACGCCTCCATGTCAACTGCACACAATGAATAAAAATAAAACATTACAACTCACCAATAACACAGTTGGGTGGAGAATAGAACAATCATTAATTTAGTAATTTATTTAAACTTTAAATGTACATGAAATTGTCAACTTACACCTCCATGTCAACTGCACACAATGAACAGAAAAAAAAAAGGGATGGGGGACAGTGAGACGCAAGTGTGTTGCTAATGTCCAGTCTGTTCTGTAACTTTATTTTAGTGGCTGTCATCGCAGAAAACCCCACTTCGCAAAGGTACGAAGTTGGAGAGGGGAGTAAACTTTTAAGAGCCTTCGCAGCTATCTCTGTATATTCTGTCTTTGTTTTAATCCTGAAACATACCTTTCAGACCACCGTCATTGCGATATCAATGAGTTGACCCTCTTCCTCTTCCTCGCAGGGCACATTTGCAAACGGGTCACGGACCCATTCCTTTGCACTTCTTGGATCGCTTGCGTTTGGGAAGTAACGCTCAAACTCGGTTGACAGTGAAGCTATATGATCGCAGACCAGCTGGGAGAGAGAAGGCCCAGGTTCTTTATTTCCCAAATGTCCAGACAGTGTTGGAAACATGTCAAATGTGCCCCTTGGCACTCGCCGTCCCCACAGTTCCAACTTGGCTTTGAATGCAGACACTTTGTCTGCCAACATAAAGACAGTTGTCATTCTCCCCTGAAGTGACAAATTGAGTTCATTCAGCAGGTTGAAGATGTCACACAGGTATGTGAGTTTAGCTATCCATTCCATCATCACTGAAGTGTGCTGCCAGTGGTGACCTTTTTTCTGAAAGAAATCTCTGTATTGGCTCTCTTAACTCGTAAACTTTCGCTAAGGATCTCCCCCTTGAAAGCCACCTTACTTCGGTGTGTAACAAAAGGCATTTGTGTTCTGCTTCCATTTCTTCGCAAAGCTGTTCGAAAAGACGGGAGTTGAGGGCGTTTGCTTTGATGTGGTTGATTATTTTAATAATGTCATTCAGCATGGAGTGAAGTTCTGGTGACATTTTATGGCTAGCTAGCATTTCGCGGTGTATGACACAGTGTGTAGATTCATATTCAGGCGCAACTTCTTTGACCCTGGTAGTGAGACCAGACAGCCGTCCGGTCATAGATGCAGCCCCGTCTGTACATATTCCAATGCAAAATGACCAGTCAAGTTTACCTGACATGTAGTCATTCAAAGCCTTGAAAATTTCTGCCCCAGTTGTGTTAGTTGGCATTGAGTGCACACACAATATATCTTCATGCACTCGTCGACCTGCAATGCATACCACGGTGACTCGTTAAGCCTTTCTAACAATTGCTCTTCAATGTCCTCTGCGATGTCATAAATTCTCCGTGTGACAGTGGTAGCTGAAAGAGGAATCTGGCATATCTTGTTAGCTGCAGCTTCGCCTAACATTTCATGGCAAATGTCTTTGGCAGCTGGCAAAATCAATTCTTCCCTAATAGTGAAGGGCTTCTTAGCTTTAGCGATACGGTCAGCCACCAAGTATGACGCTCTCAGTGCAGATTACGTTTGTAAATGTGGTGGCTTTCAGTTGTTGCTCTTGCCCTGTTTGTTCGCATTTTTTTCCTTTCAAAGTAATCAAGGGGGTTGTCTCTCAATGATTGGTGTTTAATTTCAAGGTGCCGAAGCAATTTTGAGGGCTTCATTGACTCATTAGCTCATTTTTCTCCGTATATTATACACATGGGGTTTGGAGCGTGTGAACTGCCCGCAGCGCCAAAACCGTATTTTAGATTTGAGTCATCATGTTTTCGGTTAAAGGCGGCTTTCTTTTTTCCCTTTTTCTCATCAGTAAAGAAACTTTTGAGCGATGTTTGTGTCACACTTATGTTAACATTCGCTATTGGAAGAGTGGAACCAATGTTTTCAGAAATTGTGCCTTTTATGTAAATTTGGATAGTGGCTCTTAAAGGGCAAAGTGCACAACAAATAATGAGTGGTGTATAAATTTTTTCAGAACGTTCTCACGACGTGGTAGCAACTTTTCCACGGCCCGGTACTGGGTCGCGAACCTCTGATCTAGATGAAGCACGATCTGCTTGTCAATTTATGATGAAAAATGGGGCATTGGAAAGAAAGGCCAGCCGCAAGTCTGTAGATGCCTTGTTTTATAACCCAGCATCCAACATACATGATTTTTCAGGTAGACAGGGAGATGGTGAGGATAGTTGGGAGAAAGATTCTCAGTCACTTTGCAACAGAAGTCAATACTCTGACTGCACTGTTAGGTTTCCAATGATGCCTATTCTCTCCACTACTACAGTGCGCAATGACGAGGGGGAGGGGCCAGTGACTACTACCATGATCAGGAGTTTTAGGGTGTACTCACACTAGGCAATCTGTACCATGCCTGAGCATGTTTGACCCCCAAAGTCCAGTCCAGTTCGTTTGACTAGTGTGATCGTTCCGTACCGTGCCCGGGCACGATATGCTGAACCGTGCCTTGGCCCACTTGAAGAGGTGGGCTCGGGCACGGTTCAGTTGGCTCAGGCACGGTACGCATCTAGTGTGATCGCTAACCGTGACCAAACACGGAACTCGAAAAATTATGTCAAAGATGTGACTGTGCCATTTAACAAACATGCCGGCAAAGGGATCACTTTTGTCTACGGCATAGGTGCAGTGTTTACTGGAAAATTTGGGCAGATGAGAGTATACAGGAACAACTGGATACAACACAAAAGAACTCCAAGATATTTGGTAAAATTTGTAGATTATCTTCATGCTCGTTGATACCAAAGAACTATTGAGCAATGATGTGACAAGCTGAAAAAACTGTGGGTTCAGTATCTGAAGGTACGGAATGCACTCCATGAATCTGGCAGCTCGACGGACGAAAAGGATAAATTCCACTGGTACGATGCTGTCGACAATTAGGCATGTGAGAGGGCTGTGTGTCACCATGCCCCAAACTACTCAAAATAAGCCACAAAGTAAAGTTACAATAATGGACTCCATTGTGCTCTGCGAGAGCGCTTTTCCATCTGTTTTCTTCAAAATAAAATTTGCATAGTAATGACGTAAGCGTAGGGCTTTACTGGTTGTTTAGATCAGTGTTACTATCAGAAATAATCGATAATTATTTCTTTAGTTATTAATTAATATTTAAATTAATTAATTAAATCTAACTCATTAAAACCTCATATGGGGCTCCAGTAAATGTAGTGTGCTACGTTTAGGAGCGGGTTTGGTTATTAGCAATAATTAATAATTATCAAAGATAATTATTAATTATTAAAATCAATTGAACAATGATGAGAATCAATGTTAGCTTTTTTTAATCCTTTAAATCAACAATTATCAAAGATAATCACTAATCATTAATATTGCTGAAACATTCATTAAAATTAACACTAGCTTATTGATCATTCAAATTCAACAATCATCAAAGATAATTATCAATGATCAAAAATCAACAGAATATTAATAAGGATTAATATTGACGGGGCACCAGCCTGGAATCAGGGACTAATAACCAGATAGTATAACAGTCTCAATATTAGATTGTTTTCTTAGGAAAATCGACATCCGAAAAATATCAATTTTTAGAAAAAAAAACAATGAATGAAGGCTTGAATCCGAGCACTGACATCCCGTCAGCATGTGACACAGGTGTATGCAAAACAAACCAAAACACTTCTCTTTGAAATATAACAAAGTTTATTTATGCAGTAATATCAATTAAAAATTAATACAATGCAGTCAATAAACTTCAGTCTTACAACTACAAACTAAACAGTGATATGATTAGATATGGAAACCAAAGTAATCCTATAACACACGAGGGTGTGTGTGTGTGTGAGAGAGAGAGAGAGTGTGTGTGTGTGTGTGTGTGTGTAAGGAGGGACGCGCACAAAATGGCGGACGTGACTCTCATGGAGAGTATGTCACGCGAGACTTCCGGCCAGAGAATATGGCTGCGAATGTGGGCGGAGAGAAACCAGTCAATGGTGTCTACCAGTTACCGCGTGTATCTGCTTGTACGATAGCTTAGGGACAAAGCTGAGCTTTTCACGAAGCTATCTACTAGCCAAAAATGTGTACAAGAATGTTTGTGAGGGGTCGCGTGTGTGTGGTTAGTACGAGAGAGAGAGAGAATAAAGTGACGGCCCCAAAGCCGGTTTCGCGATCGTGGGAGAGAAAGCAGCTGTTAGTTTATCACTCAGAGACGCGGTGGACGGCTCGTAATCCGTCCCGCGGTCTTTGGTTCTTTAATGGATAAACTCAGTTTGCCGGTCTCACCCGTGATGGCAGAAATGCACAACAGTCCAATGTGGTTGGACTACAATACAGCAAATCTCATTTGTTATAATTAATACCTTGAGTATTAGCCGCAATGAGCGGACTCTGTGGTCCATAAACTGTACAAGCAATAACCTTGATACACAAGAATAACACACAATAATATTCTATCTCTGCCCAGACATAAACCTCTTACTTGAATCTTATGAGGATGTAGAATGTGTGTTCATCCGTCCTTTAACTCCGACTCGGTTCCTCGAGGCTTGGGTGATGACGGGAGGCCGTTTCCTCGCTCTGTCAGCGGGCGGTATGGCTGCTGATTCTTGGCAGGCTGGCGGGGTGTGGTCTCTGCGGTGTCTTCCCCTTGGGAGTGACACCCCACCCGACGTAGACCTGGTGGCCCCAGTTGGTTAACAAATTTCACTCTTTTTTTGAGGAGAGAAAAAAAAAGAGGATAAGAGGCCACGACTGGGCTAGCCTGTCTCTATCTTTTGGGCAGTCGTCTTGTTCCCGAAGGGCCGTTCAACACTCATAACAGCGTTTGGGGAGGTTACGTGTCGGCCTGGTGTGCTGGCTACGAGGTACACAGTGGTCTGCCCGTCACACACTGCCAGTTCACGTAACACAGTTCAGCTAGTTGTGGCATATTGTATAGGGACCCCTAGTGTCATTACATTGACACAACGTCGAGTGAGTGACAGATAGGGAAAGTCCTGGTTATTTTCGTAATCTCTGTTTATTGATGGAGGGAACGAGACGTTGTGCCCCTCCTGCCACAACGCTGGACTACCCGCTGAAATGGCCGGGACCTTGTCTCGGCTTCTCAGCACAATACCTGAATGAGTGGTTGCATACCAGTGCAAATACCACTCGCCAATTTTCACTGGCCTTTTTTCAAAGACCAGAGGTGTTTCGGGCTCCCAAGAGTGGCCCCTAGTGTCACTACATTGACACAACATCTCGTTCCTTCCATCAGGGAACGGAGGTTACGAAAGTAACCAGGACGTTTTCCTGACCAATCACTGGGCAGAGCCACAATTATTCTGATTACCACTGTTTTCTGGTTCTGGTCTTCACAAGAAGCAATGTTAAAAACTACCTAAATAAGACGGATGTAATGTTTGATGTTTGTTGTTGTAACTTTGGTAGTTAGTTCAAGTTTATGTCAAGTCAAGTTTATGTCAAGCCAAGTTATTGTCAAGTCAAGGTCATGTTCATGTTTTATTTATGATTGTAGTTAGGGTTTATGGATTTACACGTTGGAATAAATATGCACTAGGGTTCTTTACACTTTCGTCATCGTCTTTGTCTTTGCCAGTGCCAGCGCCAGCCCATCGTTACAGACGTTACAGAGAGAACGCTTCAGAATACCTGACCAACACAAGATGAACCCAGCAGTCCCCTGGAGGATTATGTGGAGGAATTCTGCACTCTGGCCTGCAGGATGGATTTTAATGAGGAGGCCCTCAAGGACTGTTTCCGATTTGGACTGAATGAGCCCATCTCTTCTCTGATGCCAGGAGGTCAGAGTACCCACAGCCTGGCTCAGTATATCGACCTTGCCCTGCAGATTACTGGTTCCATGTTCACTGTGTGGGAGGCAGATGCTGAGCCAGAGTTCCGCGTCATGGCCGCTGAGCCAGAGTTCCACGTCATGGCCGCTGAGCCAGAGTTCCACGTCTTGGCTGCCAAGCCAGAGTTCCTTGTCATGGTCGCTGAGCTAGCACCATCTTTTGCCCCGGTTCCTAAGTCTGCCCCATGCCATGTCACAGCAATGCCTCAGCCTGCTCCATGCCATGTCACAGCAACGCCTCAGTCTGCTCCATGCTATGTCACAGCAACGCCTCAGCCTGCTCCATGCCATGTCACAGCAATGCCTCAGCCTGCTCCATGCCATGTCACAGCAACACCTCAGCCTGCTCCATGCCATGTCACAGCAACGCCTCAGCCTGCTCCATGCCATGTCACAGCAACGCCTCAGCCTGCTCCATGCCAAGTCACAGCCATGCCTGAGCTTGCTCCATGCCATGTCACAGCCACGCCTGAGTCTGCTCCATGCAACGACAGCCACGCCTCAGTCTGCTCCATGCCACGTCACAGCCAAGCTTCAGTCTGCTCCATGCAAGGTTTCAGGCTCATCTCTGGCCAACGAATCAGCTTTGCAGGCCTCATTCATTCCAGAGCCATTTTTCACTGGGCTATTCGAGCTGGAATTGGTTCCCACCCTTGTGCGCACCCTTAGTTTCCTGATCAGGCAAGGGGAACTTTCGGCCCTCCGACCCTGCCTAGACCCTCCAAGCCCTGGACTCCACCTTGGCCTGTTGATCCCTTGACATCATCTTGGCTCTATGTTCCCTCGTCTCTACTGCAGTCCTTCAGCCTGTCGGGTTTACCGGGGTCCCTCATCCCTCCAGCTCCTCCCTGGTCTGTCGGTCACCTGGCTCCACCTTGGCTCTCCGATCCTCTGGCTACGCCTCGTCTCTCCGATCATTCAGCTCCACCGGGGACCTCCATCCCTACGGCTCCGCCTTGGTCTATAGCCCCACCTGCGCCGCCTCTGTCTTCTGATCCCCCAGCTCCGCCTTGCTCCTCCGAGCCTCCGGCACCACCTTGGTCCTCCCTGCCTCCGGCTCCACCCTGACCCTTCGAGCCGTTGGCTACTTTCTGGGTACCAAGTTCCCTGGTGTCGCCCTTCAAGTCTCACGGCTCCACCTTCCATGGCTCCGCCTCTCAAGCCTCTCAAGGCTCCGCCCCTCGAGCCTCTCATGGCTCCACCTTCCACTGGTTCTGCCCTGATCCCATGCTCCACGCCCTGTCTTGCCAAGCCATGCCTCAGGATGCCCCTCCCAGCTCCCTATTGAACTTTGGAATTAAATCATGTTTAATTGTTTGTTCATGTTTTCATGTTAATGTGTTTGCCCCTAGTAGGGGGATATGTAATGTTTGATGTTTCTTGTTGTAACTTTGGTAGTTAGTTCAAGTTTATGTCAAGTCAAATTTATGTCAAGCCAAGTTATTGTCAAGTCAAGGTCATGTTCATGTTTTATTTATGATTTATGGGTTTATGGATTTACACATTGGAATAAATTTGCATTTGGGTTCTTTATACTTTGTCATTGCCAGCACCAGCCCATCGTTACAGATATCACAGAGAGAACGCTACAACGAAGAAGAACAACCATTTTAAGTGTTAAAAAGTGTTACTTGATATACAAATTAGTTCAGGCTCAACTTGTACAGTTGTTGGCCATCATAACAAATTAGTAGTTAATCATTTCAATGTAACTAACCTCAGTTCATCACTTCATGTCATCTACCCACTTGTATGAGGCACTGTCAAAAGATGGTCATCACAACTCTGTAAAGTATCTGCAGTATGGAGCCACAAGTTGTTGTTTTTTATGGTAATTAAAAAAAAAATTATAAGCTAAATACCACATTACCAAATAAAATCACACACCGATTTGAGTAAATACACCAGAAAGCGTAAAAAGGCTTCCATTATTATCGTGGAACACTTCCGTATACGTTGTTGTGCTAGTATTCTCCAAAACATTGACAAAATTCATTTTTAGTAGATATACACATTTAGTATTTACAGTCTCTCTCATTCGGGATATGGATATTTACCTAAAAATATTAATGACTAGCACTGCACTAACCAATTTTTTCTAATCAAAAGCTCACTGGAACGAAAATGTCCCTTCTCCTAATTCCACATCTAGCAACAGCATGTTCATGGCTGTGATGTAAACTTTCTATGCAATTCAATTACACACAATTACCTCAATAAACAGGACAACTTACAGTGATGTTAATGTACCACAGTTAATTGAAGCTGGTCTCAAGATGGCTCTCAGCACATGATGGTTGCCATTGGCTATGAAATAAATATTGTTTCTCGTAAGTCGCAAAAATGATCCGCTTAATTGCTAGTAACCTAAGGAGGGATATTACATTTTCACAAACCTAATGCTCATAACCTGGGAGATGACTGTATATTATGTATCTGTATATTATGTATCTGTAGAGAGTGATTGTTTACATTTCCTCATTGAAACGACCCCAGAAGTTACTATTTTACTTTCACTACCATGCTCTCACATTCTGAAATATGGATAGATTCACAAATATTTCATAATATAAGGCACTGATTCTTGATATATGGTACAAATCATGTTCTTCAATTTTACCTGCCATTAGAGTAAAAAAAAAGGCAACATTTGATTAGATGATTATTTGTATGTTCTTTATATTAATGCACCATTTCATGTCTTTGAATCTTATTTTACATGATGTAGACAGGATAAAAATCTTCAAAATCAAAATGTCCAATCTGTGCGATGTGTAAATGCTGCCTAATAGACCTGCTGCTGCAGCTGTTATAAGCATATCGTTAATATTAATCAAACAACAATATTGACAAGAAAAAGAGAAAAGCACTCACTGTCCTTGGCTGGATAACATCTTGGTAACATACGAAACCTTGTTTCCCTGAGTGGGAACGAGATGTTGCATATGAACGCTATGGGTCACCCTCCGAGTGTCACGTGGTCTGAAGCCCTTATACAATCATGCTAATTTATTGGCTGATGGTGCTTAAGCAACGCCCCCTAGGAAGCTATGTCACAGGCTCCATAAATGTGCCTCACTTTGTGCCATTGAGTCAGATTTTCTGCAAAAGGCACAAGTCTACGCAGCTGCTAGAGAGTATGGCCAGCTACACAGCGTCTCGTTCCCACTCAGGGAATCAAGGTTACTCTATGCTGTGTATGAACGCTATGGGAACGATATACATTCACACCATGCGAACAGTAGCTGAAAAACTGTCTAAGACCGTGTGGCAAGCATACAGCAGGGCACAATGGAGCTAAAGCATCTGAAAAAAAAAGGAATTATGAATTTACTCAATTTCCAACAGAGAGAACCTGGATACAAATGTCCTTCAAGGACTCACCTCTGGCCAAAGCCAGCTTTATAAGCACTCAAAACTTCATCAATAAGCCAATGAGACAGTCTTTGCTTGGACACAGAAACACCTCTGTTGCGGCAACCAAAGCACACTAACAACTGCTCTAACTTAAACCATTGGCTAGTACGGTCAACATAAACTTGCAGCACCCGAACTGGGCAAACCATATGTAACCTTTCATGCTCCTCTGACTCAAATGGGGAAGGAGCGAAGGCCTGAAAATGAATGGTCTGCGAGCAAAATGACATAGAAATAACCTCGGGCAAATAGCCCAAATTAGGTCTTAACACAAACTTTGAACACCCTGGCACAAATCCATACAAAAGGGATTGACCGACAGGGCATGCAAATCACTGACTCTCTTAAACGATGCCAATGCTACTAGCAGGGCCATCTTGAGAGTCAACAACTTATCAGTAACTGTTGTCAAGGGCTCAAACGGGGCACACGAGAGATGCATTATTCTAATGGCAGGTAAATCCCATAAACTACGCGAATGGGATGAAAAGGTCTAAGCCTGCGTACCCTACACATAAAACAAGAGACAAGAGAATGTCTAACAAAGACACCATTGATAAGCGCATGTTCAGCCACTATAGAAGCAACATAAACTTTAAGCATTGCCGGGGCAACCCCAGCCCTGAAATGCTCCTGCAAAAATTCCAACACTGTACCGACAGGGCAGTGAACTGGATTTTCACTTAACGCTGTACACCAAGAAGCAAAAATACCCCCTTAAGCATATATAGCCTCCTCGTTGATGGAGCTCTAGCATTTGGCATGGTATCAACCACAGTGGGGGATAAACCATCATTCAAAAGAGCACCCCGTTGAGGGGCCACACCCATAACTTCCACAAGTCCGGCCGGGGGTGCCAAATGCTACCCCGTGCCTGGGACAACATGTTTGTTCTGACTGGAATCTCACAAAGCATCTTGTCCAGGATAGAGACCAGAGTCAAAAACCATACTTGAGATTGCCAATACGGCACCACTAACAGAAGCCGAACCCGATCCTCCCGAACCCTCTGCAGAACCGCGTGCAGCAGACTGATTGGTGGAAATGCGTAAAGACGTGCTCTCAGCCAGTGATGTGCCAGTGCATCGATGCCCAGTGGTGCCGGGGGCGAGAGAGAAAAACAGAGGGGACAGTGTGACATCTCGCTCGAAACGATTATGTTCCATAATCTGAGGATGTAATGTCCATTCTCCGGGTATCAGACCCTGTATGGACAGGAGATCCGCCTCCAAGTTTAACCAGCCCAGAACATGTATGGCTCATAGAGCACACCCCTTCCTGGTGATTGATGTAGGACATCACCGCCCTATTGTCCGACTGGATGAGGACATGACTGTCCTGAATCTCCGGAAGGCAAAAACCTTAACACCAGCAGCACCATGAACATCTCCAGCCAGTTTATGTGCCAATTTTGCCCTTGGCCTGTCCAGAGTCCATAGGCATGACAACCTTTAAGTACAGTGCCCCAATCATAGGAGGAGGTGTCTGTTGTTATCACTTTGCGGCG
This sequence comes from Myxocyprinus asiaticus, assembly GCF_019703515.2. NCBI lineage: Eukaryota > Metazoa > Chordata > Actinopteri > Cypriniformes > Catostomidae > Myxocyprinus > Myxocyprinus asiaticus. The sequence goes on along the minus strand of NC_059382.1, from coordinate 31,905,464 downwards.
ACACACCTGTCCCAATGGAATGCCCGACATCAGAAGGCGGGTCCATTTCCATAGCAGCAGAGTTTGATAGCACCCACGCATCACTCTGAAGGGACGAAGCGCATGCGTCAGTGGTTGAAGTCCCTTTGTGGAGTTTATTCAGCACTGAAAAGGTCTTGCATGCAACATGCCCAGGGGAATGACAGCGGATGCCACGATCATGAGTCCCAAAAGCCTGTGAAATGTTCTCGCAGGGAGAACACGTCCCACTCTGAACATCGCTAGACACTGGCATAATGACAGAACACGAGCTGGAGACATTTCCTGTGAATCCAGCTCCACACATAGAAACAGAGTCTGTTACCTTGGCATCAGCATTCTGAAATTACATTTCATTAGGGTGAAATTCAAATGTCTCATATCCATTTATTTATTCATTTGGCATACCTAGAATGGGACGCAAGCTGCCGTCTTTTTTTGGGACCAGAAAATAACGGCTGAAAAAGCCGCATTTTCTCTTAGAAGGGGATATCTCCTCTATTGCCCCTTTTTCTAAGAGAGAGTGAATCTCCTGAAACAAAAACAGGGCTTCCCGAACAGAAATGTCTGTCAGCACAACCCCACTGAATACTTGCGAAGCCTGCCTGAATTGAATGACATGATCATGCTCTTTCATTCGAAGTACCCAGTTCAAAATGCCCTGCAACTGCTGCCAAGCTGCTAGATGGGCAGACAGAGGAATTAATGCATGGCTCTCACCTTTAGCGCGACATGTAACCACTAGATGGCACGCTTGGCTTACTTTTGGCAACTGCCCCACAATCAGTGGCACAGCGGAGGGGGGCCTTTGCACCTCTACTGCTGTGGCTGGTTGAATGTATTTAATAATGTTTCTGCCTTTATTGTATTCAGGCATAAATGATGAGCACCCTGAAATGCATTTACAGCAGGGACACTGACAGAATAAACCTTTACCCTGGTATTTTAAATGGGGAAGAGTGTGTGAACATTGGGGGGAATGCTTATTTGAGAAAGCCGGTTCACCACAATGGCCCCAACATTCTTTATGGGGGGACAACATGTGGTGCTTATGTTTACTGTGTGATTTGCATACACTTGTGCTTGATGAACATCGATTTCTGTTATGCATGTCTCGAGACCCTTGGTCATGGAGACAAAGGCTGAATTTGGGATGCACTTTTTTAATGTTTGCTCCACAGCGCAAGCTGCGGGGAGAAACTGAACCATATTCTGGTTGTAGGGCATTCGAGGCGTGTACAACGGCGAACTCATCCTGATACCGTTCAAAGGGCAAACAGGAGAGAAACGTTTGTACGGTCCAGTTTCGTTCACTGAATGAGGGCTCATTGTTACACCACAAGTCCATCCTGCAGGCCGTTTAAGTTTAAGTTAGGAGCTGGGCCAACATCTTAATGCCTACGTGGATGCGCACGAGGACCCCAATCCCTCTGAGGGGGTGCAAAGCTCATGTCTGGCACTTTATGCAGCTCTCTGGTATGCTCAGCAAGGAAGCATCTGCTGGAATGTGGCAGTCTGCTGTTTTACAGCATGTCATTTTTCCACCACCAACTGGACTGTGTCACCTAACAGACCAGATTGTGACACAGAGGCGTTCATTAGGAAGGCCTTCTCCTTGTCACGAATATCCGTGAGCATAAGCCACAGATGGCATTCCTCTGCCACATTCCGATCAACAGCACGAGCAATGTGTTTGGTAGCTCTCATTGCCAAATCAGAAGCCCGGCATAGAGCCCATGATGGCATCAGCATCCAGTCCAGCTCCCTCATTTAAATCCCTCATAAAATGGGCTTGGTAGGCTTGCAAAACTGCCAGTGTGTGCAAAACTGAAACCACTTCGCCCGAAGCCAGGTAGGCCTTGTTCAACAAGGACAAAGTCATCCTGCACGGCTTCGAAGAGTAGGCCTCGACTTCCATGTAGCCATCAAAGAAGGAGAGAGATGGGCTGCCAATGTCTCTTCCATCACTGGGACCGATGTACACTATATTGCCAAAAGTATTCGCTCACCCATCTAAATAATTGAATTCAGGTGTTCCAATCACTTCCATGGCCACAGGTGTATAAAATGAAGCACCTAGGCATGCAGACTGCTTCTACAAACATTTGTGAAAGAATGGGCCGCTCTCAGGAGCTCAGTGAATTCCAGCGTGGTACTGTGATAGGATGCCACCTGTGCAACAAGTCCAGTCGTGAAATTTCCTCGCTACTAAATATTCCACAGTCAACTGTCAGTGGTATTATAACAAAGTGGAAGCGATTGGGAATGACAGCAACTCAGCCACGAAGTGGTAGGCCACATAAAATGACAGAGCGGGGTCAGCGGATGCTGAGGCGCATAGTGCGCAGAGGTCGCCAACTTTCTGCAGAGTCAATCGCTACTGACCTCCAAAGTTCATGTGGCCTTCAGATTAGATCAAGAACAGTGCTTAGAGAGCTTCATGGAATGGGTTTCCATGGCCGAGCAGCTGAATCCAAGCCATACATCACCAAGTGCAACGCAAAGCATCGGATGCAGTGGTGTAAAGCACGCCGCCACTGGACTCTAGAGCAGTGGAGACGTGTTCTCTGGAGTGACGAATCACGCTTCTCCATCTGGCAATCTGATGGACGAGTCTGGGTTTGGCGGTTGCCAAGAGAACGGTACTTGTCTGACTGCATTGTGCCAACTGTGAAGTTTGGTGGAGGGGGGATTATGGTGTGGGGTTGTTTTTCAGGAGCTGGGCTTGGCCCCTTAGTTCCAGTGAAAGGAACTCTGAATGCTTCAGCATACCAAGAGATTTTGGACAATTCCATGCTCCCAACTTTGTGGGAACAGTTTGGGGATGGCCCCTTCCTGTTCCAACATGACTGCGCACCAGTGCACAAAGTAAGGTCCATAAAGACATGGATGAGCGAGTTTGGTGTGGAAGAACTTGACTGGCCTGCACAGAGTCCTGACCTCAACCCGATAGAGCACCTTTGGGATGAATTACAGCGAAGACTGCGAGCCAGGCCTTCTCGTCCAACATCAGTATCTGACCTCACAAATGCGCTTCTGGAAGAATGGTCAAAAATTCCCATAAACACACTCCTAAACCTTGTGGAAAGCCTTCCCAGAATAGTTGAAGCTGTTATAGCTGCAAAGGGTTGGCCAACGTCATATTAAACCCTATAGATTAAGAATGGGATGTCACTTAAGTTCATATGCGTCTAAAGGCAGGTGAGCGAATACTTTTGGCAATATAGTGTATATCCATGGTCGGAAGCTCGACACACATTTGAAAAATCCAAAGCCGATTGTTTTGTAATCCTGGCCGAGTAAGGTTGATCCCAGGACTTTGAAATCTCCCGATGGAGGTCCAGGGAACAAGGGAGTGGCCTACGAGGTGTAGTTGCGCATCGGCCCACCAAGAAGCAGTCTTCCAAGATGGATTTACGGTCCTCCGACTGCGTTTCATCCAGCCAGTCCAAGTACAGCTTCTCCACTACACGTGTAATAACTTCAATCAACTCTGAATACATTACCGAGGGCTTGGAAATCCATCCGCTAGGAGGCAAGGCCTCAGCCTGGCCGCCGGCAAAATTCTCGGAATCCAATATAGACATGGCGTCTTCGTCCTCAGCTCCAAAGGAAACCGCTGTGCAGGCCTCAGGGCTAGGACGCAAATGCCCGCATGTAAACTCAATGTTACACGCACCCATTGTGGTGCACATGCAGCCCTGGACATCTAAGGGCATCACAGACCTGTTATTGCTCCATCTCGCATGGCTGAACGGCACTTGTCCCTCTAAGAAGTTGGACACCGACCACACGGGGCAGCATAACTATTTAGCATGCCAGAGTCTCGTTCGTTATCGGAACTAGCCAGACAAATCACTCCACCAACTAATAATGGCCATGCACCACCACCCACAGAATCGAGAAAGAGCTATCAATCTGTCAGTCCTTTCCGTTCCGATGAGAGAGAACTTCAGAAGTGTTAAGCCCAATAAATTTCTGCTTTTCAGTCAAACTCTGACTGTACTGAATCTACTAATACGAGTATCTAATAATCACACAGTAAATTTAAGTTGTTCTATTGTTCATTTAATTACTTTTTTAATGTTTTTATATCACAATTTATAAATGATTAATTGCTGTTGTTCCTTAAGAAAAAAAAAACTTAAAGCACTGTACACTCTTTTCTCTACTTTGTTTTATTTTGAATACTTAAAAAAATTTAGAATGTTTAGAAGAAACAATTTAATTTAACTTGTTAATATTTACATTATTATTATTATTATTATTATTATTATTATTATTATTATTATTATTATTTTAAATAAAGGAGTGTTTTAAATCACATATTTATTTATTTATTTATTTATTTATTCAGTGGTTGGGGTGCCATGAGAGAAAAAAACACTTTAAAGTTGTGCCGCAATTTAAAGAATTTTGGGAACCAGACCATACATAACAGTACATCATATAGATTGAAATAGGCCTATATACAGTAAATAAGCCTAATATTTAAATTCAACAAATATAATTAAAGATCTTGAATAGAACTACTACTGCTATGTCCTGATAAAATGCAAGGGTTAATTAAAAAAAAAAAAATCTACTTCTTTTATGAGGTTTCAAAGCTGTGTCCCTTTCACAGAATGATAACCATCACAAACAATACCACTGTATTAGAGTAACTTTGTAAACTAAGCAAAAAAAGAAACGTCCCCTTTTCAGGATACAGTATTTTAAAGATAATTTTGTAAAAATCCAAATAACTTTACAGATCTTTATTGTAAAGGGTTTAAACAATGTTTTCCATGCTTGTTCAATGAACCATAAACAATTAATGCACATGCACCTGTGGAACGGTCATTAAGACACTAACAGCTTACAGACAGTTGGCAATTAAGGTCACAGTTATAAAAACTTAGGACACTAAAGAGACCTTTCTACTGACTCTGAAAAACACCAAAAGAAAGATGCCTAGGTTCCTTGCTCATCTGCGTAAACGTGCCTTAGGCATGCTGCATGGAGGCATGAGGACTGCAGATGTGGCCAAGGCAATAAACTGCAATGTCTGTACTGTGAGATGCCTAAGACAGCACTACAGGGAGACAGAAAGAACAGCTGATCATCCTCGCAGTGGCAGACCACATGTAACAACACCTGCACAGGATCGGTACATCCGAATATCACACCTGCGGGATAGGTACAGGATGGCAGCAACAACTGCCCGAGTTACACCAGGAACGCACAATACCTCCATCAGTGCTCAGACTGTCCGCAATAGGCTGAGAGAGGCTGGACTGAGGGCTTGTAGGCCTGTTGTTAGGCAGGTCCTTACCAGATATCACCAGCAACAATGTCGCCTATGGGCACAAACCCACCTTTGCTGGACCAGACAGGACTGGCAAAAAGTGCTCTTCACTGACGAATCGCGGTTTTGTCTCACCAGGGGTGATGGTCGGACTCGTGTTTATCGTTGAAGGAATGAGCGTTACACCGAGGCCTGTACTCTGGAGCGGGATCAATTTGGAGGTGGAGGGTCCGTCATGGTCTGGGGTGGTGTGTCACAGCATCATCAGACTGAGCTTGTTGTCATTGCAGGCAATCTCAATGCTGTGCATTACAGGGAAGACATCCTCCTCCCTCATGTGGTACCCTTCCTGCAGGGTCATCCTGACAAAACCCTCCAGCATGACAATGCCACCAGCCATACTTCTCGTTCTGTGTGTGATTTCCTGGAAGACATGAATGTCAGTGTTCTGCCATGGCCAGCGTAGAGCCCGGATCTCAATCCCATTGAGCATGTCTGGGACCTGTTGGATCGAGGGTGAGGGCTAGGGCCATTCCCCCCAGAAATGTCTGGGAACTTGCAAGTGCCTTGGTGGAAGAGTGGGGTAACATCTCACAGCAAGAACTGGCAAATCTGGTGCAGTCCATAAGGAGGAGATGCACTGCAGTACTTAATGCAGCTGGTGGCCACACCAGATACTGACTGTTACTTTTGATTTTGATGTACAACAGCAAAGAGAAGACTCAGGGGTGCAGGCCTTATGGGAAAAATTGCAAAGAAATTGCAAAGACAACAGATAATTGGAAAAGAGTGTTATGGATCTTAACGCTATTGAGCGTTTGTGGGATCAGCTAGACTGTAAGGTGTGTGAGAAGTGCCCGACAAGACAGCTACATCTATGGCAAGCTACAGGAAGCATGGGGTGAAATGTCATCTGAGTATCTGGACAAACTGACAGCTAGAATGCCGAGGATCTGCAAAGCTGTCATTGCTGCACGTGGAGGATTTTTTGATGAGAACTCTTTGAAGTTGTTCTGATGTTTTTTTTTTAAGCTGTAATAGTAATTTTTCATGTTATTAATGTCCTGACTATACATTGTGATCAGTTGAATGCCACTTTGGTGAATAAAAGTACCAATTTATTTCCATAAGTGCAAAATCTGTACATTATTCCAAACTTTTGGCTGCCAGTATACACTACCATTCAAAAGTTTAGGGTCACTTACTCATTCTTTATTTATTTTATTTAATTATTTTCAAATTTTAGAATAATAGTAAAGTCATCACAACTATGGAATAATAAAAATGGAAATATGGGAATTATGTTGTGACTAAAAAAAATCCCAAATATATCAAAACTGTTATATTTTAGCATTTTCAAAGTGGCCACACTTTGTCTAGATTTTGCAGAAATGTACTCTTGCATTTTCTCAACCAACTTATTGAGGTATCACCCTGGGATGCTTTTTAAACAGTATTGAAGGAGTTCCCATCTATATGCTGGGCACTTAGTGGCTGCTTTTCTGCTTATGGTCCAAGTCATCCATTTCAAAAATGTTTTTTTTTTTTATTTGTTTTTAGTTTTGTAATTAAATAAATTAATATGTTGGCACAATTATATTTTTGTCTACAAAACTCATTTCAAACATTTAAGCATACGCCTTCAGATCAAAAGGTTTTAAGATCATGAGAAACATTTCAGGCAAGTAACCCCAAACTTTTGAATGGTATATATATATATATGTTGTTTGACAGTATGCAAATCCAAACTCAGCCACTCAGTATCTGAGTTCGGATTTGCATACTACTATAATACTATTTCTGCCAGATTAATCCAAAATTATTTTCTATTCATAAAATTTCAATTTGTCAGTTTTCAGCCTAGCTGCCTGTTTTGTCCCAGTACCCTAGACTAGGTGAAGGAATATCTAAACAGCTCATTATGTATCAAGTCACATTCCTCGCTCTCAGCTCCTTTTTCCATCAGAGTGTATCAAGTGTAGGAAGAGAATTATGCTGTGCCCTTGACCTCCTGCTGCTCATCTGTTAGCGTGCATACTGTGATCTCAAGTTCCACTGGTATATGCTAAATGTTATCATGTAGGAGCAAGCATAAGAGTTAGCCTACGGCCTACCATTCCTTTATTCCCTTTAATATTTACCTTGCGCGTACTGTAGGTCCCAAGAGAGAACCATGGTCTCTCACTAGATGTGAGACATCTCAGATGAGTAAGCAAGAATGGGTGGACTATCTAAACTGTTATATTTTAGCATCTTCAAAGTGGCCACACTTTGTCTAGATTTTTCAGAAATGTGTGGGCACCACATTTTACATATTCATTCAACCACGCAAAGCAAATGTGTCATCAAATATGTACAATGTCACCTCTGAAGATCAATGTGCTTGTCGGTAAAAGTGAGCCAGCTCTGCTGTATAGGCATTTCAGATCAAACAATTTGTATAAATGTAAGTTGGAGATACTTTCAACCAGTTAATATTAAAAGTCCATTTATAAGCCTTAAGCCAGACAACATGACTTTAATCTTTTCTGGTCCACCTTTCGACTTATCCTGGTCAAGACCTTTCCATTTAGGCTGATATGTAAAGCAAGCGATCACAATTTTGTTTTAACATGCCATTTAGGGGTGGGTAAATTTGAAATCAATGATACCACAATAATAGTCCAGGGTTGAAAAGATAATGGTCCAGCATTCGTTGTCCATGAATAGTACATAAAATACCCTAAAAACATTGAAAAAAAAAAAAAAAAAAGACTATGTAGGTCTTTGCCTTTGCCTTTGCTTATATCTTTGTCTTTATTTGTATATATGTTTCTAATAAGTTGTTTATTGTATAAATAAATAAATAAAAACATTAGCAGAAATATGCAGAATGTACAGTTCTGCTCAGGGGATATCTAGTTTACCGGCTACTATGGCTTTGTTCAGACAAGCAGCATTTATTTTTATTTTTTTTATTTTTTATTATTCGACTCAAATCCATTACGTTTTTGTAGTTAGAAAAAAGAAAGAAAATAAATCTGATGTTTACAAACCCCATCCAAACCATCCTTATGAGTTTAGATTAAATCCATACAGAAATCTAATACATGGCACTCTATGTAAAACACATATATGTATGTTCCTGTATGGTTTTCACTGATATAAAAAGTCACATTCTTGTACATAATGTATATGCAACATAGCCTATATTCCAAAATACCACAAAAATGAATGTTTATGCCACTTAAGCCGGCACCACCCTAACTGACTCCAAACAACTCAGTTTTGGCTGAGGGTGTCACACATGTGGACACGCAAACTCACCGCAACTCTCTTGCTCTGATTCCCTGTTATGTGGAGCTCGGCAAAATAACACCAGGAGCAACACTTGAGCATTAGCAATTGCAATAAAGTGATTTAGGGCGTTTTCAGACTTGCTTGATTTTTTCTGAAACGGGCTAAAATAGTTAAAAAATGTTTAACTATTCCAAAACAAATGCTGCAAATGAGCCAGGTGCGAAAACAACCTTAGAAGCAATTCATAGAGTAACTTTAGTTAGTGAAAGTGCGTGGTTGTGTATTTATCCCAACAAGGCTTGTCATAGAACACGTATGTGTTAATATATGTAGAAATTATGTTCAATAAAAACAGACTGTTGTGGCTCCGCTTTCTGATATAATTTTCATGTAGGAAAATAGCAGGATAAATGCTTGGTGACAGAATCACTATGGATTACATTTAGCATTTGTGATGATATACAGTGGAGTGCACTGAAAATGCTCAGATCAGTTTGATGCTTGTCAGTTCTTCAGTAAAAAAGTTAATTGATCACTTGACGAGAAAACAAGAGCTGCCTCGGCTACAGAATTAATTTTTCATGCAAGCCCTATGTGTTTTTTCAGTTTTTAAACGGTCAAGTGATTAACAACCTCCAGTTGACAGATGCTAATGTGCGCTTCCTCTCTCTGCCTAGCCAGCAACAATGTTAATAAAGCTTACACCTGAAAATCACTGGAAAAATTGGCTAGTGTGGCACAGGCTTTATGCCACTGATAAATCAAATGAAAATCCACATCCAAAATTACAACTCAACGCAAACCTGATTATAAAAACAACAACAGACCAGAAGCATGATGTCAAGTTCTTTGGTATTAGTTCTAAGATAAACCAGATGCTGTCCATCAAAGAGGTCAACAAACCAAGCCAATGCTTAACCTATTTTTAGAGAATAGTTTTTCTTCTAATAAGTCTTTTCACTTTTTCAGCCTGCAAAAAAAAGCTCAATATTATGACTCAGTTTGCAGGAGCATGATACTCAAAAGGTGAATAATTGGAGCAGTGAGAAGAGCATTCTATTGATTCCCTGTTTCACAGAGTTGCAGAATATTGGCATTGCTGCCAGAGAGAGAGAGAGAGAGAGAGAGAGAGAGAGAGAGAGAGAGAGAGAGAGAGAGAAATATATATATATTTGGGACCCCGGAGGCATCGATGAAGCCGCACCTCCTGCTCACAAAGATGGGCCCCTAGGACGATCCGGAGGCATTTGTGAGCCTCTTCGAGCAGTCAGCCACCAACTCCAGCTGGCTGCGAGCCCAGTGGGCCCTCCACCTGCTGCCACTGCTTTCTTGGGAAGCCCAGCTCACGGCACAGCAACTACCAGCTGAGGACCGCCTGGATTATGTGAAGCTGAAGACCGCTGTCCTGCAACAGGTTGGCCGCATCCCAGAACAACACTGCCAACGGTTCCACTCCCTCACCCTGAGCAACGGCGGCCGCCTGTTCACATTTTCCAAGCACCTCCGTGATGCCTGCTGGAAATGGGTGCTAGCCGAGGAAGGCCACGGCTAGCTGATGGTGCTGGAGCAGCTAATCATTCGCCTGCCCCGAAGAACTGCAGAATGGTTCCAGTGCCATTGCCCCATGTCGCTGGATGACACCGTCCAGCTGGCCGAAGCCCACATGGCGGCCTACCCGGAAGCCAGCGAGCAGTCCAGTTCTCTCTCCCTCTTGCTTCTCCTCCTCCTCTTGTCCCTCCCTCTCCTCCCTCTTGCCCTATACCCACTCCCCAGAAATGGCGCCTCACCTTTGCGGGCTGCAATACACACCGGCCCCCTCCCCTACCACTCTCTGTCATCCTTCCCAGGTTGATGTCTCTGCTGCCACGAGTGCAGCCGGGAAGCCTGGGCCGGTCTGTCGGAGTTGTGGGGAACCGAGACATGTCCAAAACCGGTGTCTAGTAATGGAGGCGGAGACGTGGATCTGGGTTCCCCCAAACACCACAGACTGCCCCTGATCGAGCAGGGATGTACCGTATAGTGGTAAAAATTAAGGGCTGTACATACCAAGCCCTGGTGGATTCGGGCTGTAATCAAACCTCAATCCACCATGTCTTGGTTAATGGCCACGGTTAATGCCCGCCTCACCCATCCACTAATTTTGGGGACCAATTGTCTGGGGACATCTGCTCAGCATCAGGATGGCACAGGAGGGGAATCCTCTGGCACTCCCGCTCTGAGGGAGTTCCCGGAGGGGGATTTCCCTCTAGAACGGTCGCGTGACGAAACCCTTAGGCATGCATTTGACCAAGTGAGAGTAATCGATGGCCAGCAGCTCCAGCCTGATGTCACGCTCACATATCCGTATTTTTCAATTATTAGGGACCGGTTGTATAGAGTGATGCAGGACACTCAAACACATGAAAATACAACCCAGTTATTAGTCCAGAGGAAACACTTTTCCAGGTGGCTCACCATAATCCGATGGCAGGTCACTTAGGACAAGAGAGAACACTTCACTGTTTAATGGCCCGCATTTATTGGCCGGGCATTCACGGGGATGTACGCAGATGATGTGCAGCATGCCGCAAAAGTCAGTTGGTGAATCCACCGGCCACCCCAAGCGCGCCATTGTGCCCATTACCATTGATTGAGGCCCCCTTCGAAAGAATTGGTATGGACCTCGTCGGGCCATTAGAGCGTTCATCACACGGATATCGGTTTGTATTAGTCCTGGTGGATTATGCAACGCGATATCCAGAAGCGGTGCCTTTACGCAACATCTAAGCACGCAGTGTTGCGGAGGCACTCTTCAAAATTATCTCCCGGGTGGGGATTCCGAAAGAAATCCTCACCGATTAAGGCACAAATTTTATGTCACGTACACTGCGCAAACTTTATGTATTGCTGGGGATTAAATCGATTCGCACAAGCGTTTATCACCCGCAAACTGATGGGCTGGTGGAACGATTTAATCAAACCCTGAAAAATATGATTCGCAAGTTTGTACATGAGGACGCTAGAAATTGGGACAAATGGCTGGAACCCCTATTATTTTCAGTTAGGGAGGTCCCGCAAGCCTCCATGGGGTTTTCCCCCTTCGAGCTCCTGTATGGACGTCGGGGCCGTGGGGTACTTGACGTCAAATGGGAGGCGTGGCGGAAGGACCTTCCCAAAGCAAAAATGAAATTCAATATGTTCTTGATCTTCAAGCAAAGCTACACACACTGGGTCGGTTGTCACAGCAAAATTTGCTCCAAGCTTAAGAGACACAAAGCCGGCTCTATAATAGGGTTGCCCAACTATGGGAATTTGCACCGGGAGACAAAATACTTGTATTACTCCCCACATCGAGCTCAAAATTAAAGGGCAAGGGCACTTTGAGGTAACACAGCAAGTCGGGATCTCAATTATGAGGTTAAACGAATGGATAGAGGCAGAGAACGTCAAATTTACCACCTCAACCTCCTTAAATTATGGAGAGAGGTGGTCCCCATGTCCATTGCAATGGTAGTTCCAGAGAGGGCGGAGCTAGGGCCGGAGGTGAAGTTCAAAGCCGATCCATTCACCCCGGTCCCTTGTGGAGACCACCTCTCACCGTCCCAGATCGTGGGGGTGGCCAAATTGCAAAAGGAGTTTGCAGACGTGCTCTCTCCTCTACACCATATCGAGTTCCCACCAGGAGTGGTAGTGCGTAGTCGGCCGCACCGCTTGCCCGAACATAAGAAAAAAGGGATTCGGAACAAAGAGGCAATGCTCGAGATGGGGTAAAAGAAGAATCACACAGCAATTGGGCCAGCCCAGTTGGTACTGTACTTACGAGTGATGGGTCAGTCCAGTTCCATGTAGATTACCGGAAAGTCAACGCGGTGTCTAAATTTGACACATACCCAATGCCCCGAATTGATGAACTGCTTGATCAGTTTGGGTGCGGCTCAATTTTACTCAACACTGGATTTAATAAAGGGATATTGGCACCTGACATGTAACCCAGAGAACAAGGAAACCACTCTTTTGTTGAAGTTTTGGGTATCGCAGCCTCTTGGGCATGCGGCGAAAGATGAAACAAACGATTCTCCTCCCGGCCCTCCACCGGGGGACGAAGTGGTCTGTTTACCAGCTCCGTAGAAGCGGGTCTCCTCGTCCCTGGTTCACCCGTCTCAGGAGCGCTTCGAAGCCTTCCTAGGGTTCTTGGTGTCCGGCCGTGAGACGGGTGGCGTCTGCTTCCTGCGGTGGGCTCCACGCCGGTGCCGGGCCGCGGGGGCAGGCTGCAGTAGAGCCAGTGCTGTTGCTGCAGGAGGATGCCCTTGGCAACAAGCAGATGGGATGCGGGGTCTTGAGCCACGCCGGGGCAGGATGTGTTGAATGGCCTCCGTCTGCTGCTTCACCTCCGAGAACTGCTGGGCAAAGTCCTCAACAGTGTCGCCGAACAGGCCAACCTGGGAGATGGGGGCGTCAAGGAACCGTGCCTTTTCAGCCTCTCTCATATCGACCAGGTTGAGGCAAAGGTGCCATTCCTGAACCACCAGGGTGGACATCGCCTGCCTGAGAGAGCGTGAGAGTCTGTGACCTTCGTCGCCCAGAGAACGAGGTCGGTCACCGAGTGCAGTTCCTGCATCAATCCCGGGTCAGAACTACCCTCGTGCAGCTCTTTTAGCGCCTTGGCTTGGTGTACCTGCAGGAGAGCCATGGCATGCAGGGCGGAGGTGGCTTGTCCAGCAGCACCATAGGCCTTAGCCGTCAGAGACGACATAAACCTACAGGCCCTGGACGGGAGCTTTGGGAGGCGCCTTATCCACCTGGGGGATCACCGAATACCCCTTGGCCGCCCCACCATCGAGGGTAGTGAGAGTGGGGGAGCTGAAAGATCAGGACAGTGTAGTAAAAGGTGCCCCCCATGATCTTGTCAGCTCCTCATGCACTTCCTGGAAGAAAGGAACCGGGGCAGGGCGTGGCCATGAGCGACGCTCTGGGCCCGGGAACCAATCATCGAGCCGCAAGGGTTCAGGGGAGAGTGGAGGGTTCCACTCTAGCCCGACGCTCTCGGCTGCCTGGGAAAGCATGTCCGTCATCTCTGCGTCGGACTGAGACTGGCCGACCACACCTGAAGGGGGAAGCCCAGCTGAAGCCTCCACGTCAGAGTGGATGAGCCTGCTCTCCGATGCTGCGCTCGATAGCTCATCGTCTTTCCGGGCCCCGAATAAGAGTTCGAACTCGCACTGAGATGAGCCGGCGGTCTCATCCGAGAGCCTGACTGGGGCAAACGAGCGTGCTGAGGAATGGGAGATCCGTGGAGGGTTACCCGGTGGAGGTGGTCCCATTGGAGTCCCCAAATCGCCCCCCAGTGCTAACCGATGCGGCCTAATACCACGTAGGTAGAAAGATCGAAGTGGGGAGCCGCTGGGGTTGCTTGCTTTCTTACGAAGGCAAGCCACGACTGCAACGTTGTCATGGTCATGTTCTCGAGGAGAAGAACCATCCACGAACGAAGTCTCCACATGGGCAGCGCCCAGACACGTAAGACAGCGATCGTGGCCATCAGAAGCGGAGAGATAACGACCGCAAACAGGAATAACACACAAACAGAAAGGCATCTTTAAAAAGATGTTCTGTGTGTGCCGCTCTTTAAGAATTGAAAATATACTCTTTTATTAGAATATACTCTTTTCTTTGTTCTGCCGAAGCGCCAAGGGCATTCTCTGCACTCCACGGGAGAAGCCGCTGAAATTCACCGTAAATCCAGCAGTTTGAGGTGAACGGTAGAGAGAATTGAATTCAGTGCATTGAATGCAACCGCTCGGCTCCGAAGAGAAAATCTGAATGAGTGGTTGCATACCAGCTCCTTTTATACCCGTATGTCCGGGGGAGTGGCATCCAAATTCTACTCGCCAATTCCCATTGGCCTTTTTTCAAAAAGCAGAGGTGTTTGGGGCTCCCAAGTGTGACCCCTAGTGTCACTACATCGACACAACGTCGAGTGAGTGACAGATAGGGAACACGAAACACTTCTTTGATCTCACACTTATTTTATCACCTTGTGTCTTTTTCTCTACTTTTCTCTACTTCTCTCTATGTGTGTGACCCACACTGCCCTGTAGGTAAAAATCTCTTATTAGGAGACTTGAGACAGGAGAAACAAACTCTGTGGGTGTCTGGAACATCTGTAGCATCACCTTTTATGTGTCAGTTTAGTAGCAGTCAACAGATATGATATTCTGTCAGTGCAAAGGATGTGATTCAAAAGCCTTTGGATTAAAAATACTGATTACAGCTGATAAAAAAAATAACCTGTTCACTGTTTAATAAGGTTTTTAAACAGATCTCTAATTCTTGGATGTGCTGGGTTTAAAGCCATTGTAAAATGCAAATCAAAACACAGCTGTGACCACACATTTAAGATAAATTCAATGTGCAGAATTGCTGCAAGTTGCTTGGCAACTGTGAACAGCCTACAGTGTTGATAATGAGCTAAATTACTTGGCAGAAGAATTTTTTTTTTTTTTTTTTTTTACGATTATTGATATTAATAAATATAACTATTTATTAAACATTGGTGTCTTTTATGATATTACTGTTTTCGCTGTCTGTTTGCCTTGAAAATAAGACGCCCCTAACCAGTTTTTGTAACCATCAACTTCAAGACATGTTTGTTATTTATGTACTGATTTTGATATATTTCTAAATTATACAGTCAGAAGTTTACATACACTTAGGTTGAAGTCATTGAAACTCATTTTTTAACCACTCCACAGATTTCATATTAGCAAACTATAGATTTGCCAAGTTGTTTAGGACATCTACTTTGTGCATGACATGAGTAAGTTTTCCAACAATTGTTTACAGACAGATTGTTTCACTTTTAATTGACTATATCACAATTTCAGTGGGTCAGAAGTTTACTGTGTTTAAGTTAACTGTGCCTTTAAGCAGCTTGGAAAATTCCATAAAATGATGTCAAGCCTTTAGACAATTAGCCAATTAGCTTCTGATAGGAGGTGTACTGAATTGGAGGTGTACCTGTGGATGTATTTTAAGGCCTACCTTCAAACACAGTGTCTCTTTGCTTGACATCATGGGAAAATCAAAAGAAATCAGTCAAGACCTCAGAAAAAAAATTTGCAGACCTCCACATGTCTGGTTCATCCTTAGGAGCAATTTCCAAATGCCTGAAGGAACCATGTTCATCTGTACAAACAATAGTATGCAAGTATAAACACTATGGGACTACGCAGCCATCATACCGCTCAGGAAGGAGACACATTTTGTCTCCTAGAAATGAACGTAGTTTGGTGCGAAAAGTGCAAATCTATCCTAGAACAACAGCAAAGGACCATGTGAAGATGCTGGAGGCAGACACAGGTAGACAAGTATCTATATCCAGAATAAAACAAGTCCTATATCAACATAACCTGAAAGGCTGCTCAGCAAGGAAGAAGCCACTGCTCCAGAAGTGCCATAAAAAAGCCAGACTACAGTTTGCAAGTGCACATGGGGACAAAGATCTTACTTTCTGGAGAAATTTCCTCTGGTCTGATGAAACAAAAATCGAACTGTATGGCCATAATGACCATTGTTATGTTTGGAGGAAAAAGGGTGAGGCTTGCAAGCCGGAAAACACCATCATGGCAGCATCATGTTGTGGGGGTAATTTGCTGCAGGAGGGACTGGTGCACTTCACAAAATAGATGGCATCATGAGGTAGGAAATCATGTGTATATATTGAAGCAACATCTCAATACATCAGCCATGAAGTTATGACCCCAAGCATACCTCCAAAGATGTGGCAAAATGGCTTAAATTTAGAATGGCCATCACAAGGTCCTGACCTCAATCCGTGGGCAGAACTGAAAAAGCATGTGCGAGCAAGGAGGCCTACAAACCTGACTCAGTTACACGAGTTCTGTCTGGAGGAATGGGCCAAAATTCCAGCAAATTATAGTGAGACGCTTGTGGAAGGCTACTCAAAATGTTTGACCCAAGTTAAACAATTTAAAGGCAATGCTACCAAATACTAACAAAGTGTATGTAAACTTCTGACCCACTGGGAATGTGATGAAATAATTAAAAGCTGAAATAAATCATTCTCTCTATTATTATTCTGACATTTCAGATTCTTGAAATAAAGTAGTGATCCTAACTGACCTAAGAAAGGGAATGTTTTCTACGATTACATGTCAGGAATTGTGAAAAACTGAGTTTAAATGTATTTGGCTAAGGTGTATGTAAACTTCTGACTTCAACTGTATGTTTTTCACTAATCTGCAAATAATCAAATTAATTACTGACTAATTTGAAGTAATCCTAAACCTAGTTGTATGTACTGTAACAGGATCAAGGAGACAGCCAGACAGTCTGTTACAGTCTTGAAAAAAAAACATAACCAAATCAGACAAGAATACTTGCAATTATATTTTATTAAATCAATTTCTCAATATTTGTTCTCCTAGCCCACAGCTGTCCTCCTTCAATTAATGCTTGCTTTTGGGTAAAATGCCCCTCCCAGCATTTAAAGCCATTAGTTGATACACTGTTAAAGATTTTCTTGTCAAAAAACAGTAAAGAACTGGCAGCAGGGTTGCCAGCTTGTTACCGTAAAATTAACGATGTCTTTCTGTTGCTGAAATGAACAGCTAGATACTGTTTTTACAGCTACATTATACAACTGTAATTTAGCAGCATATATCTGTCAAATTACATACCATCTACTGTTGTTGAAATTAACAGCTATGTTCCCAGCATGCACTGCGACATGAAGAAATTACTTTGATTCTTTTTTTTACTATTTACTGGTTTATTTTGACGTTGTTTTTGTTGCAGTCTAAGTTACTTGTATTTTAATGTTCAGCTTTTACTTTTTTACGTAAAAGTATTTTTGTTAAGTGTCACCATTGTTGCATTTTGTATGCTGAAAGTTTATATCTGTGTGTCCTGATAACAACTCGAGTTATGCTGTAAGTTCATCAGACACTCAATTTGCTGATATAATGTTTCATTATGTTTGCAAGGTAGGATCAGATATTCAGTCTGACCTTAGGTTTTGTCTTCCAAGTAGCACAGTGCAACAACTTGTGTTTTACTTAAACATAAATTGACTTGCAGGAAGAACATAATATTATAATAAAGAAGGTCCAAGGTGACAGCTCAAGAGAACACTAATCACCATAATGGTGACTCCAAACAAAACATTAATCTCAATCAAAAATCTCATTAGACACATGAGTGAAGGCTGATGTGAGATGATAAAGAACAGAGGAGTTGGTCAGAAACATCATGAACATTAACCATGTGCCACAAATATACGTAAAATATAAGTTTCAAAATGTCACTATAGCTTTCACCAAGATGATATCACAATTTTAAATGTTCATTTTCCCTTAATGCTTTGCATAGAACAGCTATTTACCGCAAAACTAGTCACTTCACAGTGAGCCTGCTCTTGATCTCCCAGAATGCAACATTTTTAACGGCAAACCACTGTATTTAAGAATCACAGTAGATTGCTGTAGGAATTTGGCCATAAATTTACAGCAATTTTTTACAGTGTATTTTGGTGTTTGTTTTTCTCTCTGTACATTCAGAGAGGAAGCATTCACTTAACATTCAACATTTATTCACCTGCTTTATCAGACTTGCGCTTGCCACACATTGTCATTTTTAACTGAAAATGCTGACTATGTCAAGACAACATCAAATATACTACATATTACGTAAATTTGAACTAATATAAAAATATATAAAATAGGCAATGGCTGAATTTATACAATGCAATCAGATCAAATAAATTTAAAATATTCTGGGTTTTTTATTTAGTTTTCTTAATTTAATTTAGTTAAATAATTATGGGCAAATAGTAATGATTTTGATATATTGATTACTTCATACATGCATACATTAAATAAGTTCATGGAACAGCACAAAAGGTAATGAAATAGCAGAATTGTGGCAACGGCAAACATTTTGGTGTGTCATTTTAAATTTCCCAAGTAAAAGAACAACATAAAGGTGATTAAATTACTTTACACATTGTTGGTCTGTTAAGCAATACTGGTAAGATTGTGTATGTGAACACACTCAATAACAGAGCACAGGGACAAACAGTATCATATGACAGCAAGAAGTACAACCAGTTGATTCCTACAAGGCAAACATTTAGTGTTGAGACCAAATTAATCCTTTATAAATGTTCATTGTCTATATCAACTGTAATGGTCAAGATATGAGTGAACTCAACCACTTTATTAAAAAACAATACAACTGCATGTTAACTATTGTTTGTACACTTCAGATATCACAGGCATAACATAAAACATCTTTACCAGTCTTGAAACAGAAAAAAGGATGGTGAATATCTGATATAGCACAACCCCTTGCTTATACAGTATTAGTCTTTTGTCCCAAGAGACTCAAAACAGCTGCATTTAGAAAATTGAGTTAGGTTATCTGTTTAAGCGCAAATAGAGAATTCCCATTATTGTATACATCCCCAGGCGTTGGCTCTAAAACTTATGGTATTCAAGTAAAGATAAATTTAACATAAAGATTGATTTAATCAACAAAAAAGGAGGAAAAGGGAAAGTAACCCTCAACATACTGTATCTCTGCTTCTCCACAGCAACTATAGCAGGGGAGGACAGAATATTGAGTACTGCACTCACATTGCACTATTAAATCATAAGTCATGTGCAGAAATCACAGATTTGGATTTGAACTTGCTTGAAATTTAATAAATTCAAGATTTATAATAGATTTAATATCACATTATTTCATAAATTTCTATTTTCAAGACAAATTTTTCTGATATGCATAATTGTGTACTGTAAGATAATACAACTTTTAAGACAGAAACTGTATGTTGAATTAAGTTTTTGTTTTTTTAACCCATTGGCAAGTTGTTGTTTTTATTTCTTTACTATAATTATTTTCACAGTTTTAAGCATAAATATCAGTGGTTAGATATATGTTTTAAAAAAGAAAAAAATATTTGCCAATGGGGTAAGGAAATTAAATTAAATTCAAGATACAGTATATTCTCTGAAAACAACTATTTATATCTTATGCAGTTTGGCTTCTCAAAAAATAAAACAAAAATAAACATTAGCCAAAAAATACTGATTAAGAAAACATCATGGTTACTTGTGTAACCTCCGTTCCCTGATGGAGGGAACAAGACGTTGTGTCGATGTAGTGACATTAGGTGTCACTCTTGGGAGCCCGAGACACCTCTGGTCTTTGATAAAAGGCCAATGAAAATTGGTGAGTGGTATTTGCATGCCACTCCCCCAGACATACGGGTATAAAAGGAGCTGGCGTGCAACCACTCATTCAGGTTTTATGCTGAGGAGCCAAGACAAGGTCCAGCCATTTCAGCGGGTAGTTCAGCATTGTGGCAGGAGGGACACAATGTCTTGTTCCCTCCATCAGGGAACGGAGGTTACACAAGTAACCATGACGTTCCCTATCTGTCACTAACTCGACGTTGTGTCGATGTAGTGACACTAGGGGTCCCTATACAAAACGCTGCAACTGGTTGAACTGTGTTACGTGAACTGGCAGTGTGTGATGGGCAGACAACGGTGTGCCTCGTAGCCAGCACACCAGGCCGACACGTAACCTCCCCCAACATAGTTATGAGTGTCGAACGGCCCTCTGGGGACAAGTCGACTACCCAAAAGATAGAGATAGGCTAGCCCAGTCGTTGCCTCTTTTCTCCTTCTTTTTTTCCACTCCCAAAAAAAAAGGGGGATATCCAACTGGGCCGACCAAGTCTAGTCGGGGGGTGTCCCTCCCAAGGGGAGACCACACCTCGCCCAGAGAGGTGGGGGGATATTTAAGTGGAAAATACGTCACATGGTCTTGCCGAACTATGTCGGAAGTATGTCATGTGGAGAAGTCTCATGGTAGGGCCTACCCAACGGGGGAGAAGTTACTACTTACATGGAGACTGTGGCAGAGGGGCCTCTGCCCAAGGAAGACGCAGTTTGCCAAGGGGAAATGAATTAGCGGAAGATATACATCACATGGGGTTACCTAGAGGGAACCGCCATATGCAGAGCACCTACCCCAGAACAGGGCTTTTAGTTAGCATGTGTACTGGGCCGGCAGCGAGTCTCTCCGAAAACTCGACTGCCACAGGCCTCGGAGGATGTCAACCAGGGAACGTAGTTTGTGAACACTACTGGGAGTTAATGGCGCACATCTTCAGCTCAGAGGATGTGAAAGGCGCTATGTGCAAGCGATACACCCGGCCGGCTATCCCGGGCTTATCCGCTTGTATTGCGTGCCAGTACCCGGGAAGAAACCGGTTAAACACCCGGAGATTGTAGAACCTTGCAAAGGTGTTGGTTGAACACCACTTAGCGAACAGATGCCACTTAAAGGCATACAGGCGCCTCATAGAGGGGGCCCTAGCCTGAGCGGCAGGTGGTAGACCGCTTAGGTCTTCCGTGTCCTGTCCAGGGGCCAGACATGGAGATTCCAGAGGTCTGGTCGTGGGTGCCAGATGGTGCCCCTTCCCTGAGAAAGAAGGTCCTTCCTCAGGGGAATTCGCCGGGGGCGGGCTGTCGCGAGGAGTGCGAGGTCCGAGAACCACGTCTGGGTGGGCCAGTAGGGTGCTACTAGGACAACCTGCTCCTCTTCCTCCCTGACCTTGCACAGAGTCTGTGCAAGTAGGCTCACTGGAGGAAATGCATATTTGCACAGGCCAGGGGGCCAGCTGTGTGCAGCGCATCTACACCGAGAGGTACCTCTGTGTGGCGTACCAAAGCGGGCAGTGGGAGGATTCTTGGGAGGCGAACAGGTCTACCTGTACTTGTCCGAATCGACTCCAGATCAGCTGGACCACCTGAGGGTGGAGTCTCCATTCTCCACTGAGGGTAACCTGCCATGACAGCGCGTCTGCTGCAGTGTTGAGGTCGCCCAGGATGTGAGTGGCTCGCAGTGAATTGAGGTGCTGCTGACTCCAGAGGAGGAGACGGTGGGCGAGTTGTGACATATAATGAGAGCGCAGACCGCCTTGGTGGTTGACATATGCTACCATTTCCATGTTGTCTGTCCGAACTAACACCTGCTTGCCCTGGATCAATGGCCGGAACCTCTGCAGGGTGAACAGAATTGCCAGCAACTCAAGGCAGTTGAGGTGCCAACGCAGCCGCGGGCCTGTCCACTAGGCGGTGGCTGTGTGCCCATTGCAAACGGTGCCCCAGCCTGTCTTGGAGACCAGGGGAACTGCCCGTAGAAATGTGAGGTCGGTCCAAGGGCTGAAGAGACGGTGAAAGATCGGCATGATGGCCACGCGATGTGTCCCGCGGAACCATGCCCATCTCGGGACTCGAGTCTGAAGCCAGTGCTGAAGTGGTCTCATATGCATCAACCTGAGCGGGGTGGCCACCGCTGAGGATGCCATATGCCCCAGGAGCCTCTGAAAGAGTTTCAGTGGAACCGCTGTTTTCTGTTTGAATGCCTTCAAACAGGCCAACACCGACTGTGCGCGCTTGTTCGTGAGGCGTGCTGTCAATGAGACTGAGTCCAACACCAAACCAAGAAAAGAGATGCTCTGAACCGGGAGGAGCTTGCTCTTTTCCCAGCTGACCCGAAGCCCTAATCGGCTGAGGTGCAAGAGCACCAAGTCCCTGTGTGCACACAACATGTCCCGAGAGTGAGCTAGGATTAGCCTTTCGTTGAGATAGTTGAGAATGCAAATGCCCACCTCCCTTAACGGGACAAGAGCTGCCTCTGCGACATTCGTGAAGCCACGAGGGGACAAGGACAAACCGAAATGTATTTCAAACCGAAAAAAATATGCCCGACCCTCAAATGCAAACCGCAGGAAGGGTCTGTGTTGAGGTAGAATTGAGATGTGAAAGTACGCGTCCTTCAGGTCTACCGCTGCGAACCAGTCTTGATGCCGGACGCTCACCAGAATGCGTTTTTGCGTCAGCATCTTGAACGGGAGTCTGGCCGCAACCCACCGCCTTTTTTCGGTATGATGAAGTAGGGGCTGTAAAACCCCTTCTTCATCTCGGCCGGAGGGACAGGTTCTATTGCACCCTTCCGTAGGAGGGTGACGATCTCCGCACACAAGGTAACAGCGTTTTCGTCCTTCACCAAGGTGAAGTGGACGCCTGGCATACTGAATCGCGTAGCCGAGTCGGACGGTCCGGATCAGCCATCGCGACAGATTGGAAAGCGCAAGCCACGCATCCAAGCACCGCACGAGGGGGACCAAAGGGACAATCTCATCGGACGTACCGACAGGTGGGGCCTCGTGGCGGGGCGGAGCTCGAGGTGCCACACCATGTCATGTGTGAATCAGTTGAATGACACTTTGATGAATTAAAGTACCAATGTCCTTCCAAAACAGCCAAATCTGTACATTATTCCAAACTTTTGGCCGCCAGTGTATATACTTGTGTGTGTGTGTGTGTGTGTGTGTGTGTATATATATATATATATATATATATATGTCAATATTAAACAGCATATGAACAGATACACCAGTGTGTGAATAAATGTAAACACATCCATGTAAATAAGTTAATCTAAAACAGTAGTGAACAGCAGCATTTAATTAAATACTCGGCAACAAATAATATGACGTGAAGTGATATGTAGTGTATTCTTTTCCACAGTGCTGTGGAAAAAATAAGTGAACCCTTGGATTTAATAATGGGTCAATCCTCCTTTGGCAGCAATAACCACAACCAAGCATTTCCGGTAGCTGTGGATTAGACCTGTACATTGCTCAGAATGAATTTTGGACCATTCTTTCTCACAGATCTGCTTTAGCTCAGCCATATTCTTAGGATGTCTGGTGTGAACGGCTCTCTTGAGTTCATTACACACCATCTCTATTGGGTTAAGTTCTGGGCTCTGACTGGGCAACTCCAAAAGATGGATTTTATTTTTTTGAAGCCATTCTGTAGTGGATTTATTTCAATGTTTAGGGTCATCGTCCTTCTACGTCACCCAGCTTCTACTGAGCTTCAGCTGGTGCACAGCCACCCTGACATTATCCTGTAGGATATCTTGATAAACTTGGGAATTAATTTTTCCCTCGATGATGGCATGCGGTCCAGGCCCCGAAGCAGCAAATCAGCCCCAAATCATGATGCTCCATCCACCGTACTTCACAGTTGGGATGATGTTTTCATGTTGGTATGCGGTGCCCTTTTGATGCCATATGTAGTGCTGCGTGTTCTTCCCAAAAAATTCAACCTTAGTTTCATCAGTCCACAAAACATTTTCCCAGTAGCTTTGTGAAGTGTCAAAGTGGTCTTTGGCAAACTTCAGGCGCAGCAATGTTTTTGTTGGAAAGCAAAGGCTCCCTTCGGGGTGCCTTGCCATGGACACCATGCCTGTTTAATGTTTTCCATATAGTAGACTCATGAACAGAAATGTTAACCAGTACCAATGATTCCTTCAATTCTTTATCTGTCACTCTAGGGTTGTTTTTTTACCTCACTGAGCATTCTGCGGTGTGCCCTTTGAGTCATCTTGGCTGGAAGGCCACTTCTAGAGAGAGTAGCCACAGTACTAAGTCATCTCCATTTATTGACAGTTTGTCTAATTGTGGGAAGATGAATATCTAAGCTCTTCAAGATATCTTTGTTACCCTTTTCAGCTTTATGCAAAGCAACAATTCTTCATCGTAGGTCTTCTGAGATCTCTTTTTTTGCGAGGCATCATCCACGTGATCAGATGCTTCTTGCGAATAGCTAACTCAAAATGTTTGAGTGCTTTTTATAAGTCAAAGTAGCTCTAACTGAGTCGTGTGGTGCCATGCGAGGTTCAGACGTGTGAACGGCGAGCTCTGTGCACTTTGCTAGTTATAATACTTTTTGTGTCATAAACCGGTTAGATTCAATACACCCTGATTCTTAACTGTTCTAGGAAGACAATATGTCAAAGAATTCAAAATTCTCGGGCTCTGGAGACATTAAAAGACACTTACATGCTCAAGCTGAATCCTTGAGCAACAGGCAGAAAGCCCGGGAGTCAATTTGGACAGTGAAGTGCGGGAAATTTGGCGTCAATTGATGAACGTGTCGGCAATGCTGACAAAGGTCATTGCTGACTTGCTGATCTTGCTGTAATACGTAAATGTATCACTGCCATGGAGACGAAATTCACTGAGTTGGTTACAAGAGTTGCGGATGTTGAGAAGCGGATTGATTATCTGAAGTCGTCGGAGAGGGAATTAGCTGCTAACATGCTAGCGACCAAGGCAGACTTGGAGTGTGTTTGGGAAAAGTTGGAAGACTTGGAGAATCATAACTGGTGAAACAACATCTAAATTGTTGGAATTCCTGAGGACGAAGAAGGTTGAGATATGGTAAAATTCCTAGACGGGCTCTTCCAGAGTCTGCGGGAGACAGGCCCCGATCAATTTAGGCCAAATTTCTGAGATCATCCAATAAAGATCTCGTGTTACGTGAGGTGAGGAGTAAAGTAAGAGCAGGGGAGTCATTACATTGATAAGTAAACATCTACAATTCAAATGTCTCAAACAGAGTAAAGATAAATTAGGAAGAGTCATTATTATTTTAGCAGAAATTCAGGGACAAAGGTTCATTTTGGCTAATATTATGCACCTAATGCTGATGATCAGGGCTTTTTTATAGATCTTGAAGGGATGTTGCAAGCTGCTGGCACCCCTCATGATATAATATTTGGAGGAGACTTTAATCTTTTGATGGATTCAGTCCTTGATCATAGTGAACCAAAAGTGTGTAAGCCCCCTAGAGCAACAGTGATGCTTCATGGGATGTGTAAAAATCTTGGTCTTACAGATACTTGGAGACTTTTGTACCATCTGGCAGGGATTATAAATCTTTTTCATCAGTCCATAAGATTTATTCTAGAATAGATTTTTTTTATATCTAAGAAATGTAATCTGTTGTTGATTACTCAATTGGAAACCTCTTAGTCACAGATCATGCCCTGGTGAGTTTAGAGGTGTTGCCACATATGGAGAAAAAGAAATCATATAGTTGCCGCTTTAATGTATCCCTTTTGCAAAATCCTGATTTCCAACAAATGTTAAAGGCTGAAATCAATGTTTATATGGAGAACAACTGGTCTTCAGTATCATCTGTTGGCATGGCTTGGGAGTCACTTAAGGCAGTTCTTAGGGGTCAGATCATAGAGTATACCTCATTCATCAAAAAATCCAAAGCACGAGAACTCGTGGAGTTGGAAGGGAATATTAAAAGTGCCGTGGCAGAGCTGAAGCGCCGCATGTTGTCTGATGGCCTCAGAGAATTGACTCGATTGAAATACAGATATAATACTATTTTGTCGCGGCAGGTGGAGTTTTGGTTATTCAGGGCAAGACGGGGGACAAAGCTGGGAAGCTTTTGGCCAGATATATAAAGCAGAGAGATCTTTTTCTATCATTCCCTCAGTGAAATCTGCTGGTGGTGGAATTTTTACTTCGGCCATTGATATTAATAGTGCTTTTAAAGAATTCTATCTTGATCTCTATAGTTCCACATCTTTGTCTACTGATGAAAATATTAGACATTTTGTGGAACCATTAGAACTCCCTATACTGACGACTGAGCAAACAAATTGGAGGAGCTCCTTGGAGGAGCTTGGCAAGGTAAGTAAGGCCTTGCCTATAGGCAAAGCTCCCGGGCCAGACGGATTTGCGAATTCTTTAGATCTTATGCTACAGAATTGGCTTCACTTTTATTAGAAGCTTATACGGAATCATTAAAGAATGGAAAGATTCTGCCAACCATGACACAAGCCGGGATCAGTCTGATTCTTAAAAAGAATCTTACACTCCAAGCGAGTGTAAGATTACCATCCAATTTCCCTGATCCAGCTAGACGTTAAAATATTGTCAAAAATGTTGGCTAACCAATTAAGTAAAGTTATGACATCTCTTATACATATAGATCAGGTGGGGTTTATTTGGGGCTGCAGCTCTTCTGATAACATCAGGCGTCTCATCAATATCATGTGGTCAGTGGCGAATGATCAGACTCCAGTCGCTGCCATCTCACTTGACGCCGAAAAGGCATTTGATATGGTCAAATGGGATTATCTTTTTTAAGATTTTGGAAATATCCGGTTTCGGGAACACTTTTATTGGATGGATTAAGTTACTTTATAGACACCCGGTAGCTGCGGTACAAACAAATGGATTAATTTCAGATTATTTTACTCTTCCCCATTATTGTTCTGTCTTGCCCTGGAACCAATAGCAACCACGATAAGAAAGGAAGATGATTTTCCAGGGGTGGTGGCAGGAGGTATGGCACATAAGCTTTTGGTTTATGCGGATTATATTTTATTATTTGTCTCTGACCCCACTAGATTTATGCCTTGCCTCCACACAATTATTAATTCCTTTTCTAAGTTCTCGGGAGTCAATTGGTCTTTGGCTCTGACAGCGTACTGCCCAGTAACGGCTTTTCAGCCGTGCGCCTTCCAGTGGCCTAAACAGGGCATTAAGTATTTGGGTATTTTATTCCCAGCAAATTTGTGTGATTTAGTTAGAGTTAATTTTGACCCCTTAATAAAAAGGTTTTCGAGCGATGTGGGCAGGTGGGCTTCATTATATTTATCTATGATTGGGAAGGTTAATGTTATTAAAAATAATTTTATTCCAGATGCTGGATCATGGTTCATCAACTCATATGCAGCTTTCTGGTTGCGCAGCCCTTTGAGAAAGGCATAAGCAGCAATCTGCTCTCTGAGCTCAGCATCAACCCCACAATAAGCTAGAATGACCAGTCTGTGGACCTCCTCTGCAAACTCTAAACCAGTGTCCTTTGACTGTTTCAGCTCTCCAAGTTTTCTTCGTACCACTGTGGGAGGTTCTTTCTGCCCAAATCAAAAAGCCAACTGCTCTTTCAGCGAAAAGTAATCTCCACGTATATGTTCACGTAGGGAGCACAAATGCCTGACAACAGCTCCCCGTAAACATTCATGTAGCTTTTCTACTCTCTCCACTGAATTCCATTTGTATATAACAGCCCATCACTCAAAAGGAATGATAAAAGACTCCCATTCATCTTTGCCATCATAAGTGTCAAGTTTGGCTTTTGGTCCATCAGGAGCTCTGCTACGAGGAACTGGTTGGTGATGGGTGTCTACGGAAGCATTTGAATGGGTGTGTGTTAGAGGTCTGCAACCCGACCCAGGCCCAATGGGACCCGAGAACTTGATGGGTTTCGGGCTGGGTTCAGGTCAGTTTTTCCAAGTAGGACTTCGGGTTTGGGTCGGGTTCAGGCGTGTATGAATGAAAAAATAAACAGGCTTACTGAATTTGTTTCGAGATGCACACGACAAAAGAAAGTCAATTTAGATGGGAACTTTACTTCTGGTAAAGAGCATAGAGAATTACAGCAGCGGGGATGATGCTCTTGCCCAGCGTAGATGGATTTGGCTTTTGCCATCCACACCGGAGTCAATCAATTGACTAAAAACATAATCAAACAGTGAACTCCCCGGTCAATGACGTAGTGACATTTGATTGGTCAACAACAAATACTTATTATTCTTAGGAATTAACTTGTTTAACTAAAATATAACCCAAAACAATATGTATAAAACATTAGAATAATAAAAATATTATAATAATATTTGTATATATATATATATATATATATATATATATATATACATACACACACACACACACACACACAATTTTGAATAATTTGACATTAAGTGATATTGCACATACTGCATATATATTGCACTCCTGTGCAATATTACTTACATGTCAAATGGCCATACGTGGCCAGTTCATAGTTTTCACTTTTTACTTCTTTAGAATGTCTTGCGTCATTTTGGCAATGTGCTTTGGATCATTATTATGCTGGAATATTCCACTTCTGCCAAGCTTCTGGAGACTGGAAGTCATCTTGTTAGCCAGTATATTGGTATACCCACAGACATTCATGGTGCCATCTATAAATGCCATCTCCCCAACACATTTTGCACTCATGCAGCCCCATATCATTACACTCCCACCTCCGTGCTTCACTGTCGGGACTATGCATTCACTGTGGTAGTCCTGGCCAGGTTCACACCAAACATGCTGGACCCCATCTGAGCCGAACAAATTTATCTTGGTCTCATCTGACCTAAGAATGTGCTCCCAATATTCATCAGGCTTCTTTTCATGTTCTTTAGCAAAGTTTAATCTTGCAGTTTTGTGCAAGTCTGAAGCACTTGCCCATCCATTTTTCAGAGCTCGATTTTGCAAGTAGCACACTGTCTGTGGCGTTATTTTAGGAGGACGGCCACTGCGGCTCTGATTAGTGGTACTATGTCTCGTTCTATACCTCCTGATTACTGCTGCAACTGATTTTTAGTTAGTCACCGATCTTCCTGTATCCTTTTCCATCTTTGTGAAGTCTCACAATCAGATTTTTCAATTCCTCTGGCAATTCTTTTCCACGTGGATCCATGATGCAGACATGCAGATAGACACAGCCCATAGGTCCAAAATTGAGAAAGTTCTGGTGTTCACAGGTCATTTTATAACCATGTTCATGCAATTAGGCTAATTGGAAATCACAGGTGTACTCAATTTTGTTTCAGTGATCACAGGTATATTCACTTTTGTTGCATTTAGTCTCTACTTGGGGCCTGTATTTTCAATATTGTCTTTCTAAAGTATTTGTATTAGATTGTTCATAAGAGGAAATACTCTACTTGTCAACTTAGAAACAAGGCAGTTATTGAGAGGTGACACAATTTTGAATAATTTGACATTTAAGTGATACAGCACAGGGGTGTACTCACTTCTGTTGTATACTATATATGACTTGATAATTGCCTAATTGCTATATAGTCCAACAGCAAAAGACACTACTATGACTTCTGCCTGCATCCTTCCATTAATTTTTGGATGGATTACAAAGACTCTTAATCTATAGCCTTGCAATTTAATAATTATCTTTACAGCTTTAAACGCTGCCTTACTGTCATTTTGAAAATATTAGGTCACTTAATCAATTCAATGAATACATTATTGATATTACACTTAGAAAAACAATATTGGCATATCTATCTTCTTGATGTAAAGCTAGAGGAGGATGGATCATCTTAAGCGGACATTAACACAAAGTAAGGCCTGAATTAAAATGTATTACATGGATAATTTTAATTACAGGTGTTTCAGTCAAACTCCAACAGTATCATATAAAATAATCATCCAGTGAACACTTGGAAACAACAAAGAAACTCACCTTTTATATTTATTTTTTCCTATCATGTTGTCATTGTGGGTTACCTAATGACTGTGTCACTCACTGATCCAGTTTTTTGGTGTAAAGCACGTATATGCGTGAGTGACCATGAGTGCTGTACGTGTCGGTTTGGACAAGGTTTGGACTCTTCTACTAGACGTATGATTGACATGCCAACAGTAGATCAACAGTAGGTGAGGATGTTTGATAGCTGCTATTTAGTGTTGACTCATACTTTATTGTGCTAAGTGTTAAGCCCCAGCAAGCCCAAAAACCGCAGACTGAATATTGGAAATAAGCCCAAAAAACCGCAACCCGGGACTGCTCTTATTTGCAAGCGACTTTCAAAGTTGCTTATAATGAGTGGAATTGGATCTATTTCGATCTCACTTAGACTGTCACCACAGTCTTTTAACCTGAATGATACCATTCTACTGCCTATCACAAGATTTAATATCAACAAAGTCAGCTGACTGACCTTAGGGATTGGCTTTACTATATACATCCGGGTAAGCCGACCTCTTCCTGTTGCCTTTCTCACCTCATTAAGACTAATTTATATAGTATTTCGGCACTCTGGTTTGGGAACGCACGTTTTGGTAAGTGCCTTTTTCATTTTTCCATTGACTGATTTGTTTTGTTCAGATGCTTTCGTAGAAAGCAGACAGTTATTCGCTTGTATTTTCAGATCTCTTTTGTTTGAATATGCACAGTTGTTAAGTAGCAC
This sequence comes from Myxocyprinus asiaticus, assembly GCF_019703515.2. Classification (NCBI taxonomy): domain Eukaryota; kingdom Metazoa; phylum Chordata; class Actinopteri; order Cypriniformes; family Catostomidae; genus Myxocyprinus; species Myxocyprinus asiaticus. Next base: position 31,874,965 of record NC_059382.1, on the reverse strand, counting down.
TGTTCGTTTTTTCCTGTGTCAGCTGTTCGCAGCAGAAGGGTATTACTACCGTTTCACTGCACATTCGCATGCAGAATAGGCGGCTCTATTACACTGTGAAGTGTTTAGTTTGTTTTACGTACTTCCAAACTAAGTTAGTCTTTATCAAACTAACATTACATTGTTATTCGGGTAAATCCATGTTCACAGACGTATTTGCCAGTAAATAATTAAACAAAGCAGTGATTTGTCACAGGTTTGAATCTTTTGTCATCAGAGGTGAGTACTTATAAACAGTTTTCACCTATCGTGACCCTCTTTTGTTCGGATCAGTGACTACATCATGAGTTCATTGCTGTGCCATGTTTGCCAAGCTGTGATGCATCCTCATGATGAACATCGAGAATATCCTTATTGTCTGGGAATGGCACATTTACTAGACGATATTGAAAATCCCTGTGAGGCTACGACAGGATTATCATTGCAAGAGAGAGTGCAAAGAGCCAGGCTTCTAATACTCCTATCCCTGATAGACCATCATTGATAGGGCACTCTCAAAAACGTAGGAGGTAGTACGCTCTTAATGAGACACAGGGGAGACTTGACCATCCTGATGTGCCTCAGAACAGACAGATAAGGACTTCAGAAGGACACACAGCTGCAGATTCTTGCAGCTTTATGTGAATTAGCTGGAAAAGTAAATCAGCTTGATCCTCACAGTGCTACAACTCATGCACAGCAGGCACCGATTCCAGCTACAGTAGATGATTTCATATCAGATTTCATCAAAGAGAATGATGACTCTGTGGATGCTATTTCTCTTCACGCAAATAATTTGCTGTATGGCGGACCAGGAAGATGAGTCTAAGTGTGGCACTTAAGATAATGGTAGTACACCCGAATTCTTAGTGCAGCAATAATCTTGGGACTTGAAACTCAGGTAGAAGACATGACAGCTGCACCAACACGGGGTGTGGGCAGGTATTTCCCGCATGCAACCAGTTATTTCTGTGCCGGTGGTGGAGGATTACTCGCAAATGCTAAGGAAAGCATGGAACAATCCTAAAGCCGCACCCCATTTCAATGCTGGCTGTAGGAGACTAACTAAGCTACAGTATGCCTCTGAGAGTGGAATGGGTGACATGCCTCCCGTAGAATGTGTAATTGTGGTGTTGACCATCCAGATAAAATTACAGACAACCCATAGTGCCCTAGAAGGGAATGTCAGAAGACAGAGTGCTTGGTGAAGAGGGTCCTTGCTGCAGATTGTAGCACAATGACGTAGTGGATCTACTCTGTGTAGTGGATTTTGATGACATAGTGGGTGTTCTGGTTTTTATGCGTTACGCTGAATATGTTACTACTAAGTGCTAAAGAATTACACTGAGACATTTATTTAATATAGCTTAGTCATAACATGGATTTTGTAAATTACTTTTCCTTGTTTTTCTTTTTCACCCTCCTGCGCTCCTCATTTTAACATCTACTACGCTGTACATAAATGCCATGGGGTTAATTATTTGTATTTGTATGCTAATATGTAGTGGTCAAACATACTTGGAAGTATGCAAAAGTTAAATTAAAGTGAATCTGTCAGCACACGGAACCAAATGGAGTACATCTGTTACTCTGAGCACAAGATGGAGTTGTGGAGCATAGAACTGCTCTGAATACACTGTAATAATGCTTATACACATTACAGACTAACATAGACATACCATGACATAACATCAACACAAACATGACATGACACAAACAGCTTGATTTATTTATTAATTTAATTAAATTTTCGTAACCCCTTGCGGTTAAATAATCGCATAGTCATATCATAATTTTATTTTAAATAATTGTGTACCCTACTATATAAATGTATATGTGTGTGTGTGTTATATGAATAAATGCTATATTAATAATTGTTAAGTACGCTACAGTAATAAAACAAAACATTAAAATGTGAATACGCGTGCATGCGCATTTAAACATCCACTACGTCACCAAAATCCACTACGAATGGGATTAGATCCACTACGTCATCATGCTACAGTCTGCAGTGAGGAGTACTTGGCCTGGTGCGCCATACATGCAGCACGGTCTGGCAATGCACTGGCAATAGTTTTAGCCTGGTTAAGTAAAATGGTTAAGTCAGAAGACCATGACATCATGGGCCTAATCGAAGCTGCACTCTTCACTACTTCTCAGCTTACCAGAGATATTGGAGCTGCTATGTCCTCAGCGGTTTTGGCCCACAGACAGATCTGGTTAGCCCCGACATCTTTGCCTGAGACTATCCGCAAAGAATTGTATATGCCAGTACTTTCATCCTGATTCCCAGTCTGTACTGTATCTGAACAGGCATGGCACAGGAAAGAGTCAGTGCAGCGAGTATATGGTCATGCTAGGCCTGCTAGGTATGGCTATAGAGGATTCCAACCACCTCAGACTCCCTGCTTCTCCCATTCTGAAACATGGGAATATGACAGAAGGCAGGGCAGTGGTTTTCAGATATCTGACAGCAATCGAAGTGTCAGACTGTCACAACAGTATCCACAAGGTGGTCAGTCCCGAGCTTCGGTTAAGGGGGTGCCACCGAAGAAACGTACCCCCAGGGGTTCTGGCCCCCGGGGAGGCCCCACATAGCAGTTTCAGGGAGGCTGTCGATGCCTGTACCCAGCGATGCCTGGACAGCTAGGAAACAAGTACTTCAGATCGTTGGGTGCTCGAAGCCATCAAAAGAGAATACAAGATTCAGTTTCCTCCCCCTTTCTCAGGGATCCATATGACCATGGTCAGGGATCCAATCCGGGCAAATATTCTTGCCAACGAGATTACAGCCTTACTACTAAAGCAGGCATATAGGGAGGTAAGTCCCAACAAACAGCTTACTGGGTTCTATTCCAGCTACTTCCTGGTGCCGAAAAAAGATGGTGGGCTTTGACCCATCTTAGATCTAAGGTGATTAAACACTTTTATAAAGGTATTGCCTTTCAAAATGCTGACCACGACACAGGCTATCAAACCAGGCGAATAGTTCACCTCAATAGACCTCAAAGATATGTACTTCCATGTGCCTATTTTCCAGGAACACCAACAGTTTCTGTGCTTTGCCTTTCAATGTCAGGTTTTCCAATTCAGGGTTCTTCCATTTGGTCTTTCCCTGTCCCCATGAGCCTTCACCAGAGCGGTGTCAGCGGCTCTCCCTTCAAGTAGCAGGTCTGAAAATTCTGACATACCTGGATGACTGGTTTGTCTGCGCTTCATCGCAACTCCAAGTTGTCAAGAACACAGAGATAATGGTCAAACATATACAGTCCCTCGGTTTCAGGATAAACTGGGAAAAGAGCAATTTGGAACCACGACAACAAACAGTGTTCGTCGGGCTCCACCCGAACGCATTGTCAATGATAGCATCTTTGACTCCTCAAAGAGTGGTGAAAATGACCAATTTGGTGTAGTCATTTCGATTAAGCAAACTCATGAGGTTGCATCAGTTTCAGAGACTGATGGGAATGATTACAGCAACAATATATGTGGTTCCTTTGGGCCTCCTCAGAGTAAGACCATTACAGCGGTGGTTGAACAGCTTTTGGCTTCACCCCAAACTCGACAGATGGGTAACCCTAAAGGTTACACGAAAATGTGTTCAGACTCTGCTTCCCTGGGGAAACAAAACCTTTTTGTCCGCTTTGGTCATATTCGACAAGACGAATCGTGGTGACAACAGATGCATCCCTGAAAGGGTGGGGTGCAGTATGGGAAGGCAGGACAGTCAGAGGCTTGTGGGAGTTTCCTTGGACCTCAGAGCACATCAGTGTGCTTGAGTTAAGGGCTGTTCATCTTTCTTTGAAAGCTCTCTTTCCTCTCATACAGAACAAGCATGTTCTACTGAGAACAGACAACATGTCCACGGTGTATCACAAGAATCACCAAGGTGGCATCAAGTCATTCCGCTGTCTTCAGGTGACAATGGAACTTCTGTTGTGGGCTTTCTGAAACTTGCCTCACTCAGGGCAGCACACATACCAGGTGTGGCAAATCGGGCAACAGATCTCTTGTCCCAGATTGAACCACTTCCATGATAATGGCACCTGCATCCGGAAGTGTTATGTCTCATATGGACACACTTTGAGAGAGCCCATATCAATCTGTTTGCGTTAGCCGAGAACACCCATTGCAGAATGTGGTTTTCTCTGAATGGTCAGGGAGGCCCCCTAGGGTTAGATGCATTGTCTCATGAGTGGCTGAAAGAGTTGTTGTATGCTTTTCCCCCTCTACCATTAATCCCAATTGTTCTTAAGAGGGTAACACTGTATCATTACAGGATGCTTCTGGTTGCTCCTAGATGGCCAAGAAGACATTGATTCACTTCTCTTCTACGTCTGTTTCAGGGACACCCATGGCCATTACCAATAAGGGCAGACCTCCTTTCCCAAGTAGAGGGTCAGATCTGGCACCTGAATCTGGCTATCATCTTTGGGTTTGGTCTCTTGTCAGTGCCTCACTCAAATCTTAGATGAGGCAGTTATGAGGGCTATAGGTTGTTTCAAGGCATCCTCTACATGGGATTGTTATTCCAGCAAATGCCGAGCCTTTGTGGCACGGTGCCACAGTCAACAGCTGGATCCTGTCAGATCTGACATCAGCTTTGGTCTCCACTTCTTTCAGTCACTCCTGAACTCAGGAAGGAAGGCTAATACAATAAAGGTTTACATTGCAGCCATTTGCCACTTTCATGATTTGGTGAATGGTATGAAGGTAGCAAATCACCTTTTGGTGAACCAGTTTTTCAAGGGGGCACACCGTCTATGCCCTGGAAGAGTATTAAGATCACCATCTTGGTATTTCATGGTGGTGCTGCAGTCTCTAGCCGAAGGCCCATTTGAACCTCTGGAAAAGACTGATCTCAAGTCGCTATCATGGAAAGCAGCTTTTTTGCTGGCCATATGTTCAGCCAAAAGAGTGAGTGAGTTACACTCTGTATCTGTCTGTGAAGACAGAGGTGGAAGGCAGAGTCCACTGGGGTCTCTCTCTGGCCCAATCCAGCCTTTTTACCAAAAGTGGTTAAACCAGGTACAGTTAATCAGGTGATAGAACTGGAGGCTTTTCAGCCTGACACACGTTATTTGGGTTCAGGAATGGATATTTCCACCTTATGCCTGTCAGGGCACTACGTGCCCACATGAAGCGCATTCAGTCTTTGCGTATTTCACACACACAATTATTTGTGTGTTTTGGTAAAAAGAGCCTTGGTCAGCCACTATCTAACCAATGGACTGGATAGTGGACAAGATTGCTCATGCATACTCGAGTCAGAAAATACCAGTCCCCAGTAGCCTGGTTGCACACTCCACCAGGAGTATGGCTACATCCTGGGCAGCACTTAAAGGGGTGGCACTCTCAGATATCTGCTCCGCTGCTTCTTGGAGCACACCCTGTACTTTTACAAGATTTTACAATGTTAATGTAGCTAACCCTGTTTCTTTTGGGTCTGCTGTCTTGTCGGCAGCTGCTAAACAGGGCAGTGAGGGTCCCATCCCTCGTGACTCTGATGATATTAGTCATCCAGGGTAAAAGACTGTAGTGATGGTCTAAGTGAGGTCGAAATAGATTGCAAGTTATGTACATAACTATGGATCTATGAGACTGAACGATGACCATCACCATCCCTTGTCATTTGGGATGAGCTGAGGTGTTCCAGGCAAGAGGAAGAGGTCAGCTTACCTGGATGTTTATATATGGTAAAGCCAACCCCTAAGGTCAGTCAGCTGACTTTGATGTTATTAAGTCTCGTGATAGGCAGCAGAATAGTAGAACTAATTTGTTGAAAATGGACTTAAACTAAAATCATCCGTGCCTTTCATTTACATATAACAATCATGAATATGAGCTTTAATCTGTTTGGCAGAGCCCAATGAAGTTGAAATGAGGCTTAATCATTTTTGCAGACATGAAAACGAGGATTGTGTTGATTGGACATGGGATTATTAATACTTTTTTCACCCGAGTGGATTGCTCATGGTTCCGAGCTTAAACAAGATTTATAATAATTTAGTTATAGCATATGGTATGTGCGTTTACATAACCCAAATGCAGTGAGGCGCACTGTCATAATGCACCATGGTAATGCATTGAAACTGGCACCATTTGCTTATTTGAATCCAAAGACATTTAACAGCTTCAAACAAAATGAGTACATTTGTTGCCAGAAAGTGCAGGTGCCATACACACTATTTTGCAAATAGACTCCCAGTCCCTTGGCATCATAGTGGCGTTGATCACAAGCTAGAAATGGTAGTACTATTTATAGAATATGATTGCATGTTAGCCTGTAAGAAACAGGCCTATTAACTGTGTCAGAATAAAGTGGATATCATAGCACTGAATAACAGTGGCATATTTGAGTAAAGATGCCTCTTTTGATTTTTATTCAGTAAACACATCAGTGACCTAAGAATGTATTGTAAGTTTACACATTTGTCAGATGCTTTTATCCAAAGCGGCTATACGTACAGTGCATGCAATCTATTCATATAGTAAGGAAATATACATATTTTTAATTTATTTACAGTAAGAAATACATTTTTAATACTAGGCTCACATCTATCATTGGCAGAAAACCCTTTGTGACAAACCTTTTCAGTTAGTTATCACTTGTAATCAGTGTTGCAAAAGTAATTCTTTAGTGTAATCTAATTACATTTAGTCAAAATTAGTGTATCAGACTACTGTTACTGACTTTCAATCAAGATCATTACTTTTAAATTAATATTCCGGGTTCAATAAAAGTTAAGCTCAATCGACAGCATTTGTGGGATAAAGTTTATTACCACAAAAAATAATTTTGACTCCGTCCTTTTCTTTAAAAAATGTAAAAATCAAGGGTACAGTGAGGCAATTACAATGGAAGTGAATGGGACCAATTTTTGGAGGGTTTAAAGGCAGAAATGTGAAGCTTATAATTTTATAAAAGCACTTACATTAATTCTTCTGTTAAAACTCATGTATTATTTGAGCTGTAAAGTTGACTAAATCGACATTTTTACAGTCGTTTAGTTTTTTTGTTTAGGTCATAGGGTACAAGGGGGCTAAAGGCTCCGTGGGGTAAAAGGCTCCTTTCATTTTATTTTCTCCCAAAACTACCATCAAAAACTACCACATCACTTTCCTAAACACCTGTTTGTCACTATGCAGTGCGAAATATTCCCGTTCCATGAGATTATTGCTGTAATGTTTAAAGGTTGATTTTGAGGCAATTTGAACCTTTTTCTTTTTTTTTTCTTTTTTTTTTAAATGTTGGAAATTTATGTAGCTAATGAAAATCCCTGAAATTAACAAAGTTCTTTTGAGACAAAATATTATTTATCATTTTCAGTTTTGTTTAAGGTCATTAAATTAAAAAAAATTCAATGACTGTCCAAAGTGAAAGGATAGTATTTGGGGTAAAAAAAAGCCCCCCTGTTGCAGGGGCTAAAGGCCCCTATTAAACATAGTGTTTTTTTTTAAAGTGGGGCGAATAGATTTGTTATGAAAATTTTTCAAAGTGGGCTCACATTGACTCATCCAATCATAATAGAGATTAGTTTGTTTATAGAATACTTGAGATGTAATAAAATGCCAAATGTGTTTGAAATTAACAGGAAATGGTTGACTTTTTTTTCTGAAGTGGTTATTATGAGTAAGCATCATCTTGGTGTCTCAAAATTATCTGCATTAGTTGACAAATTTTGCACTAGAACTATTGCCCCTTTATCTACACAATATCACTTTAAACCCCCAAGGGGCCTTTACCTTTTAGCCTTTTAAGTGTGAAAAAAGGCTCCCTCACCACCTTTTTTTAAAAAACAGAATTTTAAGTGAAACAACCTTCCATTATTATTTATTTTCACACAAATTATGTTGCTCCATCAATATTCAATAAAAATAAATTAAAAAAAGCTAAATTTCCTTAAGGGGTGCCTTTAGCCCCATTGTACCCTACTGTTTATGTCTTGTGGATATACATTTGAAACAGTGAGTATTTTAACGTTTTCAGATTGGCCCCATTCACTTCAATTGTAAGTGCCTCACTGGAACACAGATTTGTGCTTTTTTTAAAGAAAAGGAAGGACAAATCCAAATAAAATTTTGTGGTAATCAATATTATCCCACAGTGCTGTCGATTGAACTTAACTTGTATTGAACCCGGAATATTACTTTAAGTACATTACTTGGGTTATACATATCTCTAAAATAATATTATGTTGAATACATTTAAAACACATATTATGTTCATATACATCTTTTTGCATTTCTGTGACAGCTGAAGAGTCACTAACGAGTGGTTCTGAGTGTATGACGACTGCAAAACAAAGACATTATTTTGAATTTTTTGTGTGGAAAAACAGTTTTCCTAGTAAAGTAATCACTAATGTGATTACTTTTTCCATCAAGTAATGAGTAGTGTAATCTACATACAATTTAGGGAGATAATTAGTAATTTGTAGTGGATTACTTTTTTTGAGTAATTTACCCAACACTGCTTGTAATGTGGTTAATATTTCCTTTGGTGAAATTACTAGGGTGGTGTAGTCGATTACATCCTTTATTCAGTAACTTAAACTATCACTACACAGTCCAGCCACAATAGTGTGTTCCCGAAGAGAATCAAACATGTTACCTTGCCATTGCTTGTGCCATGCTCTACTAGTTGAATTGACAATCTGTATTCTACACTGTGAAAGAAATTGAGTATGTTAAGAACACTTTCCATCAAATCTTTGTAGCACCTTCTATTTACACACACACACGCAAGCACACACACACAAACACACAGACACACACACACACAAACTGTTGTTTGAGAACATCAGGAGAAATTCAGGTCTGACCATCCAAAAGATTTGTCATTAAGTGAATTTTACCTCCAATTCAGAAGCCAAAAAAAAAAAAAAAAAAAAAAAAAACCTGCTCCCTTTTATTGAAAAAGCGTACTGCATTATGTCATCAGGAATCTATGGTCCTGGTGAATCAAGGCCAAATCTAGTCTGACAGGAAGAAGACATGTCCTTCTCTCCACTTCCACCTGCCTGCTGCCCCTTATCATGTTCAGATAAGTGCCCTATCTCACAGCCATCACCTGTATTAGCCATTCTCTATAATTAAATCCAACCAAGGATTCTACATTTAGGGCAGAAAATTCACTAAGAATGGATTGTATCTGCTGATTTAGGCATTTTAGCATCTGTGTTACTAAAGGAATTATGGAAATCAGGTGGCAGCAAATAATTCTGTTCTAAACAAAATTGTCATGCTGCAATTTCTGATCTTGCAGGTCAATTCTGAGTGCTAGGATGTGGGGGACATTTAAGGGACTTTCACCCTTGGTTCGATTGCTTGGACCAAACCCGAGTTCATTTCCTCCCCCTGGCCCCTGCGCCCACTGGTCTCTGTTCACATCACATCATACAATTCGGGCCAAACCGTGGTCCGATTGCATAATCAGCATGAATACAAGCGGCAGCTATTACCACTGTAACTAGGTAACCACTCAAGTAAACATCAGCTCTGCTGTGTTATTAAAGTTTTTGGGCCCTATTGTAAGAGCACTAGCACTAAGTGCAGCGCTATGCCAAAAGTCATAAGCACGAAGTCAGTGGGCATGGCCATGAAGTTTTGGTATTTTTGTGCAAGCTTGAGCTAAGTCTAGGCGCAAGTGGGTTTGGTGAAATCGAGCGTGCAATATGCTAATGGACTTGGTCAAGTGCTTTTTAATTCTGAATTTCTTCTCCGGTTATTGCAGAGACTGCGTCCTATTATAAAGTCCATTCCCTGTCAAGCACCAGCGATATAAACAAAGACAGCACATTCTTAAAAAGTTGGTAGTCTAAACGGACTGTATGCAATGAATTAGAAGAATGGAAATATTTCTAAGACTGTGACACCCTCATTTTATAAGCATAGAAAATGTGATTCTCGTCAGGATTTTGGATGTACGTTCCATTAAATTATAGAGATTGTAAGTATTATTAATCATTTTCATCTACTGACACAGTTCATGGCTAGTATTAATAGTGATTTTATCAGCATGCAAAATAACCAAATACAATCAAAATAAGAAGTTGTTAAAAAACATTTACCAAATCCAAACATTTTATCATCTCCAACTTCTTCTACCAGCCTCTTTTGCGGTGACTTAAAAATCACTATGACAGGTGGAAAAATACCAAAACAATTTAGATACTTATAATGATAATTGAAAAATAAACTATAACCTATACATATGTAGTTTAACATAATCTCATAAATTTGTGTTTCATAAGACTGCTATGACTCTCATCATCAGGGCCATTCAGAGTTTGGACATTAACTTTATAACCACCTGCTGGTGGAATCACCAAACTGCAAATGCAGGAATTAGCACAATAACCTATTTCTAATGAAAATAGCAAATTGCATTTTGTGACACTTCATTAACATACAATACACCCACAGTTTGCATGCATACACCCACAGATAGTGCAAACACTCCCACCCATGCCCACTTGCGCTTTGAGTTGGCACAAAGGATTAGCACTTAGAATTAGTGTGCACGATAATTGGATAACGAATCCAAGTTCAGAAAACAGCATTCACATCATCCAAATAAACCGAACTTTGACATCATGCGCATCAAAAGTGCTAGTGTGAAAGCACCCTAAGATGCTATAAATAATGTTCTCTTCAATCGTTTGACCATGAACTGCTGCCGATGATCAATAGAAAATTACAAAAACATCTATTTTTTAAAAAGAAAATTGTTTACGTTCACTGCCTGCTTTGGATGGGTGGTAACAGCATGACTTTAATTGTGTCTGATTGTTGAGTCTGATCATGCTTATACATGTTTGAGTTGAAAATAATGACTTATTTTAAGACTTACTCATGGTGGAGCGCTATTTATAGCACATTTAGCATTTAGCTGAGTTTGTGAGTGGTTAGTGAATAAGATATAGGTTTTTGCAGGTGTGCAATGTACAAACAACGAAAATGACTGCAGCCTAAACAGTTAAAAGTAGTTAAACATATTATTACATATTTTTATTTAACATTTAATTTAATTAGCCAGTTTTACCTGACACAGTTCCTTTGTTCTTAAATATTTTGCAGAACTTAAATGTTGGTCTGTTATTTTCTATAAATTTGGGGTAAACTACTGCTTTAAGTATTTTGCTGTCATCAGAAACAAATCTTCACACTGATTCATTTTGGCGAAATAAGTATTGCCATAGAAACAAATAATTTCTCAGTCTGACGACTTGAATAGGTCATAGTTTCTCAGAATTTTAGAGTTGTCATCTCGTATTTATGAAAATTCCGACATGATGTGAATGCAGAAATAGTTCCAGAACAGCTGGACACAAAATCTAGCAATGACCTTTACAAAGCCAAATATGCTGAATACAAACCTCCTTGTGGAACTGGTTTTGTCCTTGTAAGCTTTTTTGTGCAAGGTTTCAATTAATCTGATAGCCTGTGTCATCTCACATTTTTCGTGCACAATGTTTTTTTTTAGATTATATAAGTGGAATGGAGAAATAAGGAAAATTGGGCTCAAGGTTTGTATGAGTACCTTCTCCATCTCAAATAGTGGCCAAGTATGACCCAGCTAAGTGGTCAAATGGCCAGACTGTGTCCTCTGTCTGAAAAATAACATCCCTTTATGGGTAAAGTGGTGGCTAATTAATTAGGGATGAGATATTTCCAGAAAGTTATTGCCTAAGAAGGGACAGAGGAAGTCAGTCACCTTCTTTGACAATATGCAGAGATATGATGATAGACACGATTTAAGTGTGAAAATTAACCAGCAGCTGGTCATGAGTGAGGAGCAGGGTCAAGTTTGAACCAGTGCTCGGTAGTAATGGATTACATTTAATCTGTATTATGTAATCAGATTATAAAAATTGTAATTCAATTAAATTACATTTTAAAAATCAGATTACAGTTTCTTTTCTATAGATTACATGATTATATATTAATCAGGCAAAGGCAGTAAATTGTTCATAATTTATTGAGCCCTCAAATTCTTATTTTTAAATATTTAAAATGTTCAATTCTAAATCAGCCTACAGCTGATATACATGCAGTAAGTCTTCAAAGTTTTTCAAACGAAGTGGGGTGGGGGTTGGAATCATAGACCTGATTCCATATATATATATATATATTTGTTTTTTTTTTTTTGTCAAGTCATTTGTAATCAATACCAGATTACATTTCTACCCATCATGGGTTTGGACATTGTTATGTTCAATTGGAATTGTGACAGAGTAATGATCATCCACCAATCATAAAAATGAACTTTCTCAAGTATGTATGTGCCAGTGTCATTTGGATAAAAAAGTTTGTAACAAATATTTCTTAATGAGGAGGAGGAAGATATTATGCACTTATTTTGGTATTGCCCTTTTGTTCTAATATTAGTGAGTTGATTGGCTAGACTTGACATTAAATTGCCATTGAATCCACATACATGGATTCTGGTGGCTATTTTGTGGTGATCATATACAAAAAAACTTTGTTAAATTCATGTATTATTTTGGATGGAAAGGTATATATTATTAAAACCAAGGATTTGAGTTTACCTGCATTTAAACATATGTGAAGTACTATTATTTGTTAGAAAAAATGACAAGAGCTTGAACAGGTAAGGATATGTTTTTTTTTTTTTTTTTTTTATTATTGGCAAAATTGGTGAGGTTTTTGAAGATTAATTAAGTTTGTGTAAGGTTTTCTTTCCACTAATGATTTGCTATTTATAAGACTTTTCTTTGTAAGCCTAAATGCATAATTCTTATGTAATTTATGTGCCTTTACCCTATTTTAAGTGTACTTTATTCATTTATTTTGTTATTTTTCATTTAATTTAATACGTTTTTTTATTATTATTATTATTATTATTATTATTATTCTTAGTTAATATATATATATATATATATAAAATGTATGGTGAATTGTCTAAGTTCATACTATGTTTTTGTTGTTTACTTGTATGCTATTTTTATAATGGAATATTTTAAACCCTTTGTTTTTTTTATTGTAATAATAATAATAATTTAGATAGATAGATAGAGTGTTTCCTGTCTTTTGACTCCACAGCTAGAGTGAGTGATCTGCATGTACCTATGCCATAAATAAGCTGAAACAAATGGCAAGGCAATTGGTACATTTGAGATTTGATATTAGTCTGTTGTATTTGTTAAATTGGTCTGAATTTTAAGTTTTAATTCTTAAATTAAAACTTGATGGAGAATTTAACCCTATAATGCATATGCGACCTTACCCCTCCCTAAAATGCATATGTTGGTCGAAAACAGCACAGGTGAAATCTTAATGCTTATGCTTTATAAAACTACTTGTTTTTTCAAGGAAAATGAACTGTAATGATAATGTCATTAATAATTTACATTCTTAAATGGTGTGTGTATATATATATATATATATATATATATATATATATATATATATATACTGTATAATAATTATAATCAAATTTTGAAGAGTTTTACATTGAAAATGAAGTAGAACGTATGGGTGATGAAAAGTTGTACAGTATAAACAAATATGGTCAATTTCCATGTTTGGTGGTAAAATACAACCCTACCCACACAAACACATACATATAAGCACTATGGACTAAGATTTTTGTTTGTTTGTTTGTTTTACAAAAACTTTTTTTTGCACATATGCATTCTAGAGTTAAGAAGATACAGTGGGCTTATGTATTGAAAAGCCAGTCAATATAAGTGCAGATATCAGTTAGAGCTATCAGATAATTCAAGTTCTGGGTATTAGTTATTATGATATTTTTATTATTGATAGTGTTCAGCTCTTGGTGTCAGACCATAATGTAAATGCCTTCTATTTACATTTTGTCACCTAGCACACAAAACATTCAATCAAATTAGCATTAGCTAATGAAAAGCTTGCCAGATTTCACACTGCGTTTGTCACCTCTGAAAGCATATGCAACAACTTGTTAGAATTAAAATTTTGTGTCAACTGCAAGAACAAGGGTCCAATAATTTTGCTCATGAAACTATGGCTTCTGTCATCCAGAGCTCTGTTCAAAAAGCTAGCGATCTTTCTACTTAGCATTTTGAGGCATTATCGCTCTGCAGCAAACTCACTCTGTGCCTCTGTTTAGGTAAAAGTACAATATAAAATGCAACCAAATGTGTCCCTAATATAAAAAATAATTTTTTATGTCATATGAAGCTGTAACATCTCAGTCCATGGATCATTCATCCAGTATTCAAAGATCACCATCGCCTGAATACTAACCAGATCAGGAACTACAACTCCAAGCACCCATTGCTCCTGCCATCTTCCACACACCTGTTCCCAGTTTTATAATTAGCTTCTTGTGTATTTATACCCTGCCTTTTCTCTACATCAGTGTGAAGTATTGCCAGTTTCACCTGTCTTACCAAGTGTTTACCACTGTTGTCTGGATTTCATGTATATATCTACTTTTCTGCCTGTTTTCCCTTCTCATGTTTTTGGATTATTGCCTTGGATTTGCTAGCTGTATTTGGATTGCCTGTGTATGACCTCTGCCTGGAATATATATACATCACCTGACTTCCATTTTGGATTATTCCCTTTGTAATATTGCTTAAACTTCTGCAGATGGATTCTAATCAGCCTCCAGTCTCCATTACGTTACAGAAGCAAGTTAATGAAGCAAGTTACTTTCCTATTGTTTGAAAAAAGATGTCTGTTGCATCCACATTAGCGTTGGGAACTCCCAGGGACTATGCCAGAAGCCAGTTTTCTTTTCTGAAGCGAGCATTTATTAATTGCTGCAATTTATCACTACAAGTCGATTCAGTTATATAAAACAGGGTGTTTCTAGTGTTTTTTTTTTTTTTTTTTGTTTTGTTTTTTTTGTTTTTTGCATTAAGTTCATTTATGTTCAGTGTTGTCACCCTATTTGGGTAATGTCACTCTAATTAAATATGAAACTATTAGGTGATCATTGCAGAATTCATTATCATGTGAGAATTTAATATATAACTTTAGTATTAAATATGTAATTAAATAACATTATCTGATTGTTATATACTGTATATATTCCTCTTCAAATAGCTAACCTTTTGTTAGTAGCTTGTAGTGTACCTAACTATTTTTTTAAAGAGTTGCTTGACTGTAGTTTAACTACCTTAATGAGTAGCTTGTAACTTGAAAGGCTGCAGTTTTAAAGTAGCTTCCTTAACACTGACTATTTATCTGCTTTACAAAATCTGGCCTCTCAGACAGTTTAGTGGGGTATTTTTGGAGAATGGTTCTCCCTAATGATGAAGCACTCCCGCTCTCTGCTCTTCTCCATAGGCTGATGCTGGTAGGCCAGCTAGAGTATTATCCGCCTCCGACCACAATGGAAGCATGCAGTGAATACAAAGTACAGTGTAAGGAATAAAAACTCAAGGCCAAGGAGAACTCCAAGGTTACAGTTGTCAGCTGGTGAATTCATTCTCCAAGCAGAGCATTATCAAAAGATAACTGCTCTGCAAGAGAAGTTGTTTTCAGAAAATTAAAAAAAAAAAAGAAAAGAAAATAGATTCTTTGATAGTAGAAGAAAGAAGAGGTTTCAGAAAGAAACTGTCATTTTGGACTGGATATCATTCATGGTAAGTGGATTCACTTATCCAACAAATTACAATACAGTTAGCTGAAATGTACCTTAAGATCTTCCTGATTTCCCAGTTGGTGTGGCATGGTGTGGAATCAAAGCAGAGATAGTAAAAGAAAAGAAGTGGAGAGGGATCTTTAAATAAAAAGAAACATCCTTTTTTGACTCTTTCTGTAGCTTAGTGCTTTACGCAGACTAAAACAGCCCTGCTGTTCATGTTCAGTGAAATTATAGTTTGAATTTTGTGCTGTCTGTGGGAGTGCATTTCATATTCCTGTATTGTCAAACTGAATTCATGTCTCTCCGTAGGTGTATATTTTGAAAGGCATTACCCCCCCATTTACACCCTGAAAATAATTTAGGATGAGGTGCCAGTAAATTAAGCATTGAGCACTACAAGGTTCCTGTTTGAGAATTCACAAGGGATGCAGGTGATGTTGAAGATGAGCAAATAACCTAAAAAATACGTCTCCCAGATACACACACATAATCAAATAGGTGTCTGGGTGATGCACGTGTGCTATCAGGTTAAGGGATAATGTACAGTAGGTCAGTTGGTCATTATTGCAAAAAAAGAAATATATCCGGTCTGACTTATTACACGGATACTTACCAAATCAATAAATAAATGAACATGAAATTTTGATTTTGAGGTGAGATTTTTCTTTCAGATTATTTGTACAGAAGACAGAGAGACAGAACACAAGCACATGTATGTAGTAAACAAAGATTTCCAGGATGAGCAGTCATTTATACAGTGTTGCCATGACATATGTTATTATTTAGATATATCTGATTACTGAATGCTGTGAATAATGATCAGAATCAAGTATTCCAGAGAGCCGTTTCATAACAGAACATAAATCAAATCCCCCTTTTTTTTTTTTCAACTGCATTTGATTAATTGTACTCCACAACATTTGGACACCTTCTGTTCTTAACCCCGTAATGGACATAATGGAAGTAGTTTGAAAATGATTCTACACAATATTTGTTAAAAACCAATGAATATTGTTATGAAATGGTCTATAGGAAAAACATGGATACAGGACAGAAAATGACAGAGAACTGTGTGCATAGTCATTTCATGGGGTCTGTAACATCAGTATTGCACAGTACCATACACAATGAGGCATTAAAAGATGACAGACTTAATTCACCTATCTGACCCTGATGTGATTAACCTGCTGACAGACATTTTAATATGAATCTGAAATTTAAGAACTTGAGAGGAAATATCCTTAATGAAGTCATCTCCATGTCTAAGAATTTACAAAGGAACAAATGAAATATCCATAATTTATTCATCATTTTGAGTGATGGTCTCTGATGTGTTGCCACTAACACTCAACTCAAGCCCTGCAAAAGTCAGAAAGACTTATCAACAGACCGCAGGCTTGGAGGCAGGCTTTTGATCAATAATTAGAGAAGCCTTTGCATTTTCATTCAGAGATCTCAGGCCAGACTGAGCTGTACTGAAAAACCTGCAGTTACTGTGGAATATTTTTGTCAAGTTAAATATAAATTAATCAAGTATAATCAATGTAAATATAGCCATTTTTGTCTACAATTATTTCTAAAGGTCAAGCATGGATTTTACTGTGTGTTTGGGTGTGTTTAGAGGCCTGTGGGAATGAGACCCCTGAAAATGGAATGTGTAATCACATATGGTACTCATATATGGTAAACTTGAGTCTCATGTTTTGACACTAGAGAAAATATAGGATAAGGCCCCGTAAAGTGGTTCTAGATGGAGAGGGTCCTCTCTCATAGTTTAATGTTCTCTAAGCAGACTAAAGACACAGAACAAAATGTATGGGGTGTATTGGTCACGCCCTAGGTGAATATGTGTATATAGGCCTGTTTGAATACAGAAAGTCAGTTGTGCTGGGAGCAACTCGGCTTTGCTATCTCTGATAATAAAGTCTATCTTCTGGCATCAAAACCCTAAGACATCAAGAGTGATGTTTCACAGAGGTGGCAGAAGCCACAACATTACGACTGCAAACGCTGCCAATTGAGTACATAAACCAACCAGACAACCGCAACAGACTAATCTCACAGTGAATTCGGAAACAACAGGTTGACTGTTCTTGAGGTAAACTCGGTCTGTGCATACCGAAATTTGAAGCACTGCCCCCAGTGGCCAAAGGGATAAGTGTTTTTGAAACTATGGGCACACGTGAGCTCCAGGAATCAGAAGTGGCACTGAGGGCGGTAAAAGCTAGTTGTAAAGTGACTTGTTTTAAGCTGTTAAGGATGTAATACTGTGAAGTTGAATGCATATTTTATTAACCCTACCCCCAAACCCCAATCCTAAACCTGAACGCCAGTAAAGTAAAAATTGTTGACACTTTATCCCCTTTTCTTCCAATTTGGAATGCCCAATTCCCACTACTTAGGAACCACACTGGTCCTCGCGGTGGTGCGGTTACTCACCTCAATCCGGGTGGCGGAGGACAAGTCTCAGTTGCCTCCACTTCTTAGACAGTCAGTCCATTCATCTTATCATGTGGCTCGCTGTGCATGACAAAGTGGAGTCTCACAGCATGGGAGGCTCATGCTACTTTCCGCGATCCACGCACAACTTACCACACACCCCACTGAGAGTAAGCACCCCTAATCATGACCACGAGGAGGTTATCCCATGTGACTCTACCCTTCTTAGCAACCGGGCCAATTTGGTTGCTTAGGAGACTTGGCTGGAGTCACTCAGCATGCCCTGGATTCGAACTCATGACTCCAGGGGTAGTAGTCAGTATCAATACTCGCTGAGCTACCCAGACCCCGACACTCCTGGTTTTAATGTGACATGAGGAGCCAAATCTCTCACACTGTTGACCCTGCTCTTGTGGAGCACTTCCAGTTGCTCCACAAGAGAAAGTAAACACACTTGAAACGATGCAAACATTTCTAAAAGATGCCGCTTGTCAGTAACAGGAACATTTAGAAGCAACATGCTGACTTTTAGTGTTAACATGCTGGCCGCAAATCTGCCCAAGTCGTGTCTACTACGGATGACATTTTCATGTCCTCTTCATATGCTTATTGAATAAAACACTGAAATCACAATTTCTAACATTTAAAAAACTTTTTTTTAACAATTTATCCTCAATATCACTTTTAATCCTGTTATTTTGGAATATACCCTAAACTAACAAAAGCCAGTTCCTTAATGACATCATTCTCCAGCAAGTGATATTATTTATGGTGGGAAAACAACAGAACAAAATCAGTTAGTTTTAGAATCAGAATCAGCTTTATTGCCAAGTATGCTTACACATACAAGGAATTTGTCTTGGTGACAGGAGCTTCCAGTGTACAACAATACAAAAACTATACAAAAACAGCAGCAAGACATAGATAATAATATTAATTCTGTGAGGCATTGTGGTATAAGATGGTTTGTCTCACTATGTAACACTATAACATTCCATCCTGTTTGAAAAAAAAAATGCTTTGATAAATCGAGATGATAATATCAACATTACAGAGGAGAGGTAGTTTAGCGTTCCCTCGCAATTGCTTTGTTTTCACAAAAAGTTTTATGTTCCCTCGCAATAGTTTGGGTTCCCTTGCAATAAGGTTTGCACTCCCTCGCAATAGCTTTGCATTCCTTCACAACTGTATTATCCATCCCCTATGAAAATTAAAGGTGCTGTAAGTGATTTTTTTTATGGAATGGTATACAGAAAATATTTCTATTCCCTGAAAGATATCACTAAAATAAACATCCTGAGATATCTCAGCGGTCTCTGAGACAGCAATAGACTTTAACAACAAACTAGTGGTGGTGACTTTTTATTTTTATTTCAGTGACTCAAATCTTTTGAGTTCTCCTCACAGGAGTGACAATTTCTGAAGCCCTTAAAAAATCATGTCAATGTCTGACCCCTAGACGGGGCTGTTATGAGCCCCTGCTCTTTTGCTTTTGTGTTTCCTGTATGAGGCTGCAAATTAGATGGGGCCAGAGACTCTAACCAGCTATACCTGAAGTCTTTCCTATTTAAGAGGAGCTGGCTGCACTTTATGGGAGCTTCTGCCCCAGGAAACCTACTCCAGTGTTTAGTGTTTGTTTGCTGTTGTTTTGATTTCTTTATTTTAGTTAAAACAGATTAAAATAGCTAGCGTAGTTAAGAAAGTTGACCCAGAAGATTTATTTTCTGTGTTTGCTTCTTTTTCTACAGGAGTTAGTAAGATTTCTTAACTCTTAATTATTTGACAGTTTAATTTAGTCAGTTCACCTGTCTTTGTTTGGTTTATCATGTTTTTATTAGGGCCCAAGCACTGATAGTGTTGATGCCCTATTGTTCTTCTAAGGATTATTAGGGCCCAATGACTGAAAGTGCAGAGACCCTATTGTTCTTCTAAGGATTATTATTATTATTCTTTGGTTTTTGGTATTTGGGGTACTTAACATGTGTGAAAACTCTTGAAATTTTAAACACACATCAGAGTCGTCGGCCATTAGGGCTGGGCAAAGTTGCGGGGGGAGGGGGGTTCACTGTAGCTCCCCCTTTAAAATGGGTGTGTAAGATGGCCTCTTTTGTACCCCCATTTTCACCTACAGTCACCAAAATTGGTACATATATAGTTCTCATCAAGACTTTCTCATAACTTTCATAATTACAGAACTTAGTTCTGCCCAACAGGAAGTCGGCCATTTTGGGTTTTTTGAATATTGCAGTCTCTGAACTTTTATATACTTCTCCTAGGTGATTCATGAGACTGTCACCACATTTAGAAAACATTATGCCAAGACATTGAAGATGCTAAATTTCGAACAGATTTTGAACAGTGTCTCCATGGTGAAGCAATACAAAATGGAAAACAGGAAGTGCCTCATATCTTCTGTGTGCATTGTGTGATTTTGATGAAAATTCAGCTGTATGTTTGGTAATGAGGGCTGATCACATTAATGTGGCTATTATGGGTCACGGTAACAGCGCCACCACCTGGCAGCAGAAAGTGTGGCTCTTACAACAGACTTTAAAATAATCCTCTTATATTTACCCAAATTGCTTAAAATTGTTTAAAATAATGTCAAATACCAAATGCATGTGTCCAAGTTGCATTGTTTTCCGAAAGCCACCAGGTGGAAATGGACCAGTTGTGCTTGGGCCCATCATTGCTGCTTGCAGCTATATTTTACTTTTGGTTTCTTTATTTTTGTAAATAAACATCTCATTTTTTCCAATGGTCATTGCAACATTTTTGTTTTCTTCTTTTCACGGCTTCTTATGTTGGTCTCAAACTTAGGTCATAACATAAATTGTTATGAGCCCCTGGTCTTTTGCTTTTGTGTTTCCTGTGTGTGGCTGACAATTAAATCGGGACTTTACTTTATGCGAGCTGCTGCCCCAAGAAACCTACTCCAGTGTTTAGTGTTTGTTTGCTGTTGTTTTGATTTCTTTATTTTAAAAGGATGGTGAGTTTGTCTTTTGTTTAGCAAAAACAGATTAAAATAGCTAGCGTAGGTAAGGAAGTTGACCCGGAAGATTCATTTTCTGTGTTTGCTTCTTTTTCTATGGGAGTTATTAAGATTTCTTAACTCTTAGGCTACATCTACATTAATCCAGATACATTTGAAAATGGCTTCATTTTCGATATGCCCACCATCCACACTGCCACGCCACCATCTTAAATGTTTTAATTATAATTTTATTTATTTATCACACATTATACATTTGCACATATACAGTGAAATTCTTTTTTTCACATATCCCAGCTAATCTGGGGTCAGAGTGCAGGGTCAGCCATGATACGGCACCCCTGGAGCAGGTAGGGTCAAGGGCCTTGCTCAAGGGCCCAACAGTAGCATCTTAGAGCCTTAACTGCTGAGCCACCACTGCCCCTATTATTTTAAATGTAATTAAATTAAATTAAAATTATTATAAAATTAATTAAATTTATCCACTTGGAGGAGAGCGTTTTCAAAAATCTCAGTTTTCGCCGACAAAAACACTGTCTCAGTGTGGATGGAAGGTCAAAACGTAAAGAAAATAATGCGTTTTGTGGTGAACAATCGGAACAGATGACATTCCAGTAGCCAGTTTATGGCAAAGCCCCTCCCTAACAGTCAAGGCAAAAAAGAGTGGCTCCATGTTGATTGGATTGTGGCAGGACCAACACAAACAAATGCCAAGCGCAGCCATCAGATAAGCTGCTCAGACAACTACCAGATACTTCAGAAAGTAAGGCTACAGACCTTCCAACACATTGGAAAAGACTTCTCATGAGAGGTTTCTTAGCAACATCTCAAACCCCCATCCGAAGGTTTGACCTAAGAACAGAGTTGAGCTAAGGACCATAAAAATTCTTCAAGACCTCTCGAAGCAGCATTAACTTACCATGCAGCAAAAGCTGAAACAAAGAAGCACAAAGACAAATCTTTACACACAAAATTGTACTCCTAAAATGGACACCAACTGCTCACATTCACTTCATGTTTGTTCACAGAACTGTTTATGTAAATTACAGTTGTTCAATTAGCACAATAGTTCACACAAATTGAACTATGGTGGTATAAATTAATGCATGCATAATATTTTATTGTTCAATATCATGTTTGATCTTCAGAAAAATGCCAAGAGTATTTTTGAAGAGGTCTGGAAAAGGAACAATGCATAGATGAAACTTTAAAGACACTGTTCTACTGTAACTATGTACTTTAAAATAAGCAAGTGTTCCACACAGAGAAGGGAGGGTGAGCCACACTGT
Source organism: Myxocyprinus asiaticus (assembly GCF_019703515.2). NCBI lineage: Eukaryota > Metazoa > Chordata > Actinopteri > Cypriniformes > Catostomidae > Myxocyprinus > Myxocyprinus asiaticus. The sequence continues at coordinate 31,852,623 of NC_059382.1, read as the reverse complement.
GTGGGCCCCCTCCAATGTCAGCAGCCAATAATAACCCTGAAACAAGAAGCGCCAAACTGAAATCTCCTCCTCATCAGGAAGGTATAAAACTTCAAAAAAATTAGACAACCCTAAAGATGATCAGAATGGCAAAAAAATACAGGGTCTAAGTGTTTGCTGACTCTGACAGGGCCTTCTCATTAATGGGATGCCCCCCTTTTCCTCTCCCCCCAAACCTTTGAGATACAGGCTGGGTGGAGGGTGAAGGGGTCCCTTATCTGGTCATGCTGACCAGACGAGATCTCTATTCTGCCTGGATCTGTGCTCCTTAGACTTAATGGCTTTGATAGCTTCAACAAGCATTTGTCAGATTGGTGCTAAAAATGTTTTACCCATTCTCTCATTTTTCCTGGATCTCCTATTTCTAGATCCTTCACTTATGTCCTTGCAATACCTGTTTTTCTGTCTGGGAGCATGCCTGCCATTGTTGTGTTCCCCATCACCTAAGAACTTAGGGTTTTGTGTTCTCTGCAGGAAATCACAGGGCTTTGATTGGGAGGAGTGGCTGTGATAACTGTAATGGGCAAATCTATGGGAAAGCTCTGACACTTCCATCTCGAGGGGAATCTTGCTGTTACGTCTAAGTTCTGAAACAGTAGGACTTGGTTCTCCATCATTTCAGTCTGTGTGTACCTTCTCACTTTCCCATGCTCGCAAGGCAAGCTGTTTCAATTCTCCTACAAACATCTGGTCAATGTCTACCAAGAGTATGAGGGACTTCCTAATTGTGGGATACAGGTTGTTCACAAACAGACTCTTAAAAATGACATCCTCCTCTGTCCAGGGGATATCTTTGCCAGAAAAATACATTTTTCATAAGTGCTCATAATACTCTCTGCGAGATTCATGGTCACCCTGTTAAATTTGGAAAGGAGAAAAACAAGAGGCAGATGGATTTTGATACAGGGTATACTCTGCTATAAGGACACAATTCATTATAATTGTTAGTGATATCTGGGCTCCGCCTTTCTATAAAACCATGGACAGTCTGTGATGTTGTCTTCCTAAGGAGGAAGAGTTTGTCTGCCATACCGACTCAGGGAAGTAAGTCAAAACAAAATGTACATTTTTGAGATACAACTCTTTGTTGTTTCCAGGGGTATAAGGATTGAACACTTCAATGTCACGTGCCAATTCTCTAAGTACATGCAGTCAGCTTTCTCTAGATAGTTTGGAAGCTTAGGGAGAGGGCAACAAGTTTTTTCCATTTTGGGGAAGTCAATCTGTGTTCCATAAGTGTTTAGTACCAGCATTCATGGTTAGGCCGCTAGAGGCTGTGACATCATCACTGTCTTGGTGACCCTGTCTCTGCAAAACATTGTCCAGCAGGGGGTCCCTAACTACTGAGTCTAAGGAGCGGGGGTGCACACTTATCTCATATTTACTCATCAATCTTCCTTTTCCTAGAGGTTTCTGCTCTGCTACACCATCTTTAGATGCCCATTCATGAGCTCTAACTGCAGCTCTGTCATGACTTTGCGGTACTTCTGTCAACCTTGCACGAGTTCTGCTAAATTCTTCCCTAAGATGGATTTGGGTAGCATTTGAGTTGGAAAGTTGTTGCGTCAACATTCCACAAGTCTTATGTTCTACTTGTAGATGCTTTTTCATCTCAGATATTTTAAGCAAAGCTGATTTTAATTCTGCTTTGGTCCTTATCTCACTAGTGTTGAAAACACTTACTGCAGCTTCTCTGTCTGTTCTGACAGGTCATTCTTAGTATGGACCATCTCTGTTTGCAAAGTGGTCATGTCTGTATTCTGGCTGTGAATGACACAATGCAGATCTCGAAGCTTTACGGTCAATCTAACAGTTTCTGCTCTCAACTGTGTATTGTCTTAACGCAGATCAGCCAGTTCATTCCTAAGTTCTTGGAACTTTAGATCTCTATCTTTGTCCTGTTCTTGGGAAAGGGACATTTAATCTATGGCTTGGCTTAGTTGAAGAGACCAATTTAGTGCTAAACTAGAAAGAAGCTTGATTAGGGGCGCACTCTTTAAGGTCTGGCCCAGTGGTTCAGCTGTTAGCTGTGTTGTTAGATCAGCCATCAAATTAAATACTCCACCACCCTTATTTGCAAACTTTAAAATGGCTACTGAAATGTAAGCAATCTAAGCAATTAAGGCAATGGATGTCACACACTCTGGGGGTGAGAATTTCAGCACTCAGCTATAAATCGTCAGAGGGGTCTACCCTTTCCTGACATGTTTTACACAGAAACTCTAATACAAATGTATAGGCTTACAAGGTGAATCAACCCTATGCTATAGTTTTGGTAGCAATTAGTTATCATTTATAATTACAATATTCTGAACAGAGAATTTGCAAGATCTATGCTACAGCAAGCATGGTTTGATGCTTCTTGATAATCACAGTTCTACATACTTGGCAAACCAATCATTCGTGAATAGTACCAACGAGCTGAGAAAGGAAACTAACAATCAGGCTTGGAGGGAACCACTTTTGCAATGCAACTGGTTACAGACTGAAGTAAAGATTTCATTTCCTGCTAAAGATAAGCTCTTGTTATCTTTTAGTGTATTGACTTGACAAAACAGAAGGCTCATTTCAATCTAAGTAGCCTCACACAGGGCACCAAAATATGTAGCGAGAATCACCCTGACACCTATTGAAATGAACTGGGCCTCACACAAAACACCAAAGCATGTGGTGATTTTTGATCACACTTCACTCAAGGTGCACAGTGTGTGTGTCCCTCCATCCTCCCTCCATCCTCGGGGGACCAGCTAAGGAGCTTCACCTTAAGAATTATCCAAATGGACCATTTAATAAATTAGAATGATGTAAACTGGAGGGAGCTGGTCATCTGATTAATCTGAAAATTATTAATCTGATATTAATAATCACACACATACACCTTGAGTGTGATCAAAAATCACCACATACTTGTGTGAGGTCCAGTTAATTTCAATTGGTGCCAGTGTGATTCTCACTACAGTTTTCAAACAAAAACGTATTAGTGTGGAAATGGCCTCAGTTATTTGACAGCTTAATTTAGTCAGCTCACCAGTCCTTGTTTGGTTTATCATGTTTTATTTACTTTTGGTTTCTTTATATTTGTAAATAAACATCAAATTCTTTTTGACCATGCTCATTGCGACCATTTTGTTTTATAATTTTGACGGCTATTTATGTTACGGCCCAAGTTTGGAACAAACATAAGAAGCCGTCAAAAGTAGAAAACGGCTGACTTGTGCTCCTTCCGTGGTGAGGACCCAGTTAATTGCTTATCTACATACAGTGCTACACTTCTTACAGGAGCGGCCAGATGCAGGACTTACTTCATCCACACTACATATGTGGCTGCATTAGCGGCAGACCATGCCCCTTTGGGCAGTTTGACAGTGGGTGAGAGGAGCGAGATGGATGAAACCCCCTTTCGTCCCACTATTGTCCCAGTCTGGGACTTAGCGCTTGTTTTGAATATGCTTGCGAGGCGAGTTTGCATGCAGTCTCCTTAAAGACAGTACTGTTACTTGCTTTGGCTTCAGTGAAGCGTGTGGGAGACCTTCAGGCCCTGTCGGTCCATGATTCTTGTCTGGAAATTTGGCTTGGCTTTTCGAAGGCTGTTTAAGCCTAGGCATAGTTATGCCTAAAGTTTTGACCACTTCTTTTAGGGCTCAGGTGGTAACCTTGAACAATTTTTTCCTCCTCCCTTTGAGTCGGAAGAGGCACAGAAATTGCATATACAATTTTCCTGTCAGGGCGCTGGGCATGTGCGTTGATCATACAGCTCAGGCTGACAGAGCAGCTCTTTGTTTGTTTTGGAGGACACTCGAAAGGCTTGGCCTTCTCCAAAGACTTTCTTATTGGGTTGTTGACGCCATTGCATTTGCTTATGATTCACAAGGCATAGAGGAATGGGCCCAATCTACCAGGGGCATAACATCATCCTGGGCTTGGATGAATGGTGTGTAGGGCTTCCCCTAATATCTTTGCCAGGTTCTATAACTTGTTTCCTCTCTCTCTTCTTATGTCTTGGCTGTGAAGGAGAGTTGACCTCTTTGTGTCCACTAGGCACCGCATAAAGCTTATGTCCTACTACCCGGCTGCCTAGTGGCATTTGTTATGCATTATTGGCCTGTGACCGTTCAATGCTTTTCCCCACTGCAATGTGGATGCATATTTACACATTTGATCGAGGCATACAGGCGCCTCATAAAGGGGGCCCTAGCCTGAGTGATCGTGTCTACCACCACGGGTGGACCCGTCCAGGGGCCAGACATGGAGATTCCAGAGGTCTGGTCATGGGTGCCAGATGGTGCCCCATCCCTGAGAAAGAAGGTCCTTCCTCAGGGGAATTCGCCGGGGGGGGGGGGGGCTGTCACAAGGAGCGTGTGGTCTGAGAACCACGTCTGGGTGGGCCAGTAGGGTGCTACCTGGATGACCTGCTCCTCGTCCTCCCTGAACTTGCACAGGGTCTGTGCAAGTAGGCTCACTGGGGGAAACGCATATTTGCACAGTCCAGGGGGCCAGCTGTGTGCCAGCGCATCTATACCGAGAGGTGCCTCGGTCCGGGCGTACCAGAGCGGGCAGTGGGAGGATTCCTGGGAGGCGAACAGGTCTACCTGTGCCTGTCCGAATCGACTCCAGATCAGCTGGACCACCTGAGGGTGGAGTCTCCACTCTCCCCTGAGGGTAACCTGCCGTGACAGCGCATCCACTGTAATGTTGAGGTCGCCCGGGATGTGAGTGGCTCGCAGCGACTTGAGGTGCTGCTGACTCCAGAGGAGGAGACGGCGGGTGAGTTGTGACATACAACAGGAGCGCAGACCGCCTTGATGGTTGACATATGCTACCATTGCCGTGTTGTCTGTCTGAACTAACATGTGCTTGCCCTGGATCAACGGCCGGAACCTCCGCAGGGCAAACAGAATGCCAGAAACTCGAGGCAGTTGATGTGCCAAAGCAGCCGCGGGCCCGCCAAAAGCCAGCGGCTGCGTGCCCATTGCAAACAGTGCCCCAGCCCATTTTGGAGGCCTCTGTCGTGACCACGATGCATCTGGAGACCTGCTCTAGGAGAACGCCTGCCCGTAGAAACGTGAGGTTGGTCCAAGGGCTGAAGAGGCGGTGACAGATCGGCGTGATGGCCATGCGATGTGTCCCGTGGCGCAAGTGCCTTTATCAGGACTCGAGTTTGAAGCCAGTGCTGAAGCGGTTTCATATGCATCAACCCGAGCGGAGTGGCCACCGCTGAGGATGCCATATACCCCAGAAAAAAATTTCAGTGGAACCACTGTTTTCTGTCTGAACACCTTCAAACAGGTCAGCACCGCCTGTATGCGCTCGTTCGTGAGGCGCGCCGTCAACGAGACTGAGTCCAACTCCAAACTGAGAAAAGAGATGCTCTGAACCGGGAGGGGTTTGCTCTTTTCCCAGTTGACCCGAAGCCCTAGTCTGCTGAGGTGCGAGAGCACCAGGTCCCTGTGTGCACACAACACATCCCGAGAGTGAGCTAGGATTAGCCAACTGGCGGGATCGTTGAGGATGTGAATGCCCACTTCCCTTAGCGGGGCAAGGGCTGCCTCTGAGGCTTTCGTGAAGATGCGAGGGAACAAGGACAGACCAAAAGGGAGGACCTTATACTGATACGCCAGACCCTCGAATGCAAACCGCAGGAAGGGTCTGTGTCGAGGTAGAATCGAGACGTGGAAGTACGCGTCCTTCAGGTCTACCGCCGCGAACCAATCTTGATGCCGGACGCTCGCTAGAGTGCGTCTTTTCATCAGCATCTAGGACGGGAGTCTGTGTAAAGCCCGGTTCAGTACTCGCAGGTCCAAGATTGGCCGCAACCCACCACTTTTTTTGGTACAATGAAGTAGGGGCTGTAAAACCCCTTCTTCATCTCGGCCAGAGGGACAATCTTGTCAGACATTCATGTCAGGCGGGTGGGGCCTCATGCGGGGTGGAGCCTGAGGTTCCACACCGTGTCGTGGCAATGCTGAGTTCAGGGACATCGAAGTACTTACCTGGCTCCTTGTGACCACCCCCGGAACAGCCTGGGACGGGGGAGGAAGAGGCCTGCCCTCGTGACCCGTGGAGACTGTCACATTGGGGGCAGATTTGTGCCACAGCTGGGTGCTCAGGGGTGGGGAGACTGCCGCTGGAGCGCCAAACCTGCCAAAATGGATTGGTGGACGGTGGTCGTGATGACGGCCATGCACACCGGGTATGTGACCCAGGGAACAAGGAAAGCGCTCTTGTTGAACTCTTGGGTACTGCAGCCAATTGGGCATGCAGCGCAATTAAATGCAAAGGTAACAAAAGATTCTCCTCCCGGCCCTTGACCGGGGGATTGAGTGGTCTTCTTACCAGCTCCAGAGCAGTGGGTTTCATCATCCCTGTGTCGCCCATCTCAGGGGCGCTTCGAAGCCTTTTGCGGGTTCTTGGCAGCCACGAGATGGGTGGCGTCTGCTTCCTGCGGTGGGCTCCATGCCGGAGCCGGGCCGCAGGGGCAGTCACCACAGAGGGACGCCCTTGGCGACGAGCAGACAGGGTGCGGAATCTTGAGCCGCGCCGGGGCAGGATGTGCCAGATAACCTCCGTCTGCTGCTTCACTGCTGAGAACTGCTGGGCAAAGTCCTCAGTGTCGCTGGACTGGCCAACTTGGGAAATGGGGGCAGCAAGGAACCGTGCCTTGTTAGCCTCTCCCATCTTGACCAGGTTGAGCCAAATGTGGCGCTCCTGGACCACCAAGGTGGACATCGCCTGCCCGAGAGACTGTGCCGTGACCTTCGTCACCCGGAGAGCGAGGTTGGTCGCCGAGCGCAGCTCCTGCATCAATCCCGGGGCGGAAATACCCTCGTGCAGTTCCTTTAGCGCCTTGGCTTGATGGACTTGCAGGAGAGCCATGGCATGCAGGGCGGAGGCGGCTTGTCCAGTGGCACCGTAGGCCTTGGCCGTCAGAGACGATGTAAACATACAGGCCTTGGACAGGAGCTTTGGGCGCCCAAGCCAGGTGGTGGCGCTCTGCGGGCATAGGTGCACTGCGAGCGCCTTCATCCACCAGGGGAATAGCCCATGGTCGCTCCACCATCGAGGGTAGTGAGGGCAGGGAAGCTGAAAGATCAGGACCGGGCAGTAAAAAGTGCCTCCCACGACCTTGTCAGCTCTTCATGCACTTCTGGGAAGAAAGGAACGGGGCGGGGCGTAGCTTTGAGCGGCGCCGCGAGCCCAGGAACCAATCATCGAGCCGCGAGGGTTCAGGGGAGAGCGGAAGGTTCCATTCTAGCCCGACGCTCGCGGCTGCCCGGGAAAGCATGTCGTCATCTCCGCGTCAGCCTGGGTGACCGCACCCGAAGGGAGGAGCCAAGCTGAGGATTCCGCATCCAACTGGACAAGCCTGCTCTCCGATGCTGTGCTCGAGAGCTCATCACCTTCGTGGGCTCCGAATAAGAGGTCGAACTCACCGTGAGACAAGCCGGCAGACTCATCCGGAAGCCCGATCGGGGCAGACGAGCGTGCTGGGGAATGGGAGGTCCGTGGGGGGACACCCGGCAGAGGTGGTCCCATTGGGGTCCCCAAATCGCCCCCAGTGCTAGCCGCGCTGTCCTCATACCTATGGGTAGAAGGACCGAGGCGGGGAGCCTCTGGGGTGGCTTGCTTTCTTACGAAGGTAAGCCGCGACCGCATCTTTGCCATGGACATGTTCTCGCAATGAGTACATGACCCAACCACGAACGCTGTCTCCGCCTGAGCAGTGCCCAGACACGAAAGACAGTGATCATGACCGTCAGAAGGCGAGAGATAACAAGCGCAACCAGGAATATTACACAAACAGAAAGACATCTTTAAAAAGACGCGAGAAAATCTGAATGAGTGGTTGCATACCAGCTCCTTTTATACCCATATGTCCGGGCGAGTGGTATGCACAATTTTCATTGGCCTTTTATCAAAGACCAGAGGTGTCTCGGGCTCCCAAGAGTGACCGCTAGTGTCACTACATCGACACAATGTCGAGTGAGTGACAGATAGCAAACCATGGTTAATTTTCATAAGGGGTGGATAAAGATATAACTGTGAGGGGACTCAAAGCTTAACATAAACTATTGCCAGGAATTGCTAAACATTTTGCCAAAGAACACGAAACTATTGCGAGGGAACGCAAAACTATTTCTGAAAATATATGTAATATAGTAAATATAACAAATCCGATACAGTTGAACTTGAAATATGTTATGCGCTAGTTAGAATGCATGTCTCATTGTGAATAAGCCATTGCTGTATACACAGCGCAAATCCCAAACAATCTCTAAAACACGGAAAATTAATAAAACTGAAAATTATTTCTCAAAAAGAATAAAGAACAGTAACTAAACAGTATACTTAATACTTCAAAGCACTCATTATATGCTCTTATTGCAGGAACGTATATTAGGTTTTCACAAGGTCTTTTGTTACATGTTTGTTTTAATTTTTTGTTTTGAAGATTTCTAGTATAAACAGTTTGACATTTTTTTGTAATTTTGCTTAATAATAAATAATACTACAGTGTTAATTTAATTGACTAAATTTTATGCAGTTTTCAGTCAGAGTAAAATTAACTAAAATAATGAATATAACATGTCAAAATTTTTAAAATGATGACTAAAACAAAAAAACAAAAAAAAATTTAAAATTAAGACTAGTTAAATGTTTATCTGGATTTCATTTAGCTATAAATCATTTTATAAATAACATGGATATTGTGTTCCTCTTGCAAACGTTCCCACTATTTTTACCAGTCTTTAGCAATTAGTTAAATGTTTTTATTGGCAAATTAGGTAAATGCAATAACTACGTTACGACCATTAACACCATATTTAATTTCATTTTAATTGTTATCTGGGTGTACTCTTTGCAATAATGAAGTCAAATGAAAAGTATAAACATGCTTCTTCAACATATTTAATGCAATACCATATAATGTTTTTTTTTTTTTTTTTTTGTTATTAACCATTTCAAATCAAAATCAAATCAAATCACTTAATTGTCACACAGCCATATACACAAGTGCAATGGTGTGTGAAATTCTTGGGTGCAGTTCCGATCAACATAGCAGTCGTGACAGTGATGAGACATATACCAATTTACAATAACATCAAATTAACACAACACAATTTAAACATCTGATATACACATAATTACACTCAACAATATACAAATAATAACATACACTGTACAGTATTCAATACGCTGTTTTTTTTTTGTATATATATAGAATGTACAGTATTGTACTGTATTGACATTCAGGCTGTCGGCTGATAGTCAGTTGTTAAGAGAGAACATAATATAATAATAATAATATAATTTATGACAGTCCGGTGTGAGATATAAGAGTAAGGGTAATAAAGTGCAGTGCTGATGTATTTTGATCGTGGGAGATCAAGAGTTCAGAAGTCTGATTGCTTGGGGGAAGAAGCTATCATGGAGTCGGCTGGTGAGGGTCCTGATGCTGCGATACCGCCTACCTGATGGTAGCAGTGAGAACAGCCCATGGCTCGGGTGGCTGGAGTCTCTGATGATCCTCGTAGCTTTTTTCACACACCGCCTTGTATATATTTCCTGGAGGGAGGGAAGCTCACCTCCGATGATGTGTCTGGCAGTTCGCACCACCCTTTGCAGTGCTTTGCGGTTGTGGGCGGTGCTATTGCCATACCAGGCGGAGATACAGCCAGTCAGGATGCTCTCCACAGTGCAGGTGTAGAACCGTGTGAGGATGTGGCGGTTCATTCCAAACTTCCTCAGCCGTCTCAGGAAGAAGAGGCGCTGATGAGCCTTCTTCACAACGACTTCAGTGTGGACGGACCATGTGAGTTCCTCAGTGATGTGGACACCCAGGAACTTGAAGCTGCTGACTCTCTCCACTGGTGCTCCATTGATGGTGATGGGACTGTGTTCTCTGTCTTTTCTCCTGAAGTCCACCACAAGCTCCTTTGTCTTAGTGACATTGAGGGAGAGGTTGTGCTCCTGACACCAGTGTGTCAGAGTGTGCACCTCCTCTCTGTAGGCTGTTTCATCATTGTCAGTGATCAGACCTACCACCGTCGTGTCATCAGCAAACTTAATGATGGCATTGGAGCTATGTGTTGCCACACAGTCATGTGTGTACAAGGAATACAGTAGTGGGCTGAGAACACAGCCCTGCGGGGCTCCAGTGTTGAGGGTTAGTGATGAGGAGATGTTGCTGCCTATTCTAACCACCTGGCGTCTGCTTGACAGGAAGTCCTGGATCCAGCTGCACAGCGAGCTGTTTAAGCCCAGAGCCCGGTGTTTCTCATCTAGCTTGGAGGGCACTATGGTGTTGAATGCTGAGCTGTAGTCTACAAACAGCATTCTCACATAAGTGTTCTTTTTTTCCAGGTGGGAGAGAGCAGTGTGTATTGTAGATGCAATGGCATCATCAGTGGAGCGGTTGTTGCGGTAAGCAAACTGCAGTGGGTCAAGATTGAGTGGCAATACAGAGCAGATGTAATCTCTGATTAGTCTCTCAAAACATTTGCTGATGATGGGGGTCAGAGCAACAGGACGGCAGTCATTTAAACAAGTTATTTTTGATTGTTTTGGTACAGGCACAATGGTGGATGTTTTAAAGCATGTGGGGACTACGGACAAAGAGAGGGAAAGGTAGAAAATGTCCGTAAAAACACCAGCCAGCTGGTTCGCGCACGCTCTGATGACGCGGCCCGGAATGCCGTCTGGGCCCGCGGCTTTGTGGATATTCACCCATCGGAAGGATCGGGTTACATCCGCTACAGAGACGGAGAGTGAACTAACCTCTGTAGCTTCAGCCGCGAGAGCTCTCTCCGCGAGGGCGGTGTTATTTCCCTCGAAACGAGCATAAAAAGTATTTAGCTCATCCGGTAGAGAGGCAGCAGTGTTCATGGCGGAGTTTTTATTCCCTTTAAAGTCCGTGATAATGTTAATTCCCTGCCACTTGCTTCTAGAGTTGGTGGTGTTAAACTGTCCTTCAATCTTGCTCCTGTACTGGCGTTTTGCGGTTCTGATTTGTTTATGCTCCTCCGCATTCCCGAAATTAAAAGCGGAGGTCCGCACATTAAGTGCCGCGCGAACATCGCTATTGATCCATGGTTTCTGATTCGGATAGATCCGTATTGTCCTGGTTGGAATCACGTCCTCTACGCACGTTCTGATGAAACACATTACGCTATCAGCGTAAAGCTCGATGTCGTCATCAGAGGCGGACCGGAACATCTCCCAGTCCGTGTGATCAAAACAGTCTTGTAGCGTAGAATCTGATTGGTCCGACCAGCACTGGATCGTTCTGAGGGTGGGTGCTTCCTGTTTCAGTTTCTGCCTGTAAGTGGACAGAAGCAGAATGGAAGAGTGGTCCGATTTGCCAAATGGTGGGCGGGGGAGGGATTTGTAGCCATCCCGGAACGGAGAGTAGCAATGGTCCAAAACCCGGTCCCCTCGTGTGTTGAAACTAATGTGCTGGTGATATTTTGGTGCGACTGATTTTAAACTGGCTTTATTAAAGTCCCCGGTCACAATGAACACGGCTTCAGGGTGCGCGGTTTCCTGCTCACTTATTCTCCCATGCAGTTCCTTGAGTGCCCGGTCTGTGTCGGCTTGTGGGGTGATGTACACAGCAGTGATAATGACCGCTGTGAATTCCCTCGGTAGCCAGAATGGTCGACACAGAAGCATAAGAAATTCCAGATCAGGAGAGCAGAAAGACTTGATAGAATGTACGTTCCTCTGATCACACCAGGATTTGTTGATCATAAAACATACACCACCTCCTCTAGTTTTACCTGAGAGGTCTTTCGCTCTGTCCGCTCGGTGCACGGAGAACCCCACGGGTTCAATGGCTGAGTCTGGAATCTCCGCAGACATCCAAGTTTCTGTTAGGCAGATAATGCAGCAGTCCCTCGTCTCTCGTTGGAAAGAGATCCGCGCTTTCAGCTCGCAGAGCTTGTTATCCAGAGACTGAACATTTGCCAGTAGAATAGTGGGTAGCGGGGGTCGATTTGCGTGGCGTCTTACTCTGATGAGAACGCCGGCTCTGTTTCCAATTTTCCTCCTGCGTTTCCGCAGCCGTGCTGCCCAGACAAAGGGCTCCGCTTGCGTGTTTGTAAACAGCGGGTCGGCATTGAGGAATGTGAAGTCTGGTTTTCGGTGTGAGATCGCTGAACCAATGTCCAAAAGTGTTTGTCTGTTGTAGACAATAAGGCAGACAACATCCAAGACAAAAAACATAAGAATTGTGAACAAAACAAACAAAACATTGCTATGTTGTGTCGGAGGTCGCAACGAAGCAGCCATACTCAGCGCCATCTTGAGTCCAGTCAAACACTTTTTATTGATTCCAAACACTAAACATACAAACACAACATAAAAATCGGAATCAATTATTCACATTAAACCCCCTCCCCCTGAACATTAAACCTCCCGCCATCACCCCAGGAAAATCGTCCTCTTTTCTTATTGCAGCTGCTAATGGTTCCAGGGCAAGACAGAACAATAAGGGGGAAAGAGGGCAACTCTGCCGGGTGCACCTATCCAGAGTAAAATAATCTGAAATTAATCCATTTGTTTGTACCGCCACTACCAGGTGTCTATAAAGTAACTTAATCCATTCAATAAAAGTATTTCCGAACCCATATATTTCCAAAACCTTAAAAAGATAATCCCATTCTACCATACAGCATCAAACGCCTTTTCGGCGTCAAGTGAGATGGCAGTGACCAGAGTCTGATCATTCACCACTGACCACATGATATTGATGAAATGCCTAATGTTATCAGAAGAGCTGCGGCAATGAATAAACCCCACCTGATCTGTATGTATAAGAGATGTCATGACTTTACTTAATCGATTAGCCAAAATTTTGGACAACATTTTATGTCTAGCTGGATCAGGGAAATTGGCCGGTAACTCTTACACTCGCTTGGATCTTTGTCCTTTTTAAGTATCAGACTGATCTGGGCTTGTGTCATGGTTGGCGGAAGCTTTCCATTCTTTAATGATTCCGTATAAACTTCTAACATAAGTGGAGCCAGTTCTGTAGCATAAGAGCTAAAAAATTCAGCGGCAAAGCCATCTGGCCCAGGAGCCTTGCCTGCAGTAAGGCCTTAATTACCTCATCAAGCTACTCCAAGGTTATCTCAGAATCAAGATAATTTTTTTGCTCAGTCTTCAGTTTAGGGAGATCTAATGGTTCCCAAAGTTTCTAATATCTTCATCAGTAGATGAAGACATGGAAATATAAAGATCAAGATAGAATTCTATTTTTTCTAATATCAATGGCCGAGGTCAAAATTTCATCACCAGCAGATTTCACTGAGGGAATGGTAGAAAAAGAATCTCTCTGCTTTATATATCTAGACAAAAGCTTCCCTGCTTTGTTTCCCAACTAAAAATATGACTGTCTTGCCCTAAATAACCAAAACTCCACCTTCCGTGACAAAATAATATTGTTGGGCCTCATGTATTCAGATAGAAGACAAAGGCAGGCCTAACACAAGTCGTAAAACCTAACTCAGCCCCCACACACCAAGTCGTAAATCTTACTGATAAGAATCACGCCAAAATCAAACAAAGGGAGTCCAAAACAGACTACAAATCCCATGAAGCCTTGCTCACTAAAGGATCGAACTCTCAACTCCTATTGGATGAGGCACACAACAGAACGTCCCTCAAACATGACATCATCAGGAGTAGAAATACCTCTGAAATGCTTCCGGGATTTGCTTCCAGCAACTTTGTTTGCAACGTGTAGACACAGCTCATCGCTGCTCTCAGGTGCAACCTCGTGGCACAAGGAAGTAACGTCCGACTTGAAACTGTGGCCATACAATCTCCATCTCGCTGGACGAGTTGAGATTACTCTGTGTTCAACCGAACACTCCGAGCAATCTGCAACTTTATCCGTTTGGCTGCAGAAGTGAAGAGATTAAAGATTTCTCTTCCATCTTCAATCAAGTCGACATGGTTCTCCACTAGCCTGCCGAGAATCAACAGTCGTGCCCGCCAACAGAGCAAGGAAACGGCCTCCCGTCATCACCCGAGCCTCAAGGAACCGGATCGGAGTTAAAGGACAGAGGAAAACACTTTCTACCTGTGTCCTCATGCAATTCGAGTAAGAGGTTTACGTCTGGGCAGAGATAGAATATTATAGTGTGTTATTCTTGTGTTTCAAGGTTTTTGCTTGTACAGTTTACGGACCGCCATGTCCGCTCTTTATTAATACTCAAGGTATTAATTATCACGAATTTGTTTTGCTGTATTGTGGTCCAAACAAATTGGACTTTTGTGCAATTTCGCCATCGCGGGTGAGACAGGTAAACTGAGTTCATCCATAAAAGAGTCAAAGTACGCGGGACTGTTTACGAGCCGTCCACCGTGTCTCTGAGCGATGAACTAACAGCTGCTTTCTCTCCCACGATTGCGAAAGCGGCTTTAGGGCCATCATTTCTCTCTCTCTCTCATACTATGAATACTATTCTCATCAATGTTCTATTGATTTTAATAATTAATAATTATCTTTGATAATTATTAAGTATTGCTAATAACCAAACCCACTCCTAAACGTAGCACACTACATTTACTGGAGCCCCATATGTGGTTTTAATGAGTTAGATTCAATTAATTAATTTAAATATTAATTAATAACTAAAGAAATAATTATTAATTATTTCTGATGGTAACACTGATTTAAACAACCAGTAAAGCCCTACATAATTATACCTGTATTTCAATCGGGTCAATCAGACGACATTCAGCACTTCAGCTCTGCCTCGGCACTTTTAATATTCTCTTCCAACTCCACAAGTTCTCGTGCTATGGATTTTTTGATGAATGAGGCATACTGTATGATCCGACCCCTAAGAACTGCCCTAAGTGCCTTCCAAGCCACGCCCACAGATGATACTGAGGACCAGTTGGCCTACATACAAACACTGATTTCAGCCTTTAACATTTGTTGGAAATCAGGATTTTGCAAAAGGGATGCAATAAAACACCAACTATATGATTTATTTTTCTCGATATGTGGCAACACCTCTAAACTGACCAGGGCATGATCTGAGACCAAAATATTTCCAATTGAGCAATCAACAACAGATGAAATGAGGGACTTAGATATACATATATATATATATATATATATATATATATATATATGATAGATAGATAGATAGATAGATAGATAGATAGATAATTCTAGAATAAATCTTATGGACTGATGAAAAAAATGTATAGTCCCTACCAGATGGGTTTAAAAGTTTCCAAATTTCTGTAAGACCAAGATTTTTACACATCCTGAGAAGTGTCAATGTTGCTCTAGGGGGCTTGCACACTTTTGCTTCACTATGATCAAGGACTGAATCCATCAATAGATTAAAGTCTCCTCCCAGTATTATATCATGAGGGGTGCCAGCGGCTTGCAACATCCCTTCAAGATCTATAAAAAAAAAGCCCTGATCATCAGCATTAGGTGCGTAAATATTAGCCAAAATGAACCTTTGCCCCTGAATTTCTGCTAAAACAATAATGACTCTTCCTAATTTATCTTTAATCTGTTTGAGACATTTGAATTGTAGATGTTTACTTATCAATGTAATGACTCCCCTGCTCTCACTTGATCCAGCACAAAGAAAACATGCCCACCCCATATCTTCCCAAATTTTTCAGCTTCCTGTGAGGAAAGATGCGTTTCTTGAAGAAACACTATATCATATTTCTTACGTTTAAGAAAAAAAATAACCTTCCTTCTTTTTATGGGGTGCCCCAACCCATTCACATTCCACGTGGAGAGAGACAATCCACTCATATTAACATTTGACATTACTGCAACAATCAACGCCCGAACTTTCCCCAGAACAGAAAAAACAGAAAAAACAGAAAAAATAAAAACATGCACATTAACTCTACGACAGTGCCAACCGGCGTCCATCCTTCTAAACTCAAACAGTCCATGTATGCCTACAAGATCCCCCACAACAACTTTGCCGTCGGATTGTTCAAGTCCGGATCTTCTATAAAAAAATTTGTAATACAGAATTACACAACAGAAGATAATCTATAAAACAAACTCCAGCCCATAAGCGGAATAAACACAAAAAAATGTGTAGATTCATCCACTTAATTGTCTCGAAGGTGTGTGCCTCCACAAAATAAGCTCCAGCCGCAAGCAGAACCAGCACACACACACACACACACACACACACACACAAAAAAATGGGCCATTCAGTTCTTCGGGTAGTCAAACTCACCCCAATGTCCTGCAAGAAATATTGCACAAAACAGCTTATGGCCTGTTATGTGAAGCAGACTCGGGAAGAGCTCATCTAGGAATTTCACCATATCTCTGCCTTATTCTTTCTCAGGAATTCCAACAATTCAGACATTGTTTCGCCAGCTATGATTCTCAAGGTCTTTTTCCAAAACACATTACAAATCTCCCTTGGTCGCTAGAGGGTTAGCAGCTAATTCCCTCTCCGATGACTCCAGATAATCGATCCGTCTCTCGACATCTGACAATCTTGTAACCAACTCAGAGAATTTAATCTCCATGGAAGTGATCGATCGACGTATTACAGCAAGATCCTCCAAGTCTGCAACAACCTTCGTCAGCATTGCTGTCACATTCATCAATTCATGCCGGATTTCTTTCAGTTCACCATCCCAATTGAGTCCAGGGCTTTCGGCCTGCCGCTGAGGGGAATCAGCTTGAGCACATAAGTGTCTTTTAATATCTCCAGAGCCTGAGAATTTTGAATTCTTTGACATATTGTCTTCTACGCACAGTTAAGAATCAGGGTGTATCGAATCTCACCGGTTTATGACACAAATATTATTAAAACTAGCAAAGTGAGCAGAGCTCACCGATCACATGTCTGCTCCTCGCATGGCGTCACACGACTCGCAATACCATATCAATAATAATTTATCACCTTGCCTGCATGCGCCTGTGTTAACTGATGCCACCTGCAGCGACAGAGAGCGACAGAGCGATCTCACGAGTCACAAGAAATGCCTTACAAGTGATGGATAAATTGTTGAAACACCCAGCTTCTCCTGCTCCAAGTGGTAGTAAACCATCTAGTTTACTATTTTAACCCTGAAGGGCGGAACGAGATGTTACGTCGATGATTGACAATAGGGGTCACTTCTGAGAGCCCCGAGCTCTCTGAGTGGTTTTCCATCACGCCAGTTTCATTGGCAGATGTCTTTCGAAGTCCCGCCTTCCATGCACAAGGAGCATATAAAAGGCGGACGAATGATAGCCTCCTCCGGACATTCGACTGAAGAGGCGAGAGGATTTCTAAAACCTTTTCAGTGGCAGTCAGTATTGTGGCAAGGCTACGTAATGTCTCGTTCCCTCCTTCAGGGAATCGGTGTTACAATAATAACCTAGACATTCCCTCTCAAGTTAGTCACTCGATGATCGACACTAAGGTTTTTATAGCACAATGGCAGAATAATGATTTGGCTGCGCTTGCTACCAAAAAATGTGGAAGAATGTTTGCTGAAAGCCCGCTTCACCACCTGAGTAGGGAAGAGTCCGGGACAGTGAGTGACACCACAGTGACACTTGCCTTAGTCTGAGGGTAGCCAATTCTCTCCACAGAACTCACAGTCCTTTGATCATAGTTATAAAAGGGGCTGCCAGCAGGGGCACCTTAAAACAACTGAAGAAATTTGCTAGATTAAATAATCCCAGTAATTTGCTTTGCAGTGTGGGGTTGGACTCAAGAAGGCGCCGAGTATGGCTGCTGCGTTGCGAGCTCCGAAACAACATTGTAGTTTTTTATTTGTTTTGTTTACAATTCTTATGTTTTCTGTCTTGGATGTTGTCTGCCTTATTGTCTAAGACAGAGAAACACTTTTGGACATTGGTTCTGCAATTACTCTGGATAACAAGCTCTGCGAGCTGAGAGCGCGGCTCTCTTTCCAACAAGAGACTGCTGCATTATCTGCCTTACAGAAACTTGGATGTCTGCGGAGATTCCAGACTCAGCCATCAAACCCGCGGGGTTCTCCGTGCACCGAGCGGACAGAGCGAAAGACCTCTCAGGTAAAAGCAGAGGTGGTGGTGTATGTTTTATGATCAACAAATCCTGGTGTGATCAGAGGAATGTACATTCTATCAAGTCTTTCTGCTCTCCTGGTCTGGAATTTCTCATGCTTCTGTGTCGACCATTCTGGCTACCGAGGGAATTCACAGCGGTCATTATCACAACTGTGTACATCCCGCCACAAGCCGACACAGACCGGGCACTCAAGGAACTGTATGGGATTATACGCAAGCAGGAAACTGCGCACCCTGAGGCCGCGTTCATTGTGACCGGGGACTTTAACAAAGCCAATTTTAAATCAATTGCACCAAAATACCACCAACACATCAGTTTTAACACATGAGGGGACCGGGTTTTGGACCATTGCTACTCTCCCTTCTGCCTGCTTACAGGCAGAAACTGAAACAGGAAGCACCCACCCTCAGAACGATCCAGTGTTGGTCGGACCAATCAGACTCTATGCTATAAGACTGTTTTGATCACATGGACTGGGAGATGTTCCAGTCCGCCTCTGATGACGACATCGAGGTTTACGCTGATAGCGTAACATGTTTCATCAGAAAGTGCATAGAGGATGTTGTTCCGTCCAAAACAATACGGATCTATCCGATCCAGAAACCTTGGATTAATAGCGATGTTCACGTGGCACTTAATGCGTGGACCTCCACTTTTAATTCTGGGAACGTGGAGGAGCATAAACAAGCCAGTTATGCCCTCCGAAAACTATCAGAGCAGCAAAACGCCAGTACAGGGACAAGATTGAAGGACAGTTTAACAGCACCAACTCTAGAAGCATGTGGCAGGGAATTAATATCATCACGGACTTTAAAGGGAATAAAAACTCTGCCGTGAACACCGCTGCCTCTCTCCCGGATGAGCTAAATACTTTTTATGCACGGTTCGAGGGAAATAACACAGCCCTCGCGGAGAGAGCTCTCGCGGCTGATGCTACAGAGGTTAGTTCACTCTCCGTCTCTGTAGCGGATGAAACCCGATCCTTCTGACGGGTGAATATCCACAAAGCCATGGGTCCAGACGGCATTCCGGGCCGCGTCATCAGAGGGTGCGCGAACCAACTGGCTGGTGTTTTTATGGACATTTTCAACCTTTCCCTCTCCTTGTCTGTAGTCGCCACATGCTTTAAAATGTCCACCATTGTGCCTGTACCAAAGCAATACAAAATCACTTGCTTAAATGACTGGCGTCCTGTTGCTCTGACCCTCATCATCAGCAAATGTTTTGAGAGACTAATCAGAGATTACATCTGCTCTGTGCTGCCTCCATCACTGGACCCATTGCAGTTTGCTTACCACAACAACCGCTGCACTGATGATGCCATTGCATCTACAATACACACTGCTCCCTCCCACCTAGAAAAAAGGAACACTTATGTGAGAATGCTGTTTGTAGACTACAGCTCAGCATTCAACACCATAGTGCCCTCCAAGCTTGATGAGAAACTCCAGGCTCTGGGCTTAAACAGCTCGCTGTGCAGCTGGATCCAGGACTTCCTGTCAAGCAGACGCCAGGTGGTTAAAATGGGCAGTAACATCTCCTCTTCACTGACCCTCAACACTGGAGCACCGCAGGGCTGTGTTCTTAGCCCACTCCTGTATTCCCTGTACACACATGAATGTGTGGCAACACATAGCTCCAATGCCATCATTAAGTTTGCTGATGATACAACGGTGGTAGGTCTGATCACTGACAATGATGAAACAGCCTACAGAGAGGAGGTGCACACTCTGACATGCTGGTGTCAGGAGCACAACCTTTCCCTCGATGTCAGTAAGGCAAAGGAGCTTGTGATGGACTTCAGGAGAAGAGAAAGAGAACACAGCCCCAACACCATCAATGGAGCACCAGTGGAGAGAGTCAGCAGCTTCAAGTTCCTGGGTATCCACATCACTGAGGAACTCACAAGGTCTGTCCACAATGAGGCCGTTGTGAAGAAGGCTCTTCTTCCTGAGACGGATGAGGAAGTTTGGAATGAACTGCCACATCCTCACATGGTTCTACACCAGCACTTTAGAGAGCATCCTGACTGGCTGCATCTCCGCCTGATATTGCAATAGCACCGCCCACAACCGCAAAGCCCTGCAAAGGGTGGTGCGAACTGACAGACACATCATCGGAGGTGAGCTTCCCTCCCTCCAGGACATCTATACCAGGCGGTGTGTGAAAAAAGCTTGGTGGATCATCAGAGATTCCAGCCACCCGAGCCATGGGCTGCTCTCACTGCTACCATCAGGCAGGCGGTATCACAGCATCAGGACCCGTACCAGCCGACTTCATGACAACTTCTTCCCCCAAGCAATCAGACTTTTGAACTCTTGATCTCTCACGATCAATATACATCAGCACTGCACTTTATTAACTTATTATCTCACACTGGACTGTCATAAATTATATTCTCTCTTAACAACACACTGGCAACTGACTATCAACCGACAGCCTGAATGTCAATACAGTACAATACAACCTACTGTACATTTTATATATACTATATATACTATTTTTTTTATTGTATAATGTGTATTCTATATTGTGTGTATTGTATAATGTACGTACATTGTATGTTATTATTTGTATATTGTGTTGTGTGTAATTATGTGTATATTACATTTTAAATTGTGTTGTGTAAATTTGATGTTTATTGTAGATTGGTATATGTCTCATCACTGTCATGAATGTTATGTTGCTTGGAACTGCACCCAAGAATTTCACACACTATTGCACTTGTGTATATGGTTGTGTGACAATAAAAGTGATTTGATTTGATTTGATTTGAAGCAGTTAAAGTGATAAAGGATAAAAACGAATGTGATAACTGCCTTACCTCTCTGGGAGGAAGATAAAACATTTTTAGGGCCAACTGTCCCACTGACACAAGAGTGCTGCATGACTCGAGATACAATTGACCTCTAGCACTATGTAGAGAGAGTCAAAAAATTATCCCAGCCAACCCGAAGTTGGGCCAATTGCATAAAAAGAGGTGTTAGCCAGACAGGAACACTCTTTTGTTCAGGCAAAGAAGTGGTTAACCTTCAGATGTGACTTCTTAATGTATCTAACCATGTGGGTAGTATACAAAAAGACTGATGCCACCAAGCAGTATTAATACTGCTGTTGTGCTTAGAAACCCAGAGAAGGGTGTTCACCCGGCAGGGAAACATACTTCTATGCAGTTTAAGTGCGAAGCCTTAATAGACATTTCCAGTTTTAACTAGACGCTATGGGGAGTATACAAAAGGATTTTTGTCACAAGTGGTAAAAAGCTGCTATTGTGCTGAATAACATAGAGAGAGGTGTTTTACTGATCAGGAAAAAACCTTCTGTCTGGTTTAATAGCGAAGCTATAATAGACATTTAAGTTGTAACTAACAGCTATGGGGAATGACAAAATTTGTGTCGATTGCTTCAGTGCTACTCATTCGTGATGAAAGCTCAATCCCGCTTCACAGAAAGCACATGGGGAGACAGGGAGGAAACGTCTAGATTATAAAATCTAGCGAACATCAGATGTACAATAAGGACAGGCCTTTTACCCAAGCCCAGGAGGAAGACATGCCCCTTGTGGAGTGGGTTTTAACTCACATCGGGCATTCCAAGCGCTGTGAATCGTATGCTAATTTAATAGCATCTACGACCCAGTGGGACAGCCTCTGTTTAGAGACTGCTCTGCCTTTGGACTGGCCACCAAAGAATACAAAGAACTGACTCGACAGCTTAAAATGGGGTGTATGCTCAATGTAAAAGCACAATGCTCACACTGGGCAGAGCGTATGCAATAGACTTTCTTCCTCCAACTGAAAGGGAGGGGGAGAGAAAGCCTGTAGGGCTATCACCTGCATTCTGAATGGGGTGGATAAAACCTTAGGAATATAGCAGATTTTATGCTTCAGAATGGCTTTAGAAAAGCCTGGACCAAACTCTAAGCAGGAATCTTTCACTGACAGAGCTTGGAGATCTCCCATAAGCTTCACTGAAGCGAGGGCCAGTAGTAATGCGGTCTTTAACGAGAGAGCACGCAATTCTATTGTTTCCAGTGGCTCAAATGGAGAGCCATTTAGTGCTTTCAGCACCAAGGACAGGTCCCACACTGGGACTGTTGCGAGGTGAGGTCTAAGACGTCTCGCACCATGTAAAAATTTCATAAGATCATGCTTGCTCACGGAAATGCCTGTGACTGGGTCTGATTTGCAGCAATAGCCGCAACATACACTTTAAACATTGAAGGGGATAAACCAGCATTCAAGCGCTCTTGTAGGAAATGAAGCATCACTTTTACCAAAAGTATCGTGATGAACACCAGTCTGAAAAGACTTGCCACTTTAGTTTATAAAGGTGCCTGGTAGAAGGGGCTCTGACTTGTGTGATGGTGTCAAGTACTGTATGTGACAATCCATCTACTTTCCGTATGTTCCATTCAACTGTCAAACGTGTAGCTCCAGCTGTGCATGCCAGATTGTGCACTGCACCTGAGAGAGTAAATCTATCCTCAGCAAGATTTCCCACAGTAGCTCGACCAGCTCTGAAAACCAGGGCTGGTTGGGCCATTTCGGCGCAACTAATGGCACTGTTTCCTGATCCAACCTGATTTTGCACAGCACTTGGTGTATCAGGTGGATCGGCGGAAACGCATATTTGTGTTTTTCCGTTGGCCATTTGTGGGCTAAGGGTCCATTCCCAATGGAGCATGGCTGAGTGACTACCAACACTGGCAGTGTGTGGTCTCCTGGAAGGCAAACTGGTCTACTTCTGCTCTCCCAAATTCTCAGGACCACCTGAGGATGGAGTTTCCATTCTCTGGGGCAAATGCTCTGATGTCAGAGCAGATCGGCCCCGTAATTATTTGGCCGGGAAAGTTTAAACTGCCCGAACGGATTTAAGGTGTTTTTGACAAAGCAAGGCAAGATGGTGCATCAAATTCACCACTGGATGCCACCAACCTCCTTTCTAGTGTATTTTATATATGTCACTACTGATGTGTTGTTCATTTGAATCACACTTCTTTATACTGGAATTCTGGTTGCAATGGTTTCAGAGCCAGAAAAACTGCCAGTTATTTTAAGCACTTCATATGCCATATTAGCCCTGTTGTACTTGTACGTGGCGATCATATTTGGTCATTCGAATGAGTGCTTCTCTTCAAGTAGACAGCATAGCTGACAGCAGCATGTTGTTAGAAGATGCTGACGTCATTTTTTGACATCATGCGTTCCAGAGCAATCTCACACTGACCCACATTGAAGGGGTCTCGTGTGCAGTGAGCCCAGCAGAGAGGCAGTAGCTGAGGCGGCCATCAACTGGAGTGCTCTCTGAAATATTTTCAGAGGAATCATTCTCCCAACTTCAAGTGATGGAGAATAGTTAACTGTGTGCATCTGCGAAAGTGCATGAGTTAATTCTCAACCTCAGTTGCTACAGATGTGCGAGCATCTGACTGCAGTAAAGCTGACGCAAAAAATTATCTTCGCCTAGCTTTATTGAACAGAAACCTGATTAGGGTCCAATTTAGTCGACTTAAGCCTGCGATTGGCTGACGGCTGCCAATCTTTAGAATAACAAAGTAACGGCTGTAAAAACCCATAGAGGTTCTTCACTTCTGAACACTCAGTCATGGAGGATGCAACGCTGTTAAAACGAGGCAACTACCTTGTGCATTGAACTGTGTAACTGTATGTTCATGGTTCCGACCTGGGAATGCCTAGTAATGCACTCAAAGCACTTGCATAAAGTGCAAGAGGGCACAGAGTCTCGTTTTCTGGCCAAGTATGTGGATTCGTTGCAATGGTTACGGGGAGAAGAAACTTGGATTGAGTATTCTGAGCTGGATAACAATAGTTTAGGGCTCTGGTTTCCTCTTTAGCCGACCTGACACAATCATGAGCACTTAGGCTGGCCCGGGGATTTTTTTCACCACCGTGGCGGAGGCCTGGCCACGATGCTTTGCGTCTCGGTCATGGGTGCTGTAGTCTCACTACCAGCTCGGTGCCGCTTTACGGGGCTGAAGCTGGAGCAGCATTAGTTTTAGCTGGGTGTGGCCCTAACAAAAATCATGAGTGAACCAGTTTTTCAGCAGCTGTAGCAGGAATAGACAGAAAATGTTTCATAGCCTGCAAGTGCTTTTTGCAGCTTAGAGTTTTACGGCTTGTCCTGAGGCCGTGTAAGACCTAGCAGCGAGATCGGACGGAAGTCTGCACGGTTTGGACAGGAGTGAAGGGCATTACTTCCGGCTAGCTGCAGAAGCGGGGCATAAGTGTGCCACAAATGCTTCTCCCACCTGCTGGAGGGTGGTAAACGCCTTCTGCTCCATGTGTTTCAGCACAGTGAAGGTGTTCACTCCTGAAACATGCGTGCGAACCGAGTAGGGTGCACGCCACGTTGTGGAGGGTTCTGCATACATTCTCTGTGAGCTTGGCACCAAAGCACCAAACACTCTGCATTTGAGGCAAGAAGTGATGGATTTTTCTGAATAAAGTTGTCTGAATTCCGAAAAAGTCAAAGCAAACTGAAGAAAGCCACAAGCATATCAGCCAAAGCACTTGAGGCCTCTTATTCTATGTCACTACTTGTGGCAAAATTCAAGAAATCTCATTCTGTAGCTGAAAAACTCATCCTTCCTACAGCCATAATTTTGACAATAAAGCATTTGACTCACTGATAAAGGTTCATTTATCAAATAATACAGTTTGCATTTAATACGTATCGATGATATGTCACTTAATATAATTGTTCTGGTGGTAGATATACTGAAACAAGCAAGTCAATTCTCATTACAGCTGGATGAATTGACTAATATTAGTGGGGAGACACATGTTGTTGCCTTTGTGCACTACCAAGAAGAGACTGAAATAAACGAGCATACAGTATTTTGTTTTGCAAAAAAAACTTGTAGGTAGAACTACCGGCAAGGGCATATTTGAGGCGATAAACACCTTTCTCAAGGACAACGATCTGGATTGGAAATCATGCAGTCATGTATGCATGGATAGAGATGACAAGGAGAGTGCATGGACTGTTTGGGTTTGTAAAGAAAGTAAACCCTGACATAATATGGACACACTGCATCATTCACAGAGAGGACCTGGCCAGCAAAAGACTGAGCCCTGAGTTAAGTGCTGTTCTTAACAATGCAGTTAAAGTGATCAACTTTATCAAGTCTAGGCCTGTCAATCACAGACTCTTTCAAAGCCTCTGTCAGGATAGTGAATCACTGTATGACCAGCTACTGCTGCACAGTGAAATTCGGTGGCAAAACTATTGAGAGACTATTTCAACATCACACTAATTTATGTGCCTTTCTAAAGGGGCACCTGCACTCTCTTGTTGCGCTTCTGGAGGACACACAGTGGTTTGCATGTTTGGCATACCTTGCTGACATGTTCACCAAACTGAATGAACTGAATTTATCACTGCAAGGTAAAGATACACACATTTTGAACATGGTGAATTGATTCATGAAATAAAATCATTCTGTGGGAGAGGAGATGTGAGAATAAAGATATAAGCTGTTTCCCATTGCTTGATGGTCATCTCACCACCACTGACACAAACAAAGGACCTGTCATTAAAATGGTGAAAACACATGGATCTAAACTCAAAAGTGAGTTAAACTCATACTTCAGTGACATTGACACAAAAACCCTTCCTACTAAATTGCAGGAACAGCTGATGAATGTGTCATCAGACTGTGGGCTAAAGATGAAACGTGCAGAAAAAAACATTGGCACAGTTCTGGTGTGAGGTGAAAAAGGAATATCATGACTTATGGAAATATGCACTTAATGATCTTTTTCCCTTTGGATCCACTTATTTGTGTGAAGTAATTTTCTCAGTTTTGACCTAAATTAAAACCAAGCAGAGGAACAAACTCAATGTGGAAAACAGCCTGATTACAGCCTGTGGCCACACTGCATCCTGAACTGTCATAACTTGTTAAAGAAAAACAAGCGCAGGTGTCTCATTAAAGACTAATTGGTGAGGAAAAATATCCCTATTTTGTCCAGTCTCTTCACCCACAACATTGATTGTTTTTAGTAGCTATAAGTCAATCATTGTAATAAGGTTGACTTTGATAATAGTGTACCAAAATAAAGTTATTTTTGTTTTCCTGTTCATTTAAGTCATGTTTTATGTCTTTTGTTAGAACAACAGTGACTGGTTCAAAAGAAAATGCGAAGAGACTTATATATATATATATATATATATATATATATATATATATATATATATATAATTGTTTAAAAAAAAAGAGGGATAAGAGGGATTTTTGCCCTTGGGGTTGACTTTTTATTTAGATTTGATTTAAGAAACTATAAATTATATTTAATTATAGTTTGTTCTAATCGTGAGTTTCACGGCTCATATGGCCTGGTTTTGTTTTAGTTGTTGTTGATGAATAAACCTCATAACCAGCAACTTCATCTTTTCATATAGTACTTTGGGGATATTACAATATTAAATGATAACATTAAATGATAGTCTTTGGTAAATATCTTTTTTTTCACCCCAATTGGAATGCCCAATTCCCAAAGCACTCTAAGTCCTCGTGGTGGCATAGTGACTCACCTCAATCCGGGTGGCGGAGGACGAATCTCAGTTGCCTCCATGTCTGAGACCATCAACCCATGCATCTTATCACGTGGCTTGTTGAGCGTGTTACCGCGGAGACATAGCGTGTGGAGGCTTCACGCCATCCACCGCGGCATCCATGCACAACTCACCACGTGCCCCACCAAGTGCAAACCACATTATGGTGACCACGAGGAGGTTACCCCATGTGACTCTACCCTCCCTAGCAACCAGGCCAATTTGGAGTCACTCAGCACACTCTGAGATTTGAACTCACGAACTCCAGGGGTGGTAGCCAGCATCTTTACTCACTGAGCTACCCAGGCCCCCAGTCTTTGGTAAACATCTATGTTTTTTTGTCGATGAAGGGGTACTTGAGGCTAACTGATGGTGCAGTGGGGGTACTCGAGGCTAAAAAAGGTAGGAAACACTGCTCTAAGGGGCTCTGCACAACATTTTAAAAGATGGTTTAAAAAAATACCAATATTAACTTCAAGTTGATATCCTCATGTAAGCTGACTATAAACAGGGTTGGGGAGTAACGGAATACATGTAACGGGATTACATATTTAAAATACAAACTATTAGTAATTGTATTCCACTACAATTACAATTTAAATCATTCGTAATTAGAATACAGTTACATTCAAAAGTATTTTGATTACTGAAGAGTTTACTTTGCATTTTATTGTCATTTGTTTCATTTAGCATTTGAACAACACTTTCTTATGATGTATTACATTCATACGAGCAGACACAAAAGTAAGTTTGAAGTTAGTTTGGAGCAAAAGAAATAGAAATAAACCTTGTGTAACTTGTCAGCTTTATGCTAAGCTCAAATGCTATTTCTAGCCATTTTACATGCACATGTTACCAGGCACGATCATATTTTTTTATCAAGAAAATTCACGTTGGATCATAAATTCTTTTTTTCTATCCTTTGATATTAGGGCAAAAATCATATTCTTGATAATAATTTTTTTATTGTTTTCCTGTAAAAATATCTAAAAATCCTTAAAACAAGATAAATTTGATTTATCTTGTTTTAGAAACAACACTGCATAAGATAGTTAGGTTTTTCAGAGAATGTATTTTTAACGTGTGTATTTTGTCTTACTGTACTGGCAGAGTTTTTTATAGTCAAATCAATTGAAAAAATCTACCAGTGCTGAAGAAGTAATCCAAAGTATTTAGAATACGTTACTGACCTTGAGTAATCTAACGGAACATGTTACAAATTACATTTTACAGCATGTATTCTGTAATCTGTAGTGGAATACATTTCAAAAGTAACCCTCCCCGACTATCAATCCCTTACTGAGCAGTGGCTAATTTTAGCTCTTTATTAGTTCTATCCTGTTAAGATTTCCTGTTCATTTTCTTGCCATGATAAACTTTAAGGCCCTGAACCTGACCAGAGCATGCTTAATTTTTTAGAAGCAAATTTCTTGTTTGAAAAGTTACGGAATTCAAAAGCTACAGCATAACAGGAATGACCCACCCAGGAGTTATCTCGACCCAATATGCAACTATCTTTTGCAGACGTGTTAGCAATAAGCACATATATAAATCAGTGCTGTGCAACAAGGGTACCTCATGGAGTTCCTCTGATGTCCAAGACTTCATTTACAGCCTTTTTTTATTGAAACAGTGCCCACTGTAATTAACTGGGATGTTGCTCCAAACAACTGTGTCTGCCTGCAGCGAGGTTAGGCTGAGTTTGTGATGGAATGAATGAGAGAATAATGAAAAATAAGCAGGATTAATGGCCTTAATTAAACATCGTAATGGAGCAGTGGCTGAGAGTTGACGGATGAGGTCATAAGCCTTATTCTTGTAATGCTTGCAGAGCGCCTCAGAAAAATCACTCAAAGCCAAAGTGCTTAGCAAAACACATTAACAGAGAAGGCTCTAACACAACTCTAACTACAGTATGTGAGATTGTTAGTGTGGATGCCAGCTCCTACTTCCACTTTTGCCATTGGTTCTTGGTTCATTGTTTTGCTCAGTCTTGGTAATTACTTATGTTTTGTGATTAGTTGTTGTCAATTGTCTTGTTATCTAGTTATCCCATGTCTGTGTATTTAAGCCCTTGTGCTCCAATTGTCAGATATCTGGATTTGTTTATTGTAACACATTTTTGGTGAGTCTCATATTTGGTCATGTCAGGTTTAGTCAAAAAGTCAATTATTTTGGTGTTTTGTTTTTATCTTTTCTTAATTTTGAATGAACCGCAATTGGGTTCAATCTTCAACTCGCCTGAGTGGATCTAAATTACAAAAAACCAGACCAATCTTGAACCTAGAAGTTAGCCTCATGTGCTTGTGCCAGGGGATTCGTCCCATGTGTAGTGGATTTTTTAATACTGTGTGACCAGTTGGACCTTAATAAGGTCCATTAAAGGACATTTTTCTTGGTTGGTTGGATGAGCCACTATATCGTTTGATGCCCAGAGGTGGAATTAATTGGACTCTAGTTCAATGTATTGATTTTGTTCTTCTTGAGTGGTTCATTGTTTACTGTGTGAGTGGCTGATGAGGAACTCAGCACTCCTACAGTGTACGCCATGCCAGAGTCCCCAGCCGTGGCTGCCACATCTGAGTCCGCCTTCATGGCTGCCATGTCTAAGTCCATTGCCACATCTGAGTCCACCCCTAATGTCACCACGTCTGAGTCTGCCCCCATGGTTGCCACATCTGAGTCTGTCGCCATGCCCTGCTGCCAGGTCCGCCAGGACAGGTCATGCCACCAGACCACGGCACTAGGTCCACCAGGCCATGCCTTACAGCTTGTGTCTGTCTCGCCAGGCCATGCCTCACAGCTAACGTGTGTCTCACCAGGCCATGCCCTACAGCTCACGTCTGTCTCACCAGGCCATGCTTCACAGTCAGTCTCACCAGGCCATGCTCCGCTGGGTCCCCTGTGGCCACCATAGTTTTAAGCTCCTGTTATTCATTGAACTCTTATTTTGTTATTTTTATTTTGGGGGTGTTGAGTGTCTGGAGCCGACTGTTGGGGGAGGGGGGGTGTATTTTATTTAAATGTTGATTGGAACGTGAAGCACTTGCTATCATGTCATACACTGTTTGCGCTGTTTGTAAAAAAAAAAATTGTCAATGTATGAACTTACCCACTGCAAACTAAATCTACCTATGGGTATAAATAAAGTAACCTGATGTCTGCATGGGTTTATAAATTTTGTTTCATGTCTTTGTTCCTTGTCCATGTCATGTCTCTTGTTTTGAAGTTTAGTTCCCCTGTCATGTCTCAGTTCACTGTTTCCTTTTCCCTGTTTTGTCATTGGTTTTGCCAGTAGTTCTTGGTTCATTGTTTTATTTAGTCTTTAGGTCTTGCTAATTAGTTTGGTTGTTGTCAATTGTCTTAGCCAGTGTCTGTGTATTTTAAGACCTCATGTTCCTATTGTCTGGCACAACAAACCAGATGTTGTACTATCAGTATCCAATATAGCAGGGGTCAGCAACCTATGGCACAAATCACATTAGACTATTTTATTTATATAAATTCTGCACATGCATTCCAATCTACATCTTGATGTAATCCTTCCTCAGGATCATGCAGCATGTTTTCATGAGCTGAATGGGAGGCTAAACAAAAAGTTAAAATGTGACGAGACTGCAGTATACCCAACAGATTGTGCAGCGCGTGCAAACCATTCGCACATCACGAGCTGGCAGCACTTCACTTTCGGTTAATCGCGTGAGTAAACACGCCCGCTTTGCTTCGGTCAGGCTGCGCAGATGACAGCCTACATTCCGTGTTTCATTTGTTTCTTTTTGCTTTCAGAACAACACGTGATGTAATAAGGAAAACACCACTATTAATCCTTGATATTTCCAACCTAACATACAGGTACACCCTCCTTAAACCATGGTCACACTCAAAATTACACTAAATGATTAAAAGAGAAAACATAAACCCCATGTGACATAACATAAACATTGTGGGGTTCAAAAATCTTTTCAAGTCTGTTCAAAATATAAATTAAACCTGGAAATAAAGTTTTAGGAATTTGCAGGTGTGATTCACCGAAAAGGGCTAAAGTTGATCAGCTTGTGATGTGCGAATGGCTTGCATGTGCAGTGTGAGTCTTGTCACAATTTAAAAGTGTTTAGTCTCCATTCAGCTGATAAAACATGTTGCTTGATCATGAGGAAGGATTACATCAAGACACAGATTGGAATGCAGGTGCGAAAAACATCATATAAATAAAACGGCCTGCACCTCTCTCACTGTTGCTTAATGATTACATGATTACAATGACATAATATAAGATTATATAAGAATATAGATGTACTTTTTGGCACAGGAAAATAAAAAAATGGCACTCCATGTCAAAAAGGTTGCCGACCCCTGCAATATAGCTTTCCAGCTTCTCCAGATTGTTCTATCATAAGACAATAAATTAAACAATACCAAAAGGACCTAAACACAGGAGGCAATTCAATGGGGTTTTATAAAAATAAAAAAAAAAAACTGCGCCGACAAACCAGATGACGGGCTGGGCTGGAGCAGGGTTGGAATCAAACTAACAGGACAGGAACCGACTGACAGACACCTAACAGGGAAAAATCCACAATACATTCCACAATGAACTGGCACCAGACAAACAGGTAACAAGGCAAACGAGAGGGCGGGGTTAACACTGAAGACAAGACAGACACGAATGCACAAGGAAATGAGAAAATATAAAACCAAGTGCATTCACATAACATGAGTCAAGTCATTTTTATTACTATAGTGCCTTTCACAACACACATCGTTTCAAAGCAGCTTTACAGAAAATAAAGAGACAAAACACAAGTGTCTGGACTATAGTTACTGCAGCTCATCAGGGCCCCCTGCTGGTCAGAGTTTCTGAGAAAATGCCAAGTAGGCCTTTGTGTTAATCCATCCATGCTCTGTAACACTGAATAAACCAGCGACTAAAAACTAAATGTTCTTCATTTCAATTCGTTCTCAGCAAAAACAGAATTTTTTCTTTCCTGTTCAGAAATTCCTCAGCCTCCTTTCCAAATGGTAACTGGTCGGAACCAAATAAAAGAACAGTTAATAACATTCTTTTTTAAAATGACAGTACTCTGCACAAAGGCGTGGGTGAAAAACCAATTGCAGCATTGCCAGATCTCGCAAAAGAAACAAGCAACCTGGAAAAACAAGCCCAAAATAAGCCACTTTCCTCACCAACATCAGTGAAAATATGCAATTAATTTTTTCCTGTGTGCTGGATTTATCAGCATAGATATCATAAGCATACAGTTCATTAACATTTAAGTATCATTTTAATTACAGATCTGCTTTTCAGTCAAAGTCCAGCAGCATCAAATCTGCATTAATGCATCATATCTAACAATAATTCAGTGAAGACTTGGAAACAACTGAGAAATGTACTTTTTACCTCTAATAATGTTTTCCTAGTATCTGGATTAGCCATGCATGTATATGTAGTTATTATATGTAAACAAGTGGAGAGATTTCATGTAATTTATCTTTAGTCATCAACTGGACGTGGCCCCTTTAATCAGAATCAGAATGAGCTTTATTGCCAAGTGTTCTCACGTACACAGTCTTGCGGGGGGGATTTCTCCTGAAGTCCACTATCATCTCCACTGTTGGTTGTTGTGACTGCACCTTGCATAAGTCCCAGGTCTCTCGAGGTGTTGCAGGGTATAATGCAGTCCCATACTGACAGCATCATCCACAGACCTGTTTGCTCGGTAAGCAAACTGAAGTGGGTCCAGCAGGGGTCCAGTGATGTCCTTCAGGTACGCCAGAACCAGTCTCTCAAATGACTTCATGACCACAGATGTGAGAGTGACAGGTCTGTAGTCATTAAGTCCTGTGATTTTGGGGGTTTTGGGGACCAGAATGATGGTGGATCATTTGAAGCAGCAGGGAACTTCACACTGCTCCAGTGATCTATTGAAGATATGTGTGAAGATGGGGGCCAGTTGGTCAGCGCAGACTTTCAGACTGGCAGGTGAAACACCGTCTATGCCTGAAGCTTTCCTAGTCTTTTGTTTCTGAAAGACCCGGCACACATCCTCCTCACAGATCATAAATGCAGATTGAGTAGCAGGAGGGTGGAGGAGGGGGGTTCCAGGAGGTGTTGGTGTATGTGTGAAGTGAAGATCAGAGTGGGGGAGGGGTGTGAGACTGGGCTTTTCAAACCTGCAGTAAAACACATTCAGTTCATCAGCCATTAGTTGGCTCTCTACAGAGTGAGGGGGAGGTGTCTTGTACTTGGTGATGCTTTTCAGGCCTTTCCACACAGATACAGGATCGTTGGCTGAAAACGTTTTTTTTCTTTTTTCATCTTTTCAGAGTAGCTTCTTTTAGCCACTCTGATTTCCTTAGTCGGTGTGTTCCTGGCCTGGTTGTACAATATTTTATCCCCACTTCGGTAAGCACCCTCTTTGGCATGACAAAGCTGTATGAGTTTTCCTGTAAACCATGTTTTATCGTTATTGAATGATAAAAATGTCCTAGTAGAGATGCACATATCCTCACAGAAACTGATATATGATGTCACAGTGTCTGTGAGCTCATCCAGGTCTGTGACTGCAGTCTTAAAAACACTTCAATCAGTGCAGTCAAAGCAGGTGTGTAGTTCCAGCTCTGCTTCATTGGTCCATCTCTTTACAGTCCTTACTACAGGCTTAGCTGATTTTAGTTTCTGCTTGTAGGTCGGGAGAAGATGAACCAGACAGTGATCAGTCCTTAATCTGCGTGTGGGACAGAACGATATGCATCCTGTAGCAGTGGTGTAGTGGTGGTGTAGCAGTGATTCAGCATATTTCTGTGATGTGATAAGCCTGCTGTTTCAATGCTGCGTTCACGCATACTTGTGGTAGGATGTACACGCTCACCAGAATGAACGAGGAAAACTCCCACAGCGAGTAGAAAGGCTTACAGTTGATGAAGAGCACTTCTAAATTAGGACAGCACATCTTCTTCTATGCTGTTACATCTGTACACCAACTTTTGTTGACGTAAAAGCATGTTCCACTGCCTCTCATTTTCTCTGATGATTCTGCAATGCGATCCGATTTGAACAGCTGGAAGCACGGCAAATGAAACACGCTGTCCGGGATGGCTTCATTCAGCCAGGTTTCCATGAAACACAGAGCAGCAGAGTTAGAAAAGTCCTTATTTGTTTGAGTGAGCAGAAGCAGTTTGCCTGTTTTGTTGGCAAGGGAGCGGACATTCGCCAGATGAATACTTGACAGCGGAGTCCTAAAA
Organism: Myxocyprinus asiaticus; assembly: GCF_019703515.2. NCBI lineage: Eukaryota > Metazoa > Chordata > Actinopteri > Cypriniformes > Catostomidae > Myxocyprinus > Myxocyprinus asiaticus. The sequence continues at coordinate 31,818,703 of NC_059382.1, read as the reverse complement.
TTGTGTTGACAAAGCTTTACAAGCGTGCCGGCTCGTTTCCCTCACGTGCGTCTTTTGGATCGCTTGTAGAGCACCGCTGCTCCTCCAACTAAGATGTCTAATAAAACGTCAGAATAATCAAACACCGGCAAAAAAATTATCAGGTATGCTCCACCAAATATTCAGCAGTTCATCCCTGGTGAAACTGATCGGGAAAGAGTGACAAAAAACGACAAATGCTTTTCGGCACTCTCTCATGTTAGAAATGTGAAAACATACATTGTGCAAGAGAACTCACGGTTTTGTTCATCGGTTGATAATTCTTTGGGTAGATATCAAATTTTGCACAAAGTGCTGGTACTGTAAATTGCATTGGATATGTGTTCAGAAGAGTTTTGTGTTGGAATTGAGTGTTTTCTATGGGTTATCTTTGGGGGTTGCATATAGATTGCATGTGTGGAGTTTGACCATGTTCTGTGCACACATGTAAGAACTGGGTATGTGGATTTGGTATTAATCATATCTCATTTGATGGTTTATAGCCCCGGGTGTTTTCTATTTAAGTGAACATGTGTGATGAGAATTGTATTGTTTTAAACTGTTATATATGTCTTTAAATACTGTTTAGAAATACAGTCAATGCTTTGAGTGATTTAAGCATGTGTTAAATGTATAAAATACTGTGAGTGTTTAAGCATGTGTTTAATGCATAAAATTATTTGTGTGATTTGGACAAGTACTTGAATGCATGGGATGCTGTGAATGTTATGAGCATGTATTAAGGTGACAGCTCCTATTGTCCTGCATGAAGGATAGCCACCATTAGTAAATGTACACATTTTTAAATATAAGTGTAGTATTGCTCTTTTTGACTTATTTGCTTTCCTTATATGTTTTATTTATATATAAACCTGCTTCTTGGTAGGCTCATAGCACAATGCAGGAACTGCTGTTGCTATTCGTTTAAAATTTGACATAAAAATTTGACTTTGTCTCTGAAGTATGTGCTGTCCCCTCAGACCTTATCTATGATGAAGTCGTGGAAAGCACAAAGGGTTATTTTTAATCCCAATTTCCTATATGCATGTTTAAGAACAGTGCAGAATTAATCTCAAAGAATCTCAAAATCCAAGGCTGTATTTATGTGGTAATAAACAGAGATATGGAAATCTCAGGGCTTGGAACATTTCAGAGGCTTGAAGACAATTTCATCCATTGATTACACAGTTTTCTAGAATAGTTGATTCTGATCGGTCAATCACAGCATAAATCAGTCAAATATTTTTGAATAATGACCATTGTCCATGGCAACACTATAACATTGTATGACTGCTTATATGGGAAACCTGTGTTTTAGCTGTGTTAGTGTTCTGTCTCTCTGCAGTGTCTACAAGTAAACTACTACACAATTTCAATACAAATCAATATTGCATGTCCATGCATTTATTTATTTGGTATGTAGCAGTGTATGCTATATGGTATGTAGCAGTGTATAGCATATAAATGCTATAATTTACATTATGCTTTACATGTATTTAGGCATTTCTTGTTAAGACAAAGCAAAACTATACTTGTTATATTAAAATATATGACCAATATATGCACTAATTCTGTTTCATGCCTCATAAATGGTTTTCTTTCTTGTGTTTCTTTTAACCTGACAAAGACAGACATCATTTTGGAATTATCCAGTTAACATAACTGCATATTCTAATCACTTTACATGCCGAGAGATAATAAGAAAGAGCTTGGAAATAAAATGGTGCATTCTCAGTGGTGTGAAACTGACCCTCTGCTATAAGCCCTGCTGCCCTTAGTTACTGTTGCTGTCAATCTTTTCTTGTGTGAAGTGTTCGCACTTAGTAAATTACTTCAGAAATGATTAAATAACATTTTTGTCAATCATGCTTTTATATCTAGTATATATATATATATATATATATATATATATATATATACAGTATATGTTTATTTTTTTATTTGTTTTTAGAGGCATTGCCCCTTACAGAGATCACAACAATTGTGGGTGTAGACTGAGAGAGTATGTCTTCAGAAAAGTGTAACCTTGTCTGATAGAATCAAGTTATACATGGATATTGCAAAATTGTTTTTTTTTTCCTGCCTCGTTGTACATATTGAAGCAGTTTCCTGGTGAAATGAGCAGTGCAATGGCAACAATGATTTTTATTCACTTTCACACAAATCACGATTAAAGCAGCAGATTACAGTAGATTATTCCTCAAACAATGCTATTTTATGACATCTAAACACTTTTACTATAGTGCATGACTTGTAAGGCGATACATTTCACATTTGCATTACATAATTAATTACATTTACAAGCTTTTTCCAACATGATCAAATTGCATGGTAGCTCTAAAGAGTGTTGCACTTGCCATTCAAAAGACTCGTTACAGGGGCTGGATATGAAGGATCGGATGTGTGAACGGCAAGCTCTGCGCACTTTGCTAGTTTTAACACTTTTAATGACACAAACCGTTGAGATTCGATACACTGTTCCATAACTGTTCTAGGAGGACAATATGTCAAAGAATTCAAAATCCTCAGGCTGTGGAGACTTTAAAAGACACTTATGTGCTCATACTGACACCCCCGAACAGGCCCTGAGCCAGGGAGTCGATTTGGTCGGAGAGATGAGGGAATTGCGGCGAGATATGTTGAACATGTCGGCAATGCTGAAGAAGGTCGTTGCTGACTTGGAGGATCTAGCTGTGATACATCGATCGATCACTGCCATGGAGATGAAATTCTCTGAGGTGGTTACAAGAATGGGGGATGTCGAGAAACAGATCGATTATCTGGAGTCATCGGAGAGGGAATTATCTGCTAATCCACTAGCGACCAAGGTGGATTTGGAGCGTGTCTGGGAGAAGTTGGAGGACATGGAGAACCATAACCGGTGGAATAACATCCGTATTGTTGGAATTCCTGAGGCTGAAGAGGGTTAGGATATGGTGAAATTCCTGGACGAGCTCTTTCCGAATCTGCTTGATCTAACAGGCCATAAACTGGAAATCAAGCGAGCTCACAGTGTTCCTTCTTGGCAAGTTGCGGAAGGAGGCAGGCCCGATCAATTCTGGCCAAATTTCTGAGATAATCCGATAAAAATCTTTTGTTAGGCGAGGCGAGGAGTAAAAGAAGGATTTCTTTGAAAAACCTTGTTCCCAGACTTTGCGAATTCGACAAGAGAAAAACATGATCGATTCAAGGAATGCAAGAAACTTTTACATCAACGGAAGGTCGCTTTTGCACTGATATTCCTGGCCAAATTGAAAATAGATGCTAAGGATGGCCGTAAAACATTCGCATGCCCACAACAAGCAATGTCCTTCATAAAGTCAATGGAGTGAATAAGTTATCTTGTGGTACTCACGTTGTGGAGTATTTCTTGCAAGACATTGGAATGATTAGGTCATTTGTTGCACTCATGTTGCAGCCGAGTCGGATGGCTCACTGAACATTCCTTGGACTATTCGAGGAAAGTGAACGCTTTGTTTTTTTCTTTTTGTGCTGGTTCCACCTAGCGGCTGGAGTTTGTTTTGTGGAGTTACACACCTTCAGGACAGTTTTGTGGATGAATCTACATGCTCTTTGTGTTTATTCTGCCAATTGGCTGGAGTTTTTTTTATAGATTATATTTTGTTGTGTAATTCTGTCTCACAAAATCTGTATAGAAACACCGAACTTGAGCAATCCAACAGCAAAGTTGTCGCTGGGGTTCTCGTAGGCGTACATGGACAGTTTGAGTTTAGAGGGATGTACGCCATTTGGCGCTGTTGTGCGTGGGGTCAATGTGCACATTTTTTGTTCTGGGGGAAGTTCAGGGTTTTATTGTTGCACTAATGTTGGAATGTGGTCTTAATAATTTTGTTTTTGACACACAATCTATTTTTTCTTATATGTCAAAATGTCAAATATTAATATGAATGAACTGTCTCGCTCCACATGGAATGTGAATGGGTTGGGGCACCCCATAAAAAGAAGGATGTGTAGGGCTTTACTGGTTGTTTAGATCAGTGTTACTATCAGAAATAATTAATAATTATTTCTGTAGTTATTAATCAATATTTAAATTAATTAATTGGATCTAACTCATTAAAACCTCATATGGGACTCCAGTAAATGTAGTGTGCTACGTTTAGGAGCATGTTTGGTTATTAGCAATAATTAATAATTATCAAAGATAATTATTAATTATTAAAATCAATAGAACATTGATGAGAATCAATGTTAGCTTTTTTTAATCCTTTAAATCAACAATTGTCAAAGATAATCATTAATTGTTAACATCGATGAAACATTAATTAAAATTAACACTAGCTTATTGATCATTCAAATTCAACAATCATCAAAGATAATTATCAATTATCAAAAATCAATAGAATATTAATAAGGATTAACATTGACGGGGCACCACCCTGAAATCAGGGACTAATAACCAAATAGTAAAACAGTCTCAATATTAGATTGTTTTCTTAGGAAAATCGACATCCAAAGAATATCGATTTTCGGGAAAAAAAACAATGAATGAAGGTTTGAATGCGAGCACTGACATCCCGTCAGCATGACACAGGCGTATGCAAAACCAAAACAAACCAAAACACTTCTCTTTGTAATATAAACAAAATTATTAATGCAGTAATATCAATTTATAATTAATACAACACAGTCAATAAACTTCCGACTTACAACTACAAACTAAACAGTGATATGATTAGATATGGAAATAAAATAATCCTATAACACATAAGGTGTGTGTGTGACAGTGTGTGTGTGTGTGTGTGTGTGTGTGTGATTAGTAAGAGAGAGAGAGAGAGATAGAGAGAGATGAGACGATTAATTGACAGCCCTAAAGCTGATTTTGCGATAGCGGGAGAGAAAGCAGCTGTGTTCATCACTCAGAGATGCGGTTTTACGAGTGGGGCTCGTAAAAGTCCTGCGTTATTTGACTCTTTAATGGATGACTCAGTTTCTGTTTCACCCACGATGGCGAAATTGCACAATCCAATTTGGTTGGACCACAATACAGCAAAACAAATTTGTGATAATTAATACCCTGAGTATTAATAATGAGCGGACATGGCGGTCCGTAAACTGTACAAGCAAAAACCTTGAAACACAAGAATAACACGCTATAATATTCTATCTCTGCCCAGATGTAACCTCTTACTTGTATCGCATGAGGACACAGGTAGAATGTGTTTTCCTCCATCCTTTAACTTTGACCCAGTTCCTTGAGGCTCAGGTGATGGCGGGAGGCCATTTCCTCGCTCTGTCGGTGGGCGGTACGGCTGTTGATTGTCAGCGGGTGGTACGGCTGTTGATTTTCGGTGGGCTGGCGGAGAACTCAGAAATGTCGACTTGATTGAAGATGGAAGAGAAATCTTTAATCTCTTCACTTCTGTAGGCAAACAGATGAAGATGCGAATTGCTCGGCGGTCTCCTTCGGATCCGTTAGAGTGTTTGGTTGAACACAGAGTAATCTCAACTCGTCCAGCGAGATGGAGATTGTATAGCTACAGTTTCAAGTCGGACATTACTTCCTTGTGCCACGAGGTTGCACCGGAGAGCAGCAAAAAAACTACGTCTATATTCGGTGAACCAAGTCGCTGGAAGCGGATTCTGGACGCATTTCAGAATTATTTCAACTCCTGATGATGTCATGTTTGAGGGACGTTCTGTTGTGTGCCTCATCCAATAGGAGCTGAGAGCTCGATCCTTTAATGAGCAAGGCTTCATGGATCTGTAGTCTGTTTTGGACTCCCTTTGTTTAATTTTGGCGCGATTTTTATCAGTAAAATTTACGACTTAGAAGGTGGGGGCTTGAGTTATGTTTTTACGACTGTGTTAGGCCTGCCTTTGTCTTCTATCTGAATACATCAGGCCCAACAGATGGTTATTTCTCTTCTTAAGCATAAGAATATCTTACACTTAAGAAGAGAAATAAATGTCCTTCTTTTTTATTGATATAGTGTTGCTTCAAGAAACGCATCTTTCCCCGCAGGAAGCTGAAAAATTTGGGAAGATATGGGGTGGACGTGTTTTCTTTAGTGCTGGCTCAAGTAAGAGCAGGGGAGTCATTACACTGATAAGTAAACATATACAATTCAAATGTCTCAAACAGATTAAAGATAAATTAGGAAGAGACATGATTGTTTTAGCAGAAATTCAGGGGCAAAGTCTTATTTTGGCTAACATTGATGATCAAGGCTTTTTTTCTTTTTTTCCTACTTATTCTTTATTAAAAACAGTATATTTTAAAAGATATACATCAAGAATAGTTAACAGGAGGGCAAATACAGGAAACTGTAAACAAAGATCAAAGCAATATATATATATATATATATATATATATATATATATATATATATATATATATATATATATATATATATTTTTTTATTTTTTTTATTTTTTTAAACAACAGGGGGTGGGAATGAATGGAGAACTAGAGTAGGAATTTAAGTCCATAAAACTCTTTGGATCCACTGTTCATATGTGGGCAGTTCTGGCTTGAGCCATCGAGATATGATGCATTTCAGGGCTGCTACAAGTAATATCTGAAGTAAGTAATTCACTCTTCTTTCCTTCATAACCTCAGGTATTGCCCCTAAAATAGCCACAACTGGGTCAAAGGGAATATCAGCATTAAATAAATCTCTGAGTATATTATAAACATCTTCCCAAAATGGTTTTAGCTCTTGGCAGGACTAGAAGATGTGAGTGTGGTTGCCAACTTGGGCTCCACACTCCCTCCAACATCTACCAGAAAACTTTCCTCCCATTTTGCCATAATCTGTGGGGTGCGGAATATCATTTTCCATTTAAATTCTCTCCACGTGTTTGAGTTAGTCACCATATGAGCCTCGAAAACAAATATCTGCCCAATCCTCCTGAGTAATCTCCTTCTGCATTTCTACCTCCAATCTTTCCTTATATGCAAAGGAGTTGCTTGAGTGTAGTGTCAGCAGTCTCTGGTATAATTTGGAAATTAACTTCTTATCTGTATTCCCCATTTGCATATTCATCAGTAAATTCTCTATTTCTCATTTGGATTAACAATCCCCACCCAATCTTTATGTTTTGTAAGGAAGTCTCTTATTTGTAAGTACCTGAAAATATCTGTTTTCGGTAACTTAAATTCACTTTGCAGTTGTTCGAATGACTTAAAATGGGCTTTACTAATGAGTTGATGTACAAAATTTAGTCTGTGATATGCCCATTTTTTAAAACCCATGCCTAATTCCGATGGTAAAAATTTCAGTGATGATTGTACCATCTTCCATATTTTTCAAGTAATTCTAGTCCATTTGCCTATTACTGTGTTGTCCCCATGGATATCTGCAAAGAGAAGTGCAGTCAGGGGCTGCTGACAGAGACTTTTATCTATATTTAGCCAGCGTGTATCAGTGTTATCCTTCAACCATGTCTCAACTGATTTTAGCTGAGCTGTCCAGTAATAATACTTAAAACTTGGAAGACTCACTCCTCCGTCAGCCTTCATGAGCTGTAAGGTTTTGAACTTAATTCTAGGCCTTTGCCCTGCCCATATAAATTTAGAAATCTGTTTCTCTAACTTGATAAATATACTTTTGGGGATTTCTACAGGCAACATTTGAAAGGGGTAAAGAAGTCTAGGTAATATATTCATTCAAATACTTTCCACCCGCCCTAGAAGAGATAGAGGAGTTGCTGACCATCACTGCAGATCATTATAGATACTTTTGATTAATTTAGGGTAATTGGCTTCATATAGGTTTTGTAATAAGGGGGGTATATAGATCCCCAGGTATTTGATGCCCTCTTTAGGCCACTTGAAGCCACTCTGTTTTATCACCCTCTCAGAGATTTGACCTACAATATTCAGTGCCTCAGTTTTGTCTATATTTACTCTAAAACCTTAGTAATGTCCAAAATCAGAAATTATTTTTTTAAGTTTGGTATTGTCGATTGAGGATTTGATAAGTGAACATCATCTGTGTATAGCGAGATTTTAAGCTCCTCTCCTCCTATAACAATGCCTTTTATGACAGCACTTTCTCTTATGAGCTGAGCAAAAGGCTCTATGCTCATAGCAAATAATAAAGGGGACAGTGCACAGCCCTGTCTACATCCTCGCTCTAATTTGAAAGACCCTGATTTATATCCATTAACTCTGGTTGAAGCTTGTGAATTAGAATATAGTGTTTGTATCCATTTAAGAAAGTTAGGTCCAAAATTAAAACCCTTCATGGTATGAAAAAGGAACTGCCAGGACACTCGATCAAATGCTTTATAGGCATCTAATGAGATAATTGCTATCTCTTCCCTTCAAATTGATGAGTAATTAACTATATTTAATAGTCTACGTATATAATCACCATAATACCTCCCTTTTTATAAATCCAGTTTGATCTGGATTTATAATACTGGTAATCATTTCATTTAATCGTCGAGATAAGATGGTTGTCAATATACGAAGATCCCCATTTAATAAAGAAATGGGTCTATACGACTGGCATAATGTTGGGTCCTTTCCTTCCTTATGTATAACGACTATTGTTGCATCATTCCACGAAGGGGCCAAGATATCTGACTCCAGGTCCGCATGATATGCATTTAGTATTAATGGGGAGATAGCTTCTCTAAATATTTTGTAAAATTCATTTGAATTGCCATCCGGACCTGGGCTTTTGTTATTTTTAAGTTTTGAAATTGCCTCCCAAATCTCTTCTTCTGTGATAGGTTTATCTAATTCAGCTCTCATATATTTTCTATGAATCGTTTTAATTCTTCATCATTCATGCATGTATCAGTATTTTTATACAAGGACTTATAAAAGTCAGCAAACATTTCAGAAATCTCGTCGTGTTTGTAAGGAGAGTAGATGAATTCTTAGACTTGAGCTTTGGTACGATGTTCATGGATTGTTGTTTTTTTTAGACGGAGTGCTAATAATCTACTCTCTCTGTTACCATATTCATAGTATTTTTGTTTGGCAAACCTCAGCCTGCCTTCTATCTTACTAGAGAGCAATGCATTTAGTTCTCTACGTACCACAGTCAGTTCCGTTAATAATGCAATAGTTGGGACCTGTTTATGTTGTTGATCTAATTTCATAATGGTATTTTCTAAATGTTGCTGTCTATATTCTCGTTCCCTTTTTTTCGCACTTGCAAATGCGATTATGCGACCTCTCAGATAAGCTTTAACACAATCCCATAATATTAATGGTGATATCTCAGGAGTAGCATTGTGTAGAGCTGAGGAGGGCGGGGCCGGGCTGGAATGAGACACACCCGGTCCCCAATCAGCCTGATGGGGCGCGCGAGGGATAAAGGCGGCCGGGGACGACAGTTCGAGAGAGAGAGAATTACAGACAGCTGTGCTGTGTTTTTAGTTGTGTGTTTTTGGTTGGGTTTTTGGTTAATAAATTATTATTTAAGTTGTCAAGCCGGTTCTCGCCTCCTCCTTTCCTCTAAACCCCCTTACACTGGTGCTGAAACCCGGGAAGGAGGAGGGATTCCCGTCGCAGAGTCCTCGACACTGCCGTCCACCCAGGGGAGCGCCGCTGCCGTCCGACGGGGGACGGAGTAGCCCGACTACCCGGACGCGGGGAACGGCTGCCGTCCGGGACTCCCCGACCGCCTGGAGCGAGAGAGCCACTGCCGGGGGCGGAGGAGTGCCCTGCCGTCCCCCGGGAACGCGGAGGGGTCGGGAGAAGACCGCCGTCCGCGGGGGGAGGAGGGAAGCGACTCCCCGACCGCCTGGAGTGGTAGGGCCGCTGCCAGGGGCGGAGGAGAGTCCCCACGGGACGCCGCTGGGGGTCGGAGGTCTGACTCCGGTCCGCCCGGGGAGGAGCGGCTGCAGTCCGCCTGAGAGGGTGGAGTAGTGATTGAGGACCACGCGACGGCGCATCAGAGAACCGGTGAGTTTCTTTTTCTCTCTCTCCTCTCTCTCTCTCTGCCGCTCCGTGTTGGCCTTTCCCTCGCCATTTTGTGTTGTTGTTTTTTCTCCTCCCAGGTCGAGGAAGGCGGGGAGGACCCGCCGGCAGTCGGGGCATAAGGCACGCCCCCCCCACCCGGAGAGGAAGGGTGGGGGGGATGTACGTCATGCCAGGGGCTCCCCGGCCTGAGGCAACGCCGGGAGGAGTGTAGAGCTGAGGAGGGCGGGGCCGGGCTGGAATGAGACACACCCGGTCCCCAATCAGCCTGATGGGGCGCGCGAGGGATAAAGGCGGCCGGGGACGACAGTTCGAGAGAGAGAGAATTACAGACAGCTGTGCTGTGTTTTTAGTTGTGTGTTTTTGGTTGGGTTTTTGGTTAATAAATTATTATTTAAGTTGTCAAGCCGGTTCTCGCCTCCTCCTTCCCGGGTTTCGGCACCAGTGTAAGGGGGTTTAGAGGAAAGGAGGAGGTGAGAACCGGCTTGACAACTTAAATAATAATTTATTAACCAAAAACCCAACCAAAAACACACAACTAAAAACACAGCACAGCTGTCTGTAATTCTCTCTCTCTCGAACTGTCGTCCCCGGCCGCCTTTATCCCTCGCGCGCCCCATCAGGCTGATTGGGGACCGGGTGTGTCTCATTCCAGCCCGGCCCCGCTCTCCTCAGCTCTACACATTGGTTTCCAGGTAAATCTGTAATTCATCTTTTATAAATGTAATAAATGTGCTATCATTAAGCAAAGATGTGTTAAATCTCCACTGCATCGATATTGGTCTATGACCTAGATCCCATGACAGCATCACAGAAGCATGGTCTGAAAGTGTTATTGGCAATATTTTGATATCTATTACTCTGTATAGTTCTGATATGGGGGTGAATAAATTATCTATACACAAATATGATGAATGCCTAGCAGAAAAAAGGTAAAATCTCTCATATTTGGGAATCTCTGTCTCCACACATCCACCAACCCTATTTCCTTAAGCTGCCTGCTAACATCTTGCTTATTTTAGGGAGAAGGGATTTTGGAGTTGGCTGCTTATCCAAATACTGTAACATAACGGAATTAAAATCTCTGCCCAACAAGAGGGTCCCTTTACTGTATTGCAATATAACACAAAGACAGTTTTTATCAAATTTGGATAGTCTTCATTTGGAGCATAAACATTCATAAATGAAACATCCAATCCATCAATAACTCCATTTACCAGGATAAATCTGCCTTCCGTATCTTTATGAACTGCAGTGGATGTAAAGTTCAAATTTCTATGAACTAAAGTACAGACTCCTCTTCTCTTTCCTGATTCATGGGATGAGTAAAAAGACTTATCTGCCCAGGACCTTTTCAATTTCTCATGTTCTGTATCTGACAAATGTGTTTCCTGAAGAAATTCTATCTGACACTTAAGTTGTTTAACTCGATTTAAAATCTTTCTTTTAATAGGATTTTGGAGGCCATTTATATTATAACTTATCTTAAATGAGCCCATTTTCGTTTAAGGTATGAAAGAGAGGTTTGGGAGCATGGGATGACTAAGAAGGGTAGCAGCATGTGTGTATGCACACTGAGTGTGTGTGCCTGTGCATATGCCCACGAAAAAAAAAAAAAGGTTAGATCTAAGTACCTTAAGCTCCAGCAGAAGCATATTTCACCTAAGTTAGTTTAAGCAAAGCCTTACTGTTTAGTCGTGGTCATTAACATTATTCCAGGGCTTAAGTGATTTAACCAACCTCCGATGTGATATCTGACCATGAATATTACAAATTTTCGTGCATCAGTTATTCACACATTTGCAGTTCTGTAGTCCACGAGTCAGTTATTCACTCGCTTGTCACTTATCTAGTCCAAGAGATGGTTATTAATTTATTTACACATCTTTAGTCCCTGAATCATTTATCCACACAATTGAGGATCTCTAGTCCATGAAACAGTTATTACTCACTTGTACGACTCTGCGTATTAGTTACGATGGTGTTTTTCACAAAGTCCATGGCTTTGTCTGGGTAGATGAATTCTCTTTCGTCTCCATTAAATGTAATCCGTAGTTTGGCAGGGTAAATTAAGCCAAAACGGACATCTGGCCGGTTGTGAATCCGCTTTTTCACTTCTGTGAACACCGCTCTTACTTTTGCAACACTTGCTGTGAAGTCAGGGAAGATGGCTATCAATTGACCATTGAACTGTAGTGGTGCCAGCAGTCGCACTTTCTTCAGGATCTCCTCCTGGTCTTGATAATAATGCATGCGGACAATGATAGCTCGCGGATTCCCTCTGGGTCATCTTGGTGCCAGACTTCGATGTGACCGATCAACTCGCAGCTCTCTTTCAATTTTAAGCACCTCTCAAAGCAATTTAGAGACTGCCGCCGTGCTACTCGAATCCGGTGTTTCAGCTACTCCCACAATCCGCACATTATTTCTCCTCATCCTTCCTTCTATATCTTCAAATTTCTCTTCCAAGTATTTTACTTGACTTTCTAGTTTGGTCACCTTTGTTTGCATCGTTACAACTTGTCGACAATCCTTCCTCCATGTCTCTGATGTTGGCCTTCACTTTGTCAAGTTTGGTGCGCATAGCTAATGTGCTATTAGCTATTTCCGACCTCATTTTCTGTAACTCATTTTTAAGAAAGTCGAAGTCCTCTGTCAGCATCGCTCTCATTTCGGATCGTATTACTGAGACAACCTCTGATCTCATGGAGGCCAAAATTTCCGATTTTAGCGCCTCTGTATCCATTTCATCATGTCTTCCTTGAGGGGAGAGTTGAGTTTGACTGGATTGGTTGGCAGATTCCTTACCAGTCGAATCACTAGGCTGTGAATTTTCCGATCCATCGTACTTGAATTTTCTGAGTTTCGCTGCCATGATTAAATCTCTCAACGTCCCCATTGAAATGTTAACAGTACCAATAACTCAGCCAGCCAATGGAATATATTATGACTGCAATTAAACTTGAAATAATACAATTTCTGCCGGAGCTCTCAAAAATGCGACTTACGCCATGCTTTTCTCGCGAGCGCCCCGATCATGGCTTTTTTATAGATCTTGAAGGGATATTGCAAGCTGCTGGCACCCCTCATGATATAATATTGGGAGGAGACTTTAATCTTTTGATGGACTCAGTCCTTGATCATAGTGATGTAAATGTGTGCAAGCCCCCTAGAGCAACATTGACGCTTCACAGGATGTGTAAAAGTCTTACAGATATTTAAAGTCTTTTGAACCCATCTGGTAGGGACTATAATTTTTTTTTCCATCAGTCAATAAGATTTACTCTAGATTTTTTTTATTTTTTATATCTAAGTCCCTCATTTCATCTGTTGTTGATTGCTCAATTGGAAACATTTTAGTCTCAGATCACGCCCTGGTGTGTTTAGAGGATGTTGCCTCATATGGAGAAAAGGAAATCATATAGTTGCTGCTTTAATGTATTCCTTTTGCAAAATCCTGAATTCCTACAAATGTTAAAGGCTGAAATCAATGTTTATATGGAGACCAACTGATCCTCAGTATCCTCTGTGGGCGTGGCTTTGGAGGCACTTAAGGTGGTTCTTAGGGGCCGGATCATACAGTATGCCTCATTCACCAAAAAATCCAACTCGTGGAATTGGAAGGGATTAGTAAAAGTGCCGAGGCATAGCTGAAGCACCGAATGTCGTCTAATGGCCTCAGAGAATTGACCCGATTGAAATACAGATATTATACTATTTTGTCAGGGAAGGTGGAGTTTTGGCTATTCAAGGCAAGACAGTCATACTTTGAGTCGGGGGACAAGGCAGGAAAACTTCTGGCTAGATATATAAAACAGAGAGAGTCTTTTTCTACCATTTCCTTAAAGAATTCTATCTTGATCTCTATAGTTCCACGTCTTCATCTATTGATGAGGATATTAGAAACTTTGTGGAACCATTAGAACTTCCTTAACTGAAGGCTGAGCAAAAACATTCTCTTGATTCCGATAACCATGGAGGAGCTTAGCGAGGTAATTAAAGTCTTGCCTACAGGCAAGGCTCTGGGGCCAGATGGCTTTGCCACTGAGTTTTTTAGATCTTATGCTACAGAACTGGCTCCACTTTTGCTAGAAGTTTATACGGAATCATTAAAGAATGGAAAGCTTCCTCCAACCATGACGCAAGCCCGGATCAGTCCGATTCTTAAAAATATCCAAGTGTAAGAGTTACCGTCCAATTTACCTGGTCCATCTAGAAGTTAAAATATTGTCAAACATTTTGGCTAACCGATTAAGTTATGACATCTCTTATACAAATAGTTCAGGTGGGGTTTATTTGGGGCCATAGCTCTTCTGATAACATTAGGCGTTTCATCAATATCATGTGGTCAGTGGTGAACGATCAGACTCCGGTCGCTGCCATCTCACTTGACACCGAAAAGGCATTTGATATGGTAGAATGGGATTATCTTTTTAAGATTTTGGAAATGTACGGGTTCGGGAATACTTTTATTGGGTGGATTAATTTACTATATAAACACCCAGTAGCAGTGGTTCAAACGAATGGATTAATTTCAGATTATTTTACTTTAGATAGGGGCACCTGGCAGGGTTGCCCTCTTTCCCCCTTATTGTTCTGTCTTGCCCTGGAACCATTATCAGCCACGATAAGAAAGGATGCCGATTTTCCAGGGATGGTGGCAGGAGGTGTGGCGCACAAGCTTTTGCTTTATGCAGATGATATTTTATTATTCGTCTCTGACCCTTCTAGATCTGTGCCTTGCCTCCACAGAATTATTAATTCCTTTTCTAAGTTCTCAGGATACAGAGTGAATTGGTCTAAATCCGAAGCTTTGGCTCTGACAGAGTACTGCCCTGTAACGGCTTTTCAACCAGGTGCCTTCCAGTGGCCCAAGCAGGGCATTAAGGGAATTTTATTTCCAGCAAATTTGAGTGATTTAGTTAGAGTTAATTTTGACCCTTTAATAAAAAGGTTTTCGAGTGCTGTGGGAGGTGGGCTTCACTACATTTATCTATTACTGGGAAGGTTAATGTTATAAAAATGAATTGTATTCCAAAATGTAACTACCTACTACAGTCTCTCCCCATTAAAGTTCCCCTCTTTTATTTTAAACAATTTGATAGTATAGCTAAATCCTTTATTTGGAATGGTAAACGCCCTCAGTTGCATTTCAGAAGTTACATAGGCCAATTGACAAAGGTGGGTTAGGTCTCCCCAAGATTTTGTTTTACTATTATGCTTTTGGTCTCAGACATTTGGCACATTGGTCGCTTCCACCTGAGAGAGCCCCTCCCTGGTTCTTTATTGAACAGGAGGTCCTTCCCCCTATCTTGCCATTGCAAAGTCTTTCTACCAAGCTGCCCAGAGAAGTAAAGACACATCCCATTATCTCGCACATGCATTTAGTGTGGACAAATGTTTCCTACGTGTTCAATTTGGACATTTACCTGAATGTTGCCGCAAGTATTTGGTGGAACCCTAAATTATGCATTAATAAGTCCCCTTTCTGCTGGACAGAATGGATTGAGAAGGGTGTTGCTTCGCTGGGTGACCTGTATGAAAATGGAGTGCTGAGATCCTTTGAAAATATAATACAGTGGTTTGGGATTCCCAGATCTCAATTCTTTAGGTACTTACAGCTGTGCCATCTACTCTGTACCACATTTGGGTGTAGTACACAGCACCCTAAAGTGGCAGACACTCTTGAAATGGTACTTGCTGCTTTTAGAAAAGATCACGAAGCTTCAGCATACTATTCCTGGCTAATTCAGAGTCTAGGGGATGGGGTTTAAACATCTCTTAAGAAGTTATGGGAGAGAGACTTGAATTTAGTACTGGAAGATGAGAATGTGGTTGGATTTAAAAAAGACCATTGTCTTGGCCTTTTCCAGAAGACTGCCAACAGAAAAGAATAATAAAACACACCTTTCTTATACAGTATATAATGTTGCGTCTTTTGAGCAATTTGCCAACACTACAGCATGCAGCACTGCTCTGTATGGTCCAGGCCATTTTATTCCTCTGAGCCTGTCTGTGTGGTCCCTGGACATCTCTCTCTCCTCTTGCTTTGCTTGTCTCTAGGATGTCTCAGGGGATCACAAAACCTCCCCAATTTGGTGGAACATCGGAGTAGAGGGAGTGGAATGTTTAGGCTTGTGTTGGATCCTGGCTGTCAGGTCCACTGAGGGTAGCTATCTCTCAGGCAGACCTCAGCCAGTACCAGCCTCTGCATAATTCATCAGGACTTCTGACAGGCAGGATGCCCTACATCTGCCAGTTCCACAGAGCTTCTTCCTCTCCATCAGTCTGTCCCTCAAGTAAACGTACTGTTCCCAATTCCCAACGCCTTCATACAATTCATCCCTCCTCAGGAGTGCTTGCGAGCTAATATTCCTAATGATAACTGCTCGCTGGCCTAGATGGCTGCGTTTGATGTAATAGCTGAATTGAATGTGCAAATCATAATCTTTGCTTATTTGGAATAATTTCTTCGCAGACATTAGGCATAAAATGCTAATGTTAAATCAATGCTGATTAATTTTTAACATTTGTGAATGCATTAAATTAGCAAATGTATTACCCAATAAAGGTGAAAGGTGAAATGTAAATGATTAATTATAAGTTCTTTGGGAATTATTCAGTGCAATTTGGTTGCAAAAATACCATCTCTTAGCAGAACATAGATTTCTCCACTTAAGTGAATAGTTCACACAAAAATGTTAATGTCTATTTACTTAGGCTATATAAAAATGCTGTTTTTATATCCCCTTTGGAACCAAAATGGAGAATTTTTCCATACCTTGTTTATAGTGACTGGCAGTGTTACAAACTTCCTTTCTCATTCTGTATATTTAAAATGGTGTGTCACTTTCATATATGATACATGTGAGAACCAGTGGTGTTGGTGTCAATGACGTCAAACCTTGCACATCGTGGTCTCTATTTTCGTGAGCATGCAAAGTGCAGCGCTACGTGCAATGACCATGCGCAGCGTTATCCAATTTTCATGAGAGTGCTAATTCTAATCACAATTTTAATGCAAGCGCAAGCGGGCGCACGCAGGAGTGTTTGCGCACAAACTGTAGGTGTATTGTATGTTAATGAAGTGTCACAAAGTGCAATTTGCTATTTTCCTGAGAAATAGGTCATAGCGCCTAGAAGTTTCAAAGCCACTTCTTAACTTAGCTCAAAGTTTAAACTCAGTTCCTGCATTTGCAGTTTGGAGATTCCGTAATAAAGTTAATGTCATAACTCTGAAAATATAGTGGAACATGAAATTATGTCCTCAACAATCAGAGTTATAGCCATCTTTTATAAAACAAAAATGTATGAGATTTGTGTTAAACTATCTATAGGTCATGGTTTATATTATATTTTTGGTTTAATTTTTTATGTTTAAATAAATTAATTAAATTTTTCAAAATCAAAATCGACCGCTAGAAGTGAAGAGCTTGCTGATACAGTCACTGTTAATACTAGCCATGATTTGTGTGTCAGTAAATGAAAATGATTAATAATACTTACATTCTCTGTAATTTATCGTCTACAACCAAATTCTGACAAGAATCACATTTTCCATACGTATAAAAGTGTCACTGTCATAGAAATATGCCAGACAATCAACAAGGATGCAGTTAATGCATAAAAGAATGTAATTTTTAATTCTTCTACTTCATTGCCTACAGTCCATTTACACTACCAAATTCTTATGGATGTGCTGTCAATGTTTATATCGCTTGTGCTTGAGGGAATGGACTTTATAATAGGACGTAGACAGTGGAATACGCGGGTGTTTTCGCCAAACCCACTTGTGCCTAGACTTGGCGCATGCTTGTATGAAAATACCAAAACTACATAGCCATGCCCACTGACTTTGCGCTTATGACTTATGGCATAGTGCTGTGCTTATCGCTTGCACTCTTAAAATAGGGCCCTATGTCAGTGATATAAAGGCAGAATTTTCATTTTAGAGTGAAGTTTTCCTTTAATGTTATCTTTTTTGGTGTACACATAACAAGATATTGCTACAGGTAAACTGATGCTTTTGTCAAGGAAAAAAGCATCAACTATGGCTTGAGAAGAGCAAACAAATCTTCAAGCTATTTGTTTTGCACAGTCAGTAGACCAAAAAACAAAAAAGTCCATACAAATACAGTATAGGGTGAAGTATGGTAATCTGGGACATTAGGTTATAGTGGATAAAAATTAGCTGTGTAAATTGGATAAAACAATGGGGAAAAAAATTGATACCTGAATGAGTGGTGAAAGTCGATGCAAATTATGATAATTCTAGCCATAGATTGTTCTATGACTAGATTAATCATAAATCAGTTTAGAAATAATCTGTAAATTTTTGAAAAGTGCAAAAATGTCCTGGATTTCCCTAATTCACCCTATATAAACTAATCAACAAATGACCCACTAGACAATTTGTGAGGTCAACTACTGAGAATTTTTCAGCGATGGTGCATTAAATGGGGGAGACAATTCTAAAATAATAATAATAATAATAATAAAACGTTTTATTTATAATAGCACCTTTCCAAAAGCTCAAGGTCACTTTACAATGGAGATGCATTTTAACAGATATTACACAGTTAGGAAATATATATATATATTTTTTTTTTTTAAATCCGCAATGGATAGATAGTACTCTGAGAAAAGATGAGTTTTAAGGTGAGACTTGAAGATGGAAATGGAGGAGATGTTGTGGAGGCTCTGAGGCTGTGAGTTCCATACTGAAGTTTAGGTGCAGTTACACTGAAGGATCTCCCCCAAAAGTGGACAGACAAAATCTGGGGATAGACAGCAGAAGAACAAAGAGGACATGCAGGTGTGTATGGATGCAGCAGATCACATAAATAACGAGGTGCCAGATCATGGAGAGCTTTGTAGGTTAATAGAAGTATGTGACGAGGAGGAGGGCTGGGCCGGGCCGTGACTACGCACGCCCGGCCCCCAGTCGGGCTAATCAGCCGAGGAGGGCTGTGCAGCTTGACGTGGCAGTTCGGGAGAGAGAGAGCCACATGCAGCTGCAGTGTTTGTGTTGTGTGTCATTTGCTTTCATTAAACATTATTTTGATGGTTCGTCCGGTTCCCACCACCTCCTTTCCCAACCTTAACCTTGTTACAAAGAATTTTGAACTTAATTCGGCATGTGACAGGCAACCAGTGAAGACTAAATAAGGTGGGAGTAATGTGTGCAGACCGCTTAGAGTTTATGAGAACTCTTGCTGCAGAGTTTTGGATATATTGTAATCGGGCAATGGTTTTAGTGGGTAGGCCAGCGAAGACAGTAATCAAGACGTGATGTAATGAAAGCATGAACTAGTGAATCGACATCCTTTAAACTAAGAATGGGTCGAAGTCGTGCAATATAATGTAGATGGATGAATGCCGTTTTAGTGATGGTTATGTTGTGGGCTTCAAAAGTGAGTGATTGGTCAAAAATGATGCCCAGATTCTTAATGGTTTTGGAGGGTTTGGTCAGATTTCTGTCAATATCGATACAAAGGTCAAGTGTTTGTGGTCCAAAAATTATGATATCTCTTTTTTTGGCATTGAATTTGAGGAAATTGCTGTTTAACCAAATTTTTACATCACTGATACAGCTAATAGCATGAATTTCATCAAAACGGGTGGATGTCTAAATCTGTGTGTCGTCAGCGTAGCAGTGATAACTGAGACCATGATGACAGATGATTTGACTAAGAGAAAGAACGTAAATTATGAACAATAGAAGACCTAAAATGGAACCCTGGGGGATTACCTGAGTGAGAGGAGCAGTAGGGGATTTGTATTTCTTAATTGAGATAAAATATTGTCTGTTAGTGAGGTAGAAAGAAAACCAGGATAGAGCAGTGCCAGTAATATCAATATCTGAGAGTCGGGAGAGGAGTGTGTCGTGACATATAGTGTCAAAACCAGAGCTCAAATCAAGCAGGATCAGAATACTGAGGGACCCAGAGACATCAGAGAGGAGAGATCATTAACAACCCTCAAGAGAGCAGTTTCAGTACTGTGGAACAGACGAAAACCAGATTGAAAAGGGTCATAGAGATTATTGGCTGCTAGATGTGATTGTAACTGGGAAGCTACAACATTTTCCGGGAGTTTATATATAAAAGGCAGGAAGGAAATAGGATGATGGTTGTGGAGGGTAGTTGGATCTGAGTTGGGATTTTTAAGGACTGGTGTAACAGCAGCAGTTTTAAGATCAATAGGAACAATGGCATAAGCAAGTGATGTGTTTATCAGATGTGAAATAGGTGCAGAAATGACAGACTCACAGTGTTTAAGGAAGGAAGGTTGGGGCAGGGTCCAGCTGACAGGATGATGAGTTAGATTGTAAAATTAAATCACTGACTGAAGATGGGCTAGTGGGAGTGAAGCAGGAAAGAGTGTGGATGGGGTATGCAGGTAAAAACCTGTTAAGAGGAGTTTCAGGAGTGGTCGGAGCAAATGATTGGTAAATTAAATTAATTTTATTTTGAAAGAAGTGGAGAAAAGAGAAATAGAGTTCATCAGAGCTGCGAGAGTCCTGAGCCGGTGGGTAAATTAGCTTGTTTACCGTGGCAAAGAGGGCTTTAGGTCTACAAATTGCATTCTGAATGATAGAGGAGAAATACAATGAACGTGCAGCATTAAGTGCAGCTCTGTATTTCAGCTGATGTTCAGAAAGAGCTAAGGAGTGAATGGTGAGACCTGTTTTTCTACAAAGTCACTCAAGGCGACAGGTTCTCTTCAATGCCCGAAGCTGAGAAGTAAACCAAGGCGATAAGCGTGAAGAGGGTACGCCTTGTCTTAATGAGGTCGTGCTCTTCAAGAGCATCAGAGATGACAGAATTATAATTTGAGAGGATCACTAAAGGACAAATAGCTGAGAGACGCAACTTATTGAAGAGTGTTTTTGCGTGTTGATGGCTTTCAATTTCAACTGTGACTTTAGTCCTTTAATGTGCTGCTGTAATAGTCATCAAAATGTAAAAGTGTTCAGTGTAATTAAATTCACCACATTCATCAATAGCTTCACAATAACCTTACAGTTATGCATGTTTGAATGCAGAGGGAGGATCACCCTGTGACACCAAGCGCCACAGTTAAAAGGCACATTAAGATGGTTAAAATGAAAACTGCTGCACTAATTCTGTTTCATGCTTCATAAATGTTTTCTTTCTTGTGTTTCTTTTTACCTGACAAAGACAGACATCATTTTGGAATTATCCGGTTAACATAACTGCATATTCTAGTCACTTTACATGCCGAGAGATAATAAGAAAGAGCTTGGAAATAAAATGGTGCATTCTCAGTGGTGTGAAACTGACCCTCTGCTATAAGCCCTGCTGCCCTTAGTTACTGTTGCTGTCAATCTTTTCTTGTGTGAAGTCTTCACACTTAGTAAATTACTTCAGAAATGATTAAATAACATTTTTGTCAACAGTGCTTTTATATCTAATATATATATATATATATATATATATATATATATATATATATATATATAGTCAAAAATGTTTTTAGTATCAAATGGAAGCCTAAATTTAAAACAAATACGTGATGGAGGGGTTTGCTTCAAAATCATATCAAACGTTTATGTTCAACTAGACAGAAGCCTCATATTACTTTTTTTCATTGCAATGTAAATGACAGGTCTACCAATTTTGAACGTTGTTTCATTATTATTTATTAAGGTATTTTCATTATTTTGTAATATCATCCACCCCAATATTGTAATGTTTTTAACATGTAAAATAGCAACAAGCTGAGCAAAGAATTTTCTCAACTGCATGGCTTTTCAGGGTCATTAGAAAGAGGTAGAAAAATAATTTGAGTAATTTTGTCACAACAGTTACCAGTCTGCCAGTCAACAGTTATAGCAAACATAACATGTTTCATTACATACTGTATATTATGTTGGGCATGGTTGACAGGTTGTTTTTCTACAATGCTGGGTCATGGGCTTAGTCTGGCTGATAGAGTGTGTGCTATCACAGTCTTAAGTTTCTATCACTGTTTAAAATTGGGCTTTGTGAATTTTGACACTGGTGTGTCCAAGCTCTTCAGAACTACCAACCAAAGTCCTCTGCTGTACTTAGCAGAATTGTAGATTCTTAATCTCTTTGAAGGGATAATAACATACCTGTAATAAAATGTTTGCTGCAAACGTTGAGTTGGAAATTATCTCCTCAGTCCAGTCAGCTCTGGTGACAGAATTTGATAAATATGAAGCCCTCAGTACTTGCCACTGAGATTATTTACAGCCAGCAGCACAGCACAACATTTCACTTAACTTAAAGTTGCAATATGTAACAATGTTCATGTAATATTCACCTTTTTTCTTGCTAATGTGTGAACGGCTTGTAACGTAACTTAAAAAATGAGCCCTTCCCGGACTTCCTAGGTTGCCTATTAAAGCCTGCAGACTGAATTTCATTCGAAGGGAGCAGGTCGCTTTTGCCGGGAAAATCAAAAGGATGTGACATTTATGCACGCTCCCAAGAGCCTTGCCTCATACAGTAATAGCTTCTCTTCCGCTATTCAACAATGACAACAAAATGCAACACTAGTGTAAGGGGGTTCAGTGGAAAGGAGGAGGCGAGAACCGGCTTAAGAATATAAATAATAATTTAATAAACAACTTAAACAAAACACACAACTATAAACACACAGTACAGCTGCCTGTCATTCTCTCTCTCCCGAACTGTCGTCCCCGGCCGCCTTTATCCTTCGCGCGACCCATCAAGCTGATTGGGGACCGGGCGTGTTCGTCATTCCAGCCCGGCCCCGCCCTCCTCGGCTCTACAACTAGGTAACTTTATCTTAGAGATGGAATCCAGCAAACATCTGGCTCCCAGCACAACACCGACTCCTACACAAACTCAGAGTAAGCCAAAAAAAAAAAATGTATCTACTGAATCCCGTCTGGCTAAACGGGAACGTGATCGTGGTCGAGTGAAAACTAGAGTGAACAACAGCAGGGCATTTGATTCCTGGAGGGACCTTCATTTGGTTTTGGGAATCAAAACGACCCTGAATTTGCATTCTTCTTATTGGACAGGTAAACTTGCATAACTGCAAAGCATGTGAAATATAGTGCCATAAGGATTGATCTTTGTCATTTTAGCTAACTTGATCTTGCCTGCTAACGCTGACGAACTGCAAGCTACATTGCTTAGTAACTTTCAAATAATTTCAACGATCTTCTCTTAATACAAAAGTCAGGTATACAGGATAAATTTAAGCAAATATGCTGGTTTCTTATTCGTAGGACAGCATATGCCATACAAAACATACAATATTGCAACATAACAGTGCAGTATGAAAACTGTAAACTGTCTGGTATATTTCGGTAGTATGTAGCTGTATGTGTGTATCAGTATGCTATGTTAGCTAATAAGTAGTTTTAGTTTAGTCTCAAAGTTTGTAGTAAAACAGTCATTACTGTGTAATTTTAATTATGCTACCTCATCTGTCAGCATGATGCCGGTGGATCACGTTCAGTCTCTTTGTACATTATGTCATTGTTTTGGATGCTTGCTCGCTCGCATCCCTATGGAGTGCATGAGTGCGAGCACCAGGTTGCAGTTCACTTAATGGCCACAGTTGTCATTAATAACAATGGTTTCTGAATCTTACATACTGCACCTTTAACCAGACAATTTAAAGGTAACAGCTAACTTTTTGAGGACTGTTGGTCAGCTAACTACATGTTTGTTTTACTGTTTGCACAAGTCTTTTTGATACCACACACGACTGTGATGTAGGCGGTGGCATTGCCAAAGTATTGGTCTATATGCTAGTCCATGTTTAAAAGCTGACTAATGGATGGATTACATTACCAGACTTTAATACTGATTTTAGACTCAAATCTAAAGTCATACGATGACCAGCCAAAAGAAATTTAGCGCTCCGGGTCACAAAGCTCAAGAAATGGAGATGGTGAATAAGACATTTACATTTACATTTATTCATTTGGCAGATGCTTTTATCCAAAGTGACTTACAAAAGAGGAAGACATAAGCGAATCATCTTAAGGAGACAGTGGTATAAAAAGTGTCATATTACAAAGTTTCCCTAGCATTAGAATAGTATTCAAAATGGATTAATGTGCAACAAGAATTTATTTTTATTTATTTTTTTTTTATGACTGGTTAAGTGCTCATGGAAAAGATGTGTTTTTAGTCATTTTTTGAAGACAGAGAGTGAGTCGGCTTCACAGATGGAGTTGGGAGGGTCATTCCACCAGTGTGGTACGATGAAGCTGAAAGTCCGGGAAAGTGTTTTGGTGCCTCTTTGTGTTGGTACAACAAGGCGACGTTCCTTAGCCAACCGCAGGCTTCTAGTGGGCGTGTAGCTCTGCATAAATGATTTTAGGTATGCTGGAGCAGACCCAGTGACTGTTCTGTATGCCAGCATCAGAGCCATGAATTTGATACGTGCATCAACCGGCAGCCAGTGGACAGAGGTAAGGAGTGGTGTAACATGCACTCTCTTTGGTTCATTAAAGACCAGACGTGCTGCTGCATTCTAGATCATTTGCAGGGGTCTAATTGCACATGCAGGGAGGCCTGCAATGAAAGCGTTACAGTAGTCCAGTCTAGTTATGACAAGTGACTGGACAAGCAGTTGTGTGGTATGTTCAGAGAGGAAGGGTCTTATCTTCCTGATATTGTAGAGTGTAAATCTACACGATCTTGTGGTCTTTGATATGTGGTCTGTGAAATTTAGTTTGTTGTCGATGGTTACCCCTAGATTTCTGACCATTTTGGAAGGCGTTACTGTAGTTGCACCCAGCTGCACGGTGATGTTGTGTTCAACAGCAGGGTTGGCTGGAAAGACAAGGAGTTCAGTCTTGGCTGGGTTGAGTTGCAGGTGGTGTTCCTTCATCCAGGCCGAGATGTCTGCCAGGCAGGCAGAAATTTGAGCAGTCACTGTGGTGTCGTTGGGTTGGAAGACAAGTAGAGTTGCATGTCATCAGCGTAGCAGTGGTAAGAGAAACCATGTGCCTGAATGATGGGTCCCAGTGATGTTGTGTATATAGAGAAGAGAAGTGGCCCAAGCACTGATCCCTGAGGTACCCCAGTAAGCAGCTGGTGTGGCTTGGATACCTCACCTCTCCAGGCTACCTTGAAGGACCTACCTGAGAGATAGGAATTAAACCAGTCAAGCACAGTTCCTGTGATGCCCAGCAAGGAGAGGGTAGAGAGTAAGATCTGATGGTTGACTGTGTCAAAGGCTGCAGAAAGGTCCAGCAGAATCAGGACGGATGATCTGGATTTAGCTTTCGCCTGTCTCAGTGACTCAGTGACAGACAGCAGGGCAGCCTCAGTGGAGTGTCCACTTTTGAAGCCTGACTGATTGTCATCCAGCAGCTTGTTCTGTGAGAGACAGGCAGAGATTTGATTGAAAACTGCCCTTTCAAGTGTTTTTGCCATGAATGGGATGAGAGAGACTGGTCTGTAGTGTTATATTTGTGTGGGGTTAAGTGCGGGTTTCTTCAGCAGCAGGGTTAGAAGGCTGCTAAGTGGAGATACAGCCTACAAGAAGACCCATAAAGCAAGGTAACATTGAATCTCAATAATGTGTCTAACTAGATAGTAACTTTTAACAGCACTCACTCGCATTACAGTCTGTAGAGGCCATACTGTCTGCATCTTCCCCAACCAAGACCGTATCCGAATAGGCCTGTTTCTTTTAGGGCAGGGTAAAAATATCAATTTTCTAATGCATCACAATATTAATTTGAACAATCTATTGATTCCTAAATCCCAAGGTCAATCTTTTGCTTAATGCACAGCCCTCTACATTGTGAGTAAATTACTCGTACATGTGACTAAATTTTGTGCTGTGTGACTAAAAATGTCTTTGATTAGCCACTGGCTGGTACATTTCAGATTTCACTCAACAGTGAAATAGTAGTATCCATCTTTTCCTACGTCCCGTGATGCTTAGTGCAATAGATGCAATGTGGTCGTTACTTCCGGTATCAAGTAAACACAGTTTTTGTTGTGGTGTACGTCCATTCATTCTTTCATTGCGTTGTAGGGATTTTGAGGAGAGGGTGTCTGATTTCATAATGACATACATCAATAATTTTGTCAGTGTGTTACTGAACGATAAGAAACTGCAAAAAAGTAATAAAGACAGAAAGTGTGAACAAAAATGGCATGCTGTTTCTCCCAGATGCAGTTGAAATTTAATATATGCACAAACCAAACATTTTGAGTAAAATTATCAGTTGTTTTAGTGGAATACCTGAATTAGTTAAGCTTCAGATGTGTGTGATTGTCATCTTGTCACCCTGCATGTTGATATCAGACAGACACTGAGGAACAGCCGTGAAGTTTTGTGCTTGGGTATTTAATCTCTTTTTCAAGTTGTCCAATCAGATGGTTAATTTTCTTTTAAATTTGCACGTAAGTTTAAACCATGTGCTTTTGACTACATCTGTATGTTTTTTGTGATCCAATCACAAAACGTTTTGCACCCCGTTTCCAACTATATTCAGCGCGATCTGATCATCCGAAACGTGTAATTAATACCACCTTAATACCAGCTGTGAACAGCTTCTAAAATGACTGGAGCCAGAGCTAGCGAATGCTATAGAATGACTTCCGGTGGAAGTCACACCCACATTCATTTCCCCAGTAAGACCCCCAGAGAAAAAGGTGGATAGCAGCGAAGAAGAAAATTAGCACTGAGATCCTTTTACTGTGTGAACAGAGTAAAAGATTGGTTTAACTTGTTCCGTGTAATGTGTCCAAACAGAAGATCCATGCAATCAATCTGTCATAGAATAATATCTCTTTTAATATCCTTTCAGTTCTTTACAGTCAATTGTTGATCAAAAAATAAATAAAAATAAGCATTTAATTCCAATCACACATAACAAGGATGCAGTAAAGTCATTCGACTTAACTCTCATTAATATTCGCTCAACTGCTTAGCTGCCAATATTCTTGGAGAGACAGTATCATTTTAGCGTGTCTTCTACAAATCAATGCAAATGTAAATTGTACAAATCATGCATGTAAACAATAAACACACACACACACACACAGGCAGCCAAGAGCTTGGAATAATGTATAGAATTTTCTGTTTTGGAAGGAAATTGGTACTTTAATTCACCAAAGTGGCATTCAGCTGATCACAAAGTATAGTCAGGACATTACTGATGTAAAAAACAGCACCATCACTATTTGAAAAAAGTCATTTTTGATCAAATCTAGACAGGCCCCATTTCCAGCAGCCATTAGTCCAAAACCTTATCCTTGAGTAATCATGCTAAATTGCTAATTTGGTACTAGAAAATCACTTGCCATTATATCAAACACTGCTGAAAGCTATTTCGTTCGTTAAATGAAGCTTAACATAGTCTTTGTGTTTGTTTTTGAGTTGCCACAGTATGCAATAGACTGGCTTGTTTTAAGGTCACTATTAGGTCAAAAATGGCAAAAAAAGACACAGCTTTCTCTAGAAACTCATCAGTCAATCATTGATTTGAGGAATGAAGGCTATACAATGCTTGAAATTGCCAAAAAACTGAAGATTTCATACAAAGGTGTACACTACAGTCTTCAAAGACATAGGACAACTGGCTCTAACAAGGACAGAATGAGATGTGGAAGGCCCAGATGTACAACTAAACAAGAGGATAAGTACATCAGAGTCTCTAGTTTGAGAAATAGATGCCTCACATGTCCTCAGCAGACAGCTTCATTGAATTCTACCCGCTCAACACCAGTTTCATGTGCAACAGTAAAGAGAAGACTCAGGATTGCAGGCCTTATGAGAAGAATTGCAAAGAAAAAGACACTTTTGAAACAGAAAATCAAAAAGAAATGGTTAGAGTGGGCAAAGAAACACAGACATTGGACAACAGATAATTGGAAAAGATTGTTATGTATCTTAACCCCACTGAGCTTTTGTGGGATCAGCTAGACTGTAAGGTGCATGAGAAGTGCCCGACAAGACAGCCACATCTATGGCAAGTGCTACAGGAAGCATGGGGTGAAATGTCACCTGAGTATCTTGACAAACTGACAGCTAGAATGCCAAGGATCTGCAAAGCTGTCATTGCTGCACGTGGAGGATTTTTTGATGAGAACACTTTTGAAGTAGTTTAAGAAGTTCTGAATTTTTTTTTTGTTTTTTTTTTGTTTTTTTTCCAAAATGTAATAGTAATTTTTCATGTTATTAATGGCCTGATTATACATTGTGATCAGCTGAATGCCAATTTGGTGAATAAAAGTACAAAGTTCTTTCCATAAGAGCAAAATCTATACATTATTCCAAACTTTTGGCCACCAGTGTATGAAAGAAATTCTATCTTAGCTGAAAGAAGCTTAGCTTAGCTAATTCTGGAAATTGTACAGGGAACCTTCTAAATAGATACATTAAGAAATTAAGTATTTAATCATTAGTTTTCATAATTTTAGTCACATTTTAGCTTACAAATGTACAAATCCATGTATTCCATCAATAAATATGCCTTGAAAAATATATGTAAAAAAAATATATAATAATAATAATAATAATAATAATAATAATAATTATTATTATTATTAAATATATACAGTATATGTATATGAAAACAAAGTTAAATGTGACCAAAATTATGAAAACTAATGATAAAATATAATTTCTTTTCTTAATGTATCTAGTTAGAAGGTTGCCTGTACATTTTCCAGGATTAGCTAAAATAGAATTTCTTTCATATGTAAGAAAAATTTACATTATAACTAAAGTATACCTATATGAATCACTATCGAATCGAAACGTGAGCTTGTGAATCAAAGCAAATCAGGAAATCAGAGTAGAAGCAACAACCAGCTCCACTATGTACATACATGTTTGTCACCTTAGTGTTATAATTAAACTTCTTAGTACACGAAGGCATTTCCTCGTGAGTTTGTCATGATCGGATCTACTTGAAAGTTGGGTGGTTTGTGATCGTCAGTCGTTTGGTGTGTGATGCCTAGTTCTTTTTCTGTAGCCTTTCCATAGCCTGTAGCCATTCTGCCTATTTTTTTAATTTTTTTTTATTTATTTATTTTATCTGTTCAGAATTTAAAAGTCAGGTAATGTAATCCAGCCTTAAATTAACTTTTAGCAGATACACACATTTAAAAGTATTCGTGTTCTGGAAAAATGGAACTATAATATTGATGACTCCCCTTACAAAAATTCTACAGTTCTGGCAAACTTGCCACAAACTTGCTGCAGATTTGCACTCATTATTTTCACATGCAAATGAGCTTGCTATTCGCTGCAAATGTTTGCCAGATGTGTGCAGCTCTTCACCGGTAGTACTGGACCTGCAGCAAATCTTTGGCAACAATGAAGAGTTGGCCGCAAAATGCATTTGCATGTGAAAACAATGAGTGGCGAATTGGTGGCAATTTTGCAGCAAATCTTGATTTTTTGTAAGGGTCATCTAGCACTCATGGCATATCCAAATTGCTGTTAAATCAAAAACTCTCCAGAATTAGAATTTTTTGACAAGGAAGATGCTATGGGAAATCAAACTATTCTACACTAATCAAAGTTCTTAATTAATTAACACTATTTCTATAGGACTACTAATAATGTTCTGAATGCACAAATGAGTAAAACACTTTGAGTTGGGACAGTGCTTCTAGTGAAAAGTTTGTTTTCCTTTCATCAGGATTAATGATTTTAATAATGCAAACATGGCCAGTTAGCTGGATATCAGACATCATAAGAACAGGAGGAAAACTTTGTCCATAATTCATGAAGGTCCAGACTCTTCTTTTGTTGTACTTGCCCTGGTCAAATATTCTCTGTAGCATTCACATGGATTACAGAAGATTTATGCTCTGCGCACCGCAATATCCAGTGAAAATGACTCACTTAACAGATATGCGTCCAATTTCTGAAGCACACTGGTGTGTGCGTTTTGCTGCTCTGCACGAATCTCACATGAAACAAGAATGATGCATATTTTAGTTGGGATGGATATATAGTGCTTATAAAGCGCCGAATGCGAGATTAATGGAAATATATTTGCGTCGGTGGCCCTGCATTTTAATCCCCATGCCGATGGAAAAAAACCTACAAGTAGAATTGTATATATATAGTCAATCCCGGCCCAAAAAGCGCGCCAAGTGAGCTCTTCAGAGTTTGCCCACATCCATGACACACTGCAGCTGATGCAATCAGGTTGGTCTTCCTACACTATCAAAATAATATATTTGTAAAGATCCGAGTATTTTGCAGTAAGATCAAAATACATTGTTTCTATATTTATAATCAACAACTTTAAGTCAATAGTTTTATATTTTTACATAGTTTTAAATTTGATTACATCATTCCCAATGTCTCATGGAAATGTAGTTCATGCCCTTATGAAAGACGACAGTCTTATACCTTTATCTTTTTGTCTGATTTTCTGTTTTGGTTCATGGCTTAGAACCCTTTTCTGAATAATTTTATGAAATCCCCATTAATGAAACAAATGGGAACAGTACTTCTGGAACCAAGATGGCTGAAAAAGTGGGCGGGCACTGTTGCATTCTTTGGGCTTCAAAAAAAGAACAAGCCCTTCAATATGTTCTGCCTCAACTTGCTTTTTAATAGCAAATACTTCAACACAGGGAAGAAAACTGCTAGTCATGCTATTTCATAGTCTTTAAGAAATATTGTAACTTTCTTAGGACTTTTCTGAGAACATTGAGTTAGAAAAGCTAATATTTCATCATGGTTACACACTATGGAACAATGAAATCACTGAAATGATGGAGCTTGCCACAAGCATGACAGATGGCAGGTGTTATCATTTCCCATGACAGCTCTCTACGGAGCAATAAATGGAAAAATGTCATTAGCTTTCCCACATCTTGCCACATTGGTAATGGTATATCATTTGTCAAACATTTTCCTTTTTGTCATCGGTCTGCATACGAAGTGTGCCTCAATCAAAAGAGCATTGCCTTGAAATTGTGGGAGATGTGGTATATGAAGTGGAGGCATTGCATCTTCATCACTCCTGCGTGTTGACTCGACATTTCCACTTCAGTTGCAATTTGTTTTATCCTTTAATGACAAGCAAAGGTGAGACTAAGGGCACAGATAGGAGCGAGGATGGGCTGTTGGCCATTATCTAAGAAAAGCTAATACACTCTGAACTAGGCATGAAAATGAAATGGATTAGTAGATGCAGCTACAAGAGTCAACAGACAGAGGGAAAATAATGCATCCAATCCCGACAAGCTCTGGTCTGAAAAAAAGTGTATAACTGAAAAACACTTTGTTAATGTAGTTCAGAGACAGAGGCGAACATTAAAATGCCCCCTTCAGATTCTTGAGCCAAAAGGATAAATGTAAGCTTAAATGTAAAGCATGTAAGCTTTTAAAAAACATGTATGGAAATGTAAACTTAGTTCTAGCTGGAAGTTCTCGGGATTCATTCTATCAGACATCTCATAGAATCACAATGCAGCCTCTGCTTTATAAGCCTGCACAGCTGTCTCTCATTGTTTGCATACTTCCGTTGTTTTCAGTCACGTGCATGTGAGTGAAACACACAATCATGTCACACACTATGCCTCACTTTTCCAAGCAACAGTTGTTTCATGTTGGATAATCACTCAACGTCAGGAAAATACGCTATGTTCTCAGTCTTTTCTTCTTTTGGGGGAACAATCAATCGTCAGTGTATATGGTTGGTGGTTGATAGGGTTTCAGGCTTTCTGCTCTCAATGTTCTCAATTATCTGTTCATCATATCCCTTTTCAAGTGGCAACATTTCCTTTTACTAGAGTACTCTGTTCTCACCGATCAATGTTTAGGTGATCATTCGTTCCGCCAGCCATGGCGACCAAGTTCATGTTCACATTACTCATCTGTTAGAACAGTGTTTGTATACCTAGTGTACTCCCAATGGGGGTAATCAGAATCCTGTATTAATGCATGTCATTATGCATAAGTTCTTTAGTGTATGGGGTCTGATTACACCCATCAAGTTAAGATGATGCTTCTCATGTTCTGCTGGTTGCTGCTATCGCACGTTAAATCACAAAGTGTTTCCTTGATTCTTATGTCTAAATCCATGTCTCTCTTAAAAGAAGAACATCATCTGTTGTTGTGTGTCTGCTGACACCTTGTGATTTGTCCCTGACCTTCTGAAGACATGGTTGCTGTCCTGAGTCTAATTAATTGGTTTTGAATTTTCAAATACAAATAGGTTTAAATTAGGTTCCAATTCCTTTTGGGGTAATCTCTGCCCCCATGCAGGATCTAATGGTTCAAGCAAGTATCTGAGTGCTAAACCGTAGGACGGGGTGTACGCCAAATGTTAAGCATCTTTACATTCATATTAATTCCAATAATCACAAATATTTTCTAATAGAACTATTTTTATGTACAACACTGAGGCAGAAATCACCCATTTCACTTATCAAAATTTGGTCAGTCAGTCCATCTACAGATCATTTGCGATCTTTGTGTTGGAGGTATAGTTCTGTTCTGGGTAAACTCTCCGCCCATCCATGTAGCCATGCATGGACAGTGGGGAGAGCAGCAAATCAGCACAAGTCATTTGGAATCCTTTAATAGTGCTTCGTAAGTATAATATAACAGATCAAGTTTAAACGTGATATCCAAAAATTAAAATCGCTGCAGAGATACCTCCCTTTATAGACTGTCCTTGGCATACTGATGCTAAACAACACTTAGAGGCAATTTTGCTGTGTGACACACAGGGCTCTTGCACAACTGGCAGTATTTGATGCCTTTGGAGTGAGAACGGGTTGTTACTTTAAATATCCTACATAGTTAAAGGTGTTATTTCACTTTGGTTATGTTTAATATGGCCTAAAATGCATCAAATAAGCCAGGATTGCCACTGGTACCTCAACATATAACAACAATAATAGGTGCTTTATGACCATTTGTAGTAATATCAAACTATAAATTATGACTATACTATTATAATTAATGGGATGTGAAATGTGTAGCTAGAAAGGAAATACAGGTTGGTGGTTTTCTGTTATTCCACTAGATTTGTTCTCTGTAGACTTCCTTTACAAAAAGGAACCATTGTATCAGATGTTAATAGCATGGTGCTTTAATACCATGGGATTTACTCTGGTACTCTTTTGATGTACCTGTAAATACTTCACTGTAAAAAAAAAAAAAAAAAAAAGTTCTCAGATAATCTAAAAATGGGATCCAAATTTACAGGTTTCATTCAAGTATATGTTGCATCGCCTTCCGCACATCATTTGATTTAAGTTAAAAATTCTAACATCCATTCACCCTCATATTGCGTGATATAGGGATGCTCTGATTGACTGGCCACTTATCGATACTGGCCAATCTGGCAGATGGCTCACAATCTGGCAGATGGCTCATGTCACAAAAGACGCACAGCTCCTTTAAGACTTCAGCATCACTGCAGTGGGCACAGGTTCACCAAAACTGGACAGTTAAAGACTGGAAAAACATAGCCTGGTCTGATGAATCTCAATTTCTGCTGAGGTACACAGGTGGTAGGCCCACTGCAGCTTCAGCTTTCTGTTCTTGACTGACAGAAGTGGAACCCAACGTGGTCTTCTGCTGTTGTAGCCTGAAGGTTCGATGTGTTGTGCATTCTGAGATGCTATTCTGCTCACTACAGTTGTACAGAGTGGCTATCTGAGTTACTGTAGCCTTTGTCAGCTCAAACCAGTCTGGACATTTTCTGTTGGCCTCTCTCATCAACAAGGTGTTTCCGTCTGAGAACTGCTGCTCACTGGATGTTTTTGGCACCATTCTTAGTAAAATCTAGAAAGTGTTGTGCATGAAAATCCCAGGAGATCAGCAGTTACAGAGATACTGAAATAAGCCCGTCTGGCACCAACAATCATGCCACAGTTAAAATCACCGAGATCAATTTTCACCCATTCTGATGGTTGATGTGAACATGAACTGAAGCCTCTGACCCATATCTGCATGATTTTATGCATTAAACTGCTGCCTCGGGATTGGCTTATTAGATAATTGCATGAATAAGCAGGTGTACCTAATAAAATGGTCAGTGTGTGTGTGTAATATATATATATATATATATAGGGTTAAGTGCTCACAGAGAATCGTTTTTTGAAGGCAGAGAGGGAGTCTGCTTCATGGATGGTGTTGGGAAGTTCATTCCACCATAGTGGTACAGTGAAGCTGGAAGTCCAGGAAAGTGATTTGGTGCCTCTGTGTGTTGGTACCACAAGGCGCTGCTCATTAGCAGACTGCAGCCTTCTAGTGGGAAACATAGATCTGCAGGAATGATTGTAGGCAAGCTGCCACAGACTGTTCTTTAAGACAGCATCAGAGCCTTGAACTTGATACGTGCAGCAACTGGTGGCCAGTGTAGTCAAACAAGGAGGGAACATGCGCTCTCTTGGGTCCATTTAAGACCAGCCATGCTGCTGCATTCTGGATTATTTGCAGAGGCCTAATTGTGAATGTAGGAAGGCTAAAAGAGCATGACAGTAATCCAGTATAGAAATGACATTAGACTGAACAAGGAGTTGTATCGCATGTTCATAGAGGAATGGTCTTATCTTACTAATGTTGTAGAGTTTGAGATGTGGTCGGTGAAGTTGAGCTGGTCGTTGAGTTACTCAGTTTTCTGACCATTTTGGCTGATGTTACTGTAGATGAATCCAGCTGAACAGTGATATTGCACTCAACAGCAGGATCGGCTGGAAAGACGAGGAGCTCGGTCTTCGCTAGGTTGAGTTAAAGGTGGTATTCCTTCATCCAGGCTGAGATGTCTGCCAGGAAGGCCGAGATCCAAACAGTCACCGTGGGGTCATCAGGCTGGAAAGACAAGTAGAGCTGTGTGTCATCGGTATAGCAGTGGTAAGAAAACCTGTGTGCCTGAATGATGGGTCCCAGTGATGTGTATATAGAGAAGTGGGCCAAGCACTGAGCCCTGAGGTACCCCTTTAAAGTAGCTGATGTCATTTCATTTTAGTTTCTGATAATTAACCAACCTACGTTATTTTTTTGAAGGCAACAACAATGGTATTACTAACAGCAAGATTGTCAACATTGACAGAGTAAAAAGCTTACATATAACTGGTTATGACTTCTAATAAAAGGTTAAATTATCAGGATTAGTATCACCCTATCAGACGAGCAGAAAATCAGTACCTCCAAGAATTTATGCAAATTCAACCAATCTCTGCATTATTTGCGGTAGCTTGCAATTTTGTATAATTTACGCAATTTTTCCACATAAAATGCGAACCTGGAGGTAATTTGATCTTTTCTCCACATTGACAGCAGAAAAACAGGTGCACAAAAAGCTTGAAGTCGAGACATCTCCAACTGCAAAGCCATCATTGTATCATCTCCACAGTAACAGTAAACGACTCCACATTGTCTCCGTCACTGCATGCCATCAAACCTGTATGCATGAATGAACCCACAACAAGCAAAACTGGTATGTTGTGTTCACTTTCGAAAGCCTCGTCTAAACTTTTAAACACTACACGTACATCACAGATAGCATTTAATCTTTACGCAGTCTTCAGGAGCTGCTCTAAATGGTCCGGGTTGCGGGTTTGTGACGGCCTCAGCTCATTTGGAGTGCTCACATAGTAGACTAGCCATGTTGCCATCAAAATTGCAAATTTATGCAGAAACTATAATATTGCACAATGTGCAAAAAAAAGCCGCATTTCCATCCCATGCGTTCAAAAGAACGAAATAGTCACTTAGAAATCATAGCCACTGTGACTCTTAATAATACTTAGCTTAGAGCACACTGGGGGAAAAAAAAAAAAAAAAACACCTGTAAAAGAACTTAAAAGCATAAAGCAGAAAGCATTAAATGGCTTTCTGGTGCACATGTAAATGAGCTTTTATAATTTAATACTACACCCCCTGCATACTGTCATTAATGACAACTTAATGTTGAACCAACATGGTTTGAACGATGGATGTGCTACAGTTACTATGGTTTCAGGAAACAGTCATGACTAGCTAGTTAATTTTGACCAACGATGCATCGTACTATGGTGGTTTAGCAGTGAGTTACGTCATTGTATGGGTAACGCACCCCTGAACAGTCTAGCAACTGCATAGTAATGTGCTACAAACATAAAGAACAACATAGCTACAACATAGCAACAACCAGGCAACCACCCAGAACACACTAGCAAGCACATACTGTTGCAATGCACTAAAACACAGAGCAGAGCACCTTGGCAACTGCATAATATACCCAAGCAAGTACCCAGAACACCCTAGTAACCATGCAATAGCAAAAAGCATGGAGAACATCTTAGCAACAACCCAAAACACTCTTGTTTTGCTTAGGCCAGTACCATTCACACGGAATGGAAAATTTAAAAATAATTATACCCGTTACTATCTGTTTCAGGTTAAATGAATTTTTCCAAATGTTGTTAGACATTTTGAGGAGCACATATGGTCTTTAGGCACATGGTGTGATGTATTTGTTTGTTTTACCCTCATGCCACTAGAGGGCCCTGTGATATTAGGGGTTGAACACCTTTCTCTTGTTCAAAATGAAGCCTCCAGTGTAACGTTCCAAGCCACGGTGTGAGTGCTAATAGCATTGATAAGAGTGGCAGTTATTTTTAGTGTAATGAGGGCATCAACATGTGGGCCATTATGCACCAGTGAAGCCAGGGGCCATGGAATACAGGCAGATTGTGGAAACTTTGCAAGCACATTTTACCCCCAAGCCCATTAAACTGTAATTGCGGAAATATACCTATTCCGCAAATGCAATCAAGCAGAGGGAGAAAGCGTGGCTCAATATGTGGCCGTGTTAAAAAAAAATGATATTAATAATGCTTTAAAGAATTCTCTCTTGATCTTTATAGTTCTACATCTTCGTCTTCTGATGAAGATATTAGAAACTTTGGAACCATTAGAACTTCCTAAACTGACGACTGAGCAAAGGAATTGTCTTGATTCTGAGATAACCTTGGAGGAACTTGATGAGGTAATTAAGGCCTTATCTACAGGCAAATCTCCGGGGCCAGATGGATTTGCTGCTGAATTTTTTTTAGATCTTATGCTACAGAACTGGCTCCACATTTGTTAGAAGTTTATATGGAATCATTAAAGAACAGAAAGCTTCCTCCAACTATGACAAGCCCGGATCAGTCTGATTCTTAAAAAGAACAAAGATCCAAGTGTGTGTAAAAGTTATCATCCAATTTCCCTGATCCAGCTAGATATAAAAATTTTGTCAAAAATTTTGGACAATCGTTTAAGTTATGACATCTTATACATATAGATCAGGTGGGGGTCGGGGCCGCAGCTCTTCTGATAACATCAGGCGTTTCATTAATATCATGTGGTCAGTAGTGAATGATCAGTCTCCGGTCACTGCCATTTCATTTGATGCCGAAAAGGCATTTGATATGGAGAATGGGATTATCTTTAAGATTTTAGAAATGTATGGGTTCGGGAGTACATTTATTGGTTGGATTAAGTTACTTTATAGACACCCTGTAGCAGCGGTACAAACAAATGGACTAATTCCAGATTATTTATATCTGGATAGGGGCACTCGGCAGGGTTGCCCTCTTTCCCCATTATTGTTCTGTCTTGCCCTGGAACCATTAGCAACCACGATAAGAAAGGAGGATGATTTTCCAGGGGTGGTGGCAGGATGTGTGGCACATAAGCTTCTGCTTTATGCAGATTATAATTTTATTATTCGTCTCCGACCCCACTAGATCTATGCCTTGCCTCCACAGAATTATTAAATTCCTTTTCCAAGTTCTCTGGATACAAAGTCAACTGGTCTAAATCCGAAGCTTTAGCTCCGACTGCGTACTGCCCATTAACGACCTTTCAGCCGGGCGCATTTCAGTGGCCCAAACAGGGCATTAAGTATTTGGGTATTTTATTCCCAGCAAATTTGTCTGATTTAGTTAGTTAATTTTGACCCTTTAATTAAAAAGGGTGAACGATGTGGACAGATGGGCTTCATTACATTTATCGATGATTGGGAAGATTAATGTTATTAAAATGAACTGTATTCCAAAATTCAACTACCTGGTACAGTCACTCCCTATAGATGTCCCCCTCTCTTATTTTAAAGCAATTTGATAGAATTGCGAAGTCCTTCATTTGGAATGGTAAACGTCCCAGACTACATTCCAACAAATTACATAGGCCGATTGACAAAGGTGGGTTAGGCTTACCCAAGATTTTGTTTTATTATTATGTGTTCGGTCTCAGGCATTTGGCTCACTGGTCTCTTCCACCTGAAAGAGCCCCTCCCTGGTTTTCTATTGAACAGGAAATCCTTGCCCCTATTTCACCATTGCAAAGTCTTTCTTTTAAACTAACCAGAGAAGTTAAGTCACACCCTGTTATTTCACATTTGCACATGATTTGGACGAGAGTGGCCAGAGTTTTTAATTCGGACATTTATTTAAATGTTGCCTCAAGCATATGGCTGAACTCAAAATGATGCATCAATAAGTCCCCTTTCTGTTGGTCAGAGTGGATTGTGAGAGGGGTTGTTACACTCGGCGACCTGTATGAGAGTGGAGTGTCGAGATCTTTTGAGAATTTGTGTCATCATTTTGGGATTCCCAGATCTCAGTTTTATAGGTATTTACAGCTGCGCCACATGCTCTGTACTATTTTTGGGAGTAGCACACACCCCCCCTAAAGCAGCAGATGCTTTGGGAGAGGTGATTACTGCTTTTGGAAAAGGTTATGGAGGCATCAGTGTATTACTCCCTGCTGGTTTGGAGTCTGGGGGATGGAGCTTTAGCTTCTATCAAGAGATTATGGGAAAAAGATTTGAATTTGTTATTGGAGGAAGTGTGGACTAGGATTCTAAAAAAAATGTCAAGTCTGCATCTAGAGATGCAAGGGTTCACCTTATGTAATTTAAGATTTTACATAGATTTTACTGGACCTCCTCTAGATTATATAGGCTTGGTCTTAAAGACACACCCAACTGCTGGCATTGTCAATCAGAATTTGGAGACACAACTCATGCCTTTTGGGGGTGTGTTAAGATTCAAGATTTTTGGATGAAGGTGCAGAGCTATTTGTTTGACATTTTGGGCACTGAAGTTTTGCTTTGCCCCAGACTTTGTATTTTGGGCAACGGAGTGGTCATAACTTTTTGGGGACAAATTTATAACAAATTGGGTTTTAACAAGTGTTATGATCGGCAGTCAAGTCATTTTAAGGGGTAGGAAGTCCGGAGCGCCATCATTTCCAGAGTGGTGTACAGAGATGGGGAGGGTGGCAGCGTTTGAAGATGGGGTATCTAGAGGATTGGGTAATTTGGACTTGTTTATGGGAAAGTGGGGCAAATATTTAGCATTTTTGGAGGGCTCTCGGGGAGGGACAGTGGAGAGAGAGATGTAGCAGTTGTGTGTGTGATTTATTATATTTTATTAATATTTGTTTTTGTGTGTTTGTGGGACCACTTAGGGTTGGGGATTTGGGGGGTGGGTAGTAATAGAGGGGGTTAAGTATTGATTCTGTTTGTATAATGTTCTTGCTTTGTGTTAATATAGGTAAAAAAAGCAATGTCCCGCCCATCTCAGTCAGCCAGGAATAAATGCTTCTGATGTGGAAAGTAAAAAATTGAAGGGCTGCCAGGAGACATGGAAGTAGATACTGGTGTGGCAGTGTCACTCATATCTGATGAACTGTACAAAGCCAAGTTAAGCCATGTTCGACTGTGTCACACTACTATTGTCCTCAAGACATACATGGGTGAAGTGATTTCTCCAGAGGGAGTCAAAGTGCGAGTTCAGTTGAACAAACAAAGAGAGTATGACTACCCCTGTATGTGAAGGGTAATGCAGACCCACTTTTTGGATGATGAATGGCTTCGCAGAATAAAACTCAACTGGTGTGAAATAAAAACAGTGAAAGCAGTTCAGACAAATGTAGAGACTCTTGCAACTACTTCAAAGATATGCCAAAGTGTTCAGTGAAGACCTAGGAACATTCAACAGCTTCGAAGACACTCAGTTTAAAACCAGGACACCAGCCTAAATTCTTCCAGCCATGTGTCATTCCATACACACTTCGACCGAAGGTGGAAACAGAGCTGAATCGCCTGTTAAAGCAAGGAATCATATCATCGGTCTTGTTCAGTGAGTGGACTACCCCTAATTAAGAAGAGGCAGTGTGAGGATTTGTGGGGACTTCAAAGTCACAGTAAATTCAGTGCTCTGTGTGGAACATTACCCGCAACCTCGAATTGAGGATATTTTTGCTTTGCTTGCCAGTGGACAGCGATTTAGCAAGTTAGATCTCTCAAATGCTTACCTACAGGTGCCAGTCAGCGAGGACTCCCGCAAATACCTCACAATTACCACTCACAAGGGGATGTTCTGCTTGAACAGGTAACCTTTCGGAATAACTTTGGCACCTTCCATATTCCAAAGAGAAATGGACCAAGTTCACCAAGGGCTGCCCAATGTGTATTGTTTCTTGGACGATATACTGGTCACTGGAAGGGATGATACTCATTATTTGAAAAATCTGGATGCTGTGTTAAGTCGGCTAGAGAAATTTGGCCTTCATGTCAAGCAAGAAAAAGTGAGTTTTTCTAAAGTTTTCTGGAGTAATAGGGGCATAGAATTGATATGTCAGGGCTCCACAAGTCCCCAGATAAACTGTGTGCCATTGTTGAGGCTCCTGCTCCAGTCAATATAAGCCAGCTTCGGTCTCTTAGGACTCAAATTATTATGCAAGATTAATTCCAAACCTGGCAACAATCCTTCATCCTTTGGATGCCTTGCTACATAAGGAAGTGAAATGGATTTGTTCGCAGGAGTGCAAAAAGGCTTTCAGGAAGGCCAGAGACCAGTTGTTGACCCCAAATATTCTCACCCATAATGATCCAAAGCTCCCAGTCCGATTAGCGTGTGATGCCTCACCTTATGGTGTGGGCGCAGTGATCTCTCATGTGATGTCTGATGGACAAGAAATACCCATTGCTTTCATGTCTAGAATACTGAGCAAGTCTAAGCAATATTATGCTCAATTTAGAACGTGAAGCACTGGGAATCATCTTCGGAGTCAGGAAATTCCATGCATACCTTTATTGTCGGCATTTCACTTTGTTGATGACCACCATCCACTTACCACCATTTTGAATCCCAACAAGGCCACTCCCTCCATGGCTGCAGCTAGACTTCAGCGGTGGGCTCTCTTGCTTGCTGCCCACCATTATACGATCCAGTACAGAAGTGCTGCGGACCATGGAAACAGGTGCGATCAGCCCCGTTCCACCCAGCCACAAACTGTCTAGTGGAATGTTTCATACAGACATTCAAGCATGTTTTGAAATCCTCTAAAGAACCAATATCAGTTCAACAGCAGCTTGATGCATTCCTACTGCAGTATCGGAACACTCCACGTTGCACGACAAAAGAAACCCCTGCTATGCTTTTTCTACATCACAGGCGTCGCACACGCCTTGATCTTCTGAAACCTAGCTTAGCTGCTGCAGTTGATCAGGCACAAGATGCTCAATGCCATTGCAGGGCAGCACACTTTAAACTGTAGGTGATTCAGTGTTGGTCCATGATTAGACAGGGAGAGAAAGTGGAAAACTGGGATGTATCCTCAAACAGGTCATATACTGTCAATGTAGGATACTCACAGCAGTGGAAAAGACAGACCAAATGCTGGACTGTCACCCTGATATAGTTCAGCCCATATAACCAGCACAGACCATGGACACTTCACAGTTGGTACCAGATGGTGCAGGACAGGAGCGGTCTTTGACAGCGAACCAAACTTGTCTACCTCTGATCAAACCAAATCCACTGAACCACCAGCTACTCCTACTCAATGTTAGGAGATTCCCTTC
The DNA here is from genome assembly GCF_019703515.2 of Myxocyprinus asiaticus. NCBI lineage: Eukaryota > Metazoa > Chordata > Actinopteri > Cypriniformes > Catostomidae > Myxocyprinus > Myxocyprinus asiaticus. The sequence continues at coordinate 31,776,956 of NC_059382.1, read as the reverse complement.
GAGTTCGCAAGCCACCCAACAGACTGAATTTGTAAGGAGTAGGCAATGGTGAACACTCAAGTTCTTGCATATTTCAGTTTAATCAAATAATAAAACCCAAAGAAAGAGCCAAGTTAATAACTGGAGAACTGTAGTAAAACTTAGTTGTTAATTTGCCTACATTACACCTTGAATAAGATACTGTTATTGTTATTCATTATTTACAGTAATTATTCATTAGGGTATTGTTAATTTGAAGTGGGAAAATTATTTGTCTAAATTTTTGAAGAGTTCTAGCCTTTGATTAACAGGGGAGAAGTTGTGACTTGTTTGTTTTACCTTCATGCCGCTAGAAGGCACTGTTGTAGAAGAGGTTGTTGATTAACACCTTTCTCTTGTTCAAAACAAAGCCTCCAGTGTTGAAGTACCCAGCCATAGTGTGCCGTCTCCTGTACCTTTTGACAGAGAAATAGTTAGAACTATAAAGTGTTATAGTTAGACTAGGTGAATCCAAGTGAGTTCACTACTGCATATTCATGCATATATGACACATGGTACCTTGGATAAATGTAAAAAGTAACTGCATTGATTGACTTGAAACCTGATACGAACCCATCTCCTGGAAAGGTGGGAGACTGATCGCACAACTTTCATTATTTCACAAAGTTCATTATGTTTAAGCCAAAACGTAAATTTAGTCAAGACACAGATTAAAACTCACATGAGCGTTTTCTTCTCTTACCAAGTGGAGACGAAACACGCGTTGTTTGACGCACGCTTCCTAATGATTTTGTTTCAGATTTGTGATTCGCATAACAAATCATTCAGACCACTTTTTGATCTAAGAAATGTAAAAGATTTGACTCAAATGGTTCTTTCACAAATCAGACATCACTATTGCAGATCTGCATGCAATTTACACATTCAGCTATTTCTTTTATTTATAAGTCAACAGAAATGTTAAAATATTCAAAAACTGTACTTAAGTACAGTTACAAAGTATTTGTACTTAACTATACATCTCTGCATTTTAAAATAAAAGGTCCTCCATTGAGCCATATCTCATGTCATCTTAAATGTATTGTATTTATGTGCATATTGAGTATTTTTTGCTTGCTAGCTGCATATTAAATTTATCATATGTGCTAATGCTCTTATATATTGTATATAAATTACAGGCAATTGCACTTACAGTGGTGTGAAAAAGTGTTTGCCCCCTTCCTGATTTCGTATTTTTTTGCATGTTTGTCACACTTAAATCTTTTCAGATCATCAAACAAGTATAAATATTAGTCAAAGATAACACAAGTAAACACAAAATGCAGTTTTTAAATGAAGGTTGTTATTATTAAGGGAAAACAAAATCCAAACCTACATGGCCCTGTGTGAAAAAGTGATTGCCCCACCTATTAAAACATAACTTAACTGTGGTTTATCACACCTGAGTTCAATTTCTCTAGCCACACCCAGGCCTGATTACTGCCACACCTGTTCTCAATCAAGAAATCACTTAAATAGGACCTGCCTGACAAAGTAGACCAAAAGATCTTCAAAAGCTAGACATCATGCCGAGATCCAAAGAAATTCAGGAACAAATGAGAAAGAAAGTAATTGAGATCTATCAGTCTGGAAAAGGTTATAAAGCCATTTCTAAAGCTTTGGGACTCCAGAGAACCACAGTGAGAGCCATTATCCACAAATGGCGAAAACATGGAACAGTGGTGATCCTTCCCAGGAGTGGCCGGCCGACCAAAATTACCCCAAGAGCGCAGCGATGACTCATTCAAGAGGTCACAAAAGACCCCACAACAACATCCAAAGAACTGCAGGCTTCACTTGCCTCAGTTAAGGTCAGTGTTCATGACTCCACCATAAGAAAGAGACTGGGCAAAAATGGCCTGCATGGCAGAGTTCCAAGACGAAAACCACTGCTGAGCAAAAAGAACATTAAGGCTCGTCTCATTTTTGCCAGAAAACATCTTGATGATCCCCAAGACTTTTGGGAAAATACTCTGTGGACTGACGAGACAAAAGTTGAACTTTTTGGAAGGTGTGTGTCCCATTACATCTGGCGTAAAAGTAACACCACATTTCAGAAAAAGAACATCATACCAACAGTAAAATATGGTGGTGGTAGTGTGATGGTCTGGGGCTGTTTTGCTGCTTCAGGACCTGGAAGACTTGCTGTGATAAATGGAACCATGAATTCTGCTGTCTACCAAAAAATCCTGAAGGAGGATGTCCGGCCATCTGTTCGTGACCTCAAGCTGAAGCGAACTTGGGTTCTGCAGCAGGACAATGAGCCAAAGCACACCAGCAAGTCCACCTCTGAATGGCTGAAGAAAAATAAAATGAAGACTTTGGAGTGGCCTAGTCAAAGTCCTGACCTGAATCCTATTGAGATGCTGTGGCATGACCTTAAAAAAGCAGTTCATGCTCAAACTCTCCAATGTGGCTGAATTACAACAATTCTGCAAAGATGAGTGGGCCAAAATTCCTCCACAGCGCTGTAAAAGACTCATTGCAAGTTATCGCAAACGCTTGATTGCAGTTGTTGCTGCTAAGGGTGGCCCAACCAGTTATTAGGTTTAGGGGGCAATCACTTTTTCACACAGGGCCATGTAGGTTTGGATTTTGTTTTCCCTTAATAACAACCTTCATTTAAAAACTGCATTTTGTGTTTACTTGTGTTATCTTTGACTAATATTTAAACGTTTGATGATCTGAAACATTTAAGTGTGACAAACATGCAAAAAAATAAGAAATCAGGAAGGGGGCAAACACTTTCACACCACTGTATACCGTACTGTCACTGACATTATGATTATTTGTGAGTTTTCACTGCAAAATAACAGCATCTAATTTTTGAGCAAAGCCGCAGCAAATTTTGTCATTTTAGGCCACAATTGTCAGAGTACGAACCCTCAAAGGCAGAGGGATGGACTCAGTCGCAGGGTTTGACAAGGAAAGGGATGAGAGGTGAAACAATCAGGTGAGGTAATCCAAACACAGGTACAACATGAACAGCATGTGAGTGAATTCCAAACAAGTTAAAGTGCAGATGATCAGAAAACTCACAACAGTCTTTTGGTCCTTGTAGGAATCATGACAAACAATGGGAGAGTCAAATGGCTGGAGGAATACATGGAGGACAAAACATATACCAAACTCAGACAATGGGAACAAATAACTAAGTAGGTAAACAAACTGGTACGTATTGACATTACTAAGGAGTCTGTAGTTTTAGGGTGTATATAGATGAGAACAGACCAGTTACTGAGTGTGAGAGCGGGGTTTTATGCAGTCCATGATTAGAGTACTGATGACGTGCAGGTGTGTGTAATCAACTCAGGGGAGAGTGAGCACTGTGTGGAGTGAGGGAGAGAGAGCAGAGTGTGGCGTGAGAGAGGGAGTCCGGTGGATCTATGACAGCAATAATCAGGAAAAAGTGCAGCGAAATCCTGGTGGGACCGAGTAATCGTATTGGCTGTAAAAATCCTGACCGGAGCATCCCTAGTTTTAACTATGGTCCAAAAATCATGGTTTTACCATGGTACCTGTCCAAAAACATGGTTTTACCATGATACATGCACTCAGTATTACCATGTTACATGCCCAAAATTCTACTTTCCCTGTTACTCTGTTTTCCTAGTGCTAAATTGCAATGAAGAAAGTCCATTGTTTCACTTCTTCCCTTCATGACTCTCTTGATAGCAGTTGCAGTCTGGGCATAGTTTTATAGCGAGAGGTCACCATGTCACTGAAATGCAGGTCTTCCAGGTGCACCATCTCCTCTCTTCCTCCCCTGCCTGGATTACACACACTTCTTTACAGGAATCCACTCTCTCAGTCCCCACCAGAAAGCACAGACCTTCATTACAATGTCACTAGACAGCCATATTCAAAGGACTGGCACTCAGCTTAATTAGACTGATGAGGTGAATGCATTACATTGCTACTACCAACAAAAGGCAGCGTGTCTCCATACGGGCATAAGCTTTATTTCAGTCCAGAGCTTTTTTTCCTTTTTTTTTTTTTTTTTTTTTTTTTTGACTGGTATGCATAACTAATGTAATGAGTGATAAAATGCTGGATACACACTACACTTCAATTAGACACACATATGTAGTTTAAAAATAGATTCACACTGCATAAATACATAAATACAGTACATACTTGCATGCATCTACATGCTAATTCATGCATTATTGCACTTAGTGCTTGCATTAAAAATGCATGCTACATATTTAGATGATACACCGAGGACATACAGTATGCATTATAGATACACAAGTATGTTAAGTCGACATGAAATTCACGTATCTGGGCTGATGGCATACATTACACATTATTCCAAAGAAAAAAACAAATGGTAACACTGACTTACAGGAAGGTTATGTTAACATTACCGTATTTAATGCAATAGTTAACATGAAATAACATTAAACAATACTTTTACAACATATATTAATCTTGGTTAATTTTTATTAATTTCTACTAAATACATCTGCATGTTTGAATGAATCATCTTTAATGATAACTGCTGATATAGTTTTGTTGTATTAAAATATAAAAGAGTAAAATAAAAGCATTTTCAAGAGTGGACTCTTTTGCACCCCACTGTATGTCACATTACTGAAGTAAAATGAGTTGCGAATGCTGTTTCATGTTGACTTTAAAGGTAATAAGGAAGTGTGTTTGCACAAAATGATTAAACTGTGAAAATGCCCACAGGCTGAGTATATGGGGTGGTGGAATATGTTAACTCCTACAAAGCTTAAAAATGAGCCTTATCAGAGTTTTTACTGGTGTCATAGTGGTATGGAGGGGAGTAAATCCCATATTTATGGATAATATGAAAAAGGAGGCTGGGAAAGATTATTTGACACTGAAGCCCAGTCAAGTCTGCCTAGCCTTTTTCATTGACTGTTTAAGAGATGGGAAATGAAAAACCGCTGCCTAAAGGAGGGAGACTGCTCTTGTGCATCACTATGTCACGCTTTTCAAACAATGACTGCAACCCATTTCAAGTCCATTCAGTCTGAATGTATTTACTTTCACTCCCCCCTACTCCAGTATTGCCCATTTAATCAAATCTTCACTTTGTGTGATGGCAGACCAAGTGCGAGTTCAATATTGAAGGTGCTAAATTGAATACCTGAAATAAATACAAATCTAATAATAGATCTTGATAAGTGCAACAGTATTAAAGTGGAAACCAAGCGTCTGAGAAATAGGGGAAATAAAACATCTTTGGTCACCTCTTTAAATTACAGCCATAACTCTTTAGACTTAAACCTCTATACCAACAACTGCAGGAAAAATGTAGTCTAAAGCAGGTTGCACACTGGACATGGAACGCCATCCAGTAGCACTGCACAACAAACATGTCAGGGCAGTGCATAGAGGCAGTCCAAAACAGTAAATTTGTAAATACCGTACAGCGAAAAGGTACTGTATATACAAAGGTTTTTGCACAACACTGAACAAAGTGATGTTGATTAGTCTCAGAGCCCCTTCTCCATCCCCCAAAAAGCATAATAACCTTTTTCAATTTAATAATAACAATTATTATTATAAAACATTACTCATTATATATTGGCATAGTAAAAGGCTGAATTCACATGACTTTCAGAAATTCTTAGTATTTGGTATAAGGAAATTCTGAAATACATGTACATGTACTCAATTTGGTATGCTGATAATATACAGTTGAAGTCAAAATTTACACACACCTTAGCCAAATACATTTAAATGCAGATTTTCACAATTCCTGACATTTAATTGTAGAAAACATTCCCTGTCTTAGGTCAGTTAGGATCACTACTTTATTTTAAGAATGTGAAATGTCAGAATAATAGTAGAGAGAATGATTTGAGCTTTTATTTCTTTCATCACATTCCCAGTGGGTCAGAAGTTTACATACACTTCGTTCGTATTTGTTAGCATTGCCTTTAAATTGTTTATCTTGGGTCAAATGTTTTGGGTAGTCTTCCACAAGCTTCTCACAATAAGTTGCTGGAATTTTGGCCCATTCCTCTAGACAGAACTGGTGCAACAGAGTCAGGTTTGTAGGCCTCTTTGCTCACACACGATTTTTCAGTTCTGCCCACAAATTTTCTATCAGATTGAGGTCAGGGCTTTGTGATGGCCACTCCAATACTTTGACTTTTTTGTCCTTAAGCCATTTTGCCACAATTTTGGAAGTATGCTTTGGGTCATTGTCAATTTGGAAGACCCTTTTTTAACTTCCTGGCTGAAGTCTTGAGATGTTGCTTCAATATATCCACATAATTTTCCTTCCTCATGATGCCATCTATTTTGTGAAGTGCACCAATCCCTCCTGCAGCAAAGCACCCCCACAACATGATGCTGCCACCCCCATGCTTCACGGTTGGGATGGTGTTCTTTGGCTTGCAAGCCTCACCCTTTTTCCTCCAAACATAGTGATGGTCATTATAGCCATACAGTTCAATGTTTTTTTCCATCAGACCAGGGGAAATTTCAACAAAAAGTAAGATCTTTGTCCCCATGTGCACTTGCAAACTGTAGTCTGGCTTTTTTATGGTGGTTTTGGAGCAGTGGCTTCTTCCTTGCTGAGCAGTCTTTCAGGCTATGTGGGTATAGGACTCGTTTTACTGTGGATATAGATACTTGTCTACCTGTTTCCTCCAGCATCTTCACAAGGTCCTTTGCTGTTGTTCTGGGATTGATTTGCACTTTTTGCACCAAACTATGTTTATCTGTAGGAGACAGAATGAGTCTCCTTCCTGAGCGGTATGATGGCTGTGTGGTCCCATGGTGTTTATACTTGCGTACTATTGTTTGTACAGATGAACGTGCTACCTTCAGGAGTTTTGAAATTGCTCCCAAGGATGAACCAGACTTGTGGATGTCCAAAAATTTTTTTTCTGAGGTCTTGGCTGATTTCTTTTGATTTTCCCATGATGTCAAGCAAAGTGGCACTGAGTTTGAAGGTAGGCCTTAAAATACATCTACAGGTACACCTCCAGTTCAGTACACCACCTATCAGAAGCTAATTGGCTAATTGTCTAAAGGCTTGACATCATTTTCTGGAATTTTCCAGGCTGCTTAAAGGCACAGTTAACTTAGTGTATGTAAACTTCAGACCCACTGGAATTGTGATATAGTCAATTAAAAGTGAAACAATTTGTCTGTAAACAACTGTTGGGAAATTACTCATGTCATGCACAAAGTAGATGTCCTAAACGACTTGCCAAATGTATGTAAACTTCTGACTTCAACTGTACTGTAATTTGTAATTAATGTACATGTATTTGTATTCAAGTATTTGTATTCAAGTGCAAAATACAAATACTTTCACTAGTGAATTGTATATTTACTGAAGGCTATATCTACTAGAAAACAAACATTTCCAAAATATACAATATACTATATATATATATATATATATATATATATATATATATATATATATATATACACACAGTACTGTGCAAAAGTTTTAGGCACTTGGGAAAAATGTTGCATAGTGAGGATGTCTTCAAAAATAATGGCATAAATAGTTTTCATTTATCAATTAACGTCATATAAATTCCAGTAAACATAAAAAATCTATCTCTTTTTTGGTGTGACCACCTTTGCCTTCAAAACAGCACCAATTCTCCTAGGTACACCTGGATACAGTTTTTCTTGGTTGTTGGCAAATAGGATGTTCCAAGCTTCTTGGAGAATTTGCCACAGTTCTTCTATCTATTTTGGCTGTCTCAATTGCTTCCGTCTCTTCATGTAATCCCAGACTGACTCAGTATTCAGTGGGGGGCTCTGTGGGGATCATGACATCTGTTGCAGGGCTCCCTGTTTGTCAGGGTTGTATGTGTTTTTGTTCCATGCCATGTTAGTTCCTGTTTCCTTGTCATGTGATCTTGTCATGTGTTTCCCATGTTCTTGTGTCTTGCCCTCATTGGTTCATTGTTTTATTAGGTTGTTAGCAGACTTGTTATCTTGTTTAGAGTTCTAAGTGTTCATTGGATTTCATTGTCATGTGTTATCCCTTGTCCAAGTATTTAACCCTCTTGTTTGCCATTGTCCATGGTCAGGTATTGTTTGTGTAACATTGTGTTATTAGTCTAGTCTAGTCTAGTCTAGTCTAGTCTAGTCAAGTTCATGTTTATGTTTTGTTGTTTAGTCAAATTTAGTCAAGTTCATGTTTGTTTTGTTCACGTTTGGATTTACGGTTTTTGGATTTCACGTTTATATTAAACTGCACTTGGGTTCTTCACATCATCTCGTCTTTGTCTGCCTGTCATTGTTACTGCCAGCCATCATTACACTATTCTTCTATTCTATTTGCAGAAGTAATGTTTGGGAGTCTAACATTTATATTTCCTACTGACACACTAAAGCTGAAAATATAAATAACCATCTTAAGACAAATGTTTTTGTGAAGCATCTTATTTGCTTAAGACTTTTGCACAGTACTGTATATAATTTTTTATTTTTTAAATAAATACTTAATCAAAACTGGAGCACACACATATAAATATACAAATAACAGTGAGACCTTTAAAATCATATGTTGTTCCGGTGGTATCATGATCTTTGCTATACGTGTTTATGTAGATGCGAGTGGTCCCAGATTCAGAACCCCTTGCTCTGGGTACACAGCTTTTTAATAAATCAAGCAAAATTGCAGCTGCATAGCAGTGGATGTCAGAAATGACAACAGTTGGTTGCATATTTTGTGAAATCTATGAAACAGATAGCAGAAAGTGGAATGAGATGTGGAACGAGCAAGCAGTTTCATGCTGCTCAAGATAATGTTGCTGCTCTCGAATATGCCACCTAAATTATAATATAATTAATAATTATATATCACACATTTGCACATATACAGCAAAATTTATTTGTTTTCACATATCCCAGCTAAGCTGGGGTCAGAGTGCAGGGTCAGCCATGATACTGCACCCCTGGAGCAGATAGGGTCACGGGCCTTGCTCAAGGGCCCAACAGTGGCAACTTGGCAGTGCTGGGGCTTGAACTCCCAACCTTCTGATCAGTAACCCAGAGCCTTAGCCACTGAGCCACCACTGCTCCACAACCAGCATCTGCAACTAACTAGAATGAGGGGTAATGTTTAATGTAATAAATGCAAACTTTTTTTTGAGCACGTACACTCACTTAATGGAGATGGAATGTGTTCTGTTTGATCATCATAAAAAAACAACAAAAAACAATGGACCAATCTGGAGCATACACAAAATTGAATGAACTGACAAACAAGCTGCCATTATTTCCCTTTTTGAATCGAAGGTGCCAGAACGCTGTTCCAGACCATTCCAGCTCAATTTAACCTATGCTTGTACCGATAGTTACATCTTTAAACAGACTATCTGCTAAAATGGCAATGGAAATTGATGACTGTGACTGTGTACAGAAATAGAAAATACCAGCACACACACACACACTTAGGGAACCTTGAAACAGCCGCAATGTTATAAAATACTCAGGAGTCATGAATATTATTAAACTTGTTACAGCAGCTTCACCGTAAAATGTAGCTTATTAAACACATTTTGAAAAAACACGTGAGTAATGCTCATTTCATTTAAGCATGATATCCAATCCAAGTCAAGTCAAATTTATTTGTATAGCGTTTTTCACAACAGGCGTTGTTTCAAAGCAGCTGTACATGAAATTATGCTATAACAGAAAATTAGGGGTGTAACGATTCGCTCTGACAATGATTCAATTCGATTATGATTCTCAACCTAAAAATTACGATGCTTTGTGATGCTTCGTGAAATCTGAAACCAGTAATTACAGATGAAATTTCATGCGCAGGAAGATATGATCCAGGTTTTAATGGAGCAGGCTCAGCAGGGTCATAGAATGAAAAACTGTCTATTAGTAGCATGTAAAGACAGCTGCAAACGTAGTTTACGATTTGAAATTCAGACTTCAATTGGCTATAAATCCGCTATGCGCTGTGGTAGATGTAAATAATGTTGTATTTTATTCTTCATGATTTGTGAATTCGGATGACATCATCCTCCACTCCGCAATCGTTCCTTTAAATTTTACAACTTTCTATTTTCTGATCCAAATAGCTCCAAAAGTTGAACACATAGAAGACTGAAATCACTTTCTTCTTGATCAGTCTGATTTATGATTTTTTTCACAACAGTTTGTTTTCCTATCAACCCTTTTTAAGCCCATGAGTCGTGAAGGTGAAAAATAAGCCTTCTTCACTTTTAACAGCTATTTTCAGCAAATACACAGTTTGGGTTCATGCAAATTAAGTATTAGATAGAGCATGATTTTTGAAAACATGTAAAGACGGTAACAAGGGATGTGGTATCCGTGAGTTTCCTATTCATTTTGGGATAGGGAAAGAGGCACCAGGCGGCTAAATGGAGACGCCTCCGCTTGTCAAGCCCGTTCACGAGAGTTAAATCGCATTTTCATGCAGGACTGTTTGCGGCACACACCGTGTAAGATAGAAAATGCTTTATCTTTTTGCGGCTGCCACGTGTCATTGACCAATCACAGGTGACTGTAATCAACTGGTCGTTACCTTTGTTGTGGAAAATGTTGAAGATTCTTTCCCTCTTGGCAATTAATCTCTCAGAGTCAGGGGTTCCAGATGCCAAAGGTAAAAGTTTATTGAGCAACCAATAAACTTGAGAAGGCCAGCTGTCTGCTCTGCCCTCTCAGTTCCAAGCTCCTAATCTTTATACATTTCTGTTATCTCTTCTGAACCCATAAATTGTTCATTCTCATGATCTCTAACCAATGGGCTTGCTTGCCACCATTGTTTCTCAGACCATCTGACTTCTTTCTAATGGTGGAATCCTAGGAACCCATCTATTGTTTAAAAACAGAACATTTTGGTCCCATTTACTTGGAAAGTGTACATTCTGGGTAAACAGGTTAAGGTGATTATACATAATGAGTATCCCATCTAATGGGTTAACTTAAGCATAGTAAGCATCTTGTCTATTGAGTTAACATGACGACAATCCTATATACTGCCTATATTGTGCCTTATGAATGCCTTTTCCACTCTGTATATTGTTGAGTGTGACATCATACATACATTTCACATGATACAGCCTTCTGGTTCATACAATGCTCATACTTTTTCTATATTTGATATTGAAAATATACTATATATCTCCCCCCTTTGAGACTTGTCACAGTCTCACCCCTATGGCCCTCACCCAGAGTGCAATCCCACAAGTCAGCCTCCTTTATTCCCACCAGGTGACCAATGTAAGTCACACATTTTTCTAACAATGACTGCTCTTATGGAACTGCACTCTGGAGGAGAAATAAGACCAAACATCTCCCTCCACATTTGGCCAGGAGGAAGTAAAATCTTTATCTCCCAAGCTAAATTCTTTCTCAGGGGTGACCTTAATCAAAAACAATCAACTTTTTGTATAAAAGCATGTGCATGCAATCTTAGCCTTGCGTTATGTAAATTAACATACTTTCAGTGATTAAACAATATTAGTATATTACTCAGAATGATGGTACATCCCACAATGCCAGAGGAACTCACAGACATTTCCGGTAGCCTGGAGTGCTATCTGGTGGTGTTGGAGCAGACAGCGGGTTTTTAAACCACCAGTAGAGTCTTGCACTTGCAGCTAAGCACTGAGGTGCTCGTTGATCCTTTCTTCATATAATTTCTTCTGGCCTTCCAGTGGTACTTCCCGTGTTTTTTAAAGTTTAAACATGTATACTATATTTAATTTAAAAGTAATTTTCTTGGTTAATACATTCAGAAAAACACTAACTTGATTAAACATCAAACATTATAATTTGGATGGTTAAAAGAAGATGATAACTAAATTTAAAAGTAAAATTCAAACAATAAATGATATTCAAGGAGTACATAGCTTGATTAAACAGTGAACATCATAAATTGACTGTTTAAATAAAAAGGATAAATGACATTTGGAAAACTTCAAAAAAGTAAAAGAATAATAATTTCAGGAAGGGGCATTTGCCAAAATAATAAACATAACACCCTCTATCTTCCTGCCTACTCTACCCATTTTATTCTAAAGTACTACCTAATTTTATAATAAAAGAAAATACAATGAGTATGCTGACTCCCTCACTATCCAGAACAATAGAAAATTGGAAATAAAGAGTCAAAAATAAAAAGGCTCCCCTTCCCTACCACTTTTATGTACTTCTAAATTTTATTACAATTCGTTCAGCTCGTCCAGTCCAGGACCTATGGTTATGGGGCGCATAGTGGCTACGATGTCAATTCCAGAAGGTTTCACAGACACATTGACCATCTGTCTGGCTACAACATTAGCCATCACTGATCTGAGAAGAGGCACAATACAACAAAACTGCAACACAAAAATAGCAAAAACTACAACTATCATTACTCCCACTTTAATAAGCCACTCTCTCCAGGATCCAAATAAATTATCAAACCAGTTTCCAACTTGCTGGTCTCTCCCTGCATTTGCAGTCACTTCTTCTCTTACATTTTTCAACTTCTTCATTGCTGCTGTAAAGGAGCCATCAGGAGCTGTATTATTTGGGATATAAGTACAACAGTCAGCTCCAAACATTACACAGACTCCTCCAATTCAGTGCCTGCCTATTTTGCCATGTCATTTTACTTGTAGCAGCTAACTGTTCCTGTCTGATGGTTTTCTTTAGGTTTAGCCTTTGAATTTATGGACGGGATCTCAAAATCATAGTCCTCATATAAGGGATCAAAGGAACTCTTTTTAATACATTTATTTACTTGAGTACCTTGTGTCGATTCAGTGCCATTATGGAGACCATTGGAATTGTGAAGGGGACTACTCGAGGTTGGCGGGGTTGAGCGTGGGAAACTCAACATTCCATGGGTCTTCTGGAGATTGTTCTCTGGAAAGCCTTGGGTCTGGGGTAACTGCTGCATCAGGTGTATCAACATTACTATCAATATCAGGACTTCTCTCACCTTCCTGTCCTGTCTCCACTGCCTGCGGTACATCCTCCTGCATCTGCCCTTCATCTCCTGTTTCAGCATCTTCAGTTGCCCTAGAATGAGGTATAACAGCATTACTACTTTCTCCTTCCTGCTCTTCACTTCCTTCCCCTTGTTCTTCCCTTTCTTGGTCATGGATTTCAGTTTCTTTTTCAGCCTCAGGGGAAGTCACGTTTGAGTCTTACTGTTCCTCTTCTGCTCTGTGTACCTGGTCTTGTGGTATTCGTGGCATAGGTGCTCTAGTGCAATGATTCAAATGTTACCACGTTGTACTACTTTCTACCTGCACTGCTGTTGGGGTCGCCCTTACTACCTTAAAAGGTCCTTCCCTTCTGGGTTCATTCCACCTCCTCCTAAAGACTCTCAGGTACACCCAGTCTCCAGGAATTATTGGACAGGGCACTTCTTCTTCTAGTTTGGGTCCCCTGTTCTGTTCCTGTGAATAAATGGCTTCATGTGTAGCAGTTAATTGTCTCATGTAAGCCCTTAATTCCATCTGCAACTGCTCTAGAGGTGGGCCTTCATATTGATCTCTCAGGTATGGTACTGGCATGGGTCTTCCTATTAGCATTTCATGCAGTGTTAAATTGGTGATTCTATTAGTCTGCATACAGTAATTCATCAGTGCAAGGTGTAAGGCATCAACCCAATTGAGTTTAGTGTCAACACAAATTTTGTTGATCTTAGCTTTGAGAGTTCCATTTACCCTTTCTACCATTCCCTGTGACTGCAGGTGATAGACACACCCTAATCTTTGTTTTATTCTCAGCTGTTGTATAACTGTTTTTACTGTTTTTTTTTAATGAATGCTGAGCCGTTGTCAGAACTAATTTGAGATGGTATGCCAAATCTTGGAATGACTTCTCTGGTCAAAAATTTGATCATCTGTCTATTATCACCAACATATCTCTTTGCCTCTGATTGATTTTAGCATGTCTACATAATCCATTACCAGATGCTTAAATGGTCCCTCTGGGACTGGTTTATGACCTATTGGTGCAGATGTACCCTTTCTGACATTATTTTACAAACTTCGCATTCAGTTAAGAACTCATCTACCATTGCCTGTAGATATGGGGACCAATATCCCTGTCCTTTTATTTTCCTAATCACCTCCCTCCTTGTGCAATGGTCAAACCCATGCACATCTGAGATTAGAATAGTAAGTAGTGTTGTTGGAGCAATCATGTGTCCTTCATGGGACCGCCATATGCCATTTACATCTCTACTTGCACCACTTGCTGCCAGACCGCAAGTTCATAAGGGCCAGCTTGATGTTGCATTTGTGCAATATCATCTAATTGGGGCTGAGGCTGAATCAAAACTGATACAGTTGCCATTACTGCAACTTGGCATCCTGAGGCCTTTTTAGCATTGGAGTCTGCAGCATTGTTGCCTTGAATAACAAAATCATTACCTTTCTTATGTGCTTGACATTTGTTGATAGCCAATCTTTTTAGATGCATCATTGCTGAAATAAGTTTAGTTATCTGATCACTGTGCTGAATTGGAGTCCCATCAGTCTTTTTAAACCCCCTTTGTTTCCAGACTGCTCCAAATAAATGGCACACACCGTGCACATATGCAGAATCTGTATAAATATTTACAGTTAGAATTTTGGCTAGTAGGCAGACCTCAGTCAGTGCTTTCAATTCGGCCAGTTGTGCTGAGCATGATTGTTCACAATGCTGAACCACAACTGGGACAAAATATTTGTCTCCCTCTTGACAATGGCATACCCAGCATGATTTCCCAGATGGTCTCTGAAACATGACCCAGCAACAAAATAATCCGTCTCTGCATCATTAATTGGTGTTGATTCTAGATCTGGTCTTAAACGTGCAAAAGCTAGGGAATCCACCACACATTCATGAGGTGTTCCCTCTCCTTCTAGAGGAATGTAATTGGCTAGATTTACTGTCATGCATCTCCTTATGGTAATGTCTGGGTAAGTTAGTAGTGTTGAATACATCAAACACCTAGCTTGAGTTAAAACAAATCTTCCTTGCTCTTACAACTCTGTAACATTATGGTGAGTGTAAATCACTTCTGGGTAGTCTATGGTGTAGCAAATTAGCTTAAAAGGGAATTATTTATAATTAATTATAACTGGTTATAATTAATAATAAATATTTAGATTAGATCTTAGAATTAACTGTAGCAGAATCGATATTACAATTACTTGATCTGTCCGTCCAGCAAGCAGACAATATAATTATTTATCAATTCTTGGAAGATTACTTTCCTGGCCAAGGAACAATAGCCTTCCTACTTATACAGTGCTAGCAGTAGTTTAGCATGTAGCAAGGAGCAACATTCAGTGACTTTGAATTGTGAGAGGAACACAGAGACAATCAATTGTGAATATAAGGGATTTAATAAATGAAACTATAACTAACATACAAACAAACTAAGCAAAACATACATATATAGAATGAAGGAAAGTAAGGAAAAGAGAGAGAGAAGAGCACAGAATGGCAATATTTCACATCAGTTAACCACAACCTAAATGAGAATCATCAGAGGCACAATTCACCTTAAAAGGGGTTCAAACTTAAACGCGCATCTAATCAGTTGTAAATGGTTACTTGCATTGGTTTGTTGCTGAATAAGAGTCTTGATGCGGTAGACGAGGTTCTCGACGATTTCTTTAGGAGTGAGTTGAAGAAGTCCACAGGAAATCCACAAAGTTACTTGAAGGTAAACACTGCCAGAAGGTTAAACTCAAGAGAGAGTTTTGGAGTGTGTTGGTCTCAAGAAGAAGAAGTTTTGAGCGATGATTAGTCTGCGCTCTGGAGTTTTGATAGTTCATTGCCGCACCCATTTTGTGGGTGGAGTGGCCAATCAGAGGCATGCATTTTGAGTGGGAGAAACATCCTTTGTCTCCGTTTATGGCCCATTCGCATTTTATTGCTGATCTGGACCGCTAGTGCAGCTTTTAATTCAAAACATAGTAAGAATTGTTCGATGCATTTCACGATCACATGGTGTACATTATTGTGTGAGAAATAAAGGGAAGATCATTTTGATACCAAGAAGGTAACCTCCAGACGATATTAAAGCAGAGATACACTCATACACTTGAATATATGCGTTTAACGTCTAACTAATACAAGTAAAGGGTTTTAACCAAGTTAATATAATAGGGGAATATACATACAACACATGCACATAGCAGATACATTTATAACTGCTTACTATGGCCTAAATAGAGAAAATGTCTTTAGGTGTGTGTGTGACGTGTATTGGAATTACTGGAGACAGACAACTGCTCTGGTGCCTGGCACAGGGGGGTCACCCCCCTTTCTGTGGAATGTGTTTGAAGCTTGATGGAGACACTTCAGAGGAGACCTGTTTTAGCATCCTTTTGATAGTGATAAAGACCATCTGCAATTTAGCACCCATATAAATGTAAACGTGGAGGCCAGGTCAGTAATTTATATGCAAATGTCAAAAGGCTAAAAGGTTTTTTTTCAAACAAAGTTTTTTTCAAACAAAGTGTAATTAGCCATCACTGATCTTACACAGACGTTACAATGGCCACAGACGAGGCTTTGTCATAGGCATAATACATTGCAGCAAGCCCCTGATAACATGGTGGGTAGCCTTGTGCCACAGGCGTCCAGTTTGGTGCTATAATAAGCTATTGGTTGCTTTTTTCTTCCACTACAAATCTCATGCATTAAGACTGCTGATGCATATCCGTCTCTCCTATCTGCCACATACAAATGGAAAGGTTTAGCATAGTCTGGGGTTGCCAGAGCAGGCACTGTCTGAAGCTCTTTTTTTCAATGACTCAAAAGCTATCAATGCATCAGTGTCCCATGTTAAATGAGCTCGAAGATTCTGATGCCCTGTCTGTTTCATCAATGCCCTCAAAGGGGCCATTTTGATAGCATAATCCTCTATCCAATCAGCACTGAACCTGTCATTCCTAAAAAGGTAATCATTTGTCCCACTGTTTGTGGTTGAGGTGCTTTACTTAATCCCTCCATTTGACTAGGTGATATAGCCTTGGTTTTATGTGCAGTGATTCATCCTAAGAATTCTACTTGTGGTAAGCAGTATTGCAATTTTTCTTTAGAGACCTTATGGCCTCCCTCAGCCAACTTAGTAAGTACTTTAATATAATCTTGGTGACATTGTTCTAATATTGCTGAACAAATCAGTAGTATTAATGTGCTATCAATTCTGAGATATTCCAAATCTTTTTTCAACACTTGGTTAAAAACATGTGGTGAATGCTTGAATCCCTGGGGCATTCTGGTGTAGGTATACTGTTTACCTTGATAGGTGAATGAAAAAAGGTGTCTGCTTTCTTCTGCTAGGGGAATGCTGAAAAAGGCAGAACACAGATCAATCACAGTAAAATAATTGGCAGCAGGAGGAACATTAGTCAACAGCATATGTGGATTTGGAACTTCTGCAGGCCAATCTTCTACTACTTCATTAACTGCTCTTAAATCATGTGCTAAATATCATTTTGACCTGTCTGCCTTAGCTACTGGCAATATGGGTGTGTTGCTATGACTTACTGTTTCAATCAACACCCCCGCTTTAAGCAGACCCTCAATAGTCTTTTAAATTCCTTCTACAGCTTCTTGCTTTATGGATACTGAGGCTTTTTTGGCAACTGTGTTCCTGGTCTAACTTTGATCCTAACTGGATTAGCAGATTTCACTAACCTTACATGTTGTCATGTTGAGACCATAATTCAGCTGTTATTGTTTTTCCATTTCTAACATTAATTCAGCTGTTTTTGAATCCAGTTTTTCTTTTTCTTTAGTAGTTACCACAACCCTTGGAACGTCATAATTGTGGTACACATGTTTTTTAAATAGGTTTTGTCTGGTGACTCAAAAATTAAAGGATTATCTGTTTCTTCCCATTTTTTCTTCTCTGCTTTCTTCATCATTTGTACTAGATCTTTTACCTGACTTCCCTTACTTGCATATAAGGTAACATGTGGAGTTGAACCTGATACTTGGAACCGTTTTTCAATGAAGCTGCATTTTTCAATTTGTAGCGCAGCTCCCTCTGGTCCTACAATTATGTATTCCAATTTTGCTAGCTTTCTTGTTGCTTCATCTCTTTCCCTTGCCACTAGCTCCCCATTCTCTTTTATCTTTTGTTTGATTTCTTCTATTGCTTCTCCCAGATCTTTCTCATGTGTAACTTCCTCTCTTGACCCATCCTCATATTCTTCTTTTTGTCTCTCTTCCATATCCTTTAGGATCTGCATTAGCTCCTGACGTGTGTACAGTCTTTCAGCGTCCTCACATCTTTGTGCTTCTTCTTCCCTTTCTTCTATTTCCCCTCTATTTTCATAGACTGAAGCCTCCCTTATTCTTTCTTTATTATTCTTACTTGTGTATCAGCCTCTATTTCCACCTCACCTATTATATCTAATGTTCCTTTTATAAGAGGCATTTGTTTGTCAATTTGCTCAAGAGGTGGAGCATATGGAGGTGGTCTTTTTATTTTTCTTCATTTCTGTCATCCAATGCTCTTTTTTGCTGTCTCTCACAGACATTCCTTGGCTTTTAAACAATTGCAGTATCCCTCTCTCTTTGTCTCTTTTCTCTTCCCTCTTTTTTCCTTTGTCTTTAGCCTTATGATTTTTTATTAATGCCTCCATTTCTCTACACATAGCTACATCAAATGTTCCCTCTGCTGGCCATTTTGTGTTCAACCCTTTTGTTCTTTTCTCCCATTTCTTGGAAACCTCCCTTATGATGTCTCTGCATACTGGAAATTCTGTGCATATCTGTTCTACAGGTGTTGATGCCATTGTTGTCTATTACTAAGATATATTCTATGTCTTTATTATACCTCTCTAACCCCAGATTGTTCTTATTACTAAACTAACCTTCACGAGGTTGGTCGGACAAGGACCACTAACAGTATCCGACCCCTGACTTCCCCTGGACTTTTGCTGGGTTGAGGACTTGTAACTGTTCTTTTAAGGCATTCTATTAGTTTTCTCAGATACTTTAAAACAGCATTTATTTGTTTTTTATTTAATGGTTTTGCAGGTGATTCCTCTGCTCCTATCCTGTATGAATTATTCTGCATCCAGATAATGTTTCTCCTTGGGGTAATTATATCAAAGATCCAAAGCACTTCTGCAGCAAACCAGCAGCCTGTGGGAGTTATTCCTCCTGCCCAGTGCATAAAAGTGAGAGATGGGGTTAATTCTACTTGACACTTTTCTTTGTCTGGGGGTCTGAACATTACCGCTAGTCCCATTCGTAACTGAGTGTGTGCCATCATCTGTGGTTGTCAGTATGGTCTTCTTTGTGTGTGTGTGTGTGTGTGTGTGTGTGAGGGACAGTAAGCTAAGCTCCACCCCCCCCCCAGTGTATGGGATGTGTAATATGGAAATGTGGTGTCTAAACTAAAGTGTACCCTATCCATAGCAATAGAAAAGAGCTGCATGAATATTCTAACATCACTTTTGTGTTTCACAGAGGAAAGAAAGTTTTACTGGTATGTAACAACATTATGATTAATTTTTCTTTATTATATTGCTTTAAGACTGGGGTTAGGGGATTCAATCAACATTCCTATCAGCCAACTTTACCTCTAATTTATGGGTAGTTCATATTTTGGGTTAGGGTAGAATCATAATGTTGTTCCAGGATCAACAAAGGATATATATCCAGTAAGTTGTCCTTCTTCTTCCTAACGATGTTCTCGGCATGGTACAGGGTCCGTTATTTTGCATGCAGCTTGCCACTTTTTCCGATCCAGTGTATCTTCTGAGTTTATTTTGACCGCATGCATATCTTCTCTGATGGTATCCATCCACCGTTTCTTTGGTCGACCTCTTGGTCGCTGGATAGCCGGATCTAGTATCATCGCTGTCTTCACCACAGAGGCCTCGTGTCTTCTGACTACATGTCCATACCACTGCAGTTGGGCCTCTCAGATATTGTCCTGGATTGAGGCCACGGCGAGTGTCTTCCATACATCGGTGTTGGTGACTCGGTCCAAGTTTGTTAGTCCTAGCGTCCACCTGAGCATCCGCATTTCCATGGCGCTGTTTCGTGCCTCTTTGTGGCTGCACAGCATTCAGCTCCAAACAATGCGACTAGCCTGATGACTGATTTGTAGATCTTTGACTTCAGGGGCAGTGGGATCTTGCGTTCGCACAGGGCTCCAGTGACCTGGCGCCACTTCATCCAGGCCGTATTGATGCGATGGCGGGCATAATGGAGTGATTCGCCATCCGCTGAGACACGCGAACCAAAATACTTGAAGGTGGTGACTTTATTGAGGTCTTGACCGCGAACTGTGATTGATCCATCCACTTGGTCTCTGCACTCAAGATATTCTGTCTTTGCGATGTTTAGGCGAAGTCCGAAACTGGCCAGGCATTTGTCCCAGATCCGTGTCTTCTGTTCGAGTTCCAGCCGAGATTAATCTGCCAGTGCAACGTCATCAGCATTGAGAAGAGTCCACGGAAGCAGAGTTTGGATGTCGATCATCACCGTATCCATGCATAGGATGAAAAGTAGTGGTGATAGGGCCGATCCCTGATGGAACGCCCACCTTGATGTCAAATGGCGTCGATGTCCCAATGGCAGCTCAAACCACACTTGTTGCTTCAGATACTCCATGCCAGTAAGTTGTCCTGTTTGGTTAAATTATGGAATGCTGTGTTTGCCTGCCACACAGTGAAGGGTCTGACTGTAAGTGGGCTACCTGTGGTCTATTTTGATGTTTCCATTGTTCTTGATGTCTGAGGATCAATGACATGCGCCACTTTCCAGCTTCTTCATTAAGCTCTCCTGACACTACCTTCTCACCCTCTGGGCATCATCTCAAGACCTGCTGCTCCAGGTCCCAGAGTAGCACATGGATAACAGAGTGTTTCCACACTATGGCTTATGCCTGCAGCACCAGCAGCAGTAACTTTATCACATCTGCCTGTTTCTCATTATGGCTGACTGGAGGACAGATTTCACATGCACTAACGATATGGCTCCCAGCTACCTCCCCTATAACAGCGAGGAAGATCATTACAAGAGAGCTTATGCTCGGAACTTGTAAATGTTGCAATTTCCAACTTCCAACTTGGAAAAGTACAATAGAATGCCACTTGAAGTCAAACTTCCAACTTGAAAACTTGTATTGAAATCCACGATTTTGCTGATATGCAGGTGCATAGCATCACATGAACGTTCACACATTGTACAAATGCACAACAAATGCTTGCATTTCATAGCATAGTTTATCCTCTGCTAGGAGACTTCTTGACAATTGAACATCTGTAGACTTTTAGTGATGGGCGTTTTCGAAACACACTTCATAAAGCTTTGAAACTTTTATGAATAATTTCTTTCAAACCAGTGCATCAGAGCGTGTATCAGACTGGCCAAGTCACGTGATTTCAGCAAACGAGACTTAGTTACGTCACACTGTTTCGAAAAATTTTTGAAACTTTCCAAATGTTTCCCGATTACGCTAGAGGGCGTTGATCTCACAGTGAAACAGTGAAATCCTGAATCAGTGTTAAATGCAGGCTATAACTGATCTCGAGTCAGTTCAGCAATAACTTTGTTCTATAAAGTCAGACTGATAGAAACAAGAGTTGCTGATTTGAATTTAGTCATTTTAATTTTCTTGTCGATCACCTTGATTTGTGTTCCCACAGGAAAAAATATCAAAATATCTATGAGAAAGAAATTTGAGAAAGACAGAGATTATGTGATATTAAAAGAGATTTATATGTTTTACAAAAATGTAATCTGGAATTTCGATTACTGTATGTGATAAGGCACCTTCACTCTCTATTTTATTAAGTACAACTCGCATCACAAAGTTAGAAATGTAACATAGCATAGTGGTTAACACTGTACCCTTAAGCTTAAAGCACCTAATTTTTGAGTTTGAGTCCTACACTGACCGAGTGAACGTTTAGTTTTCAAATCTGTCAAAGCATAAATATATATTTTTTAATTTGTTCATACAAAACAAAGTGTTGTTTTAGAAGAAAACAAAAAAAAAATATTGTTTGGTATTTAAAATTTTAAAACAGTAATCATAAAAAAGCCAACATATATATGAAGATAAATATTCTGCAGAGATTCAGATCTATTTATTCCAGAAAGATGTAGACAACCATGAAAAATATATAACAAATACAGGGTACAAATAATTTCCAATGCATTGTGTCAAATGAAACTCTTTTGACTCGAGTTTTCGTAAAGCTACATTATTGCCATCACAACAAACTTTAAGATAAAGATGATTTAAATGTACTCAAGTGGAGTTTATTATAATAAATGTAAAAACCATGGAAGAAACCAAACAGTAAATCAAAAACAAAACAGAACATAAACATGAACTATGGATATGATCAAAAACCATGAACAAGTACACATTACAAAATCAATACGTGACAAAGGGCAAAAGACAAACACCACTATTATCAGCGCGATTATCAAGCACACGATTGGCCGCTGCTATAATCAATCACGAGAGAGTCCAACTACCCCCCCGCCCCCCAAAAAAACAACAATTATTTTTGTGTGTGTGTTACACTTTTCAAAAGATTTAGGAATACTAAAGAGGTGTGGGCACAACTCCAAAAAATAAGGTCGCAGGTCATTAAAGACCCAAGGTATCTGTTTAAGGGTTAAATGAGTTTTGCAAATGTTATTGTTAATGTTAGTGTTACACTTTCATGAGCGCATCTGGTAATTATTGATTCATTAATATTGTACCTTAGTAACCGTATTTTACTGACGTATGAACACACTGCTAAATATTACTCGTGAACATAAAGCAAAAAAAAAACAAAAACAAAAAACGTAACCCTAACCCTAACTGGCGCGGAAATTATACACTTCATTTCTACAGGCCATGGAAAGATTTTCATTTTGTTGTTCTATACTTCTAATACAGCATGTGGTGAGCTTAATCTTTATACCAATCTTTAGAAAGCAAAAATAATTAAATATGTCAAAAAGTTTCTTTTTCTAATATCATCAAGTCTTTGAAGAATTGTCATCCAGATGGTCCATGGCTGCTTTGGAGTGTTGGGGTGGCAGCACACACTCTTTGTCTCCTTCTCTTCTTATGCTTCTTTTGGTGCTCTCTCCAGGAGATAAGGATGCCCTACCAGCACTGCCACTTTCAGATCCAATTGCAGTACTTGCCTCATTACACAGCTGCTGTAAAACTGGCTGTCAGTCAGAGCTTTTGAGCTGAAGAGACAATGTGACCACAGCACATTGCAAAGGATAGCAGTTTGCTTGTTTGTTACTGCATTAAAGCTAACTGCTGTGTTGAAATACACAAAAGGGCCATTAGATTCCAAAGCACAGGCTGCATTATAGTTGCATTTAAGTACTGGGAAGGCTACAGCTCTTCTGATTTCTCCCAAACCCCTTTCATATAAGGTTGTCTTCTTTTTTTGATGGCACTGAACGTTATTGGCCAACGCATATGCATGCCAGCTGTCCAGTTTTGCTGTACTGTAATGACGTCATGCTTTCAGGTTACTTTTTTCCCCAGTCCTTATTGTTGTGATGTACCTAATCAGTGGGTGGGAGGAGGTGGCTGGATCTCTATTTATAGACATGATCTAGGGGTGACAATCAATTTTTGCTCCAATCTGACATCACATACTTTAATTACATAACTAACCTGGCTTGAATATGAACAAGTAATTAATGTTCATTGCCCTCGATCAGTAAATAAACAAAGGAGGTCTACCATGGCAGGGAGGTTAAGAGTCATTGTGATGAAAACTGCTCTCTCTCTCCTCCCATTCTGCCCCTGTCTATACAATTGTCCTTTCCTTTCCACTTCCCTTGCATACAAATATGACACATTTATGAACATCAGGTATTTGTGACTTATTAAACGGCCATAATTCTTGATATATGATGGGTCAATCATGGCATTCTGCAGACAAATATTTTTGTATAATGTCCGCTTAGCTGTATAATTGTCTGCAGTCTCTTTCTTTCTTCATAATAAAATAATTTCAACTCAAACTGAAATCTCATCTCAATTTATTTATTAATGGCATTTTTATGGTAAGTAGCCATGTAATAAGCAAGATAATTTACAGTCAGTCTGCCATTACCACAAAATAATCCCCTTCAGGGTGTTCCTGTTCACCAATTCAGGGTTTATTTTGCAATAATGACTGGCTGACTGTACATTATCCCATGCTTTGTCACATATATGTCCAGTTATTTACAAAACAATAGAATCAAACAACCTTGTCACAGAAGGTTAAATCCAATGCAAAACATAAAAAAGGGCTCAGTTTTCTATTTCCACGTTACAATATTACAAATCTCACAGACTATAAGGACTATTACTAACCTATCATCAAAGTCCCTCTACCAAAGCAGTTTCCATTAGGTGCTTTAATGTGCTTTAATGTGCTACCATCTACTGGTAAAAGTGGGTAAATAACACTCATTTAAAGGAGTAATTGACCCAAAAATTAAAATTCTGCTAAAATGTCAAAGCATGTTGCTCCAAACCCATATGCTCTTTTTTCCCCCCATGGAACACAAAAGCAGAGTTTTTGAGGATTAAGCAGCTCTTTCTCATGCAATGATGTCCATCAAGCTCCAAAAAGGAAAAAGCACCATTAAAATAGTCAAAACAAAGACGGGGAACATTTTCCAATCCGGTATCATGAGAAGTCATATTATACTATGAGAAGGCATACGACTTGTAAAAATAAATTTTGTGTATCACAGATTACGGAAAAAAGATAAACATCTGAGTTTTAAATGAGCATTCTTACGATTTTTCATAAATTTTAACCCCTAACCCAAACCTAATCCTAAACTTAACCATAAAGTCTTACCTCAAATCCAAACCCTAAACCGAACTATGACTTTTTCTTTTTAGAAAAATAACTTTTGTTCAGTGGTAAAATATGCTGGCTACCACCCCTGGAGTTTGCTAGCTCGCTAGTTCGAATCCCAGTGCATGCTGAGTGACTCCAGCCAGGTCTCCTAAGCAACCAAATTGGCCCGGTTGCTTGGGAGGGTAGAGTCACATGGGGTAACCTCCTTGTGGTCGCTATAATGTTGCTCGTTTTCGGTGGGGCGTGTGGTGAGTTGAGCGTGGTTGCCGCGGTGGATGGCGTGAATCCTCCACACACGCTATGTCTCCGTGGCAACGCGCTCAACAAGCCATGTGATAAGATGCACGGTCTCAGACGCGGAGGCAACTGAGATTCGTCCTCCGCCACCCGGACTGAGGCAAATCACTACGCGACCACGAGGACTTAAAAGCACATTGGGAATTGGGCATACCAAATTGGGAGGGAAAAAGAAATACAAAAAATAAATAACTTTTGTGAACCACCGAATTAAGAAACATAGTGGTTTGGAATGAGATGCGGGATTACAGATTATTAGTCATTTTTGTTTCATAAATATGGAATGAGTAACCAAAGTGTTGGATAGCAGGTTACCTACAATTTGATGCCTGTATTGTATCGATTTGAAATTATGTTTGTTGATTGGATGGTCTCCATGAGAATAAAAGTCGTACTTTTTGCACAAGCCAAATCGTACGATATTTTACAGTTTCACCATCTCATACAAAAGATTACGCGTTGTCATGAGATTATTTATGATGATGACTGAAATTGCAGTCCATTCATCACACAAAGTTATTGTATAGCTGTCACAACTATCCCTTTCATGCATGATTCAAGAGTCTCAATAATATGTATCTTAGAGCTGTTTCACCTTTGGAGCAATAGTTTGTGATTCTCTAATAAAGAACATATGAAGAACAAAAAACAAACACAACAACATTCTGTTTCCAGGCAAATGCAGAGATACTGTATGTTAACATCATTAAAACTCATTTTTAACTTCACCATCGCCGACATCAGCTCTAAAATCATAGAGGGGTGTCTTGGCTTCACAAGGTGACATTTTATCAGTGACAAATGTGTTCACAAGATTTTGGTCCCAAGGACACATATCCTCCATAAAGGACAAGATGTGTAATCAAATCCAGTGTCCGTCCTTTTGCTGCCTTTACACTCAGCACCACTGCAATGATCAGAGGGGAAAAAACATATCTATAAATCACAGCCGTTCCACCACATTCCTGTCATTTCAACAAGCCTGACAGAAAATAAATCATGTTTACTAAAATGTCATATTTGAGGGAGAACTGCTCCAAAAAATAATTACAGCTTCTACAATTTGGCATTGTTTTCAGATAGAGCAAAGATTGGAGAGAAAAATAAAACTGAGGATTTTAAATCTGAAAAAAATAAATAAATACAAATTATTTGTAAACATCTCATCTTACTTAAGGCATGGTGCTCATATGTTTTTCAATAAGAATGCCTCTTGGTGACATCATCAGGACAAAACATGCAGGGAATCCATTGTCAACAGTTACAAAAAAACTGCTATGGTATTATTATTGTTCTTTGGCTATACCTTGGTAATACCATGGGTTTTCTTGTTGTTTTTACATTTACCATACAGTAGATATCCAATGGTATCCTTTGGAGTATCATGTAAATTCCATGTTATATGAATATGATACTATGGTGCACTGCCAGTCAAAAGTCTGGACACAGTAACTCAATATTTATTATTCCAGTTCTGTGAAAAAGTATTTGCCTGATTTCTGCTGTTTTTGTGTATATCTCACACTAAATTCTTTAAAAAAATTCAAACAAAATCTAACATAAAACAAAGGCAATCTGAATAAACACAAAATATCATTTTTAAATGATAATGTTATTTATTGAATCAAAAAAGTTATCCAATACCAACTGTGCCTGTGTGAAAAAGTATTTTCCCCCCTTAGTTACTAAATCCCCAAATCTAAAAAACTACATTCATAATGGGGTTCAGCTGGACTAGACACACCCAGGCCTGATTACTGCCAGCCATGTTCAATTAAATCAACACCTAAATAGAAATTTTTCAGCAGCATGAAGTTGGCTAAAAGGTCTCAGATAAAAAGGTCTAAACTAAATTGGCATCACACTATGCCAGTGTCAAAAGAAATTCCAGAAATGATGAGGAAAAAGGTGATTGAAGTACATCAGTCTGGGAAGGGTTACAAATCTATTTCAAAGGCTCTGGGACTCCAAAGAACCACAGTGAGAGCCATTATCTCCAAATGGAAAAAACATAGCACAGTAGTGAACCTTCCCAGAAGTGGCAGACTTTCCAAAATTCCTCCAAGAGCGCAGCGACCACTCATCCAGAAAGTCACAAAAAAGCCAAGGACAACATCCAGGGAACTGCAGGCCTCTCTTGCATCAAGAAAGATCACTGTTGGGGCCTGGGTAGCTCAGTGAGTATTGACGCTGACTACCAGTCGCGTCACCAGGGTGTATTGAGTGACTCCAGCCAGGTCTCCTAAGTAACCAAATTGGCCTGGTTGGTAGGGAGGGAAGAGTCACATGGGGTAACCTCCTTGTGGTCGCGATTAGTGGTTCTCGCTCTCAATGGGGCATGTGATAAGTTGTGCGTGGATCGCTGAGAGTAGCATGAGCCTCCACATGCGGAGTCTCCGTGGTGTCATGCACAATGAGCCACGTGATAAGATGCGCGGATTGATGGTCTCAGAAGCAGAGGCAACTGAGACTTGTCCTCCACCACCCGGATTGAGGTGAGTAACCATGAAACCATGAAGAAGTAGTAGGAATTGGGCATTCCAAATTGGGAGAAAAGGGGATAAAAATAATAAAATAATAATAATAATAATAATAAATAAATAAATAAATAAATAAAGGTCACTGTTCATGACTCCACTATCAGAAAGACACTGGCCAAAAATGCCATCCATGGAAAAAATCAAACACAAAATTCCACAAAAATTCCACCATACTTGACCATAGGTGGTAGCGTGATGGTGTGGGGATGCTTTGCTGCTTCAGGGCCAGGGCAACTTGCAAAAATTGAGGGAAACATGAATTCTGCGAATGTCCGGTCATCCGTCTGTGAGTTGAAGTTGAAGCTCAAGCGCAACTGGATTATGCAGCAAGACCCAAAGCATAGGAGTAAGTCCACCTATGAATGACTCAAAAGTAGCAAAATTAAAGTTTTTGAGTGGCCTAGTCAAAGTCCTGACTTGAACCCGACTGAGATGCTGTGGCAGGACCTTAAATGGGCAGTTCATGCTTGCAAACCCTCCAATGTGGCTAAACTAAGCAGTTCTGCAAAGAAGAGTGGGCCAAAATTCCACCACAGCGTTGTGAAAGACTGATCTCCAGTTATCGGAAGCGTTTGGTTGAAGTTGCTGTTGCTAAATGTGGCACAACCAGCTATTAAGTTTAAGCGTGCAGTTTGTTTTTCACATGGGTGATATAGGTGTTGGATAACTTTTTTGTTTCAATAATAAAAAATCTATATTTTTGAAAACTGTATTTTGTGTTTACTCAGGCTGCCTTTGTTTTATGTTATATCTCGTTTGAAGATCTAAAACAATTTAGTTTGAAAAATACACAAAAACAGAAGAAATCAGGAAGGGGGCAAATACATTTTCACAGCACTGTACTAATTTTCCAAATTTTATAATAATAGTAAAGTCATCAAAACTATGAAATACCACACATGAAAGTATGGTAATTAATTAGTAATCAAAAGATGGAAACAAATTAAAACTATATTATATCTCAGCATCTTCAAATTAGCCACCCGTTGACAAGATTACTAGTGAATCAACTGACTTCATGATGTGCCACTGATGCTTTTAAAACAGCACTGGAGGAGTTGCCAATGCCATGTATGCTGGACACTTTTTGGCTGCTTTTCCTTCAGTCTGTGGTCCAAGAAACCCATTAAAAAAGTCGGTAACGCTTTATAATAAGGTTCCATTTGTTAATATTAGTAAATGCATTAGTTATCAAGAATAAACAATATATTTGTTACAGCATTTATTTATCTTTGTTAATGTTAGTTAATAAAAATACAATTGTTCATTGTTGGTTCATGTTAGTTCATAGTGCATTAACTAATGTTAACTAATACAACTTTTGATTTTAAAAATGAATTAGAATATGTTGAAATTAACATTAACAAAGACTAATAAATGCTTAATAAATATTGTTCATTGTTAGTTCATGTTAACTAATGTTGTTAACAAATGAAACCTTATTGTAAAGTGTTAACAAAAAGTCAATAAAAATGTTAGTTTTGTAAAGACATTCATGTGCTGGCATATGTGTCTACAAAACAAATTTCAAGCTTTTAAGCATAAGCCTTTAGATGAAAAAGTTCAAGTTTGTTCAAAATTTTGACTTATACAGTATATCAAAGTATCATAGCATTGACCATCTAGCACAAACATGTCAATTAATTTTATTACTACCAGCAGACAGATTTTCATATACTTTTAATTAAGCCACTACCATTTACAGTGAAGTAGATATTCTTAAACATGTCTTTGTTTTAATTGATCACTGTATGTTTAAGTGCAGATGAACTGTTCAGTGAAGGCTTCAAGTAGTTTTGGAATGGCCTCCTCAGTTGGGACATCCCGTCTCAGTTCTTGGCTCAGTGAGGTCACACCTTTCCCCACAAGCCCACATGGCACAATGTTATCAAACCAACTCATGTCTGTATTGCAGTTTAGAGCCAAACCATGGGAGGTTATGTATCTTCCACAATGGATACCTGCAAAAACATGACTATTAACAACGTAATACTCTCTTGAAGTCTCTAAATTTAGATCACAATCTAAAAATCTGAGACCACATTGAAAAATATGAGATTATTTTGTCTTGTTTACATGGAAATAAACAGTTTGAAGATTTGGAAAATGGAAAACAAAGAAGTTATGACAAAATGAATAGGAAATATTTAAGATTCTGGAATATTTTATCAATTAGTCACTAATCCAATAAGCAATTTTGTGACATTAGCCATTGACTTCTTTGTAGCATAGATCAGATTTCAGTGCTTTCATTGAAGCACACAAGATTCCTTGGAATATTCTCTAATCATTCTGGGAAAACCGGTGTTGTGTTGAAGTCTGTTCCCCCTATGTTCCCCCTATGTTTAATGTTTAACGGCACTGTCGAACTCTGTTCGCCCTATGTTTTCCCTTAGGTTAGTGTCGAAGTCTGTTCCCCCTATGTTTAATGTTTAAAGGTGCTACAGGGTACACTAACCTAAGGGGAAACATAGGGGGAACAGACTTCAACAGAACAGGTGTCTTATGACTAGTCGTATCAATACTATGAGATGGCATAATCGTAAGAAATCATAATTAAGTTGGCTTGTACAAAAACGTAAGACTTTTACTACCAAAGAGAAACATAAACAAGCCAACGAACAATGTTATTAGGTTTTTTCATAAGTTTAACCCTAACCCAAAACTAAATCTAACCATTAAGTTTTTAATAAGAAACTTACTGTTGTGTACCACGACATCTGGGTTTAAGACGAGACAAGGGAAGTGTATTACAGGTTACTGACATACATCAGTCATATGTATTGCAAAACATTGTACGGAATGAGTATCCAAATTTGTTTACAGACATTTCTTTCTTAAAAAGTATTGGATAGGAGGCTAGCTAAAATTTGATTCCTGTATTGTATCAATATGAAATTCTGTTTGTTGAATGGTTAGTCTAAAAGTCGTACCTTTTCGTAGAAAACAAGTCGTACTGTATCTTACGATTTAGCCATCTCGTAGGAAATTATTATGAGTTGTCAGGAGACTATGTTGCCTGGGACAACACTGACCATCAGGTTTTCTAAACTAAATTTAAACTTAATCTAAATTTAAGAGCTCATGGCAGCTTGTCATTATGTGGATTTTGGAGCTTCAAAATTTTGGCACCCATTCACTTGCATTGTATGGACCTACAGAGCTGAAATATTCCTCTAAAAATCTTCAATTGTGTTCAGCAGAAGCAAGAAAGTCATACACATCTGGGATGGCATGAGGGTGAGTAAATGATAAGGGAATTTTAATTTTTAGGTGAACTAACCCTTTAAAAAGTGGCGCTTTCACTTTTGGACCACACTTGAGTGAATTAATGGGCACTGTTTTTGTGATTGCGCAAAGCACAGCAGTATGTGCTACGAACGTGCTTAAGCACTATAATGCTAGCACTTTCAAAATAGGGCCCAGTGTTTCTAATGATAATAAAAACATTTTGTTCTATAGGCCTATGCTTAAATGCTTGATTTTTCTGTTTGTTTGTTTTTTGTTGTTAGTAAATCACTCAATACTGTTTAAAAAGTATCCCAGGTGGATACCTCATTAGTGCAGGGTTGTAATCTAGGCAAAGGGTGGCTACTCTGAAGAAATATAAAATAGTTTTGATTTAACATGTTTTGGTCACTACATAATTTGCATAATTCAGTTTGTGTTATTTCATGACTTCAGAATAATTTTTTTCCACACGACAAATCATTCACATGCATGATAATCATTATATTCCTGTTATAATATAGTGTGTTTTTATTTAAAATAAGAAAACTTTCATATGATTATGGTGAACTGAAATGGGTCACGCCAGGCTTCTCGTATTTATTGTAAAGAGTCGCACATGTTTTTTGGTCTGCGTCTGGCCGTGATTTCTAAATTGCCTAAATGTCCAGGATTTTGCTTTGTTTTCATATTCACATGCTCTTTATAGTCGCCATACTGTGTATAATTGTGATTTAAACCGATTTAAACCTAGCGCATCAGTGACATTTATGTGGCGTATCACGCTGTATGTGCATTAGAGAGCTCTCAACATTTCTCTTAAAGGGGTCATGACATGAGGAATAACATTTTCCTTGATATTTTGACATAAGAGGTCATTGTACTATAAAAACACACTGTAAGTTTCAGAACTCAAAACTTCCTCCTCACTGCAAAAAGAGCATTTGTTGAAACCAAGCTGCCAAAACGACTTGTTCTCTAATTCCTCTACATTGTGATGTCACAGTGTGGTAGACATTTGCATCTGACTGCCTCCACGACAACACATAAACACCTACTTTTATATAATTGATAGCCTTATGTATTTTGTACACTGTCGATATACCCTTTTGAAAGTTCTATTTTTAATTTTCTTTTTATTTCTTCTTTTTATTCTCAATTGGATTGTTTTATTGTCCTGTTGTACTGATTAAAGCAATAAAAAATAATGATAATTAAAAAAAAAACTTTACCTTATCACCTCCATAGCCCCGCCCAGTAGTGTTGAGCAGTGAGATGGCAAGGAGAGAGCAGGTCACTCAAAAACAGAGAGCCAATCATAACAGTGGGCGTTTACTGTTAAGGAGAAGCAGCACTGAAATCAAGCATTTCTGACAGAGGGTGAGAATGAGTGTGGGAAATTATCATATTTTACCAATATTTTACTGTTTTTTGTGCAAAAAACGTTACTAATAATAAGTGTACCGCAAGAAACATATTACAATAATAAAAAAGGCATGTCATGACCCCTTTAATGTACATTGTTTTGCACTGTTTGTTTTTTCTTTCTTTCTTTGTATGCAGCTAAGCTGCCATTGCTTCAGCAATACGAATGTACTTTTATTTGTTTTGCCAATAAAGCACCTTAAAGGGATAGTTCACCCAAAAATGAAAATCCTTTCATAATTTACTCACCTCATGTCATCCCAGATGTGTATGACTTTCTTTCTTCTGCAGAACACAGACAAAGATGTTTAAAATCATATTTCAGCTCTGTAGGTCCTCACAATGCAAGTAAATGGTGACCAAAACTTTTGATGTTATATTTATTGTACTATTTGGGTGAACTATCTCTTTAAAACTGAAACTGAGAGCGCTCTTAACCAAGTGAAGTGACCATGAGAAAAAAAAAAGCAATATTTCACGAATTAGGCAAAAACACGCAACTTACTATACAAAGGGAATAATGATATAACAATTATTTTCTTTATCAATAACAAAATAATGTAACATTATTTTTACAATTTACATTCCATAACTCTGCAAATAATTAAAAAAGTACACCTGTTTCACCAGACTCATGCTTGCCATGAATGTTAATTACTAAAATATTGGCTTAATATTGGCTAAATTAAGACAAATAGTACTTATCGGTGAAACTAAAACAAATATAATAAAAAAATGAGTCAAGTCCGTCCGAATGACAGATAAAGATAATTTGTAGTACAATGTCTGTGTGTGATCTGGCACTTGTCATTAGCAAAAAACTAAACAAAACAAAAAATAGTCTAGAACACAAATGGACTCATAACGGCTGAGGAAAGGGGTATGATTCATAATATTCACAATGAAATTAGAAAAGCCACAGTATAGAGGTCCACCCTGTTTCACCAAGGTCCACCCACTTGGAGATATCTGACCTCGCCACTGGGGCAACCCGTTGACTGCAAGTGTATGTATATAAAGAAAAATGAACCTAAAAAAGTTACTTACCAATTGCACAAATTTTATTGCTGCCCACCCAAACTCCTGTATCTGGTGAAGTGGAGGCTTTGATCCCAAATTTACTGCACATTCTGATCACAGTCCTTTCAAGTTCACACACGTACCATCTCATGCTCTTTTTAAAGCAGCCAAGATTGAGTACAGGGTAGCACACCAACTGACCAGGCCCATGGAAAGATATTAGACCTCCTCGGTTTGTACGGAAGAAGTCTGCACCCAGGGCTTTCAGTCTTTGTTCCTCCTCAGGAGGGTACGGGGCCTGTCTGATGCCAATGGTGCACACAGGTTCATGTTCACACAGTAATAAAGTATTTGGGCTGTTACTGAATGAATCAAGATGTTGCTTTATGTGCTGCTGCTGTATCTTCAAGGCATTGCAGTACGAAATCCTGCCTAAATGTACCACCTTGACAGCAGTCTTGCCAAGAGACATTGTGTTTGCAGATGGGTTTTGAAGCAGCAGCAGTTACTACCAAAGATAGTCTCCCCGTTGAACTATAAAGACGTAAAACATAGTCATGGTTACCTCTATATACTTAATTTGTCCATAAAATATTATTTAGAATAGCATGAGGGAAGTGTGTGTGTGTGTGTGGGCAGGTTTAAGTGGTTTACGAGGACTTTTTTTTAGGTTACAAACTGGTATTATGCTATAAATGTGGTTTATGGGGTCATTTCTAGTGTCCCCATAATTCAAATTGCTTAAAAAACATACTAAACGATGTTTTATTAAACTATATATACGTAGTACGTAAATATTTAATATATCAGAGTGTCTATTTACACTAAGTGCAAATAGCCCATCTTGTTGGCAGAGGAATTGTTCGTGATGGGGCAGAGACATTAAACTGGTTAACGGGTTAGACATTTAGTGGATTAACAGACTGGATAACTAAGTGACTATTTGAGCTCCAATACTATGGTGGAAACACAGGATTTTACGACAAACTGCACCCCCATGTGCAGCTGTAGTAGCTTTGGGTGTAACAAAGGTATGTGTTGTCACGCTGGAGATCGGGGTTTGAATCCCACCCCTTGACATACTATTTCCCATGTTTCTACTCTTAATGTTTCCTATAATTCTACTTATAGTAATAAATAAAAGAGATTCCTTGCAGTGATTTGGTCACAGTGAAGGTCGGGGAGTTGAGAGAAGGATTTGGTCTGGATAAATTTAACCATGGTTTTACTGTAGTAACATTGTAGTAACCATGTGTTTTGGTGGAAACTATATAGTTCTGATGTACTAACCATGGTGTTACTATAGCAACATGTCGTTAATTGTAGTTAATAGTAACCATGTTTAATTTTGTGGTTACTATTATTTTACAAGAAAAATACTATGGTGATACTATGGTTACTGTAGTAAAACCATGGTTAATTTTTGTAAGGTAGGGTTAGGGGTAGGGGTTGGTGTGGGGTGTCTGTGGGATTCCAATTAAACACAATAAAAATGCTGCAGTGATGCCGATAGCACACGTACATCACCTAGACATCTATTTGATGTGTGTGTTCACATCTGGAAGATGTATTTTTTAGGTTGTTTGCTCATCTGCAATACGTCTAAAAGACATTTCCTCTAGGATGTCAATAAGACCTTCAGCAGATGTCTTTGAGATGTTTATGATTAAGACTGTTTGTAAATCTGATATTTTTAAGATGTTTAGCAGATGTTATTTACAATGTGATGCTTTCCAGATGAAAAGATCTGGAATATAACGTATGTTAGTATTTAAACAGGGGTGTAAGAGTATCTGCCACTATTTGCACTAGAGTGCAAACAGCATCTAATGCTATTTGCTCTTAGTGCAAAGAAGATGCTTTTTGTTGCTTTTTACACTTAGTGCAAATAGCCTCTGCCTGAATATATGTGTGTGTGTGTGTGTGTGTGTATGTATAAGGTCATATATATAGTTTATGACCTTGTTATTGAACACTGCAGGTATGTGAATTATCAATATACACTTTGATGACCCATTTAATAGTAAATTTCTATATTAATGCAGATGATCTGGCAAAGTTCACAAGGGCATTTCACATTTTCATTTTTTATTGACCTACCACATTTCAAACGGAATTCAACACTGGCTTACAGGCTCTCGTTTAACATCAGCTTTAAAACGAAATTAACAGACTTGCATTACACAACGCCTTATGCATTTAAACTGAAGCTGGCTTCGGGTGATGGCCATTCAGAACTATTTTTTATCCATCTGTTATTACTCACTGTGCGCTGCCATGTTGCCAGTAGTGACCTCTCAGGAGGATGATGAAGGCGGTAAGTTTGGTACATTACTGCCACCTACTGGTCTGGGACGCCATTGTACAACTGGTTTGGGTGGCCTTCAAAAGAAGGTCTTGTTTTTGGGACTTGTTTTTGGGAGTAAATGTTCAGTAATTTTTATACAGATATTTGTATCCCTATAAATCTATTTTATAGGGATACAATGACCGTTTGACCTAGAGACATGAAACCAACTTTTATAATTATTATTATAATAATAATATTATAAAACACTCTATCTATATATTATTCTTTATGTAGCACAAAACTTGTTTTTGGGAGTAAATGTTCAGTACTTTTTATACAGATATTTGTATCCCTATAAATCTATTAAACTCAATGACCGTTTGACCTACATTAATGTGACCTTTAATATTAAAATACTTTGTCATTGTCCACCACTGTTTATAAGTTGATGTCACATGAACAGATGTTAAATGAGTCTTTTGGCTTTGTGTTATGCAAGGTCTTCTTTTCTTCTGCGTACAGTGTGTACTGTATGTTCAAGTGTATGTATACTTTCTTACAAGGTAATGACCAAATTGACCATATTTTTCTGAACTTACTGAATCAATAGATTTATTGTTTTATATGTTTTATATGTAGCTTTGTTTTTTAAGAGTTTAAATTGACTTTACAGGGATTTAAATTTTATAGACAGGTTGATTGAATTTCATAAAATGTAATAGAAAGTATTCCACATTTATTTGAAATTAAGTAAGAAGTTGAAGTCAAACTTTGCCTTCTGATATCTGGCCTATACACACATGTTGCATAAGTCCACACAAAGCTTGGCTTACATGAGACTAATGGGCCTAAGGTGCCTGCTTTGATTATTTGACACTTCTTTTGGGCTATTGCTTGGACTCCTTTATTGCTGTCTGCAGCTATATTTATAATTCTTCCTCTTGTGGCTGGGTGTCTATGGCAGCCCCTAGCACCATCTTGTAAAAAATTATGGAATTTGGAGTTTAAGTAATCTATAAATTTAAGTGCCATGTGCAAAGTGTATGTTAAACTGCTGGTCAGCCAATGCAGAGATCAAAATTGTTGGTGAATGGTAAGTAGCCTGGAGCATTACAAATATAACTGCTGTTATTAATAAAAATACTGAGATCCAACATTATACAAATGTGCCTTTATGGCATTAAATGCATATCAAATGTGAACAAGAACATAGAAGGGTATACTTTTTACCAGCTGTATAGGGTGTAATTTATAATGACCACTTTGTTTGTCTTTGTGTGTGTTATATTTCCCCAAGTGGGACAATGCCAACATTTCGGAAAGGAAAGGGAGCTGCAAGCGTAGACCTCTGGGGAGTTGCTGGGGGTGTAGATGCAGTTGTACTTCGTTTCCTGAACACTGAAATTTTACAAGACACCTTTGCAAACTCTGCGGTCAAGATTGGCAAAATAACTTTTTCAGAGTGACACATCAAAAAAATAGGAAGTGGTTATATGTCATGTGGAGGTACAATAGAAAAAATATCAGAGGACTAGTTGAAGCACAGAGCCAGCTGAAAGAAACAAGTTTTCCCATAGGAGAAGAAAATACGAAAAACACAGACATTAAAACTTAAGGCGAGGATGACAGTTCAGCAAACAATTCAGCCGTATCCAGTGTGAGTCATAAAAAAAAAAAAACGTTAACAGCTTCTTTAGCGCCTGATCAGAGAGAGAAAAACACATCAGAAGAACTGAGTAGGCAAGACACAGAACAGCCAGACAGATGGAGAGAAGGATTTTCCCAAGCCAGAAGAAAGGGAGGCAGAGTCACAGGAATATGATGAGGCATCATATTGGTCAGAGGAAGAATTCAGAAACAATGTAAAGTGAATGTAAAGAAGCAGCAAAACCATTTCTAAGAAATGGTACAGAAAAATGTTTTATCAAAACAAAAATTACAAACAGCAAAGACCACAAAACCAAAATTGAGAATGACTTTTCAGACATCTATTCAGAGGCATCTAGTGTTGGTCACAAAGAACCTTCAGGAGAAGAACCATTATTGTCTGTCTCAAGAGAGCATTTTACAGTATCGGAAAGTGATAGAGAAATATTGAGTTCTCAAGACATACAACAGCCATCCAGATATTTGATGTCTAGGACAGAGGAAGGTTTGGAACAGAAACATGAGGAATCACTAGAAAGTGAATCTGACAGGAAAATATTAGAATCATCCACTTCTGAAGGTTCAGATAAGGCAGCCAACAACAAAACTGTGTCAGATACAATAAAAAAACAGCGAAAAGCAAATATAGACAGGTGCCAGCAATTCCTTCAACCTTCAGAATTTTTATCAGTGCTAAAGACTGGAAGAAAATTACACCACAAAAATATTTCACTAAACTTCGAAAGCCATGGACCAACATACTTTACCAACAATTTAGAAAGAAAAACCCTTGCTGGGCACTTAATTTCACATACCAGCATCTACATTCCAAAGGCAGCAGGAAGAGACATTTGCCCTATCTAAAGGTAAATGCAGTCTGTACATTCTCTACTTGCAATGCACGGTACTCCTTCACAATGCAGAAAAAGCCCAATCCACTTTCCTGTAGCATCACAATGACTGTCAGGCGTGATGGATCAATCAGTCATCTTAAAGCAGAGACACAGTTTAGGCCAGCAAGCAACATAAGAAGAGGAAAAATAGCAAGATGTGTTTCTCATGGTGTTAGCCGGATATATTATAAAAGATTAAGCACAACACCTGTTCAAGAATTGATCTCAGGAAATGTCACGCATAGCTTGAATGAAAACATACTCAAGGTAATTGCTGCTGAAGTAAGAGAAAGCATGCAGATACATGAAAATGTACTTATGGAAATGCATCTTACTCAGCGTATCCTTAAACAGTGTTACAGCAACTTTTATAGCATACCTGGGTACATACAGCATTTGCAGGTGAACCCCTTTGGAGCACACCTGTACACAGAAGTAGGCATTAGCATCTTGGTGCATCACCTAAGGAGAAAAGCACCTGTGTCATTATATCTAGATGCAACCAGAGGTGTTGTCTCAAAGATACCAGACCAAAACCAAAGAGTGTTTTATAATGCACTTACCTTGCCTGGACGAGGTAGAGATGCTCCACCTCTTCCTGTTTGTGAGATGCTGAGTAATGAGCACAGTATTCCCACACTTTCTTTTTGGCTTATGCAGTTTCAGCTGAAACTCTCAAAGTACACCAGCCACAAAATTCATAAAGTGGAAATTGACTTCAGCTGGGCCTTGAAGCAAGCTATACTTCTGGCCTTCAATCGTGAAAGTGTTTATGCCTACCTCAAGAGGACCTATGCTATCTGCCAGAGGAGCAAGACATGGGCAGAGATAAAGCCATACACAGTTTTGCATCTATGCTCTGCCCATTTTATTAAGGCTGTCAGTGTCAGTATAGGGAAGAAGATGGATGACAAGGGACTTAAAGAGTTCTCCACCTTTGTGTTTGCCAGACTGCAAAACACAACAAATGTAGAGGCAGCCAGCGAAATTTTCAGACACTTTTGTGTAGCTTTGCTGGCCAAGCACGTCTGTGAACTGGTTAAGAACAGCCTTCATTTTCTTGAAGACCTCATCAGCACAGAGCGAAAGAAAGCCAGGGAAGATGGTACAGATCCAGACCACTCTGATGCGTGAGAACAGGAAGAGGAAAGGAGGTCGGCAAAGACAACTGTGGGAAGATCTCCATTTTACATGAATAATGTGATATTTGCAGAGGAGAGCTGGGCAAAAAGGGAAGAACCAGCACCTAAAAAGGCAGATACATCAAAGTATTATTCTGCTCCAAAAAAAGATCCAAACCCCCCCAAAAAAGTAACCAAAAAAAACAGTCTGGAACCTGCCAAAAGCCAGGAAACTATGTGATATGAGTCCTTCTGAACAGGTAATTTATGTAATAATTAAATTACCATTATTTTTCTTTACTTAATAGATATGTAATAAAATGCAGTCATTTATAAATCATTTGTTTCTACCTCTTTTACAGGTCAGGCTTCTGTGGACATGTCCAGAGACACAACTGGTTGTGTAAGTATTAAAATCTGCTGACAACAGAACATCCTACACATTGAGACATGCAGACTTTGTAACACTACGGCCCCATGAACTTTTAAATGTCTGACAATGCACAAAACTTTTTATATTCCTGTAACTCAAACAGTAGACCAAGGCGCTAGCAACGCTGGAATCATGGGTTTGATTCCCGGGGAATACATGAGCTTGATCAAATGTATACCTTGAATGCAATGTAAGTCGCTTTGGATAAAA
The DNA here is from genome assembly GCF_019703515.2 of Myxocyprinus asiaticus. NCBI lineage: Eukaryota > Metazoa > Chordata > Actinopteri > Cypriniformes > Catostomidae > Myxocyprinus > Myxocyprinus asiaticus. Next base: position 31,737,037 of record NC_059382.1, on the reverse strand, counting down.
GCGTCTGCCAAATGCATAAATGTAAATGTAAATGTTTATACTGTGGGGGTCATTTAGAGCTACCCTAAACAAGAGCAATACTGAAAACATCATCTTGCATTAGAATCCACAGACAACTAAATTTGTTACTATTTTCAATGCTTAAGGCCATAGAATGTTACATTTGGGCAGTGATGAATCACCATGGTAAGGCTAGACGTCTTCTCGTATTGAATCACTATGTCACTGGTGTAATTCTGCATGGAACACGACAGCAGATGGCATGACAGGGTTTGTCAAATGTGAGTTTTTATTTTCTGTCCAAGTGATACACTAAACTACAGTAACTGTGAAGAACTTCAACAGCTTTAGGAATAAACTTCATTGTGCTTCAGTACAATTAATATGTTTTCACAGGTGAATTTTGATTCTTATGATGGGGCAATATCCTTTGTCAATATCAGCAACAGTCACTGGACATTTGTGGTGGGTACTGCAAACTATGTGTTAGATTTGAATATTGAAAATATGAATATACACATTTTTAAATACATACACATATATATAATAATACATACATATCTATATATACATGTATAAACTACACACATTTATATATATATATATATATATATATATATATATATATATATATATTCCTTTTGTGGCCAGTATCTCCATGCTCTGTCCAGACAAATTTTCATGGTGGATCTTGCAGTTTATGAGGACCTTGAGAACTCAAAACAAGCTGCAAAGAAATACCAGTAAAACTTTACATATACGTATACTGAAATGTTAATGCTGAATTATTATTTTAAAACAATTAGTTTGCATTAAACACAATTTTGCAGAGATTACTTCAGAATACGATGTCAAAAGACTTGGAAAACAAGAATGGACTGGGATAAAATGGAAGCCAGGGACAATCCAGCACACAATCCAAAAGGATGGCACCAGTTGTGGGGTCTTTGTGATGGAGGTAATACCAAGAAAGATAAAACATGTGAATTTTCTCGCTACAGTCCATTATGACTTCCATGTACTGTAAATGCCCTTTTTACACTGCAGCTCTTTTTCACTATTAAAACAATGTTCTGTTTATGCAATGCAATGTTAAGTATCAGTAGCCTGGCATATCAACTTCTGGGTGGGACTTCTTGTATTTGTATGAAAATTGCAGATGGGGGACGGTTTGAGAAACCTGTTGGGAAATGGTGTAAACACTATATTCTGTACACTTTTATTCTTTTCTATGTACTAACCCAAGACTTTTTAAAATCCTTCAGATGGCAAAACAAACAACTGCTCAATTTCCACATATTCCTGAGGCCTTTTGCATCAATCCCTCAAAAAATTCAATTTCAAAGCTCTGGACAGAAATGGCTCATAGTTTCCTCTCTTCCTCAGGCAATGTGATGATAAAATGTATAATTCTTTTCACAAAACAGCAATGAAATATGCTCCAAAGTAGTACATTTGTACCATTTTTTTGTTAGATTCGAAAGAGGAATACTGTGCTATTTGTGGACTACAAGAACTTCCACGAAGCAGGGGGAGAGGAGCAGCAGCCATTGACTGGGTAAATTTCAGGGTGTTAATGTGAGAGTGTTTAAAACTCATGACTGGTAACCATAAGGTTGCTGGTTCAAAGTTGCATAATCATTGAGCTATGAGCCATCACCATTCTGGTCTTAAGCTAGACAACCTATAGTTGCTGCAATGGGAATGCTCTTCCAGTAAATGTACAATAACTGGTGTTAGATAAAAGCATCTGCTTTTGATTACTTGAAAAAAAAAACCACTACTTAACATAAATGTTATCATTGAGTTTAATAGATTTATAGGGATACAAATATCTGTATAAAAAGTACTGGACATTTACTCGCAAAAACAAGTCTTGTGCTATATGAAGAATAATATTCTGAGTGTTTTACAGTTGGTTTCATGTCTCTAGGTCAAATGGTCATTGAGTTTAATAGATTTATAGGGATAATTGAATCTGTATAAAAAGTACTGAACATTTACTCCCAAAAACAAGTCTTGTGCTGTATGAAGAATAATATTCTGAGTGTTTTACTGTTGGTTTCATGTCTCTAGGTCAAACAGTCATTGAGTTTAATGGAATTAGAACATAACAAACATTTACACTACTATATTTATTTGAAAACATATAGAATGTAAATTCCACAGACAGAGCCTTGTGTCATGAAAGAGATATTTTTAACAACATTTCGTATTTGTTTGATGTCATAATATCAAATGGTTAAATTGTTTAATTGATTTATATTGCTAATAAAATTGATATGAAAAAAAGATATATATATATATATTTTTTAATTCAGCTTTGCCCTAGGCAAAGAAAACCTATTCATGCATTTCCAAGTTGGTTTGGCTTGAACTTTTGATAGGCGCAGAGAGTATAATGGGTATTGTTGCGAATGTCAAACGAATGTCAAATATAAAACTAACTTTACCGCACTCATTCAGAATGTGGTTCACAAGAACCAGCATGGAGGCCTTGCTGTTAATTTCACTAATACTGGTTTACAAAAATTTTCAATTTCCGAATGTGGAAGTTTAGAGAGATGAAGTTTATGTCGAAAAATCGATCCACTCTCTGGTGGACACACAGTGAAGCCTGAGGCAAATGGGAAAGCTAAGGCATTGTGAGAACTCCTTTAACATATTAAATAGAAAGATTTTTTAAAGGACAATAAATAAAGGTGAGGTAAATCTATTATGTAAGAGAATTAAATATCAGAAATATATCAGCAAACTCCCATTATGTTCTTGTATTTTCTCTCTCTCTCTGCCTTTTCAGCACGAAAAAAGTCTCCTGTCATTGGTCAGTTTTTTTCGTGCTCAATTTTACTGTATTTGGATTTACAGTAAATAAAAAATGCTGTATTTTAATACCAATCAGAGTATATTTACCCATAATGCAACTGTGAAATACAATAGCATACTGTGTAATCACTCCACAGTAATAAACTGTTCATAATACAGTAAAATACTGCCTGATTTACAGAAATTGCTAACAGTGTGGGAATAATTCTATATGGTTTTCAGCCCCAACTTAATTTTCAATAGATGTGGTGGACTTAAATTTTTACATTCCTGTGATTTCAAATGCACTAAACTCTCTATTAAACTGTCCAGTTTTCATAAACAAGCTCTAGAAACATGGAAATTAAGTCTACAAACATAATTTTTCTCCACACTCATGCATTATTTGGAACGATCAAAACATTTGAATCAAAAACAAGACTATATTTAAGAAAGACTGGTTCGACAAAGGCTTATTTTTTGTTGTAGACTTATTAAATCATTCTGGTGATGTACTGTATAATTACAGTGAATTAATTTATATGTTTGGGATAAATGTACATCTAAAAGAATATTTGAAATGTTTTCATTGTATTTCCTCGAAACTACTTCATCTCATAAAAGCAGAAAATATGTATAAACCTAGTTGGTTCACTTCCAGGTCTTACTGTTGAAGGCATTGACCTCGGGGATAAAATAAAATAAAATAAAAACTTGTATATTAGAAAGATCTTAACCAAAGATACAAGTCTCTTCTCTAGTGCTGTTATGAAGTGGAAGCAAGATTATCCTTTGCTTTCTATTCAGAATTTGTGGTAAGACATTAATGAATATGTAATTCCAAACAAAGTTAAAGAGATTCATTTTAAAGTAATAAATCAATATTATCATGTCTTTATTAGTAAATTTGAGAAAGATGGAATCAGAAACAATCTCACAACTATTTTATACTTCAAAATCAAAATAATTTTGGTCTCAAGTATTCCTAATATATATATATATATATATATATATATATATATATATATATATATATATATATATATATATATATATATATTTGAGGTTTTTCATAATGTGTTGCCCCGCCCCGTTCTTCAAGCTGCAGCCAGGGAGACTTGCCGCTTCCCGCGACGCATTGACTGTGGTCTTGTTTTTGGATTGTGATGCCGGTTCTTTGGCGATTGACAACACAATTAAAATTCTAGCCTTGTTTGGGAAATATCATCACATGTCGCTCCGCCCACAACCTACTCTCATTGGCTCGTTCATCTTTCATAGACATACATGATAGATGTTGTCATCGTTGCCGGTGTTATCATTGTTTGAGAGAAATGTAATAGTTGAGCCAAACAATTTGATTATAGTGTACGGAAGCTCTGAACCGCACGGTGAAAAAAAAAAGAAAAAAAAACGAGTGAAACATTTTTTTTTTCTCTCTTCAAAAAAATAACTCCAGTTGTTACATGACAACTAATGCCATATCAAACATATATACCCTGATTTTTGTCTTGATTAAGGTTTGCAAACCCTTAAATAAATAATAAATGTTTTATTCAGCTATATAGCAACAGAGAAAGCATTAAAAGCATAAGATTACATGTTTACTGATTGTGGCACCTGGTGGCCAAGGTTGGTACCGCATGCATTTTTTTGAAGAGAGAAAAAAAAATTTGAAGAGGAGAAAAAAAAGAGAAAAAAAAATTAGGAAGAGAGAAAAAAATTAAGACTTAGGCTCAGGAAGGAACAGAGACACTCTCTCTCTTTTTTTTTTTTTCACTCTTATTTATTTATTTTTTCACTCTTATTTTTATTATTATTTTTTTTTACCCGCGGTTCAGAGCTTCCGTAATAGTGCTTGTATGTGATATTATATCCTAAATTCCATGGATTATATCCTACGTTAAAAGTGAGGAACAAATCGGGATTTAAAGGCTGAAACTGACGTGAAAATGTTCTTAAACAAATACCAACTAAGAAGCATGTATGAAGCATGTGTTCATTGTGATCATGCACCGTCAATACAGTATTAACAGTAAATTATATAAGCATCATGCAGTATGCCTTATTTTCTGCTGTAACAGACTATTCATTACCTGCCGTTGGTTTCTGTGTGCAGGTCAATTAGAATTTTTAGGCCGAAGAGATAACGGAGCACACATTTTTGGAGCGAGGAGGAGAGATAATCGTTAACAGTCCTTCAAAGAAATCAATATGATTTCGATGTTGATATAGAATACGAGTTAAAGCATTGCAACTATCTCAAGAACGGATGAACAATTTTCATCAATTCATCAGCCTCTTGTTTACTATTGTTGAGGGCATAAATTAAAATGACTAAATTCCTCAAATGCAGCATAATAGATCGAGCAGATACAGACGGCGTGCATAAAGCAAACTTGGGCAATGAATGAATCTATTAATAATTATGCAAAATAATCATTCACGATGATGAGCTGTTATGGCAGAAACCGGGAGAGTAAAACTGCATACATTGCTGCTCTCGGTTTTTTCGAGAACTGCCAATTGCACACAAGCACATGCCTTATGAATGAATGAATAAATTATTATTAATTATGAATGAACGAAAGAACGAACAAACAAACAACATGTGTATTTGTAGTCTGTCCCACAATATTACGATATTTGAACACACGTTTATATTAAGAATTATTACGTCTTTAAAACTTTTTGAAGAATTAGAGTGTAATTTATAGTTAATTTACAGAAGATGGTTGGTTTTCATAACCCATATGTCGGGTGCATTTGCATCAGAACTAATAACAATTCAATAACAATTGCGTGTGTGTGTGTGTGTGTGTCATATATATTAAAATGTTTATATTACAACAATTCTAGTACTTTTTTTTTCATATATATATATATAATTTTATTGTTAATGTAATTCATTTATCTAACCATGCGTTATAATGAAGGCTTTGTGAAATTGCAACTTTTTGTGAATGACAGCAGACACACTTTTGTTCATCATTCCATGCGACTCAGTCCTGCTAAATTTGTTTGAAATGACACGTGAGGTACAACACAAAGTCATATCACTTACGAGATATAGCACTAAAATTAATATTATCTTGCTAAATAATTGTAACACTGACTACAACCGCATTAATATTAGAGTTGAATCTTCGCCATAGTAGGATTAGTAAGTTTGCCCTCCGCTCATTTTCAGACTAAAACAACAACATGCTGCTGCATGCTCAGTCTGACTCCTACTACATCTGTGTGCAAAGAACTGTGAGGTACAACACAATTTCATATCACTTACGAGCCACAGCACTATAATCAAAATTATACGCAAAATAAACGCATTTCCTATCATGAACACCTATAAAAGATGACCGAGCCAATGAGAGTAAGTTATGTGTTGCCCCGCCCCGTTCTTCAAGCTGCAGCCAGGGAGACTTGCCGCTTCCCGCGACGCATTGACTGGGCGGGGCCTGTTTTCAGACGCAGGCACATACCAAAGAAGATGGCGGCGGTGGGCTCTGCCAAATCCGCTGGATTGGGGCAGGCAGACAAAACCAGGCCTTGCGCTCCTGCTGCTCCTCTGACTCTGGAGGAAGCTCGGTGTCCCGTGTGCTCAGAGATACTGCTGGAGCCTGTAACGATGCCATGTGGACACTCGGTGTGCCTGCATTGCTTCCAGCGGACGGTGAAGTTGATCAGTTTATGCTGTCCGCTGTGCCGGCTGCGAGTGTCCAGCTGGGCCCGTAAACAGTCCCGGGAGAAGAGCCTGGTCAACACTGAACTCTGGGAGCTGGTTCGGCTCAGTCACCCGGAGAGATGTAAGCGGAGGATGGAGCAAAGAGATGGAGAGACCGCGGACGATGGTCAGTATGCGTTGACAGATTATATAATCTTTAGTTTGAAGTAAATTACTTTTTAAGGGTAACTCGATAACTTAAGTGGCAAATTAATCTAAATTTGTAACGTGAATCTGAAAACTGTTTTGGGGCGTTCACAAAGGACGCGTTCTTGAGTTACGTCTGTGCTGTTTTTTTTATTAATTTATTTTGACAGTTGTGTCGTAACTGCCACGAGCGTTGCGTTATCAAGGTGCCGTGTCAAGTAAAAAAAAAAAAAAAAATGCAACTTTTCGATATACGTTTGAACCCTCTGCCTACTATTGTGCTCCGTTTTACAATTTTGAACGTAAAACATGTCTTGTGTGAACGACCCCTTACTGATTTTAGCGGATTAAATGTAATTAAAACATTATTCGACTTGGTAACGTGCTACAGTACGTTTAAATGACTAGTAAATCCGAATTTGTCATGCGAATCTAAAAAAATAAATAAAAACAGGATATTTTTCTTAGTCTGTTTATGAAACAGTTTGTTAACAGGACAGTTTTTTAAATGTATTTATTATTATTATTATTATTATTATTATTATTATATTTTGCAATACATCTTATTTTATTGTCTTATTTGCGCAGTTGTGTAGTTTTCATGCAGTTTGTAAACTTGATCTGTTGCTTGGACAGATTGTAACTTGTCCAGGCATTTGTGTGTCCAGTGGGAGGAGTTAGTGGAAGAACTGAGATTTCAGAGGGGATCAAAGTGTTCATTGTGTGAGTTGGCTTTGGTGTTAGGAAAAGGGAAGGGGCCACTTGGGTAAATTTTTAAAGAGCTGATAACCTTTTATCTTTTTTTAATTGCTAATCTTTTTTTTTTTTTCTGTTAGAAATTTTTCGTGCACCTGTACCCATTCATAAGTCTGGAGAAATGCGTCAAGAGTACGATAAACTAAAAATCAAGGTAAGTTACATAGGTATTATTAAACTTATGAGTTTTTTTCCACATCTGATATTTACATTCGCTTGGATTTATAAAATAGCACCATTGTAATGCTATGTTTTTATATACAAACCAAGGTAATCCCATTTAGAACCATGCCATTCTTTAAAGTATTTTATGGCACATTTCCACTGCACCTTATGGTTCGACTCGACTCTGCTCGCTTTACTTTTCTGATCTTGCTTTTCCACTGCAGTTTAGTGCCGCCTCAACGTGGGTGGGATTATAGGCTGATCGTCATAGTTGCGCCGCCTCTACTGCCATGACATCATCTTAAACGCGACACAAAATTACTGACCATAATAACACGACCGCTAGCTGTTAGCTACTAGCTCATTGTGCTGCATAAAGCAGTTGTTGCATGGTGATTTTACACAAGTGTAACAGTTAAATTGGCCTGGTTGTTTTAGAAGCAAGCTTTCCAGTAGCTGGTCAGCTAAATAAAGTGAAGCTTTCAAGCAGAATATAGAGTTAACGTACCATCGTGGACTCCAACAACGCAGAGTCCGGGGCACTCTCCCTCCCATTGCTCGCCGGTCTATTGCCATAGATAGCGTCCATTTGGTCGAACCACTTCCACTTTCTTCTGTTTGAACCACTCCGGCTGTTGTGGTCCTTGATGGTTCTGTAGTCACTTTTAAGTTTCTTTTTCTTTTTTGTTCTTTTTTTTTTTACTTTCCCCTACACTGTTGGTAGGTCCGGTGGTAGCCGTGTGCGGCCAACAGCTGAGACACTTCCTGAAATACTTTTTTGTGTCGTTTCGTTTGTCGCTAACGAGAGGAACGTCTGCACCTCGTTTATTGACCACGGCGTGGTTTTGCGCACAGCCATTTCTTTTTACAATTCGAAAGTCGCGTGAACAAACGATATTGCTGTCGCTGTTGCTAACTTTAAAACTAGCGGGTTGACGTCCCGTGCCGCAAATCCAGTGATGCTGGTAGTGACGAATCTCTCTGAACAATCAGTGATCTGCAGGGTTTTGAAGTCACATTTAGTATCGGCTCAGCTTGCTTGGAACCTCGACCAAGGTGGTACAAAAAAAAAAAAGTATCAGGTACTATCCACAGTGGAAAACCCCCAAAAAGTGAGCAGAGTCGAACTGTACCGTGCAGTGGAAAAGCCCCATTAGAGTACCATGTAAATACCATAGTATATGAATATACCATTGTACCACCACGGTATATTTTCTGTAAGGCAGAGGCTATTTGCACCAAGTGCAAAAAGGGATTAAGCCATTTACATGAAGTGTGTTTACACTTAAGTGTAAATAGCAACAAAATGCATCATTGCACTAAGTGCAAATAATGTTAGATGCTATTTGCACCCTGGTAAAAATAGTGGCAGATACTATTTGCAGTCTTTATTAAATGTAGTGATGCCCCTATAAATATACAGTATAGGGGCATCACTACAGAGTGTTTATTGTGTTTATTTGGAGTCCCACAGACACCCTACAGGCTTACACCAACCCGTAACCCCTAAACCTAACCCAAACCTTGCCTTATAAAAATTAACCATAGTTTTACTACAGGAACCACACTATCACCATGGTATTTTGTAATAAAATCATACTAGCCACAAAATTAAACATGGTTACTATATTAACACCATATTACTGTAGTAACAACATGATTAATTGCATTAAATCTGTGACTTCTGCCAAAAACATGGTTACTACAATATTACTATAGTAAAACCATGGTTAATTTTGACCCGAATCAAACCTTTCTCTCAACTCCCTGACCTTCTCTGTGACAAAATAACTGCGAGGGAATCAATGTTTGTATTTATTTTGTTTACTATTATAGCTAGTATTGAAGGAAATATGAATAGTGTATACAGGAAACAGGATGGGAAAAAGATGGAAAAAAAGGCGGAATCGAACCCAGGTCGTCCGCACTAATAAAAGCACACCCACACTATCATTACATCCCAAGCTACTGCAGCAACACTAGGCGTGCAGTTTGTCTACATTTTCAGAGTTTCCACCAGACTTTTGCCGTGGAAATAGCCACGCTGTGTTGCAGGTGCTATTTATACCTATTGCAACTTGCAAGTAGTCAGTCTGTTTCTGTAGTAGTAGTAGATGATGCCCAGGACTTATTTGATTGACAACACATTGGTGTCCATTCTGTAATCAAGCTTGTCAATCTGTCCTGTTCTTACAGGATGCGTTCTTGTGTTCCATCTGCGCTCATTTTAAATGTAGTTCTATGTACATAGACAACAATTAAATACATAGAATTAAATGAAAATACATATGCGTCAGACGGTCTTCAGTGTCAAAAAAGCATCATTTTTAAGGCGCTGTGTGAAGTTAAAAGTAGTTTAACTTTGAAAATTGCGTCTCGAGATCCCTGCATTTTGCTGTACTTCGTCCAGCTGTCAGGAACGCTTCCTGTGTGACCAACACTCGTTCTGTGGCTGCGCTGCTTGTGAGGTTTGAATAGGTGCACTGACTGCCCCCTACTGACACGACTCGTAAAAACACAAAGTTACATGTACTTCGAGCTTGATTGACTCTGATGGTAGGAAAATACGTACTTTTATAATGGAATTTGCATGCAGATCATGAGGCATGATTATTTTTTGAATGCATTATTTTTTATATAATTAATCACACTAACGTTAAATTGGCAGCCCATTTTATAAAAAAAAAAAAAAAAAACTTTCAAAATGTTGTCACACATTTGTTATAACATTAAATTTCAGTAATAAAAGTACATTAAACACAATCTCTCATCAGGGTGGAGGCGGTGATGATACTGAGGAGAGAAAGAAAAAACACCCTCTTCGCAGAATGGATGAGTGTGGGATGCTGAAGCATTGTCAATATCCTGTACGTTTTAGACTTTTCCTTTTTGTTACCTACTTGGGTTGAAACGTACACATGTACAGTTAATTCATATGCTTTGGGATCATAAGTTATTATATTTCTGTATTTAAATATTGGTAAGAGCTGAGTGACTGTTGATTATCCCTCTCACAGTAGTTGCTGTGTTTCAGTTCTGTGGAGTCTCAGATGCTGAGAATGAAGAGCCCGTTGGAAAGAGGACCAGACATGTTTCAGCATTTGTACGAAAAACAAGGTGCTCCCTTGATTGCAATAGAGGGTATTACACTTTGTTTTTTACATTTAATCATTTTATGATCAGATTTTAACCAGTTATTATGAGTAGCCGATAAATATGGGTTTTTCAATTGTTGATACCGATATCCAGAGAGCAGGGTGGCCGATTAATCTGACTGATATATAGTTCTATCACGATTTATTATATTGTAATGTCTGCATTTTGAAGTAAAGCTTACCCAATGTGACTTAAATTTTGATGCTTTCCTCAACAAACTGTTTTCTGACAAAAATAAACATCCATTCCATCATTGTGCTGCATTCCAGTTGCCTTCATAGCAGTGCAGTTCAGAGGAGCAGGAGCTGTACTGACTCTGAGGATGGCAGAGGAAAAAACAGAGGTCATGTACATTCCAATGTTCCTGAAAAGGTATGGCATTTCAGTTACTTCTTAGATGATTGTCATTTATCACACAAATTAATCCAAAGTGACAAAGTATAGTTATTACAGGAACAATCCCCCTAGAGCAGGGGTTTTCAAAGTCTTGGACAGTAAGACCCCCCCTCAGAGAAAATTTTACAAGACCCCCCTTATATATATATATATATCTCATTTAGAGCATTTCTTTTCAGAAAATGACAACTGGTCAAAATAACAAAAAAGATGCAGTGTTTTCAGACCTCGAATAATGCAAAGAAAACAAGTTCATATTCATTTTTAAACAACACAATACTAATGTTTTAACTTAGGAAGAGTTCAGAAATCAATATTTGGTGGAATAACCCTGATTTTCAATCACAGCTTTCATGCTTCTTGGCATGTTGGGTGACTATGCCACTCCTGGCACAAAAATTCAAGCAGCTCGGCTTTGTTTGATGGTTTGTGGCCATCCATCTTCCTCTTGATCACATTCCAGAAGTTTTTAGTGGGGTTCAGTTCTGGAGATTGGGCTGGCAATGACAGGGTCTTGATCTGGTGGTCCTCCATACACACCTTGATTAACCTGGCTGTGTGGCATGGACCAGGATAACCTTGTACATGGCTTGATTCATGCGTCTTTCACAAAGATGAATCTGCCCGATTCCAGCCTTCCTGAAGCACCCCCAGATCATCACCGATCCTCCATCTGGTCGTATAAAAATGGATATGAACTTGTTTTCTTTGCATTATTCGAGGTCTGCAAATAAATGCTCTAAATGACAATATTTTTATTTGGAATTTGTGAGAAACGTTGTCAGTACTTTATAGAATATTACAAAAATGTTCATTTTATTCAAACACATACCTATAAATAGTAAATCCAGAGAAACTGATAATTTTGAAGTGGTCTCTTAATTTTTTCCATATATATATATACAGGTGCATCTCAATAAATTAGAATGTTGTGGAAAAGTTCATTTATTTCAGTAATTCAACTCAAATTGTGAAACTCGTGTATTAAATAAATTCAATGCACACAGACTGAAGTAGTTTAAGTCTTTGGTTCTTTTAATTGTGATGATTTTGGCTCACATTTAACAAAAACCCACCAATTCACTATCTCAAAAAATTAGAATATGGTGACATGCCAATCAGCTAATCAACTCAAAACACCTGCAAAGGTTTCCTGAGCCTTCAAAATGGTCTCTCAGTTTGGTTCACTAGGCTACACAATCATGGGGAAGACTGCTGATATGACAGTTGTCCAGAAGACAATCACTGACATCCTTCACAAGGAGGGTAAGCCACAAACATTCATTTCCAAAGAAGCTGGCTGTTCACAGAGTGCTGTATCCAAGCATGTTAACAGAAAGTTGAGTGGAAGGAAAAAGTGTGGAAGAAAAAGATGCACAACCAACCGAGAGAACCGCAGCCTTATGATTGTCAAGCAAAATCGATTCAAGAATTTGGGTGAACTTCACAAGGAATGGACTGAGGCTGGGGTCAAGGCATCAAGAGCCACCACACACAGACGTGTCAAGGAATTTGGCTACAGTTATCGTATTCCTCTTGTTAAGCCACTCCTGAACCACAGACAACGTCAAAGGCATCTTACCTGGGCTAAGGAGAAGAAGAACTGGACTGTTGCCCAGTGGTCCAAAGTCCTCTTTTCAGATGAGAGCAAGTTTTGTATTTCATTTGGAAACCAAGGTCCTAGAGTCTGGAGGAAGGGTGGAGAAGCTCATAGCCCAAGTTGCTTGAAGTCCAGTGTTAAGTTTCCACAGTCTGTGATGATTTGGGGTGCAATGTCATCTGCTGGTGTTGGTCCATTGTGTTTTTTGAAAACCAAAGTCACTGCACCCGTTTACCAAGAAATTTTGGAGCACTTCATGCTTCCTTCTGGTGACCAGCTTTTTAAAGATGCTGATTTCATTTTCCAGCAGGATTTGGCACCTGCCCACACTGCCAAAAGCACCAAAAGTTGGTTAAATGACCATGGTGTTGGTGTGCTTGACTGGCCAGCAAACTCACCAGACCTGAACCCCATAGAGAATCTATGGGGTATTGTCAAGAGGAAAATGAGAAACAAGAGACCAAAAAATGCAGATGAGCTGAAGGCCACTGTCAAAGAAACCTGGGCTTCCATACCACCTCAGCAGTGCCACAAACTGATCACCTCCATGCCACGCCGAATTGAGGCAGTAATTAAAGCAATAGGAGCCCCTACCAAGTATTGAGTACATGTACAGTAAATGAACATACTTTCCAGAAGGCCAACAATTCACTAAAAATGTTTTTTTTATTGGTCTTATGATGTATTCTAATTTTTTGAGAGAGTGAATTGGTGGGTTTTTGTTAAATGTGAGCCAAAATCATCACAATTAAAAGAACCAAAGACTTAAACTACTTCAGTCTGTGTGAATTGAATTTATTTAATACACCAGTTTCACAATTTGAGTTGAATTACTGAAATAAATGAACTTTTCCACGACATTCTAATTTATTGAGATGCACCTGTATATACATTGGTGTGAAAAAGTGTTTGCCCCCTTCCTGATTTCTTATTTTTTGCATGTTTGTCACTTAAATGTTTCAGATCATCAAACAAGTTTAAATATTAGTCAAAGATAACACAAGTAAACACAAAATGCAGTTTTTAAATGAAGGTTGTTATTATTAAGGGAAAACAAAATCCAAACCTACATGGCCCTGTGTGAAAAAGTGTTTGCCCCACCTGTTAAAACATAGCTTAACTGTGGTTTATCACACCTGAGTTCAATTTCTCTAGCCACACCCAGGCCTGATTACTGCCACACCTGTTCTCAATCAAGAAATCACTTAAACAGGACCTGCCTGACAAAGTGAAGTAGTCCAAAAGATCTTCAGAAGCTAGACATCATGCCAAGATCCAAAGAAATTCAGGAACAAATGAGAAAGAAAGTAATTGAGATCTATCAGTCTGGAAAAGGTTATAAAGCCATTTCTAAAGCTTTGGGACTCCAGAGAACCACAGTGAGAGCCATTATCCACAAATGGCGAAAACATGGAACAGTGGTGAACCTTCCCAGGAGTGGCCAGCCGACCAAAATTACCCCAAGAGAGCAGTGATGACTCATCCAAGAGGTCACAAAAGACCCCACAACAACATCCAAAGAACTGCAGGCCTCACTTGCCTCAGTTAAGGTCAGTGTTCATGACTCCACCATAAGAAAGAGACTGGGCAAAAATGGCCTGCATGGCAGAGTTCCAAGACGAAAACCACTGCTGAGCAAAAAGAACATTAAGGCTCGTCTCATTTTTGCCAGAAAACATCTTGATGATCCCCAAGACTTTTGGGAAAATACTCTGTGGACTAACGAGACAAAAGTTGAACTTTTTGGAAGGTGTGTGTCCCATTACATCTGGCATAAAAGTAACACCGCATTTCAGAAAAAGAACATCATACCAACAGTAAAATATGGTGGTGGTAGTGTGATGGTCTGGGGCTGTTTTGCTGCTTCAGGACCTGGAAGACTTGCTGTGATAAATGGAACCATGAATTCTGCTGTCTACCAAAAAATCCTGAAGGAGAATGTCCGGCCATCTGTTCGTGACCTCAAGCTGAAGCGAACTTGGGTTCTGCAGCAGGACAATGATCCAAAACACACCAGCAAGTCCACCTCTGAATGGCTGAAGAAAAACAAAATGAAGACTTTGGAGTGGCCTAGTCAAAGTCCTGACCTGAATCCTATTGAGATGCTGTGGCATGACCTTAAAAAAGGCAGTTCATGCTCAAACCCTCCAATGTGGCTGAATTACAACAATTCTGCAAAGATGAGTGGGCCAAAATTCCTCCACAGCGCTGTAAAAGACTCATTGCAAGTTATCGCAAACGCTTGATTGCAGTTGTTGCTGCTAAGGGTGGCCCAACCAGTTATTAGGTTTAGGGGGCAATCACTTTTTCACACAGGGCCATGTAGGTTTGTATTTTCCCTTAATAATAACAACCTTCATTTAAAAACTGCATTTTGTGTTTACTTGTGTTATCTTTGACTAATATTTAAACTTGTTTGATGATCTGAAACATTTAAGTGTGACAAACATGCAAAAAAAATAAGAAATCAGGAAGGGGGCAAACACTTTCACACCACTGTGTACATATATATACGCATACCCTGATCAGCCACAACATTAAAACCACGTGCCTAATATTGTGTAGGTCCCCCTAGTGCTGCCAAAACAGTGCCAACTTTCATCTCGGAATATGAGATCAGCATCTGAGATGCTATTCTTCTCACCACAATTGTGCAGAGCGGTTATCTGAGTTACCGTAGACTTCAGTTCGAACCAGTCTGGCCATTCTCTGTTGACCTCTCTCATTAACAAGGCATTTCCGTCCACAGAACTGCCACTCACTGGATGTTTTTTGTTTTTTGGCACCATTCAAAGTAAATTCTAGAGACTGTTGTGCATGATAATCCTAGGAGATCAGCAGTTACAGAAATACTCAAACCTGCACATCTGTCACCAACAATCATGCCACTGTCCAAATCACTGAGATCACATTTTTTCCCCATTCTGATGGTTGATGTGAACATTAACTGAAACTCCTGACCCATATCTGTATGATTTTATGTACTGCACTGCTGCCACATGATTGGCTGATTAGATAATCGCATGGATGATTGTTGGTGCAGGACGGGCTGGTTTGAGTATTTCTGTAACTGCTGATCTCCTGGGATTTTCACACAAAACAGTCTCTAGAGTTTACTCAGAATGGTGCCAAAAACAAAAAAACATACAGTGAGCGGCAGTTCTGCGGATGGAAACACCTTGATGATGAGAGGGGTCAACAGAGAAAGGTCAGACTGGTTCGAACTGACTAAGTCTACGGTAACTCAGATAACCGCTCTGTACAATTGTGGTGAGAAGAATAGCATCTCAGAATGGTATTCTGAGATGAGGGTTGGTGCAGTTTTGGCGGCACTATTATTCATATATATATATATATATATATATATATATATATATATATATATATATATATAATATTTATTTATTTGTATAAATAAATAATATAAATAAATTTATTTTTATTTATAAATAAATAAATATTTATTTATATATTTATATATAAATAAATAAATATTTATTTATATATATATATATATATATGCGTTATACACTGATGCATGATTAACAGCTATAAAGGTTTCTAATAATAATATGAATTCGTATTCTGCATTAGTTTTATTAAAATACAGATTTGTCCTCATGACAATGGGATTACTTAACAGTTTTTAGCCTATATTTGTGATAAACTCGCATCACATTTGCTAATCTCTGTCTCTGTGTGAAGCTGCATTTGTTACAAACACATAGAGACATATACAGACCCAATCATGTTGAACACGTAATAATGGACACGTGTGATTTTTATTACATATTTTCGGATTTTCTGCATCATAGATAAACTTGTGCAGCTGTTTTTCACTGAGGTGACAGAAGATGTCAGTCGCAACAGATGTTCTTAGTTAAAGGTTGTATTTGCTCACATCACTTACTATACATCATCAGCGAGCATCAGAACATAATTCTTACAATACGAATTTAAACATTTATATTTTGTATTATGCTTCATTTCATATATACATATATATATAAAATAAAAAAAAGTTACCGGCCAAATGGCGAGTTGACTACTCAAACTCCGGTATCGTTTCTCCCTTGATTTAACCCATCAACAGGCAGAATATGAATGAACAGAGGCAGAGCTTTATAATAGATATGCGAATGCATGGGACACCTTTTGAGCAGGGAAATTTCATAGATCAGCGTATTGTAAATTTGAGAGTGTGCATCCAGTTTTGAGGGAGAGCAAAGGACATCTGCGTGCGAGCGGAGGGATTCGCACTGGCGCAACCGGTACATGGATGCGCTCTCGCATGAAATGCATGTTGAGCTCTTGACATTAACAGTTTTATAACATAAACTGGACTATGATCTATTAAACCAATTATTTCCATTTATCTTCACAATACATTTTTATAGTATTTATTTATCTTTTGATTTCACTTGATGAATTTATCATAAATCTCCCCACCGCCCTGACATGCTCCGGGTTCTCAAAGTTTGAAAACCATGGCCCTAGAGCAACTTGGGGTAAATTGCCTTGCTCAATGGCACACTTTGTAGGGATTGAACTAGCAAACTTCAGATTAACAGCCTTTGGGACCATTCACATAGGACACAGGGCTCCAGACTGCGACTATATTGTTGCATTTTCCAACCATTTTTCTTAACAGCGTGATTAAACTTTGCAAGAGGTCGCACTGACGCGACTACAAAGTTGGCTGACTCTTGAAACCTCTATGAAAACCCCTAATGTGTCGGTGATTAAACTAGTTTAAAAAAGGCATCAGTAAGAACCTGATGAAAGAAAATCGTGAAAAAAATGTCTAACTAATTCCCACTGTCAGAGTATTTTAATTTAGCCCAGAATAAAAAAAAAGGTGTTAACGTTTTACAGATTACTTCTGTAATATCAGTAAATTTACAAAATTTCAAGATCAATGCTTTACTGTGAAGTGGGCATTTCAAAAAGTGGGACAAAATGTGCATTTTTATTGGAAATGCACTTATTTTTTTTTAATATTATTTGCTTTTGTCCCCAAATTCTCTCATCATTTTTACACGCTCTTGCCATCTCAAACACGTGTGACTTGCCTCTGTCAAACAAAAACATGTTTTAAAGAATGTCTGAGTATTTTCTCTCAATATACTAGTACTAGAACAATGCAGACACAATAACAAAGAATTATAAATGCAAACTACCACATACAGTTGAAGTCAGAAGTTTACATACACCTTAGCCAAATACATTTAAACTCAGTTTTTCACAAGTCCTGACATTTAATCGTAGAAAACATTGCCTGTGTTTTCAGGTCAATTAGGATCACTACTTTATTTTAAGAATGTGAAATGTCAGGATAATAGTAGAGACAATTATTTCTTTCAGCTTTTATTTCTTTCATCACATTCCCAGTGGGTAAGAAGTTTACATACACTTTGTTAGTATTTGTTAGCATTGTCTTTAAATTGATTAACTTGGGTCAAACATTTTGGATAGCCTTCCACATGCTTCTCACAATAAGTTGCTGGAATTTTGGCCCATTTCTCTAGACAGAACTAGTGTAATTGAGTCAGGTTTTTAGGCCTCCTTGCTTGCACATGCTTTTTCAGTTCTGCCCACACATTTTCCATCAGATTGAGGTCTGGGCTTTGTGATGGCAACTTCAATACCTTGTCTTTGTTGTACTTAAGCCATTTTGCCTCAACTTTGGAGGTATGCTTGGGGTCATTGTCCATTTGGAAGACCCATTTGCAACCGAGTTTTAACTTCATGGCTGATGTCTTAAGATATTGCTTCAATATATCTACATAATTTTCCTTCCTCATGATGCCATCTATTTTGTGAAGTGCACCAGTACCTCCTGCAGCAAAGCACCCCCACAACATGATGCTATCACCCCCATGCTTCACGGTTGTGATGGTGTTCTTCCGCTTACAATCCTCACCCTTTTTTCCGTCAAACATAACGATGGTCATTATTGCTAAAAAGTTCAATATTTGTTTAATCAGACCAGAGTACATTTCTCCCAAAAGTAAGATCTTTGTCCCCATGTGCACTTGCAAACTGTAGTCTGGCTTTTTTATGGTAGTTTTGGGGCATTGGTTTCTTCCTTGCTGAGCAGCCTTTCAGGTTATGTCGATATAGGACTCGTTTAACTGTGGATATAGATACTTGTCTACCTGTTTCCTCCAGCATCTTCACAAGGTCTTTTGTTGTTGTTCTGGGATTGATTTGCACTTTTCACACCAAACTATTTTCATCTCTAGGAGACAGAATGCGTATCCTTCCAGAGCGGTATGATGGCTGCGTGGTCCTATGGTGTTTATACTTGCATACTATTGGTTGTACAGATGAACATGGTACCTTCAGGCATTTGGAATTTACTCCCAAGGATGAACCTTTTTCTGAGGTCTTGGCTGATTTCTTTTGATTTTCCCATGATCTCAAGCAAAGAGGCACTGAGTTTGAAGGTAGGCCTTAAAATACATCCACTGGTACACCTCCAATACAGTAGACCTCCTATCAGAAACAAATTGTCTATAGGCTTGACAGTATTTTCTGTAATTTTCCAAGCTGCTTAAAGGCACAGTTAACTTAAGTGTATGTAAAATTCTGACCCACTGGAATTGTGATATAGTCAATTAAAAGTGAAACAATCTGTCTGTAAACAATTGTTAGAAAAATTACTTGTGTCATGCACAAAATAGATGTCCTAAATGACTTGCTAAAACTATAGTTTGGTAATATTAAATTTGTGGAGTGGTTAAAAAGAGTTTTAATGACTTCAACCTAAGTGTATGTAAACTTATGACTTCAGCTGTAGGTCACTGTGTAGATGCTTTAGTTTAGGTTTGACGCAGAAGTATAAATAGACCTTTAAAGTTTTTTCTGCCTAAAGTTTTATCCACTAGGCCACAGCTCACATATAGCAGGAAATATAAACTTTTGTTATAGTCTTTGGCAGTCTCCACAAGAGCATATTTCCAAACATACAGTTGAAGTCAGAAGTTTACATACACTTGGGTTGAAGTAATTAAAACTATTTTTTTTTTAACCACTCCATGGATTTCATATTTGAAAACTATAGTTTTGGCAAGTCATTAGAACATCTTCTTTGTGCATGACACGAGTACGTTTTCCAACTATTGTTCACAGACAGATTGTTTCACTTTTAATTGTCTATATCACAATTCCAGTGGGTCAGACATTTACATACACTTAAGTTATCTGTGCCTTTAATCAGCTTGGAAAATTCTAGAAAATGATGTCAAGCTTTTAGACAATTAGCCAATTAGCCAATTAGCTTCTGATAGGAGGTGTACTGAATTGGAGGTATACCTGTGGATGTATTTTAAGGCCTACCTTCAGACTCAGTGCCTCTTTGCTTGACATCATGGGAAAATCAAAAGAAATCAGACATGACCTCAGAAAAAAAAATTGTGGACCTCCACAAGTCTTGTTCATCCTTGGGAGCAATTTCCAAACACCTGAAGGTACCACGTTCATCTGTACAAACAATAGTATGCAAGTATAAACACCATGGGACCACGCAGCCATCATACCGCTCGGGAAGGAGACTCATTCTGTCTTCTAGAGATGAACGTAGTTTGGTGCGAAAAGTGCAAATCAATCCCAGAACAACAGCAAAGGACCTTTTGAAGATACTGGAGGAAACAGATAGACAAGTATCTATATCCACAGTAAAACTAGTTCTATATCATCATAACCTGAAAGGTTGCTCAGCAAGGAAGAATCCACTGCTCCAAAACTGCCATAAAAAAGCCAGACTATAGTTTGCAAGTGCACATGGGGACAAAGATCTTACTTTTGGGAGAAATTGACTCTGGTCTGATGAAACAAAAATTGAACTTTTTGGCCATAATGACCATTGTTATGTTTGGAGAAAAAAAGGGTGAGGCTTGCAAGCCGAAGAACACCATCCTAACCATGAAGCATGGGGGTGGCAGCATCATGTTGTGGGGGTGCTTTGCTGCAGAAGGGACTGGTGCACTTCACAAAATAGATGGCATCATGAGGAAGGAAAATTATGTGGATATATTGAAGCAACATCTCAAGACATCAGCCATGAAGTTAAAGCTCGGTCGCAAATGGGTCTTCCAAATGGACAATGACCCTAAGCATACCTCCAGAGTTGTGGCAAAATGGCTTAAGGACAACAAAGTAAAGGTATTGGAGTGGCTATCACAAAGTCCTGACCTCAATCTGATAGAAAATTTGTGGGCAGACCTGAACAAGTGTGTGAGCAAGGAGGCCTACAAACCTTGACTCGGTTACACCAGTTCTGTCTGGAGGAATGGGCCAAAATTCCAGCAACTTATTGTGAGAAGCTTGTGGAAGGCTACCCAAAACATTTGACCCAAGTTAAACAATTTAAAGGCAATTCTACCAAATACTAACAAATTGTATGTAAACTTCTGACCCACTTGGAATGTGATGAAAGAAATAAATGCTATTAATTCTAACTATAATTCTGACATTTCACATTATTAAAATAAAGTAGTGATCCTAACTGACCTAAGACCAGGAATGTTTTCTATGATTAAATGTCAGGAATTGTGAAAAACTGAGTTTAAATGTATTTGGCCAAGGTGTATGTAAACTTCTAACTTCAACTGTATTTCCAGCGTATCAGTCTTTCTTCATTCTCAGTGGTGCCACAATAAATATCTTCCCCCTCTCTAGGCTAACATCACTCATAGTTACAACGCTGGAATTCTTCTCTCCTCTGAGAACAGTAGGTCTTTCTCAGCACCGGTACTCAGCCTAGATAAGAGGCTCCACTGGCGGGGTGTCCACACCTCCTCTGCTTCACTCGGGCTTCAGGCTAAACCAGAGAGGTCCATTAGCCCCGAGAGCAACGATAGCATATCAGAAGAACTGAACCATTTTAAGCCAATCGTCTGCTCGCCATGCACTCCACCCAAAAGGTTGCCCGATGGGCGACTTTTGGAACCCACGATTGTAAAGTCAACACCTAGGAACTTGGCACGCAGTCTGCACAAGTCGACAAGCTACGAGGCCAGCCCCACCATCTTGCAGAAGTGGAAGCAAATTGAGGTGGATCGTCAGTGCATCAAAGTGAACTCTAAAGGAACCATCACAAGTCCGATCGCAGAAGATCTCTGTCTTAAACTGAGTACCGTTGAAGAGAGGGACATTCAACCCTGCAGCTGTGTTGTAACCAAGGACAACTTGCAAGATCATCATTGCATGTGCCGTGTAAGCACCGAAGAGTCTAAAAATCGGAAAGAAAAGCCTGTACTCTGGAATAAGCGATGGCTGGTTTTTGATCAGTGTAACAAAGAGGAAGGTACACAACCAGCTAGTGCTCTCACCAAATCGACAACACAAACTATTGCCGATACTCCAACCCCAAAGGGGGACAGCAGATTTGAAACACTTTGTAAATACGGACCATCAGGTGTGAGTGATCAGATGTTAGACAAGCATGTTGGACATTGTAATCAGGGTACTATAGACCCTGTGAACCTTATAAATGTGCCCACTACCAGGAGCTGTGAACTTATCAGACCTACCTCAAGAAGGGGCAAAAAGAGAAGCCACAAAACCAAACACTTAGAAGAGACTGTACAGTCAAAAATATCCAGGATACATTGTTGCAATGCCTGCAACAGATTTGATGATCTGTTTGTTCGACGAATTAATCAGGAAAAGGAGGACAGAGAACTGGCACTTAAGTTACAAAGACAATTTGATAGAGAACGTCAAAAAGTGGACAGGCACAAGACAAGTCATAACAAATATGTACTCCGGTCTTGGGCTACAAAAGATGTGACTGTAGAACACAATACACGCAGATCAGATAGAATATCCAAAAGAAATGAGCACTTTAACTGTAGTTGTTAAAAGGACCTACATTTATTGTAGTGTTTTATTTTAGCGATTAGTCACAAGTCACTAAAGTTTTCTTTTATTTTGGCAGAAAATAGGCTGGAGAATATTGTAATGCAAGATACATATTTACTTATTTTTCTTGTAATCTATCAGCTTTTCATCCCAAGCAACTTGCAATTCATCAGCAGAAACATTCCACATGGAGCAAAATTCGGGTTAAGTGCCTTTGTTCAAGGGCACGTGTTGGGTAAAGTACTCAAAATAATCCACTAAACTGATTAATTTAAGGAATGTTCCAGGTTTTATGAAAAGGAGGGACAAGTCAAAATAAATTTGTGTGATAATCAACATTATACCACAAATGCTGTCGATTGAGCTTAACTTGTATTGAACCTGGAACATTCCTTTAAGGCCAAAACATACTCTATGCAAGTATGTGAATGCAGATGCAAGCGCTTGGCCACCGCTTTGCCAATGGTCGGTCTGGTTGAACATGCTTACAAACCTCAGTACTCGAGGCGATAGAGTTACCGACAAATGCCTGTGCCATTAAACTGGATGTGTTGTCATTAGATAATTTGCTATACATATATTGACTTTAACTTACTTGCTCAGCAATATTCTCTTCAAACTGTTGCTTCATCACAGTAGTTGAGTTGAAAGAGAAAACACACCGTAGAAGCGGACAGTTCACTCTAATTTCGCTACAGCGTCCCATAGCAACGTTGAGAATGCAAGATGCGCCTGCGTTCACATACTTGCATAGATTATGCTTTGGGCCTTCATCAAAAAAGTCATCACATTAATGACTTTCTAAAACACTTCACAGAAAACGTTTTTTTTTTTTTTTTTTTTTTTTTTGCTCAATGTATTCAAAATAATGTCTATTTCCTTCTTGTTCATTATTGCATGCAATTCATGCACTCAGCACCACAGGTTTTGCCCTTACAATGGTGTATGCTTCAGCTGTCACAAACACAAAGAGACATGCATGTGAACATAATATGTTTTAAATTCTACATAATACTATTTTATAAATATGTAATCCAAGTAATGTACTTAAAACAGCCTGGTCTCATGAACATTACATGACTGTGGCAACATTTTTGCAGAACAAAAATAATGTGCCTTTTTACATTTCGCTGCAGGGGATGAAATGTCCAGTGGGGGCGCCAAAAGCGAGTGAAATGTTGTCATTATCAGACAAGGTTTTTAAGTTGAATATTAGATGGAGGTTGAAATTAGTAAAACGTACCTCCAAAATGAGCAAAAATTATAAATGAAAAGCTCATTTTCTAAAGCAACCATGTCATCTCATGACACTTCTATGACACCCTCGTCTCATGTTTAAGCTTGTGTGCTTGACTGGTCTCGAACCGCATACTTAAGGGTCCAAAGTCCAACACTCTATCAGGTGAGGCGCTGCGGAAGCAAATCACGTTGAAATAAGTGTGTAAATGTAGGTGAATCTGTAATGCAAGCATTAAAATATGTTGTTTTTCAAATGATGCATTATAGTAAGTGTTTCGATATCATAACATAGCAGTGTGTGAGTAACAGGGCGAAAAATAAGTGTTTACAAAGTCATAAGCCATTGTACTCATGATTTGTGTGAAAGTGAATCAAATGCACAGTTGTTGTAGCGCCTCTAGTGTTGATTTGACCAGGAAAATGTGACGAAACATAGAATGCGGCATGTAAAAGTCAGTTTGCAAAAAAGTAGTTATAGTAATGTGCATTCTGTGAGACTAGGTTGAAATAAAAGTAATTAAATTCATTGAAAATTAGTAACTATAATCTGATTAGTAGAATTTAAAATTGAATGCTGCTTTTGTCTTAATAATTATTAGATTACAGTAATTACAAAGTAATCAGATTACACCCAGCCCTGATGGTCATTCATGATTGTGCTCTCAGCAACTTTCCCATAGTGATCTGGATTTGAACCTGCAGTTTGTTTCTATCCAGCTTTGTTTATCTGTCATCTATGTCCAAACCCAAAAAGAGAGGAAACTAGCTCTATGTTGGTCTGAGGACAGAAAATATACAGTATAAAGAACTTTGAAAGGCTCTTTAGCATTTCAGTATTTCAAGTATGTTTAGTTTTTTGAGTCAGTAGTAGTACTCCTTACAGTCTCTTTGTTCTCATAATTACTCCACAAGAAGTCTGTTTGCATGTTTCAAAGAATATCATAGGAACGGAACAGAACAGAAGATGTTGTGTACAAAATGTAGCATAACCCTTTTAGCCCAGACATTGGAAAATTGATTTCTTTAAGCAGCCACCTTACATGAATCTAAAACATTTTCTTCATAAATGATTCATTGAGGTGGAAAAGAGTAAAATTGCAGCCCAAGACAAGAAATATACTCTATGCAAGTACATGAACGCAGATGTGAATGCTTGACCAAAATGTTGCAAGCACACTGTCACGTTGTTGTCATAAAGTTGGTGTGTTAATCTTTCGATGTTAAAATACTTTTATCCCCACCTAAAATGCAGAGAGAACTACAAGTAGCTGAGTCATTCATATGTTGATTGTTATGATAGTTGTTCTGACAGAGAAAAGTGACCTCAGAAGAAGACAGTTTACACTGATGCTCACTACAACGGCCATTACATCAATGCTGAGAGTGCAACGCATAGGTGCATTACAGATTGGGCTCTGACACATTTCAGAACACAACAGCAAGTAAAATCCAGCTTGCATAGCTAGAAGTGTTTGCTTTTGCATACGTGTTGAGTATTTTCCAGGCCTAACTAATATACGTTTTGTGTTAAGTAAAATAACTATAAAGTAGTTTGTTCTGTTGAAACCCTAAAAGACACTATGCGACAGTCAATGTTAGTCCTGATTTCTAAATGCAATTAGTTTTATTTGTTACATTTAATTTAAACTTTTGTATTTTAAACCTTTTTTTGTTTGTTTGTTTTTCTACAATCAGGAACACTTATCCATATAATTTAGATATCATAACTGTTTCTAAATATTACTGACTTGTGATTCAAGACAGTTTGAGAGGATGCAAATAAATGCATTTGGACACTTCTGTAAAAGCTTTGCATGTAACACCAGAATGAAAAATCTAGCTTGATTCGACAACAAGCAAAACAAATTGGTTAATTGTCTTTAGGATTTTTTTTTCTGTTATATTCGTTTTGAAACATTTTTAGAGTTTCTCAGTTTTTCATTTTTCAGCTTGATGTTCACCCACTGTGAAACACTACTCTGAAAGGCTGCTTTTTTCAACTTTCTTAAGCAATGTTTACTGAAGAGATCTATTTTGTGACTTGTGTCTGCCAAGCAAGCTTTAATCATGTTACTTTTGATGAAAAATTACACATTCACACAGACCATGTACATGCACATACATTTAATCTTGCTTTTCACCTTATTTTATTTTTATTTAGACAGGTCATTGTTTGTAATGTGCCAACATGGCTGGTTTCTGCAAATTGGCTATATATATATATATATATATATATATATATATATATATATATATATATATATATATATATATATATTTACAGGTTAATTTCATGATTTCATGTTCTATACAATTTTTCTGTAGACTACAAGATGTACTATTGAAAAGATAAAATACATTTTTATGCATTACTGTACTATTTTGGAAATATGACTCGCCTATATTGACACTGATGCAAAGACGTTATTGGGGATTGCAATTTTTGACTGGCTTTTAAAGCACTTGGATTGTCTTCCATTGTTGAAAGGTATTTGCTGGGTTTGAAAGAGAATGTTGTGTTATTTTGAAAATATAAATTCTGTGCAAGTGTAAAGCACACATATTTATTGGAACGGTACTTTGTGATAATGTCATTTTAAAAATATGGCCTTTCTAAAACACAGGATTGTCTGCTTTCAATCAATAAAAAACTATGTGCATACATTATCTATAACTGGCATTAAAGTAATGAAATAATGTAGCGTTCACTTTAAAGTTGATTTTTGCCTTTTTATGAAGTATTTAAAGCATTTACTTTGTATTTGACACATTTCATTAGATGCTCAGGATGAAAATGTGTTTTTGTTGTTTAAGTGAAATGCCTTGCTCTCTTTTGACAGTCTATTCAATGCTATTCATGATCAGCCCTATTCTTTTTCATTTTTATAACTTGACAATTCATATTTGCCAATCCCTCTCTGCATTTTTTGCCTTGTTTAACTTGAAGGAATTCACTGAAGAAAATTAAGATAATTATAATTATTTTTTTTTTTATCCAATTAATAAAACAAAATAAAAACTCAAGACCAACTAGAAGTCTCCGCCTTTATTTAAGAACTTTTTGATTGACAGGGTTTATACCAACGGTATCAGCGTGTTCATTGTATGAAGTGAAGCTGCAACCATCAAATTATAAGTTATAAAGTTTGGAATCACTATAAAATTTTGATGAAAATTATAATTTTATTCACCCAGGATGCCTTAAATTGATCAAGAATTACAATCAATACATGTAATATGTTTACAATGACTATTTGTAGTTAAATTTCCAATATTTAAGAAACTCTTAAAAACGTGGAAATTTTTACATGTTGGTTTTCACCTAGTTTATATCGGGTGATTGTGCGGTCTTTTGTCTCAAGTGGTTTATGCAATTTTTTTTAATTTTTTTTTATGGCTGTGTGTTATGTTGTAATGGGTTATCTTCTGTCTTGTTTATGTTTATACTGCTTATTTTTTTTTACTGTGAAGCACTATGTGACAACTGTCTAGAATGGCGCTGTATAAATACATTTTTACCTATTTAAAATTTTTGGATGAACAAAGTTTAAATAATACAGTATTTTATTATTTAATCTTTCAGTTCATCCAAAAATCCTCCACTTGCAACAATGATACCTAGCCATTCTAGCAATCAGTTTATCAAGATAGATGACCAGGGTTCCTACGCATCCTACAAATCCTGGAAAACCTGGACTTTTGCAATGCAGTTTTCCAGTCATGGAAAATGAGAAAAAACACCTGAATGTTCTGGAAAATATTTATTTGTCCTGGAAAATATTTTAGTATATTAAAAAACACGTTTTTTGTTACATGTACAAGTATTGATATAGTGATATAGTTTTTTTTTTTTTTTTTCTAGTTCCAACACTGCTGTAGTGTACACAAAAACATTCAGACAATGGCAATGGTCAGGCCACTAATTTTTTCTAAAAAAAAAAAAAAAAAAAAAAAAAAAAATCATACAGGTGGTACTGTGGTGATGCAGCCTTTACACTCCGCTATGTAAATTAATTTGAAATCATTCAACGATCGGAGTCTGCTAACACTGCCGTCACCACATGTAGGGCTCTATGATTTCCGCAACGCTGAAAACATGGATGGAATCACTGAATCCAGTCATAAAAATTGCATTAGTGCACAAGTTTGATTATTAAACTGTAAAAGGCTGAGATTTAATATACAATTCTTTAATATATAATCTGCACGTGCTGCTTGCTTCAAAATGAATGTGTAAAGCCGGCCGCTTGTACGCTGAAAACACTTCATCAGGAGCATCACGCGTGCTCTGTGTGTATGTGTGTAGTAGATGACGGTGAGCAAAGCGCTCTAAAGTGTGCAGCACATACAGACTAAATATTCATTTGAATGAAATTATAGCTATATAGATGAGAAACTACTGCCAAAAACACACAGAAATGCCAAAATAAAAGCTAGGATTAAATGGACGTGTGAAATGGGAAAAAAATATCATATTTAATGCAATTAAATAATAATACTGAAGCAATATCTCACATCTGTGATGTTCTGTTGTGCAGCACTTCATTTGACAAAAATATCTCCAGTGTTGTTTTTGATTGTGCTGTGAGGATTTTGTAGAAAAGCACTTCATTTGCTAAAAGCAATGCAATGTTATGTTGACAATTTTTATATTAATATAATTATAATTTCATTTGATTAAAGTTTTAAATTAATTTGGCTAGACACCATTTTAATGATGGAATTTAATTAAACTGTCGAATACGTAATTTTGAAAAAATAACCTTCCAAATGTTTATGACCTCTCCCTCGTGTGTTTTTGCTTAAATATTACAACCGTGTGATACATTAAATGTCCTGGAAAACTGGATGATGTTTCATCACATGTTTCTACAGCACTTCCCAAAGTTGTAATTGGTTTGAAGGACACTTCTCATGGATCTTACTATCAAACGTTTCTAACAAAACCTCAAACTTGGATTCGTCCATCCATAATAGTCATTTCTAATCATTTACCACTCATGACTACCCTTCTTATTTGCCAGAGCCAGATGTGGCTTTTTCTTTGAAAGTCTGTCTAAAATGCCAACATCACTTCTCTTCACTGTTGCAGATAAAACTAGTGTTTGGCACAAACTGTTCAATGAAGTTAAGCACCTGGAAGGCTGTGAATCTGTTTCTCAAACTCTCCAGTGTACGTGTGCACTGATGTACTTGTCTACTTGTTGTTTTGCATCTGGGCCATCCACTTCTATCTCTGCTGGTTCAATCAGTCTACTTTGTTCTTTCACGTAGTTCATGGAATAGCCTTTATTTCTGAAAAGAAAATAGAATGATGAATTTCTAGAGAAATACATATAATGACTTATTTGTATACATATACTGACAGAGGCTAGTAGAGGTCTATATATCAGTAACTATAAGGTCCAATTACACAAATGTGTATTTTCTCTAGCAGTGGTTTTGTGTGTTGGGTTCAAACACCTAGTTCAAAATCCTCTTATATTAGAATTTTTTTTTTTTTTGTGAATTATCATATATTTGGTAGCTGTTGGGTAAACAAAACCATACTGGCATAATTCAGGCATGGGTTCAGGAACTGGGTTCTCAGGACAGGTATTTTCAATAATAATGTAAATTGTTGCATTTGTGGGAGGCAGGTTGTTGCATTTGTTGGCCACAACAATGGTTCGATATTTTTGTGTCAGCTTTTCTGTTTTGGCTGTTTCGTGAATCGTTTTGTGCTTCAGAATTGAACAAAAGTAAGGAGCATAGCAGCTGGGAAGTTGCTTTTGATTGGTCGGATATGGTTCCGACAAAAATGTTTGTTTCTTTCACATTAGGGAGGGATAGTCAGAAAGTAGTTTTTCATTGTTAAGAATAATAAACAATAAAAAAAGTGGCAAGACGGTCAGATTGTATGACGAATTATTAAACATTTATTTTTTGTTAGTTTTTATTTGTACTATTATTTCCTTTCTCTGTTTTCTCCTTTTTTATGTCATTCAATATTATTCTCTTCATTCTTGTTAGAAATTAATATTTTTGTCTCATCCTCAGTGTTGACATTCTGGAAATAATTAATAATACAATAAGTATTTACAGTGCATCCGGAAAGCATTCACAGCGATTTACTTTTTCCACATTTTGTTATGTTACAGCCTTATTCCAAAATGGATTAAATTCATTATTTTCCTCAATTCTACAAACAATACCCCATAATGACAACGTGAAAGAAGTTGGTTTGAAATCTTTGCAAATTTATAAAAAAAAAATAAAAATAAAATCACATGTACATAAGTATTCACAGCCTTTGCTATATACTTTGTTGAAGCACCTTTGGCACCAATTACAGCCTCAAGTCTTTTTGAGTATGATGCTACAAGCTTGGCACACCTATTTTTGGGCAGTTTCTCCCATTCTTCTTTGCAGGACCTCTCAAGCTCCATCAGGTTGGATGGGGAGCGTCGGTGCACAGCCATTTTCAGATCTCTCCAGAGATGTTCAATCGGGTTCAATCTGGGCTCTGGCTGGGCCACTCAAGGACATTCACAGAGTTGTCCCATAGCCACTCCTTTGTTATCTTGGCTGTATGCTTAGGGTTGTTGTCCTGTTGGAAGATGAACCTTCGCCCCACTTTGATGTCCAGAGCGCATCAAGGATGTCTCTGTACATTGCTGCATTCATCTTTCCCTCAATCCTGACTAGTCTCCCAGTTCCTGCTGCTGAAAAACATCCCCACAGCATGATGCTGCCACCACCATGCTTCACTGTAGGGATGGTATTGGCCAGGTGATGAGCAGTGCCTGGTTTCCTCCAGACATGACGCTTGCCATTCAGGCCAAAGAGTTCAGTCTTTGTTTCTCATGATTTGGGAGTCCTTCAGGTGCCTTTTGGCAAACTCCAGGCGGGCTGTCATGTGCCTTTTACTGAGGAGTGGCTTCCGTCTGGCCACTCTACCATACAGGCCTGATTGGTGGAGTGCTGCAGAGATGGTTGTTCTTCTGGAAGGTTCTCCTCTCTCCACAGAGAAATGCTGGAGCTCTGTCAGAGTGACCATCGGGTTCTTGGTCACCTCCCTGACTAAGGCCCTTCTCCCCCGATCGCTCAGTTTGGCCGGGCGGCCAGCTCTAGGAAGAGTCCTGGTGGTTCCAAACTTCTTCCATTTACAGATGATGGAGGCCACTGTGCTCACTGGGACCTTCAATGCTGCAGAAATTTTTCTGTACCCTTCCCCAGATCTGTGCCTCGATACAATCCTGTCTCAGAGGTCTACAGACAATTCCTTGGACTTCATGGCTTGGTTTGTGCTCTGACATGCACTGTTAACTGTGGGACCTTATATAGACAGGTGTGTGCCTTTCCAAATCATGTCCAATCAACTGAATTTACCACAGGTGGACTCCAATCAAGTTGTAGAAACATCTCAAGGATGATCAGTGGAAACAGGATGCATTTGAGCTCAATTTTGAGTGTCATGGCAAAGGCTGTGAATACTTATGTACATGTGATTTTTTCGTTTTTTATTTTTAATAAATTTGCAAAGATTTCAAACAAACTTCTTTCACGTTGTCATTATGGGGTATTGTTTGTAGAATTTTGAGGAAAATAATTAATTTAATCCATTTTGGAATAAGGCTGTAACATAACAAAATGTGGAAAAAGTGAAGCGCTGTGAATACTTTCCGGATGCACTGTAACTGTTCATCTTTTCATTAAGCTAAGCAAATTACTGGATACTTAGTATTTATGTTATAACACCTGGTGTTTATTTTTTTTAATTTTTTTTTTAAATCCAGGGTACAACGGGGCTAAAGGCTCCACGGGGTAAAAGGCTGCTTTGATTTTATTTTCTCCCAAAACACTAAATAGCAACAAAAACTACCACAGTACTTTCCTAAACACTGTTTGTCACTATGCACTGCAAAATTTCCCTGTTCCATGAGATCATTGTGTGTGTTGTCTAAAGGTTGATTTTGAGGCAATTTGATTTAATTAATTAAATGTTGTAAATATACACTGGTGGCCAAAAGTTTGGAATAATGTACAGATTTTGCTGTTTTGTAAGGAAATTGGTACTTTAATTCACCAAAGTGGCATTTAACTGATCACAAAGTATAGTCAGGACATTACTGATGTAAAAAACAGCACCATCACTATTTGAAAAAAGTAATTTTTGATCAAATCTAGACAGGCCCCATTTCCAGCAGCCATCACTCCAACACCTTATCCTTGAGTAATCATGCTAAATTGCTTGCCATTATATCAAACACAGTTGAAAGCTATTTTGTTCGTTAAATGAAGCTTAACATTGTCTTTGTGTTTGTTTTTGAGTTGCCACAGTATGCAATAGACTGGCATGTCTTAAGGTCAATATTAGGTGAAAATGGCATTAAAAAAACAGCTTTCTCTAGAAACTCGTCGGTCAATCATTGTTTTGAGGAATGAAGGCTATACAATGCTTGAAATTACCAAAAAAACTGAATATTTCATACAAAGGTGTACACTATAGTCTTCAAAGACAAAGGACAACTGGCTCTAACAAGGACAGAAAGAGATGTGGAAGGCCAGATGTACAACTAAACAAGAGGATAAGTACATCAGAGTCTCTAGTTTGAAAAATAGATGCCTCACATGTCCTCAGCTGACAGCTTCATTGAATTCTACCCGCTCAACACCAGTTTAATGTACAACAGTAAAGAGAAGACTCAGGGGTGCAGGCCTTATGGGAGAATTACAAAGAAAAAGCCACTTTTGAAACAGAAAAACAAAAGAAAATGTTAGAGTGGGCAAAGAAACACAGACATTGGTCTACAGATAATTGGAAAAGAGTGTTATGGATCTTAACCCCATTAAGCTTTTGTGGGATCAGCTAGACTGTATGGTGTGTGAGAAGTGCCCGACAAGCCAGCCACATCTATGGCAAGTGCTACAGGAAGTGTGGGGTGAAATGTCACCTGAGTATCTGGACAAACTGACAGCTTGAATGCCAAGGATCTGCAAAGCTGTCATTGCTGCATGTGGAGGATTTTTGAAGTAGTTTAAGAAGTTCTGAATTTTTTTTTTTCAAATTGTAATAGTAATTTTTCACGTTATTAATGTCCTAGCTATACATTGTGATCAGTTGAATGCCAGTTTGGTGAATAAAAGTACCAATTTCTTTCCATAAGAGCAAACTTTTGGCCACCAGCGTATGTAGCTAATGAACATCCCTGAAGTTAACACATTTCTTTTGAAACAAAATACTTATAATTTTCAGTTTTGCTTAAGGTCATTAAATCAAACATATTTCAATAACTGTCCAATAAGTGAAAGGATAGTATTTGGGGTAAAAAGTCCCCCTGTTGCAGGGGCTAAAGGCCCCTGTTAAACACGTTATTTTTATTATTATTATTATTATTATTATTATTTTAAAGCAGGGCGAATAGATTTGTTATTAAAAGTTTCAAAGTGGACTCAATTGACTTATCCAATCATAAAAGAGATTAGTTTGTTTATAGAGTACTTGAGATGTAATAAAATGCCAAATGTGTTTGAAATTAACAGGAAATGGTTTACTTTTTTTCTTAAGTAGTTAATTTGAGCAGGCATCATCTTAATTTGTTACACAAAAAAAAAGCATCTTGGTGTCTCAAAATTATTTGCATTAGTTGACATTTTGCACTAGAACTATTGCCCCTGTATCTACACGATATCACTTTAAACCCCCTAGGGGCCTTTTATCTTTCAGCCTTTTAAGTGTGGTAAAAGGCTCCCTCACCACCTTTTTTTAACACTTAACACTTAATTTTAAGTGAAACAACTTTACGTTATTATTTATTTTCACACAAATTATGTTGCTCCATCAATATTCAATAAAAAACAAGCTACATTTCTGACTGAAATTGAAACTGAAAATTGAATGAAATTAAAAACGATAAATTATAATACATTATTTACAAATATTTATACAATAAATAATTTAATAATTAATGAGCACATATTCTCAAATAAGTGAAAAATGATTTGATTAATACCAATGAGAAATGCAGTTTTCTGAGCCGTTCAGCGCTCATTTCTTTCTCTCATAGGATAAAAAATGTGACTGCTTTCGGGTTGATCACAGCAACTGTAGACCGCCCCCTTTGACGTATACATTTCAGACCAATTACGATTGGACCACTTTTATGTGATTCTAGCCAATCACAGTCACCCAGATCACAGAGCAGGAAGAAAAGATGGCGGCGAGGAACGGGAAGAGTGGTCTACTTGAAAAAGTAAGAAATCTTTATTGTGTCTAGCATTTCTGAAGATGCGTTTTTATTTGTGCAACGGTCTTCTGCGTGCAATACAAGGGATAATTTGACTTTCTCTCCTTTCGCACTCAGTGGTCAGACGTGGACGTTGATGCGACTACAATGCTTGTTTTCATGTCAGCGCCAAAACGGAAACTTGAATAAATGGATACACTTCTGAATTTAGCATTTATTGAGTATTATATGAGCATGTAAATTGAAACTATGCTGCTTAAAATATATTATACATAAATGATTACACAACATTACGGGGATTCGTTACTGTATCTGTTTGACATGAATATCATTACCCTCTTTTTATAGGCGTGATGTATGAACATAATGGTGTGAAAAAGTTAACTTGTCCATTTATTAACAGCTAACTGGACCTTTTAACTCTTGTGCGTCGTAAAAAAAAAAAAAAAAAAAAAAAAAAGTTACTCAGAGATCCTTTGATATCCACGTCAAAAAACTGCCATAATAATAATATTATATATTAATATTATTTTCCACTTTCAATTAGTTAATTTTTTAACCATCATCAGTCCTGATCATAACTACCAAATATTCATTCATTTTCAGAATATTAACACTTTAAATGCCAGTTTGTTTATATAATGCCTCTGTTGTTTTTTTTACATACACACACATTTCTCAATACACAAACAAAACACACCCACACAATTTTAGCTGCATCATTTATTCAACTAGCCTGCAGAGTTCTATAATACAGCAAACAGGAAAAAAGCATGTATTTGCTCCATAGGATAAACAAGAGAAAAATGGTGCCATCTGGTGGAAAATATTAAAAATGAAAATTAAGCCAGGGCTCTGGAATGAAAGCATAATATCATAGAATTAATGATTTTATGCTTTAATGCCACTGGGATCAATTATTGCAGTTTAATGGGTTTCAATTTGGACGTTTCTGTCCTGAAGGTCCTGAGTGTAACTATTTTGTGTACACAGTGTATTATAGATGTATTTTAGGAACTGAGGTTGAAATATATAAATTCCCCCCAAAATATACACCTTTGTCAAAATTTATGCTGTTGGCATTAACACAGCCAAAATTATTGAAAAAATAAAAAAGACAAAAATGTCCCGAAGGTCGCACAAAGGTTAAACCAAAAATCAGTGGTGTGTGTGTGTTTATAATTCAAACTATCCATATGGCTTCAGAATGCAAATACTTTTTTTAAAAATTTTTTTACATTTTTTTATGAAGGACAACAATACTAGGATCTTAAACTTGCCCTGTTAGTTGTAATAATAAATTGCACACTGTATGTTAAGTTTAGGGTTTGAAATTAACTTTGTGGCTCACCTGCCACTCTGGCTAGTAGTTTTCCAAGGTCACTAGCTGCTCAGCATTTTCACTTGCCAAAATCCCCCGCCTCACAAAAAGGGGATAAAGTTAACTGGAGACTGTAACTGTATGCATTTGTTTGGACATTTTATTTGAACAAGAATGATATTAGTTTAGCAGGACACAGGCCTAATGATTTAAGTCCTTTAGGATATCTGAAGGCAAACACGGCCAGTTAGAACAGGAATAGGATAGAGGTCAATATTTTATTTAAAATTCATGAAAGTTTTAACCCCTTCATTAAATTCACCATTGCTCTACTTCTAGCATTGTTTAACAGTGGCATTTGTACTGATATGGCCATTTACACAGGTAATCCCATGGATGGCTCCACATTACTTTGGATTAGGTTAATATAATCTTGATAGTCTTTTCTATAAAAAATAACTACAGTATTTGTTATAAAAATGCAAATAGCCTAAATACATTAAGAACCTGTACAACTTTCACAGTTGTAATAAAAATAAAGTGTAATAGTTTAGCCCTAATAGATTTAATATGAATCTTAACCAGTTACCAGTTAG
Organism: Myxocyprinus asiaticus; assembly: GCF_019703515.2. NCBI lineage: Eukaryota > Metazoa > Chordata > Actinopteri > Cypriniformes > Catostomidae > Myxocyprinus > Myxocyprinus asiaticus. The sequence goes on along the minus strand of NC_059382.1, from coordinate 31,701,036 downwards.
TGTTACTGCATTAAAATAATTAAATAAAATAAACTTTTAGGATGAATGATGATATGTATTTGTCTCCTTGTCAGTGCTGTTGATAAAGTAGGTGCTGCCTATCTGTTTGAGAGGTTTGACTTTCTCCATAAAGAGATTTCTGCTAGAATGTTCTCTGTAGAATTCAAATGGGTCACATACTGCAAGTTTTGTGCTCTCCGCCTGCTGCGCAATGTCAAGTGAAGCTCGACTGAATCACGCAAGTTTCCCTCTGCGCTGTTCCAGAATTTTGACGATCTTATTTCTGGAGCACGCTGATGTGCGCTGGGGTGGTCACACGAAAGCACGCTTCATTCGCCCCACACAAGCTATGTTTCCATCAACATTTGTTTTTTTGCATTTTAGGATATCGCATAAAACTGCTGGATGGAAACACCAAGATGCAAATAAATCTCCAAAATGCACTTAAAAAATTTATACGTTTGCTTGAGGTGGATAGTTTTTTTTATTCGATAAGAAGAGATGTGCATAAACTATGATGGAAACACATTAACCGAATGAGCTCCTATTGAATTTATTAGGAATAAAAGTTGCGCATCAAAAAGGTCATGTGACTGAATAACTTGTTCATTATTGGAGTAACCAGCGGACCAATCACTGCATCTGAAATGTTGCTCTGATCATCCTGAAAGAACAGTCTAGAAAATCCAAAGCCTACAAAGATTTTGCAGAGCAAATAAGTCAAAAACAAACTTGAACTGTATGGAAGAGAAGGTTTATTGACACTTTTGAAAAATATTTTATAGATCCACACGGTATAGTCATAAGGCTGGATGAGCGCACATATATAGTGCTCAGAAGTGTGTGACGCGCTGTCGCTCCCAAATATGAGACATAGTTTTCGCCCGAATTACATACAAATTTCAGTGCAGGAAAAACCCTGAAAACATCACCTGCCAAAGTGGCTAGTAAAAGTGATGGAGTTACCCGCCACTGCCGATTTTTACCCGCATTTGGCGGGAACACATGATAGTCCCGTCCTTCTTGCAAATGTGGCAGTTAAGCTCAATATGTTAGTTTGTAGTTTACTATCCCTATAACATAATATAACAAGTGTTATTTTGCCAAAAAAGAGAGCAATAAATCCCCTTAGAAAGTGAAGCCTGTTTTAGGACCATTAATATTATTAATATTTATATTTATTTTTTTATTTATTTATTTACATTGTGACATTTTCATAAATTTAAACCAGAGATGAAAATCTTCCTGTCTGGATGCCCTTTTTTTTTTTTTTTTTGTCAAAGTACATTAAAGGCATTACAACAAATACTATTGTGATGGAGCCTAAAAATGTTTCAGTAATTGTTCTTAATTGAGTACAATTGTATTTTAAAGGTGCACTCAGTAACTTTTTGTTTGTATCACTTTCAGTGACACCTAGTGGTGTGGATGCAGCATCATTCAAAATCAGAAGTTTTCTGTTACAGATGCCATTGTAGAAATTCACTATTCACAATCAGCCATGATTAATTTAATCCAAGAGTGAAAGTGTCCAATAACAGGACGGTTACTGAGATTAAGCGAGTAGTATTCAGCTGGTCATGTGATTCTAAAATGGCAGCCCCCATCAGGGCGCCCCTCCCCCATGTAGAATAAAACAGCTTTTAATAGAGTCCTCATCCCATGTGAGGGGTCATGATTTTATACATGTTTCAAAATTATAATTAATTGTTTTTAGTAGTAAAACTTTTTTTAATGGGTCTGGGGAAAAAATTACTGATGCACATTTAAAGTAGGGCTAAAACGAATAAAAAAAAAATTGTCAACAAAAATTTTCATTGTCAGATAGTCATTTGATCTCATTTAACGTAACATGAGATCATACGAAACTCTAATGATGATGCGCGAGAGCAGCACTGCAGCTCGCGCCTGACTAAGGATAGGAACAATTACACAGCTCACAGTCCAGATGTATTCTAAACTTTCCAAACAGCTTCAGGTGATGTAGATCGCAAAGTATGAGGAAATTATACAAAATAACTAAATACAGAAGCACTCCCGTTGTGAAATACTGCAGAGCGGAGCAACCGCTCCGCTGAAGCAAAACTTGCTTGTGGAGCGTCTTTAAAGGAAACAACTCACCGTTATATCTTTAATACATCCTTTATTAAAGTTCAAATAATAAAGAAGCAGGTCATGTAAATGACTACAAACTCCGAAACTGGAATTTCACTATGGTCAGCGCCTCTTCTATGAGTTGCGCGAAGTGTCCAGATCTAAGGGGGAGAGAGATTTATACTGCACCCGGCTGAGGCACACTCTAGGCGAATTCCAATCGAAAGTGATCATCCCTATGCCCTACTCACTACGAAAGACATAGCCCTTGATGTGGGCACTCTGAAGGGAGCATGGCAACACAGTTTAAATGTAGCCGTCACTAAAAGTCTTGTGAAAGGGCCCTTTGTGAAATAAGTTTTGTTTGGTACAACCTTTCGAGTGGCGTCCCCTTCCCGAAGTGCCCTTCAAGGGCGCATAAATGCAGTTTGAAAAAACGCCCTCTGTTGCGGGGATGCTCCTCCCTAGAGCTCTCGCGCTTAACGCAGCTAGATTATATCGTGATATCACGCGACGTTTTGAATCATAATATATGCATCTCTTATCATGAAGAAAATTGGCAATATGCAGCTTTATTAATAAGAGTTTTTATTTTTTATTTTTTATTTATTTTTATTTATTTTTTTTGAGGTAAAGATGGATTGAAGTGAACAGAAAGGTGAGAGGTAGTCTTCGCCCCATTTACACTTGTTTCCAAAGATAATATCTAAAACTAATTTAAAACAATGTACATTTTCTTTAACAGCTATACTGCAGAATAAAAAATGTTATCTGAGAATTTTGAATTTAATATTAAAAATACAAATATTTTAAAATATCTAAAAATCCTTTAAGAAAGATGTATTCACCTGAGAAGCAGCATATAAGATATTTAGACTTGCTTTTAGAGAATAGACCTTGAATATAAGTATATTTGTCTTTACTGCACTCGCAGGTGTATAACCAAGTGAAAAAATACACTTATATACATAATACACTTATATTTAAGATACATTCTCTTAAAGCAAGTCTAAATATAGTATATGTTGCTTCTCAAGTAAATGTATCTTGTTTTAAGGATTTTTGGACTATTTTAAATGGAAAACAAGACACATTGATAACAATAGGATTTTTTGCAGTGAATTTCTTTACTGAATTAAATTTAATAAAAACTATTTTTTCCTTTAATTCAGTGAATGTCATTTAGAGGTATTTTCACAAGATGATTTTGTCCTCTTTATTGTTAGCAAGCACATTTAATATAACCTTTTAAGTCGGGGCACAAGCTGAATAATTGGTTAAGAGCTAATGATTAATCGTTGCAGTAATCGCAGAATAGTCGAATAATCGTTAGATTATCAAAATAATCGTTCATTGCAGCCCTACTTTCAAGTATGTGTAATTTTTTTTTTTTAAACTTTCAAAGTCATGTAGTGAAACCGTAAAAAAAAAAGTAAAAAGAACAAATTGTCAATTAAATCAATATTTTGCCCAAGATCTGTTCACATTACTGTAATGACAATGGAAGGGGGGTCTCATTAAGATCAAAACAATATAAAAATGAGAAAACATAATAATTATCAAACATATGTTTATTTTATTTGTATTTTTTTTGTGTGTCCTGACATGAAATATTCACCAGTTAGATATGTAATGTAAGAAAGTGTTGCTCATTTAATTTACTGATTTCAGTGGAGGATTGATGAAAAGCCTGTGAAGATTGACAAATGGGATGGTGCTGCAGTGAAGAACTCTCTAGATGATGCAGCTAAGAAGGTACGTTCTTTTGCATGTTTACATTTTAATTCTTAGTGTGCGCTTTCTTGCAAAAGTGATGAAAGCATGCGTGTTTGTTTGTTTTCTTTCATTGATCAGCTTTCTTTTTCCACCATAGGTTCTAATTGAAAAATATGGCTATGTTGAGAACTTCAACCTGGTCGATGGACGTCTGTTCATTTGTACAATCTCCTGCCTTTTTGCTATTGTAGCTTTAATTTGGGATTATCTACACCCATTCCCAGAGTCAAAGCCAGTCCTGGCATGCTGTGTTGTTTCATATCCTTTATTCAGCATACCAGCTTCAAAATGGATTGTTTGCATTGGAGATTTAGTAATATAAATTAAATGTAAATTAGGTCTTACTTGCTTTGTAATCAGACCAGAATTTGTCTGTACCATTTAGAGTGCGGTCACACTTCGCGCTACATTCACTTCCATTCATACATATCCGAACAAGGGGGAATGCAAACGCAAGCTTATGCAAATTTTTTGTTCCTCCATGTACCAAATGTGTTCTTTGATCATAATCTTGACCAACCGTTTTGGAGATTTCAGTCTTTCCCCATTCAAATAGGTAGGAGCTGTACTTTTATGCCACTTGTTTCCATAGAAAATAGGTGCCAGGGAAGGTTCCTAAGATGCCAGCCAATTGGATCTTCTTGAATGCGAACTACTCACCTACTCCACTTAAGTCACCTTTTCTGAAATCAAATTTGCACAAATTGTTTGGTACAATTTTCTATGTTTTCCTTATTTAAATCACTTGAAACATTTACTTCAAGCTTAAACACATAAAAAAAAGCTTTAAATACAACAAAAAGCTTTAAATACAACAAACATATCAACTGAAAATATACATCTGGGCCACCTGCTATGACTTTCTCACCTTTTTCACCTCTGATGAGTTTGCGTCCCTGTTGGTAGTTTCGCATGCACAAAGTCTAGTGTGACCGCTGCTTAAGGCTAATTTTGTTGCTTCATCCTTGGAGGGAAAAAAAATTTCTCAATAGTTCTTTACCTTAACAGATCATCACATACTTCATAATGATGGGCATTTTGACCCTGTACACTTCTTACAAAGAGAAGAACATCTTCTTAGTGGCCGTGCAGAAAGACCAAGCTGGTATGGACCCAGATCACGTTTGGCAGCTCTCCTCTAGTCTAAAAAGGTAATTTGTCTTTGTTAATTATTTAGTGGTGCTAGTTATTGTTCATACTTAAGGTTAAAGAATACTTGGGTTTTCAGCATGCTGCTATGTCTGCACAGGCTAGAATACTTGCGTGAGATGTAACAGAAAGTGGATGTTCATAAAGAATGTTCAGATTCCTAATGTCTAAGTATTAAAAATCAATGCATAATTCGTCCCACACCAATTTTGCCTCAGACATTAGTGATACCTCTAATCTTCTAGTTTGTTGAGAAGAGGTGTGCTTATTCCTAAGGAATTGGAATTATGATTTTGACTGAAAGATCCCTTTACTTGAAGGAGGGACCTGAGCCATATCTAGAGACCAGAATATAATATGCTGGGTTTCCATCCCTGTATTTTTCCCAAATTTTGGAATATTGCATAATAAAATGCAGGATGGAAATGCCAAGATGAGAGTAAAATCTGAAAAAAATCTCTGTGTATAATGGATAAGCACATGCGAATAAACCATGATGGAAACACATTTTCCGAATATATTCCTTTAGAATTTTTGGAAAATGAATATAGATGCAAATAAAAAAAAATCAATTAATGGGCAGAATACAGACAAAAGAATGATGATTAGAGAGGCATATCTTTCTTTGGGCAGTTGTGTGAAAAGCATTTGGCTGCAGCATATCAAACAACAGAGTAAATGGGCACTTAATAGAATTTGAGTAGATTTGATTCCTTTCGTAGACTAATTAAACAAAAAAAATCACATGACATGTTCTTGGAAAATGTCTCTACTCGAACAACCGTGCAGATGTAGATACGTTTGCAACAGCTTGCTAATAACTCTGCATGCCGAAGTGTTCATGTTGACGGATCTTAACTGACTGAACAGTGTAACTGGAATTAGCTGTCAGCTACAAGGTAGGTGGAGCGCCAGGTCACACATGCTGATGACGTGGACCAATGACAGTAAGGTGTTTAGCAGCCATTTAGAAGTTTTCTTGAAAGTCCGCACTGGTGAGCTGTTTGAACCACTGAATCAAAGTAAAAAACAACATAGTTTTGGCCAGATGTTGTTCTAAATGACGTCACACCGGTTCGTTCTTCGGTTTCTTTTGAAGTATGACATAAGGCGTCTACCACTGAACGCTAGCAAACATGAAGTTATTTTGTGCCAATTTTCCAAGAAGTGACGATTTTCTTCTCTTGAAACGCGTGGGATTGAAATGCTGCTTTATCTGCAAATTGTTTTTGTGATATTCCGATTTTGCACTTAAATTCATAATTTAATTGGAATCTTAACAATAGAGTCTTCAGGGTGGACGGTGGGCTCTCTTGACATCGCGATGGGAGAAAGTTGCCTGAAGTTGTTCCTGGCAGGCTTCTCAACCTTAAAGGCTTTATATGATTAGGGTTGGGGCATCTGCTGCCTGCCAGGAACAATTCCAGGCACCTTTGTACAGTGGGCTTTTGACCTGGACTTGTAAGTAACCATAGCAACTGTACAGAGTTGGTAAAACAACTCTGAATACCATAGGAACACCTTAGCACCATGCATATTTTCATTGTGTATTTGATGGGTACTATACTGATTGCAACTAAATGACTTGTTTCCATTAGGTTTGATGACCAGTATACGTTAAGAATGTCCTTCACACACGGGAAAACAAAGCAGACGAGGGAGACTGAGTTTACAAAGTCTGTCGGGGCATTCTTTGATGAGAATGGAACGTTGGTGATGGATCAGTTTGAAAAATGTGCCTCAAAGCTTCATGACACATTGACCATAGAGAAGAAGTCAAAATAGCATTTAGTCAAAAATGATGGAACCAGCCCTCAGCGTTCCAGCATATGTGGTAACATTGGCTCTATAGTGGGACAAAGCACTATAAGATGTTATTCAGGCTTGCGTGTGTTATCAGAGTTTAGCTCTCAACTGTAACATTCAAGGTTAGGAAAGTTTTTTTTATTATTATTATTATTGCTTATGTTTATAAAATGGTCCAATTTTTTGTTTCATTGATCATCTTTTTTTTTTTTTTTTTTTTATTTAAAATTTTTTTTTAAGGTTCAATTTATACATGTGTTTCAGTTTTATGATCTTCTAGAAGTAGTTCACCCAGAAATGAAAATTACAACATTTACTCAACCCTAGTTGTTGTTTTTTTGTGATCCACGGCAGAGCTAAACGGTTTTGGAATAGCATGAAGGTATGATCTATTCCTTTTGAAAAGTGAAAAGCCACACAATTTACCTAATATGCATAGAAACAGTGTTCAGTATATCATGTCAGCATATTTTAGGTATCAATTAAACAGAAGTGCTGTTGTTTAGTAATCACACACTCATTGTCTGAAACGCTTTTTTGTACAATTGTGAACCAGTGTAAATATTGTCCAGAGAGCCTTATTAAATGTGACTTCAATGTTACATATTGTGCTTTTTTCCTATTCTGAATTTATCTGTTGTTAAGGCTTTGAAGGACAACAAAAAGCAAGAAATCTATCTGTTGTGTTGTCCCCTTGGCTGCTTTTGATCCTTTTTTGTTTGGCCATTTAATTTTGAACCAGGGATAATCGTTTTATGTTCCTTTTTTTGGAGGTTGAATGTGGATCAGTTTTGACCTGTTTTCACACACATTTTTTCTGTCAACAAATTTTCCTGCAGATTAATAGTTTCATAATTTCTTTTGACAAGGTTAGAAACAACTGGATGCAGATTCTTTCTCCATAATGTGAACTAATAGGCCTACTAAATTTCACAAAAGACGTCTTTGCGGTTTTTGTTTTAAATATTTTCAGCTTCAGCTACCCATATTATTGTATGTGCCTGTTCTTCTCAAACAAAAAAAGTTATAAAATAAAAAGGCATTTTTACATTTCTGTTCACCTGTCTGATCTTTATTAATTAGAACTTGGTCACATTCCAACTAAAACTACATTTGAACTGGTTAACCCAGTTGCAAGTACGATTAAGTCAAATTCCGGTTTCTAGAAATATGAAAAGTCATGAACAGTTTATTCGAAATATCCACTGTTACAGAATATTACAGTGCATATTCAGCAAAAGAATCTGTCGTCTCATCCCAAAAATGTTTCTTCGATTGCTTGACTCTGCTTGTTTCACCCAGAATTAGTTTTGTTTGGGCATGCACAGATATAAAGGCATATTCAGTTACAATGGATATTACGAATAAAATGGGCATGACCCAAAAATCAGATTATACAGAAATAAGAGGTCACTGGATTTACCCAAATTACTGTGAATGATATTCCACAAATTATGTTTTATTAACAAACATTAATAACAGTGGATTATAGGTTTAGCTTGTATGTGCTTGTCTTCTCAAAAAAAAATGAAAAAGATATAAAATGACATTTTTACGTGTTCACATGTCTATCTTTATTCACTGGAATATGGTCACATTCCAGATTTACACGTTACAGATGTGTCATGTGAACTGGTTAATCCAATTGCAGTATTAACCGGATAAAGTAAAAAGGTGGGTTTCTAGATGTACGAATAAGACAGCTGCAATATGCTTTTATGAATCGGAAATTTGTCATGTGAACACCTTATCAGGAAATCACTAAAAGAAAATATTAAAGTGGATATTCAGAGAAAAATCTGTCTTGTTTCAAAAATGTTTCTTCATTTGCTTGGCTTTTTGCTTGCTTCACCCAGAATTAATTTTGTGTGGGCATGCACAGATATGAAGAAATATTCCATGACCCATAATTCAGATTACACAGGCATATGCCAGAATCCAAATTGAAATATTTAGAAACCAGAATATTGGCTTAATCGGATTATGGCAATTAGATTAACGTGTTTTCTTGATGCACACATAATCGTAATCTCAGCATTCCGATATGAAAAATAATTTTCTTGTGCACAGTTCACAACAAAATAGAATTTTCTGACTGTTTTCAATTACAAACAATGAGTGTCAATCATTCCAGTGTCTGATCTGGTACTTGCAATTTAAAGAAATAACAGGTCTTCATACCACTTTAAATGTGAGATCTGCACATTAGGTGATGCAAAATATTTAAGTCATTGCATTCAACAAAACTACTACGAATGAGATTCCACAAATGACATTTCTCAAAAACAGTCACATTTCTGCAACCAGTCACGGACAAGCCTTGTGACATGTCACACTTTCAGCCTTTTAGAATGCTAGTCTGTGCCCCAGATGTTATTGTGATGGCAGTGAGCATGGCGTAAACAGATCTGTGGGGGCTTGTTCCATTGTGCTTCTAACATGCCGCACCGCCCGACTAGCAAGTGCACAGATGGAATGACTCCCCATCCAATGTGTGTGTGTGTGTGTGTGTGTGTGCACGTGTCTGTTTATATGCATGCCTCTACCAAGCCCCACCACTCAGAAATACACAATGCATTGCATTTGCTGTTCATTACAAATATCCAAAACATGCACTCCCCTAAGTGGAACTGGGAATGTGGTTTATAACCCTTTGAAACAAAATGTGACCGTTTTCAAAGTCTGACACATTTAGATTATCTGCATTTTAAATAAATTTCTTGGCAAACCCTTATGACAAACATTGCTGCAAATTTGACACATTGTAAAGCAATGTTCTGTGTTTAATAAATATTACGCATGCTGTCAATTACCATAGAAAACGATTTCAACTCATCACTCAATTTGTAAAATCAAGCAAAACCTTTAACAGTTATGGATGTAACTTATGAACATCTATGGGCAAGGCATCGTTACAATACACACTGTTTCAAAAGTATAACACTATACACTCACTGAGCACTTTATTAGGTACCTGTACACCTACTTAATCATGCGATTATCCAATCACCCAATCGTCGTGCAGCAGTACAATGCATAAAATAATGCAGATACAAATCAGGAGCTTTAGTTAATGTTCACATCAACCATCAGATTGGGGAAAAAAATGGATCTCAGTTATTTCAACCATGGCATGATTGATGGTGCCAGACAGGCTGGTTTGAGTATTTCTGTAACTGCTGATCTCCTGGGATTTTCACGCACAACATTCTCTAGAGATTACTCAGAATGGTGCCAAAAAACAACCAGTGAGTGGCAGTTCTGTGGACGGAAATGCCTTGTTGATGAGAGAGGTCAACAGAGAATGGCCAGACTGGTCTGAGCTTACAGAAATGCTATGGTAACTCAGATAACCCCTCTGTACAAATGTAGTGAGCAGAATAGCATCTCAGAATGCACAACACGCCGAATGTTGAGGTGTATGGGCTACAACAGTAGAAGACCACGGGCACTTTATTAGGACCATAGTGTTCCTAATAAAGTGCTTGGTAAGTGTAAGTTCACTACAATGAGACCAAAGTGATAACATTTCTCTGATAAAAAACAAATACAAGCTGGTAATTATTTTTCATGAATGTCCATTGTAATTGCATTACTGTAAATGCGAGCTTTGGTTCTTTACACAAAATGAATGACGAGTCGAAATTATTGAGCACGTTTACATGCTTGTTCTTACAAGATTATGCTTAATAATCCGACAAAGTGTGTGGTCATGTAAACACCTTAAATGCTGTTCATTTATCAGGGAAATGTCATTAATAGTTTAAGCATAAACCGATCGTCACATGTAGATTTTTGCCCATTACCCCAATTTCGCTCTGCATGTAAACACATTTACCAGTGAATTTACCGTCTTATCCAATGTGCGTAAGTGTTGTGTACATGACTGTTTAAGTTTTGATGTCAGTGGATAATAATCAGATTTCTTGAATTAGCAGATTTTTGGTTGTTATCAGCATATTAGTGTGCATGTAAACATGCTCACAGTGTGTGGTAATCAGCAGTGTGTCACCAATGTTGTCCATAGAAATTAACTTGTTTCGAACCTCGAACATCCATTTAATTGCAAGTTCCTTGAATTTGATGCAAGATTGTCACAACATTTTTATTTTTCTTTAAAGATCAATTTTATTTGGTTTAAACACCATAAATTACAACACAAAGAATTCGGCAATCCAGCTGCTTCATGACCAAACCATTATAGGACATCAAACTAGCATTTGCCCTCTAGTAATCGGATGGTGGTGTTGCCCTGTTATGAGATATGTGGGTCAGTGAACTTTTGTTGCTGCAATGTAGGCCATTTTGTGGAGGCCAGAGCTGAGAGAGCTTGTTTGACTCCACTAATTCAATTTGAGCAAATAGCAAACAAAAATATATTGCATGTATACAGCGATCAGTCTAATAAAAAAAACAGGTAAATCTAAAAATTCCTTGGAGCACATATTGGCTGATCCTTCTGACAATCAAAAATGAGTATATCTTACTGGATGTAACTTTAGCTGAATTCTTGCTCAGTCTTATATCAGGTGAATGTTTAATTGAGAAAGTGTTTGAATAATGATGCAAACTGTTGGTTACATTTTGCTGCAGAAATCATCGTTATGTTAACATTTGTAAATCAACACAGCATTTCTCATATTCTGTGGAAATGGAGGTTAGCAGCATGCAGACTTCATAAGCAAGAGTTTCTTCATGAAGGTTAAAATCGCGAAGCACAGCACCTAGAAATGAACAGAAGCGTTAAGTTAAGATAACTAAATGTTTCATTCATTGCTTTATATCCTCACTGCAATGAGACATACATTTTATGCACACATTTTAAAAGAAATATTCCAGGTTAAATGATCAGCTAATCTATGCAGTCAAGTACAAGTACTGTACAAAATCATTTACAATTGTAAAATAATAATTAAAATAAAATAAAATGTAATTAGGTGATGTTGCATCTGAAAGAACCCTTGTACCTATATCTTCGAGGGCAGCCATGGTACCCAATCATATACTCCTGTGCATAGCAGTGTTTCCTGCACAGTCCTCGATATCCACAAGTCCACCCCTGCATTCCTGTGTCATCAGCTGTCGGGAACAGATTGTCACAACGTTAAAACTTACTGTAGACAACAGCACATCCAAAATTGTCCAAAAGTCATTGATGTTGTCTTTGCCAGCAAGTTGTGAGAGAATGCTACTAATCTGCAAATGCACATTCAGCTAGAATATTCTTTTGTACAATACCAGCAATACATTTAGTCTAAAGGCCTACAAGCACCATGTTGCAAGGTACTGTAGTGTATTTAAATGCTCTTGTACCTTCTCCAGCTGTCAGCAGCAGCAGAGTTATGATGAGCAGTCCCAGTGCCCTCATGTTTGTTCCCATATTGTATCTCTGGCTCTACAGCTGACCAGTCACATTTATATTGTACTGCCACCCTGTTAGAGGGGAGGGGTAGGTGGGTGTGGGTCCAGTCAATGCAACTGTAAATAACATCATTTTCATACCTTTGGCTATCATGGGGCATACTGTGTTAATTTACATATAATGCTTACACTTGTTGATTGCTATTTGAGTTTAATTATTTTATGGGTAACACTTTACAAAAAAGGTTCTATTTGTTAACATTAGTAAATGCATTAAATATCATGAACTAACAATGAACAATATATTTTCAAGACTTTCTTAATCTTGGTCTAGGTTATGAAAATACTATTGTAATTTGTTAGTTTATAATGTATGAACATAAGTTTTATTTTATTAGTATGTTAAAGTTGATGTTATAATTAGTGAACTATATCTGATCTAATCTATGTATCTATCATCTATCCTATATATTTTATCTATCTGTCTGTCTGTCTGTCTATTCGATATTCTGTCTGTTTGTCTATATTCTATCTATTCTACATTCTATATTTTATTTGTATCTGTCTGTCTATCCATCTATCTACAATTCTATCATCTATCTGTCTGTCTGTCTATATTCTACCTGTTCTATATTCTATTAGTGTCTATCCATTTGTCTATCCATCTATCTGTCTGTCTTTTTGCCTGTATTCTATAATCTCTCCGTTCGTCCCTCTGTCCATCCATCCATCCATCCATGATCTCAGGAGAACCTTGAAGCAGGTGAAAAAAAGATACAGTGATGGAGTGGAATCTCATTTTTAACAGTCTGATACCAGATGCATGTGGCAAGGATTAAGGACTATAACTGACAGCAAAAGTAAAACCTCTCCTTCAGCAACAGAAGACACCTTCTTGGCCAATGATTTAAACCAATTTTATGCATGCTTTGACGTTAATGGTAGCCTAAAGGCTAACAGAACTAACATCAGCCCGAAGGCTTATCCTACAGCAATGGAGTCTGCTATGAGAGATGGGGAAAGTAGTCTTAGACTTACTGAACAGGATGTTAGGAAGTCCTCCAGGAGCATAAACACAAGATAAGCTTCTGGAACAGATGGAATCTCAGGATGGATTCTAAAGGAATGCGATGACCAGCTAGCGCCAGTTTTTCACCAAAATGTTTGATCAATCCCTGTGCCAATCACTTATACCCATGTTTTAAGAGATCCACTATTGTTCCTGTGCCAAAAACAACAAAACCTGCCTGCCTTGATTACTACCGGCCAGTAGCACTTACTTCAGTGGTCATGAAATGCTTCGAAAGACTAGTCAAGGACCACATCTGCTCTTCACTCCCAAACTCTTTGACATGCTCCAGTTTGCATACTGCTCCAATAGATCAAAAGATGATGCCATCATTTATGTACTACACATAGCACTGTCACACGTGGATACTGGGAAGGGGAACTATGTGTGGATGCGGTTTGTAGATTATAGCTCTGCATTCAACAAAATCATTCTCTTTAGATTTATCAACAAGCTTAAAGGTGCAATATGTAAAATTTTTCATGTAATATTCACCTTTTTTTTTGCCAATGTGTGAACATCTTGTAACGCAACTTAAAAAATGAGCCCTTCCCGGACTTCCTAGGTTGCCTATTAAAGCCTGTAGACTGATTTTCATGTGAAGTGAGCGGGTCGCTTTTGCCGGGAAAATCCAAAGGATGTGACGTTTTGCGCACTGCCGAGAGCCTTGCCTCGGTGCTTCCGCTATTTAACAGTGTCAACAGACAGTCTGCAACACTAGGTAACGTTATCTTAGAGATGGAATCCAGCAAACGGCCGGCTCCAAACACAACACAGACTCCTACACAAATTCAGAGTAAGCCAAAAAAAAAAAAAAAACAATTTACTGAATCCCGTCTGGCTAAGCGGGAACGTGATCGTTGTCGAGCGAAAACTAAAGTAAACATCGGCAAGACATTTGATTCCTGGAGGGACCTTCATTCGGTTTTGGGGATCAAAACCGACCCTGCATTGCCGTTCTTCTTATTGGACAGGTAAGCTTACTTAACTGCAAAGCATGTGAAATATAGTGCCATAAGAATTGATCTGAGTAATTTTAGCTAACTTGATCTTGCCTGCTAACGCTGATGAATTGCAAGCTACCTTGCTTCGTAACTTTCAAATAATTTCAACGATCTTCTCTTTATACTAAAAGTCAGGTAAATGTCAATGTTAATCTGTAATTATTCAGCAAGGTAAACTACAATAACACATGAAATGAAGGCTAGACAATGTTCAAGATATATGCAAAAAGACCCATTCATTAGTGTAACGTAACTTGGTTATAAGAAAATATATACATTCTATTATAATAAAACAATAGCGCATTGATATATCAAAATGAAAGTTGTGATGGAATCACATCAATACTGAATTGTGTCAACATATTTATAATGTACAGTCTATTTTATAAACAGCTACTGTCATCATCCACCAAATTTAGCTAACAGCTATTGATAAAGCTGGCTAGCTAGCTAATGCCGACATAGGCTATCGTATAAATGCAGTCAAAGAAAAGTGATTACTTCAAACTACAGTCTCGCATAGTGAGATCTATATCCACACTTTGTTTTAGCCCTGTTCCAGCACTGGAGAGTCAAATATAATATACAGTCTCAAAGTTTGTAGTAAAACAATCATAACTGTGTAATTTAATTATGCTACCTCATCTGACATGATGTCGGTGAATCACGTTCAGTCTCTTTGTTTTTGTCGATGCTCGCTCGCGTCCCTATGGAGTGTGTGCGCGCGATCACGAGCAACAGGCTGCAGTTCACTTAACGGCCACAGGTGTCATTACTAACAAGGGTTTCTGAATCTTACATACTGCACCTTTAAGGATTTATGCATGAGCTCCCCTCTCTGTCTGTAGGTACTGGACTTCCAGGTGCTGAGAGTGGGCAACAGCACCTCCATCACTTTGAACATCGGAGCACCTCAGGGCTGTGTCTTAAGTCCCCTACTGTACTCTCTGTAACCTCATGACTAGGGCTGGGTATTGATACAGATTTCCCGATTCAATTCAGTTTCGATTCACAAGCTCTCGATTCGATTTCGATTCATATAATTTTGAAATAAATTATTTCAAGTTATAATGTCCCTTCAGCTTAAATATAAAATAAATTCTCTCCCAGCTAATGCTGTTAAGGGGACCTTTTAACTAGGTACATTAGAAAAATATTAATTTTGCTAATTATATTTTATTACTTTTTCATCATTTTGGTCACATTTTGGCTTTTTAAAAATGAAAAAAAAAATATTCAATCAATAAATAAGATGCAGTATTATAATTCCTATATTATTTTTGTTACATATTAATTGTTAAATTGCATAATTTTGTATTTACATTGATTTGTTTAACTCTTTAAAAAAAAAAAAAGGCATTTCTGTAAACAGCGCCTTTAAATGAGCGCACGTTAACTAAAGAGGACTTGAATGGCTTTACCTTCTGTGCGATGCATGATTAGAATGAAAACAATTTTTGTAGTTGTTTTTGATCAACAACTGACTGTAAAGAATAGAAAGGGTATTAAAGGAGACAGTTATCAGTGACAAATGGGTTGCGTGGATCTCGTCTTGGACACACAGAACAACTTATACTCTCAACATGTTGTGAAAGGATCTCGCTGCTGAACACTTCATGACTAAACTACACAATTACTGGTGAGTTAAATGAAACATTTACCAGCCAGCTGCCAAATATATTCACATTAGTCGCACAGCGTGAAGTTTGGTTGCAAATATGAGTGATTTCCTCTCATTGTAGTAGAGGGCTGTGCATCGAGTGAAAGTTCGATCTTGGAATTTAAGAATCGATATCGAGATCGTTCAAATGAAAATTGCAATTAATGGGAAAAAAACAATATTTTTACCCACCCCTACACACAACTGTGTGGTGACTTTCACTTCTAAGTACATTGTCTGTGTTATTTGCCACTGTTTTGGTGTATGTTGTTTTCTGTTTCCCACCTTTCCTGTTGCTCCTTCCGCTCTCATCTAACAGTGATTGGCCAGCGGGAGGAGGGTGCCAGATTAAAGGCCCAACAGAACTCATACTCAAGGGGAGAGATCAAGAGAGATTTTCCTCCAAATCTCTCCAAACCTCCTGATCTCTCCACTTCTAACCATTTTGTTACTCCTTCCCAATCCTAGACTGGGGAGGAGGTAACAACGTCATAAAGTTAGCTGACGACACCGTAGTGGTGGGCCTGATTAGAGACAACAACGAGAAGGCCTACATTGAAGAGGTGGAGAACCTGACATGCTTGTGTGTAGAAAACTCCCTACCTTTCAACGTCCCCCCAAAAAAACTTAGCTCATAGTGGACTTCAGTAGAAAACAGAAAAGGTGCTACACTCCTCAGGTTCAGCTGGGCCCCTGTTGAGAGGGTAAGCAACATCAAATACCTGGGTGTTATCATTATAGAGGACTTGACATGGACATCACACATAAACCAACTAGTCAAGACAGCCACTGACGCCTTTTCTACCTTCGACGCCTAAGTTGGTTTGGCCTGCACACCTAGATTCTTAATACTTTTTATACATGCACCATTGAAAACATCCTCTCTGGTTGTATTGTTGCCTGGTATGGGAGTTCCACCCTGCACAACCGAAAATCCCTGCAGAAAGTGGTAAGGACAGCAGAACGGATCACCCGATGTGCTCTTCCCAAAATAGAGGACATATACACTCACTAATCACTTTATTAAGAACACCTGTACACCTACATATTCATGCTATTATCTAATCAGCCAATCGTGTGGCAGCGGTGCAATGCATAAAACCATGCAGATACAGGTCAGGAGCTTCGGTTAATGTTCACATCAACCATCAGAATGGGAAAAAGATGTGATCTCAGTGATTTGGACCGTGGCATGATTGTTGGTGCCAGAGGGCTGGTTTGAGTTCTGTAATTGCTGATCTTCTGGGATTTTCACGCACAACAGTCTCTAGAGTTTACTCAGAATGTTGCCAAAACAAAAAACATCCGGTGAGGGCAGTTCTGTGGACGGAAACATCTTGTTAATGATAAAGGTCAATGGCCAGACTGATTCGAGCTGAAGAAAGGATATGGTAACTCAGCAGGGGCGTACTGGCAACAAAAAGCAGCCCAGGAATTTGCTGTCAGGCGGCCCCAATTTGATACACCAAATTCGAACTGACACAGCATGTTTCTCGATCAACGAATCATTAATAAAAAATAAATAAATAAAAAATAAAAAAAACACAATCTGTTCATTTGTATTGTTTTTGTTAAGCTAATTTCCTCCCCATGTTTGTGTGTACAGAAAGCAAAAATTCAAAGTTGAATTAATGTAATGATCACCTGACAAAGCACCTGCTCCCTGCTCACTCCACTTTGATGTTTCTGCCTCTTCGCCACTGTCTTCATCACCACCTGCAGAATGCTTAAATAAATCCGTTATTTTAGCACAGTTTGCGGCATCAGCCAGCAAAGCCTTTTACTTTTTTTGGCGCACCTTCTCTGCACTGCCGGCTGCGGGTTTTCTCTTTCTATCCACGTTTCGCAACGAGTGCTAGATACTAAATACCCATGTGCTAGATACTTTCAGTTGTGATAGCAACTGCTATTACCTATTGCACCAGCCATGTCGCTGCAGCTAAGATGACCTATTGAATATCTGTATATAGGCTATATAATACTGGGGTTGGGAAATAAAGGCCGGCCCTCACAAGACAGACCCACTGGGAAAATTCCCGAACTTCCCAATGGCCAGTCTGTGCCTGTAACTCAGCCCCTCTGTACAATTGTAGTGAGCAGAACAGAATCTCAGAATGCACAACATGTCGAACCTTGAGTCGGATGGGCTACAACATCAGAAGACCACGTCGGGTTTCACTTCTGTCAGCCAAGAACAGAAAGCTGAGGCTGCAGTGGGCACAGGCTCACCAAAACTAGACAGTTGAAGACTGGAAAATCGTAGCCTGGTCTGATGAATTTTAATTTCTGCTGAGGCATTCAGATGGTAAGAATTTGGCGCCAACAGCATGAATCCATGGACCCTACCTGCCTTGTGTCAACAGTCCAGGCTGGTGGTGGCGGTGGTGTAATGGTGTGGGGAATATTTTCTTGGTATACTTTGGGCCCATTAATACCAGTCAATCATCGCTTGAATGCCACATTCTGTTTGAGTACTATTGCTGGCCATGTGCATCCCTTCATGGCCACAATTTACCCATCCTCTAACGGCTACATCCAGCATTATAATGCACCATGTCACAAAGCAAAAGTTGTCTCAAATTTGTTTCATGAACATGACAATTAGTTCACTGTTCTTCAGTGGCTTTCCTGTCACTGGATCTGAATCCAATACAACACCTTTGGGATGTGGTAGAACAGGAGATTTACAGCATGAATGAGCGACAGACAAATCTGCAATGTCAACGTGGACCAGAATCTCAAAGGAATGTTTCCAACATCTTGTGGAATCCATGCCATGAAGAACTGAGGCAGTTTTGAGAGCAAAGGGAGGCCCAACCCAGTATTAGTATAGTGTTCCTAATAAAAATGCTCAGTGAGTGTTTATGTATGTATGTGTGTACAACATACATTATATACTGTATATACAGTACTGTGCAAAAGTTTAAAGGCACTTGTGAAAAATGTTGCATAGTGAGGATGTCTTCAAAAAATAATGACATAAATAGTTTTCATTTATCACTTAATGTCATATGAAGTCCAGTAAACATAAAAAAGCTAAATCAATATTCGGTGTGACCACCTTTGCATTTAAAACTGCACCAATTCTCCTAGGTACACATGGACACAGTTTTTCTTAGTTGTTGGCGGATAGGATGTTCCAAGCTTCTTGGAGAATTCGCCACAGTTCTTTTATCTATTTAGGCTGTCTCAATTGCTTCTGTCTCTTTATATAATCTCAGACTGACATGATGTTCAGTGGGGGGCTTTGTGGGGGCCATGACATCTGTTGCAGGGCTCCCTGTTCTTCTATTCTAATCATTTCTATTTGCAAAAGTTATATTTGGGAGTCTAACATTTATATTTCCTATTGACACACTAAAGCTGAAGATATAAATAACCATCTTATATGTATGTATGTATCTGACTGTCTGTCTTCTCTCTGTCTATATTTTAGCTCTATTTTAAATTCTATCTGTCTTTGTCTGTATTCTATCTATTCTTTTGACTGTCTATCTGTATATATTCTTTCTAATCTATATTTTTTCTATCTGTCTGTAAATTCTTTGAAATTCTATCTGTCTCTGTCCATCTTTCTATCTATCTAAACCATTATTAAGACACTAAAGTGCAGTTGGTAGATGATATAAAATATTACATTGACAAATGAGTTTTGAGTTTAGCTAAGTGTTTGAGGGTTCTTTCTTTCTTTCTTTCTGGGTTCTTCCTTTTTTTTCCAGGGGTATTTGCAAAATTTTGCAATAAAATTAATGCAATTTGTGGGTCATGTTTTCCCCAGAACTGTATATTGTTAAAAAACCACTAGCCTGATGAACAGTCTTACAGTACATAACTTTCATGTAACATCCTAATAAATACTTCATGCTACACCATTGTCTTCAGTATGACCTTGATTAACACTCATTCTACGTGTGTGTTTCTGCAGTTGGAACTCATTGATAAACAGGTAGTTGTGCAACTGTGTACAGTTGACTTTGTCAGCAAAAAAACTATTATTCAGACCACACTGCTGCTCACAGGCTCGCCCCCGTGACCAGGACACTCTCTCTACACCCACCCACTTCACACACACTGGTTTTAAAACTGTTGCAGCTATTGAATAATTAAGCTTACTTAACTGACATACTGCACATTTTTTTGCCCTTTTGTGGCATAATGAAGATGGTGTTGCACAAAATGAGAATGGTCATGACAGCTATGTTTACTCCTGTCCTGGAAGCATTACAAAATGATTTTCTATGAAAAGCCACCAGAGGGGGTATTTGCTTTAAGCCTAGGTCAGTGCATTCTGCACAGTTGGTTCAATGAGCAAGTCGAACAGTTCATGTTTATACAAGGGCCCTTAATGTATCTGGACCCTTAATCCACACTTAAAAATGTATAACTGTCATTGCATTAGAGAACAATATTTAGCACAAGCACACTCTTCAAGCAAAACATTTCACAAAAAGATTGTTTGGATTTAAGTATAGAAATACTGTTCAAAATTAAGATAAGAAAGCATTTTGTCATTTTATAGCTGTGAAACTTTAGTGGAACATGTCCATATTACTATGATGAACTACACCTGTGGTTACTCTGCTAAGATACCTGTGTGAACTTGAGAGGAACTGACTTTAAAATCAACTTGGGGTCAGCTGGTTTGAAGTAATTGCAAAAATGGCTCAGAAAAGTTAGTTCTGAGAAAAGGTTCTAGCATCAGTTGTTTGTAAATGGCACTTGGTTTACTATTTTGTTATTTAATGCAATGATATTGAAATAATAATATAACTAATAATGGAAGGTTGTTTTGATTATTATTATTTATTTATTTATTTTTGTGGCAAAGTGGCAAAGGGGGCCTTTAGACCACCACTTTGGTTAAAAAGCCTCCACACATAGGGTAAAAGGCCCTCGGGGATGTAATATTAATCTATATTAATTAATATATTGTATATAATTAATTAATTAATTAATATATAATATATTGTAGGTATGAGGGCTATAGCTAAAAGGCAAAATTTGTCAAAATACTTTTGAGACTGTAGGACGAAGAACAAATTAAGATTATACTTATTCAGAATAACCACTGGTTATTTTATAAGGGTGTACTATTTCCTGTTAATTTTTATGACATTCAGCATTTCATAACATCTCAATTATTATATAAAAAAATAAATCTCCATTGTGATTGGATCAATCAATGTGAACTTACTTTTGAACATTCTTCACAAATCTATTCTAACCACTTAAACATAATAATAATAAAATAAATAAATAAATAAAAAATCAACATGTTTCATGGGGTCTATGAAAACTTTTGATTTAATAAAATTTTCTTTGTAGATTTCCATACTACTATTGCCTTGTATTCGGTACACCCAACCCCCCACCCCAGTTTTACTGGTTTACTGTGATAATGATTTGTCTGTCATTATTCAACTTAATTGTGAAAACACATGTACATAATTATATGGAAAATTTGATGTAGTTTTACTGTAGATGAAAAAAAAACTTGATTAAGAATGATATCAAACATATTTTATAATTTATATATATATATATCAGATGGGACAAGTTACCGTCTTCTAGCACTATAGGTGGTCCTTAGTGGGGAAAAAAAGAAAAGAAAGTTCTCAGTTATGAACGTAAAGGAGCCGTCCACACAGGACACGTTCTTGCGTTTAAAAACGACATGACTGAACTCAACGGAATAAAAGAAAGACGCATTTTAAAAGTATTAACGCAACGCTCATAGCGCGACGCTGAAAAATTTGCGAAACGCAACTCTCAAAGACGTCCCTCTGATGCATGTGTAGCCTGCATAGACCAGCAATGATAAAATAACGCCGACGGAACTCAGTAACGTTCTGAAACGCTACAGTGATAGAGAAGTGCTGTTAAAGACTATCAGCTGCCACTGTGTCCTGAGGCGCGCGCATCGCTCAACTCCTCCGATGTCCATCAGCGCTCCTGTACAGTTCAGCGGCTGCACGGCCAGTGACGTCACCCTCTAAACACCGAGCGCAGGTAGCTTCCTTGTAAACAATAATAAAGCCGAGGAGAGAGTGGACGACTCGGAGGGGAGCTCAGGACCAAATTATTTATTGCACTGGCCAAAATCGCAGAACATTTTAAAGGAATGGCATGTCTGATGGCAGCCTTTTCAGTCAACAATACTACTGTGACCAACTCTATCATAATGGTAAGATTGTTTTATTTCATTAACATCTATATAGAAAATATGTTGTTGTTGTTGTTTTTTAGGTTTGATTAATTTTTATTTTTAAATAATTTTTATTTAATATTAAAATTATTAATAAATAATAATCCACATAAAATAATTTCATAAGATTCCAAACTTGATGCTTTAAAAAGCTGAGCTTTAATGGTGCACAGATGTCTGTATCCCAAATTAACTAGAGTAACCCTCACTGACACCCAAACTATGCACATATCTGTAGGTCAGTGTTCTTCACCTCACTTTTCTGTTGTCAGACTTCATAACTTCACATGTGCGTGGTACATTGCAAAATATTTATCTTTGCAATTGAAGTTTGTAATAAATTTATGCATATGGAATATATCATGAAAATTTCATATGTGATGAAGATGTGAATTTAGACATACTGTATCTCCCTGTAAATCATCAAACAGTTTTAATAGGAAAACACACTAAATGCATTACACTGACATTTGGGTATTACTGTTTTTCCTGAGCTTAAAATAAGCTTTGTCCGATAGTAACCCCATCTGCCTTCTGTGACTGGAGGGAGAGGTTATCTTCGTTTAATTTTAGCGTGCATTGTCCAGATAAATTTTACTATAGGCTACTGTATATTTCCCCTTTGAGCCAGGACTGGAACCTGGGGCTTTTTTGCTGTGAAAGTGTCAGTGTTGAAAAAAAATGAATAAATAAATATTTAAATATTTAAATATTTTAAAATATTTTTTTGATATATATATATATATATATATATATATATATATATATATATATATATATATATATATATATATATCATGTACAATAAATATTATGGTAACTTTTTATTTTATTTTATTTTTTTGTTCATTTTCGATTGGAACATATAAGATATTTATAAGATATTCCAAGATATTTCAAACAATACCATGAAATAACCATGATACATGTCCAAAAAATATGATATTACCATGTTACAAATCCCCACAATTCTTGCCATTTTCTATTTTTTCATTAAGGATACAACCACTTAGTATTTTGTTTTGTTAAAGGAATATTTCAGGCTCAATACAAGTTAAGCCCAGTTGACAGCATTTGTGGCATAATGTTGATTACCACAAAAAATAATTTTGACTCGTCCATCCTTTTCTTAAAAAAAAAGCAAACATTGAGGTTACAGTGAGGCACTTACAATGGAGGTGAATGGGGCCAATTTATTGGAGGGTTTAAAGGCAGAAATGTGAAGCTTATAATTATATAAAAGCACTTACATTAATTCCTCTGTTAAAACTCATGTATTATTTGAGCTGTAGGGTTTGTTGAAATTACACTGTCATGGCAACGAAGTTGTAAAATTGGCTATAACTTTACACAGAAAAGGTTAGTAAGGGATTTGATCACACTAAAATCATGTTTACACGCATATTGTTTTTGTCTTGAGGCTATACTTTTGAAAAAGTGAGTATTTTAACGTTCAAAAATTGGCCCCCATTCACTTCCATTGTAAGTGCCTCACTGAAACCTTGCTTTTTTTAAAGAAAAGGAGGGCAAGTCACAATAAATGTTTGTGGTTATCAACATTATGTCACAAATGCTGTCATTTGAGCTTAACTTGTATTGAACCCGGAATATTCCTTCAAAGGTGCTGTAAGTGATTTTAGCATTCTGAAGCTTTCATGCGACTGTTGAATTAGCCACACCCCTTCATTCCAAAACCCCACCCTCCAAAGATAATTTTGAGACCAAAACCGAGCAAAAGAGCAGCATTGTTTAATCCTGTGGCTGTCAAATTGAACCGTGGCACAATAGCACCCTCAGCTGGCAAACATTACGAATCATAGCCTTCAAATACAACACTATGAGAACGAGCAAAATGATTGATGGGTCGCGGACACATTATTGTTTGCCGTTTACAAAGTCTACAGCTGTCACAGAGACCGGTGAGATATCTCAGGACACATATTTCATTGATATCTTTAAGAGGGTAGGAACATTATAATTTAGTTGTATACTTTTCCATGAAAAAAATCACTTACAGCACCTTTAATGGAACCTTTATCAGTTAAAAGTTTGTAATCATAAATTTTCCATAAATAATATTTATCCTTGATGATTTCAGAACCTCTTCTTCAGCAGCGATCTTGTTTTCCTCAGACCAAACACATTGACTCTTTCCCCTCATGGCTGCAGAGTATTACATAAGCTCTCTGTCTTTCCATCTCCAGAATACAAATGGACCTCCAGATCTTATGCTGGACACTAGAAGTGTGTGCGTGTCCATCGACGAGCTGATGTCCAATCAAGTCGGCAGTCAGCAGACGCCGTTGTTACACGGACACCTGAAAAAAGTAGAGAACCATCTGACTGAAGCCCAGCGATTCTCGTACCTCCCCCGCAGACCAGCAGTCAACATCGAATTCAAAGATCTCTCATACTCAGTTCCTGAGGGACCATGGTGGAGAAAGAAAGGTAATGTGTGACATTTAAACTTTAAAGCACCTTAAAGTTCATTCTAATAAATGTCATTTAAAGTTAGCACCATGAAAGAATGCATTTGTGGGATGTCCCAGAGAGACACAGCAGCAAGATTGGCAGCTCAAACAAGGTTACAGAAGTTAGTTCATTAGTTGATGAACTAATGATCTGCAAAGGCTGATGATGGTGTGTGTATATGTTTGTGCACTGCATGTTTCTGTCTTTCCTTTCAAAACATTCACAATAGATTTCATATAAAACACTACCATTTTCCCTTTTTTTATGCATTTGTTACTTTAATGACCCCTTAAAATCAAATTTGGAATTGTGTGGCTTTTAGTCTATATTTGCTTTGAGGTTATCTATATGCTAGATATAGATAACCTCAAAGATTAACTTTTAGCAGATAAATGCATTTAAATTTGACAGTCTTTCTATTCTGGGAAAAAGGACTAAAAATATTTATGACTCATACTGTACCCACTAATGTTGTCCAATAAAATTATATGTAGAATGAGAATGTCCCTCCTCCGTATACCACCTGCCTCTGAATAACACTTGCAAAGTTGCAAATCATGTTCATGGCTGCGACGTAAACTAAAACCTATTGGTTATTTTGAAATGTTTTGCAAAACTTCAATGGCAAATACATTAAAGGGTTAGTTCACCCAAAAATGAAAATTCTGTCATTATTTACTCAACCTCATTCCACCCCAGATGTGTATGACTTTATTTCTTCTGCTGAACACAAACAAAAATTTTTAGAAGAATATTTTAGCTCTGTTGGTCCTCATAATGCAAGTGAATTGGTACCAAAATTTTTAAGCTCCAAAATGCACATAAAAGTAATCCAGAAGACTCCGTTGGTTAAGTCCATAAGTGATATAAGTGTGGGTGAGAAACAGATCAATATTTAAGTCATTTTTTACTATCAATCTCCACTTTTATTTTCAAATTCTTCTTTTGTTTTTGGCGATCACATTCTTTATGCATATTGCCACCTACTGATCAGGGAGAAGAATTTATATGCTTTTATTGATCTGATACTGATCCGTTTCTAACCCACACCTATCATATCGCTTCTGAAGACATGGATTTAACCACTGGAGTCGTATGGATTACTTTTATGTTGCCTTTATGCGCATTTTGGGGCTTCACAATTTTGGTACCCATTCACTTGCATTGTGAAGACCTACGGAGCTGAAATATTCTTCTAGAAATCTTTATTTGTGTTCTGCAGTAGACCAAGTCATACACATCTGGGATGGCATGAGAGTGAGTAAAAGATGAGAGAATTTTCATTTTTTGGTGAACTATCCCTTTAACTTAGGAAAGAAAAATGTGAATTCATGGGGTTTTGTCAGAGACAGTTTAGCAGAGACGGACCATGAATGGGAGAACTTGGAATGCCAGTGCATGTAGAAAAGGAAGTCCCCCCTTCGCTAATCACCTTTTAGATACAGACACCGCCTGTTAGTCAACTCGAGAACGTGCATGCGCATTAGCTGGTATCCACAGAGATAGCTGCCTAGCCTGCCTGGGAGCGTTCCAAAGATGGCTTCCAAGTGAACTGACTTCCTTGAAAGGGACTTATCCACCTTTTCCCTACATCCCATGATGCTTAGCGCAAAATATTGGCGTTACTTCCATTGTCACGCAAACACAGCTGTTGTTGTGGCGTACATACATTCATTCTTTGGCTGCAGTGTTGGGATTTTGAGGAAAGCGTGTCTGATTTCAGGAGGACATACATCAGTCACTATACTAGTGTGTTACTGAACGATAATAAATGGCAAATAAATCATAAAGACAAAGAAAGCGCAAATAAAACCGGTGTGCTGTTTCTCCCAGATGCAGTTGAGATTTAATCTAAGCACAAACGCAACATTTTGAGCAGAATTATCCATTGTTTTTAGCAGAGAACCTGTGTTAGTTCAGCTTCAGATGTGTGTGCTTGTCATATTTTCACCCTGCATGTTCAAATCAGACAGATACACTGAGGAAGAGCCGTGAAGTTCTCATCCTTGGGTACAGGGGTGTAGATTCCAGGGAGGATGGGGGGAGGTACGTGTACAGTCGGCATGTCCTGCTGGATTTTTTTCCTCATAACAGCGGAAACAACTTAAAATACTCCGTAATTTTTGGGCATACAGATGTGTAAGACATCATTAGAAACTATAAAGGGTCTACTTTTATTTGTGTACACTCACAATTACAACAAAACCATGTGCTTTTGTAAAATAAAGAAAATAAACCGGGTGCGCTTTCAGCCGTCTCTGTCTCTGCGAGCATCTTTCTGAAACACGTTACAAAAATGAAACTAAAACTCAGTGAATACTTATCAGACAAACATAAAACATATGTCTAAAGAAAGCTTAAAATGTCTACTTTTAAATAAAACAATTACAATTTAAAACAAATATTCTCCTGCAATGTAATCTGTATGAAACAAAGCGATGTACAGTTTCTCCTGGCTCAGCTAATTATTGCTAATGTGATCCCACCCACGGGCAGCGGGCGCTATTCATACGGTAATGTGCTGAGGCGATCAATGCAAATGGTAAACGCCCCCAACAATGCCTTAAAAAGCATCAAGTTCATTCACTTTTCTGCGCGTTTGGAAGATGGCATGCTACACGGGTGACGAAGAGTTCGCATTTTCCTCAGAAGAAGAACGAGACTCCGAGGAACGTTTGCATTTTGAAGAGCAACTTGATCCAGCCGAGGATACAATTTCGGATGAGTAAGTCATTTAGTTTTACTTACATATTAGTTGACATGCTATTTTATATAAACATGTACATATTTTACTAGTTGGACTATTTCCAGACTTGCCAGCCAGGATTCAGAGTATTGAAATATGTCCCAATAGGCAAGTTTTAGTTACATTTAAATGTTGTGCTGTAAATATACCCATATTAGAAAATCAGCATATTAGAATGATTTCTGAAGGATCATGTGACACTGAAGACTGCAGTAATGATGCTGAAAATTCAAATTTGATCACAGGAATAAATAGCATTTTACAATATATTCAAATAGAAAACAGTTATTTTAAATTGTAAAAATATTTCACAATATCACTGGTTTGTTTGGTATTTTGGATCAAATAAATGCAACCTTGGTGAGCAGAATAGCCTTCTTTTCAAAACATTAAAAAATCTTACAGATCTAAAACTTTTAAACTGTAGTGTAGGTCTAAAGTTTTTAAGTAAAGTCTTTATGTAAAGAAAATGTACAGTCAGATTACTTCTTTTAAATTAAACTTGATTTTGTGAATAAGCTACAAACAATACATTCAATCATTAAGTCTCCTCACATTCATTCTCTCTCAGGGGAGGGGTCTTTGTCTCCTCAGGTGTGAATCACATCAGTATTCATGATCATCCACGCCTCCTCGCATATGGCCTTTCTAACACTAAAAGTGTCTTACAAAAGTTAAATGACTATATTGTTTTGAATGAATGAGTGATCAGGTTGTTTTTCCACATCATTTTGTAGGCTACAAGATCCAGTTCTCAAAAGACTTGTGAACAAATGGTTAGTAAGTGTTATATGGCCTTATTTCAGTGACGTAAAATTTTTGTTTTTTCAAAAACCATGCATAAACGTTTTTTTCTCAAAAATACAAACATGTACATACATGTTGTTCACATATTATTGTAGCCCAGTTTTTTGCTGAATACAGTGTTATCAGACTTTAGCCATTAATATGTTTTTAAGCAACTGAAAAAAGCACAAATGTCAAGGCATGTCAAAACTTCTCCAGGGCCCAAAACACCCTCAAACCCCAGAGGGTTAAAGCCACATGTTTTTAAAAATGTTTACAAATGTAATACTTTAAACATCACATTACCCGGGGCCTGGGTAGTTCAGTGAGTAAAGACGCTGACTACCACCCCTGGAGTCGTGAGTTTGAATCCAGGGCGTGCTGAGTGACTCCAGCCAGGTCTCCTAAGCAACCAAATTGGCCTGGTTGCTAGGGAGGGTAGAGTCACATGGGGTAACCTCCTCATGGTCGCTATAATGTGGTATGCTCTCAGTGGGGTGCATGGTGAGTTGTGCGTGGATGCCGCGGAGGATAGTGTGAAGCCTCCATATGCGCTATGTCTCAGCAGTAATGCGCTCAACAAGCCATGTGATAAGATGCGTGGGTTGACTGTCTCATACGTGGAGGCAACTGAGATTCGTCCTCCGCCACCCAGACTGAGGCGAGTCACTACGCCACCACGATGACCTAGAGCGCATAGGGAATTGGGCATTCCAAATTAGGGAGAAAAAAAAATATACTCCGATATGAACAAAAACACTGGAGACAGGCGAATCATGGAACAGATTTATCTTGTGTTTAACCACAATATGGTTTATTATACTTATAAATACATTAGTTAAGTTACATTAATTTATCATATCAATATTTTAGATCCCCTAACCCAATACACTCCTAAACCTACCCACTTATAAACAACATACAAATTTAACAGGCAGGTACATTTATTCACAATAATTTTAGTTACATTACACTATAATATAGATATTTTTTAAATACTAATCCTACCCCTACATCTAAACCTAACAAATTCTCAACAATATAAAAGAGGGTAAAATCAGATAACAGTAGTCACAACAATTTATTAAAAAAAAAACAAAACAAAAAAAAAAACACAGTAAAAGTATTCCAAACGACTCATGCTGCATTTGAAGTCTTCTGGAGCCATATGATAGCTCCGTGTGAGGAACAGAGTGAAACTGAAGGTTTTAATCACTGTAAATTTCCCACCTCCATGAAGGCACTCACAACTTATTTAAAAATACAGTATACTGTACATTCAAACAGTAGAATGTCACAATCGGTCACAAGACACGCAAGAGCCAATGACATTTGATATCCCTGACATCAAAAGCTGCTCGTAATGCTTCTTAAGGCAACAGTTCTTGAATGTTTAAATAAGAGCAGGTCGAGATCGGACTGTTACTGTGAATGGGAACGCTATTGCTGATCATTAAATAAACACCTAAACTTGGATCTGTTTCTCGCACAAAGCCATCACACAGTATTGGTAGATCCGGAATACAGCACTTTGCTTTTCTTGTTATCTGAGCCGCATCTTGGACATTCGGACAACTTCTTTTGTGTCCCACAGCAAACAAAATAAAAATTAAATGATAAAGCAATGGGCAAATGATTACTGAATTTTTTTTATTAATTTCATTGTACAGTAAAATGTAGCCTTGGGCAAAGTATTGAAATCCACTGAAATGAGTTCAACACTTAAATTTAATACTTGAATTTAAAATATGGACCAAGGGCAACATTTTGGGAGTGAAGGCAAAAAGTTGCTACAATGATACAATATATCATTATTAGAATGTGACAGAAATACATTCTTTTATAGGGTACATCTTAAGTTAAATGTTGGCTAGTATGGTTCTTTAGAATGCTAAAAACAGCAATATATCTGCAGAAAAATATGTATAAAAGCATTTTAAATCATTAATGGAAAAAGTCCATGCTAAGGTTAAACTCTTTCTAGTATTATCTGTCCATTTTGCTCAACAATAATCAAGCATTTTGCTGTATATTTAAATCTAACTTTCTGCAGGAGGAAATGAATTGACAAGTGCTCAACATACAAAAAATTGTAAACTCTCAAGTGCTACGCTATACAACGGATTGCTCATCTTCAACATGTACAGGTATGGGATGTGGAATGAAATAGCCAAATACAGTGCTTTGGTTGCTTTTCTGATGGGAAGTCTTCATTAGGTTCACCATCTGGATATTAATTAGCTTTTAAGTGGTTTCATGGCTACAGCAATGCTCAGAATCAGCTTTGTGACTGGCATTTTGTCTTCCTCTGCTGCCAGGCCTGAGCAGAGGGTAGAGTTCAGCCTAGACTTGGGCACTTTTATTATAAGGAAAAAAGCAAACAGATGTCCAACAACAGTTGTTGATTCTCAATATGTTGTTATTCCTTTTTTTGTCTTTGATATTCCAGACATCACATGCCATGTCTTATTTCTGTCATCCTTCCCCTATAGCTCAACAGTATTTTTGGACTGCTCAGTGTGACCTAGGCTTCTGCAAAGAAGAATGAATAACCTAGCCATAGGCCCTGATTATGTAGGCCTCATATTATATGAGTCTGCAGATCTGAAGATGTTTCTTCTGTCAAAGTCCAACCCCATCACATGGCAATTTGCAATACGAGTTGCCTTGTACAAAAACGTACAACTTTCACTCCTACAGAGAAAAATAAACATACAATGTTCTTATGATTTTCCTAAGTTTAACCCCAAAGCTAAACTTAACCATAAATAGGAGGTTAGTTAAAATGTGTTGCCTGTATTGTATCGATTTTAAATTCTTTTTGTTGATTGGGTGGTCTAAAGTCGTATGAGCAAAGTCGTTAGAAATCTTTAGGGGGTACCTTATTTACACTTGGTCACTTCAAGCATTTTTACTGATTGGAATGCTATCCGATCATAATTTAAACACCAGGTGTAAATGCACTCCAAGACGGATATGAGACGGATATAAATCTGAGCACTCCGAAGGTGGATTGAGACACATCCGATTCCATACGAAACAAGGTCAAGTGTAAATGCATCTGGCTATTCAAGCCACATACTGTATGTAAACTTTAATCTACCCAAACAGCGAAACAGGAAAATGCAAAATATTCATCAACAGCTACAGTATTTGCATGGGGCTTGCATCGTACAATAAATAATATAATTTTTTTAAATGGGTGCATGTTGAAGGAAAGACAGAACTTTATTATTCATTTATTTGATGCAAATCGCTGATGAAACTGAAACTAAACACTGATAATAAGCACAGCTGACTTGCATGGACATATCTTACCTATGAGAAGTCCAGGGGGGAAATAGTGCACAAAATACACAGTGCGCACACATGCACACAGGGCAAAGTAACTTGGAATCAAATAATCAATCTTTTGAATTCGTGACCTTACCAACGAGCTTACGTAATCCCTCTCATGAGTGCTTGTCACAAAGATGTACGGAAGCGAACATTTGTAGTTAAAAAGTATATAAATATTGTTTTGTTTCTAAAAATAATCAATCGTTTGGGTTCAGAAGAACTTTATTTGTCGACTGGAGTCGTGGGGATTATTTTGATGCACCCTAAATACGCATTTTGGACCATCAAAAAAATGGAGTACATTCACTTGCATTAAAGGAGTAGGCCTAAAATGAAATCCTAAAAATCTTAAATTGTTTTGATGAAGAAAGAAACTCTTGGATGGCCTGAAGGTGAGTAAATGATCAGCAAATTTTCATTTTTGGGTGAACTATTCCTTTAAAACATGATGTGTGTCAGTAGAGCAATATGATTAAATATCCTTACATATATTACTTAGACCGAACACCACGTTTTCCGTGCTTTTAAAGATTTATGTCTTTCTTCGGGTTTAGTGACAACTGCAGTTGCAGTGAGCCTTTTAATCTTAAATTTAAATTAATCTAATATGAGTGCTTTTTTTATTTCAGTCTTAATCTTCCTCTTACCAGTTGTAAAATATGTAATATTTTGCCAGATTAAGTATTATCCTTCACTAGTCAATAGGTATTGCATCCTGGCTCCTCTTTAATGCACCCTGTTGCAAGAACACTGTCTACCAACGTCTTTTGAATAGGCTGTCTTCATTCGTCACTTGTGCTTTGCACGCAGAATTTCGACAACCCTTTGCACTTAGACAGCGCATGCTTGCACGAAAATAACAAACCTCCTTGGACATGCCCACTGACTTTGCGCATATTGTGTATCGCATAGCACTGCACTTAAGACATAGCGCTCTTAAAATAGA
The DNA here is from genome assembly GCF_019703515.2 of Myxocyprinus asiaticus. NCBI lineage: Eukaryota > Metazoa > Chordata > Actinopteri > Cypriniformes > Catostomidae > Myxocyprinus > Myxocyprinus asiaticus. The sequence continues at coordinate 31,668,623 of NC_059382.1, read as the reverse complement.
GCTCTACCTGTATGTTGCAAAGTCTCACACCAGACCTTTGACTAAACAGCATAAAGTCTGGTCCACATTGTAGCTTATTCTGGCCAAGAAGTGCCTGCTTAGACAGGAAGAGACAGTCTGAATGACATGTTAACAACCAAAAAATGTATCCTAGTCTTGTCCCCGTTATTCCAGAACAACCAAGTTTGGTGTGTATGTCTAGGAGTACATCAGCTAAACTGCACGTTTGTAGAAGAGGAGCAAACCTGTGCAACCTCCATTCATTGGATTATGCTCCGCTGTCGGAGTCTCAACATAATCACGCATCATTCCACCGTCAATCTACGACCTTGGCAATGGATTGTACTTAAGTGAAGATGGCATTAATAAATGTAAGATCAATCTCGAATAAGACTTTTATAATTAATGAACTATTTTTATCTCATGGGTTGGAGACATGGTTGAATACCGGTGAAATGGGTCTGCTTTTTGAAGCTTCTCCTAATGACTGTAACTTTTTTAATACCACAAGGTCAGTTGGTCACTGTGGGGGATTAGCTACTATTTAAAAAAATCATTTTAAGTGTCGTTCACTTTCTACAAGTCATTTTCTAGTTTTTAAGTACAGTTATTTAAGGTGGATGTTTGTAATCCAGTTCTTTGTGTACTCATTTATTGTACTCAAGTACAATAACGATTTATAGATTAATTTTCAGATTTTGTATCTACTATTGTGCCAAATGCTGATAGGCTTTTGATTTTGGGTGACTTTTATATATGTTTGTTGCCCTTCTAAGCCCATGGTCAAGGAGTTTTTACAAACCAGTGATACTTTTAATCTTACGCCATCTGTTCTAGGATCTACACATAAACAAGGTCACACGCTTGATTTGATCCTGTCATCGGGCTTTCCGGTCTTCAATGTAAATATTGAAGAAAATTTTTTGTCTGATCATAAGCCTATTTTTAATATAGTCCTTTCTAGTCCTTTATTAGACCGTGTGCCTGTAGGTCGGTATGTTCGCTCTTTTAATTCACTTACAGCTGGGAAATTCTCAGACGCCTATATTACTTCTGCTATAGGAACACCTCATCTTAGTGTAAAGCCTGACGAGTTAGTGAGCATGTTCAATGTGGTTTGTTCTAATATTCTGGATGCTGTTGCCCCTTTTACATTGAAAAGAACAAAAATTAGAGTACAACCCTGGCTTAATAATTAAACTCATGTTATTATCATCATGATGGCGCCGCGGATGGCTGCCTCGGTGTGGAGCGCTCCTACTGTTTTGTTGTTTTTGTTTGTTTGTCCTGTGTTTAGTAATATTTTTCCAGTCAGTTTAACCAGAGACGAACTGCTGAACATTCGACAGCATATACCAGACAATATTTTCCCAGTTTTTGAATATTTAGACATTTTAGTTGGAGGCTCAGCTCTGCTGTTCAAGAGACGCAGGCGAGGGAGACGAGCAGGCGCGCTGGTCAAGCTCCGTCGGCACGGATTTCGAACAGCGCTGCCGAGTATTCACTTAGCGAATCTCCGCTCTCTTCCTAACAAAACAGATGAACTACATATCCTCACCCGCACAAACAAGGACTTTTCAACCTCTGCTGCCTAGTGCTTCACAGAAACCTGGCTGAGTGAAGCCATTCCAGACAGCGCATTACATCTGCCGGACTTCCAACTGTTCAGAGCGGTGGAACATGCTTTTACATCAATGAAAGTTGGTGTACAGATGTAACAACGTTAAAGAGGATGTGCTGTCCTAATTTGGAAGCGCTCTTTATTAACTGTAAGCCGTTCTACTCACCGTGGGAGTTTTCCTCGTTTATTCTGGTGATTTTGTATATCGCGCCAAACGCGTGTTGGAATGCCGCGCTGCAACAGCTGGCTGATCAAATCACAGACACAGAACAACAATACCTGGACTCAGTTATTATTATTCTTGGGGATTTTAACAAAGAAAATCTCACACGTGAACTGCCCAAATACAAACAGCACATTATATTCCCCACCAGAGACAGGAACATACTGGATCACTGCTATACAACAATAAAGGATGCATATCGCTCTGTCCCTAGAGCAACTTTGGGACTCTCTGATCACTGTCTGGTTCATCTTCTTCCAACCTACAGGCAGAAATTAAAATCAACCAAGCCAGTAGTAAGGGCTGTAAAGAGATGGACCAATGAAGCAGAGCAGGAACTACAAGCCTGCTTTGACTGCACTGATTGGAGTGTTTTTGAGGCTGCAGCCACAGACCTGGATGAGCTCACAGATACTGTTACATCATATATCAGTTTCTGTGAGGATATGTGCATTCCTACTAGGACTTATTTAAAGTTCAACAATGACAAACCGTGGTTTACAGCAGAGCTCAGGCAGCTTCGTCAGGTCAAAGAGGATGCTTACAGGGGTGGGGATAAAGTCTTGTACAATCAGGCCAGGAACACACTGAACAAGGAAATCAGAGCGGCTAAAATAAGATACTCTGAGAAGCTGGAAAACAAGTTTTCAGCTAACAACCCTGCATCAGTGTGGAGTGGCATGAAACAGCTCACAATTACAGGACTCCTACCCCCAACCCTGTGGTGGACCAACAACTGGCTGACAACCTGATGTGTTCTACTGCAGATTTGAAAGGCCCAATCTCACACCCCACACCCACACTGACCTTCACTTCACACAAACACCAACACCTCCTGCAACCCCCTCCTCCCCCTCCTGCTACTCAAACTGCACTTAAGATCTGTGAAGATGATGTGAGCCTGTTCTTTTGGATACAAAAGATGAGGAAAGCTTCAGGCCCAGATGGCGTCACCAGCGTGTCTTCGATCCTGTGCTAAACAGCTGGCCCCCATCTTCACACAGATCTTCAATAGATCACTGGAGCAGTGTGAAGTCCCATGCTGCTTCAAATGCTCAATCATTATTCCTGTCCCAAAGAAACCAAAAATCACAGGATTTAATGACTACAGACCTGTCGCCCTGACATCTGTGGTCATGAAATCATTTGAGAGACTGGTGTTGGCCCACCTGAAGAACATCACTGGACCGTTTCTAGATCCCCTTCAATTTACTTATCGAGCAAACAGGTCTGTGGATGATGCAGTCAATATGGGATTGCATCATATCCTGCAACATCTGGACAGACCAGGGACATATGCAGGGATACTTTTTGTGGACTTCAGTTCTGCTTTCAACACCATCATCCCAGCAATACTCCAGAATAAATTACACCAACTCTCTGTTCCCATGTCTATCTGTCAGATTATCAGCTTTCTGACAGACAAGCAGCAGCTTGTGAGATAGGGGAAACTCACTTCTAGCACCTGTACAATCAGCACTGGTGCCCCCCATGGATGTGCGCTCTCCCCACTACTCTTCTCCCTCTACACCAATGACTGCATCACCAAAGACCCCTCTGTCAAGCTCCTGAAGTTTGCAGACGACACCACTGTCATCGGCGTCATCTGAGATGACGATGAGTCTGCATACAGAAGGGAGGTTGAACAGCTGGCTGTCTGGTGCAGTCAAAACAACCTTGAGCTGAACACACTCAAAACGGTGGAGATGATTGTGGACTTTAGGAGGAACACCCCAACACTGACCCCCCATCACCATTCTAAACAGCACTGTGGCAGTAGTGGAGTCATTCAGGTTCCTGGGCACTACCATCTCACAGGACCTTAAGTGGGAGACACTCATTGACTCCATTGTGAAAAAGGCCCAGCAGAGGTTGTACTTCCTTCGCCAGCTGAGGAAGTTCAACCTGCCACAGGCGCTGCTGATACAGTTTTACTCAGCAGTCATTGAGTCTGTCCTCTGCACTTCAGTAACTGTCTGGTTTGGTTCAGCTACAAAATCAGATATCAGAAGACTACAAAGGACAGTTCGGACTGCTGAGAGGATTATTGGTTGCCCCCTGCCCCCCCTTCAAGAACTATACACTTCCAGAGTGTGGAAAAATCACTCTGGACCCCACTCACCCTGCCCATTACCTTTTTGAACTGTTGCCTTCTGGCCGATGCTTCAGAGCTCTGAGCACCAGAACCATCAGGCACAGGAACAGTTTTTTTTCCCTCAGGCTATCCATCTCACGAACAGTTAAATTGCCCCATTGAGCAATAACTATGTGCAATACACAGTTTAGTCTTTTTTATATTTATCCAACACATCCAACCTCTTCTGCCCTTTCATTCTTCTAAAAAAAAACAAAAAAACATTAGCACTGTACATAACAGATTTGTATTTGAACTGTACATATCAGATAACATTTGTTTGCACAGATTTGCAATACCTATGTGTATGTGTGTATGTATGTGTGTGTCTGTACGTACATGTATAATTGATAGTTTTTGTATTGTTTTTGTATTGTTGTACACTGGAAGCTCCTGTCACCAAGACAAATTCCTTGTATGTGTAAGCATACTTGGCAATAAAGCTGATTCTGATTCTGATTAGACAAAAATGGAGGAAAGCTGAAAGAAAATGGAAGAGTGACAAACTACAAGTCTCGTATGAAAACGTACGAGATTGTATGATTAAATATCAAAATGCCACTATGACTGCTAAAGCTAAATATTTTTTGGATCTTATTTCAAAAAATGCCCATAGTCCTAAAATTTTATTCAACACTATAAATAGTGTGCTCATTCCTCTGGTGAATATATTTCCTGATCCAACCTCTAAAGCTTGTGAAAATTTTCTAAAGTTTTTTATGGGTAAAATTTAAGGAATAAGATCGACTATTTCTCACTCTTCGTTGAACCTATATCAGGTTACACCAACTATATCAAATTCAACTGAATTTGCCCCTGTATCTCTTAATTATTTGGTACAAATTCTGCAATATATGAAGCCCACTTTCTGCTCCTTGGATGTTGTGATATATTATCAATAATAAACAGCTGTTTGATCAATGGAACAGTTCTATCCTGTTTTAAACATGCTATTGTGCAGCCGCTACTCAAAAAGCCAAACCTTGATCCATCACTCTTAAATAATTATCGTCCCATCTCTAAATTACCTTTCTTGTCAAAAGTTTTGGAGAAGGTTGTTTTTAACCATCTTCCTTCATTTTTAAAGGACAATGGTATTTTGGATAAATATCAGTCTGGCTTTAGACCACAGCATAGCACAGAGTCTGCTTTGCTCAGTGTCAAATTACTTATTACTTTCTGTTGATTCTGGTAATTGTGCTATTCTCATTTTGCTGGATCTCAGTGTGGCATTTGACACTCTTGATCACGGCATTCTTCTGAAGCGCATACAGCAGTGGGTTGGGATCCAGGGTTGTGCACTAAATTGGTTCGCCTCTTATTTAAAGGATAGTACTTTTTCAGTGGAGATTGGAAACTGTTCTTCATCTCGTGCACCAGTCTCATATGGGGTACCACAGGGTTAAATTCTGGGTCCAGTTTTATTTTTACTATACATGATCCCTTTGTACACAATTTTTCGGAAATATAACATCTCATATCATCGTTATGCGGATGACACTCAGTGCTATTTTCCCCTACATTCTAAGGATATTTCTAGTTTACAGTGTCTGTTTGATTGCCTCAGGGATATTAAAAGTTGGATGTCAGCCAACTTTCTTCAGCTTAATGAAGCAAAGACAGAAGTCTTAGTTTTTGGCCCCCCTGCTTCCACAGAGACGGTTGTTAGTTAACTAGGACCGTTATCTGGTAACTTTCATACACACGCTAGAAACTTAGGTGTTATTTTTGATTCAGCCTTGAATTTTGGCAAACAAATAAATGCTGTGGTCAGAAGCTGTTTCTGTCAACTCAGGAATACAGCTAAAATTAAGTCATTTTTGTCATTGAAATATTTAGAGTCTGTAGTACATGCTTTTATTTAATCCAGACTTGATTATTGTAATGTACTTTGCTCCTCCATATATCTCTGATCTTCTCTTATCATACACCCAGACACCTCCGGTCATCCAACAGGTTACAGTTGACTGTTCCCAGGTCATGCCTCAAATTGAAAGGTGACCGTGCCTTTTCAATTGCTGCTTCACAGCTCTGGAATAATTTGCCAGTGTATATTAAGACCGCACCCATGTATGATAGTTTTAAATCACTTCTTAAGACTCATTTATTTGTTGCAGCATATAGCCATAAGCAGGTGTAGTGGTATTACCTTTTGTGCTCTGTTTGTGATTGTGTTTTTAATACTCTGTTTTATCCTTTAATGTGGTTTTGTTTTAACCTTGATGTTGTACAGCACTTTGGTCAACTGTTGTTGATTTTATATGTGCTTTATAAATAAATGTAACTGACTGACTTACTGACTGATTTATCTGAAACAGGTTAAACCACAATAATAGACTGATGTGTAAAAATTCATTGTTGGGACAGTCTCTTTTTCTGAGTGCCTCAAACAAAACATCTTTCAAAGATGTGATCCCACTAACCTTTGGCAAATCTGGTGGTTATTTCATCCTCAAAAGTGCTTATGGTATCAACTCAGTACCATGTAAACACACACACACACACACACACACAGTAATTTTGAACTCTTAATTAAGGCAAATTTTCTTCATTTTGAAAAATTTGTTTGAAATATAGAAACATTTGCCTGAAGTACAGAAGCAAACTTGTTCTTTCAGTGAAATTTGAAAGCCACACTCCACTGTCGTTCTTCCAACACTCTTCCCATAAAATATACATAAGTGCTGGTCCCATAGCCAACTGGCTCATTGTACAGATGACTTCACTTATTGACTTTTTAGATGGCCATCAGCTTTCATGGACCTTCTCCAGACAGGGCAACAGCAATGCTCATCACACAGCCCTACCTTCATATTCAACATCAGAGAAAGCCAGTGCGTTGGGCTGGCAAACAGCCGGCCATGGATAAAAGTATCTTGTCAGAAAATGATCAGGGATAGTACCACAGAGTGAAAGTATGGAACAGATGGGAAGAGGGCTGGTTTGATCCTGATGTATTATGCAGTTGCATTCTATGTAACAAGGGATCAAAGCTTTTAGAGCTAAAGAAATAGGCTAAAAACAGCACACTTCGGGCCTCTACAGTTGATATTTTATTGTCAATTGGAGATAATCTTTAATTTGAAATAGCTTACTATGTTGACAACTGAATTCTGCATACGAGTAGTTGACATGAAATACTTTGGAAAGCTGACCTCCAGTCCTGCGCTATGATATGCTATACGCCATGTAAAACTATTTTACACAACATTTTGTTAATTATTTTACAACTTTTATGCATGCAGCTTTTATGACCTCATATTCATTGAGAAACTACATGGAATATTTGTACTTTGAAAAAATAAGTTATCACACCACAGGCCCATTTAAATGAACTAGTGAAGAAAAAAGGTCATTAAACATGGTGGGGGAAAAAATGTTGACCAGTTACAGGGTATAGATTTTGTCTTATAAATATACTGTATACGTATATTCATTTTAACCTAAAATGTAGATCCATGGATATGTTATGCATCAGCTACCAATCTGTGCATGAAATACATAAATATGATTATGAATTTAACATGAAGGCTCTTTCAAATGATGTAGAAATGAGCTATAATAGCATTACTGCAAATTAAAAGTAAAATTCTCCATGGAAAGCAATAGCATTTTTTAAAATCAACATAAAACATTCCGTAATGTGTCATATATAGTGAAACAGGATTTTCTACTTAAAATCTATGGCAAGACATAATATTTTCTATCAGACATTGATTGGATTGTAAATAGGTTGGTAAAAATTCCATATACTGGAGAGAGGGGTTGGAAATAAGAGGGCTTGGTGATGTCAAACTTAAAGGAAAGTCATTTCCAAGGAGGAGCAAGTTATTATATTTTGATGAAAAATTACGAAGACAAAGGCTACATTCGGAATTGAATACTACAGTACTGCTTACTGCTAGAGATTATTTAGCAGAGATGGGCCACTTCTATTAAAATGAATGGGAGAAATTGGAACGTTCAACCACGGAGCTCTGAGCGCCCAACGGTCAACGGATGTAGAAAGGAAGTCCTGCCTTACAGTTAAAAGAGCCAATCCCCTTTTAGATACAGACATCACCTGTTAATCAACTCTAGAACATGCATGTGCATTAGCTATAAAAGCAGTATGAGGTAATATGATATGAGGTAAAGAATCACAATTTATGATACCAGTATTGTCAGATTTTATTGCTGATTTGAAATATGTTCTTTGATCATAATCTTGACCAACCTTTTTTGAGATTTTGGTCTTTCTCCATTTAAGTAGAGAGGCATGCACTGGCATGACTGGAAATAGCCTCCCGAGAGCGTTCAAAAAATGGCCGATAGTGGACTGACTTGCTAGAAAGATTTTGTTACTGCATAGTGTTCTATAAATAAATAAATAAATAGTATGTAAAACATTACAGTTTACAAACTATACATTAATAAACATTTTAAACAGTTACATTGTCATATGACCTTATTACATTTGCCACATGACCTTATTATGCACATTTTTAATTCTGTGTGTGGTGTCCAGTTATCATTCCAGAAATAAAAAAAAAAACAGTTATTTTGCATTTTTAAAACATTTTTTTCTCTCTCTTTTATAGGGTAGTAGGGTCAATCTTTTGTCATGTTAACTTTAAGCAACTTCATGTGACATTGATATCAGTATAGCATCTAGCATTGTTTTACTGAAAAGCAGTAGAGAATGACAGGCACCCTCAGCTTGTGTATCATCAATTGACTGCAGTCCAACCCAGGCCTCTGTCTGGTTTCTTTCGAACAAATCCTTGTAAACCATACTTGGAGGAAAGAGAGAGCGAAACTGCAGCAGCACGGCTCCACTCTCACAGCTCAGCTGGTTACTATCGGTCAATAACATGCAGTAATCTCTCTGCTCAGAGCTGGGGGTGGGCTGTTCTTTTACAGGAGGTAACCTTCAGCTGTGCACTTGCGTAATGAGGGATGCATTACATATTGTTTTAATTTAACAGAATATATCTTAAGGAATGATTATGTTTGTCATCAGATTAGATATAAATTAAAATTAGATTAACAAATTTAAATTAACAATTTAACAATCATTAAAAAATATTTTTTTATTCACACAACCCACATATTTAGGTTAATTCACTAAAAAGTTGTGCCGCTTAAAAAAACCTGCGACTTTTTCAGTAAGCACTGACAATCCAATTTAACCAGGCACTTAATGTGCTGAAATAGTGCTGAACCTTGAGTATTTATTATTATTATTAGTTTTTCAGAACAAAGACACGCTGCTCATTCAGGAAAAAAATTAGGTAGTTGTCTCAACTACCCAATGAGACCTTGGTTGGTCACTAAAAGACTTGTTTGTTCACTACAGTAGCTGCCTGTAACATTGGCAAAGAGCAATGTTATTTTGAATTGCACAATTCTACAATATGGCATTAAAACAGTATGTGAAGAACAACACGGCCAATGCCCAAACCCTAACCCATTTGTAACACTTTACAATAATGTTCCAATTGTTAACATTAATTAATGCCTTGGGTATCATGAACAAACAATTAACAATATATTGTATTTGTACAGCATTTATTAACCTTTGTAAATGTTAGTTAATAAAAATACAATTGTTTATTGTTAGTTCATGTTGTAGTTCATGGTGTGTTAACTTTTGATTTAAAAAATGTATTGGTAGCCTATATGTTTAAATTAAATTGAACTAATATTAAAAAATGCTGTAAAAGTATTGTCATTGTTAGTTAATATTAACTATTGTTGTTATGTTAACAAATGTAACCTTATTGTAAAGCATTACCAAGACTTTTAATGTGGGATCACTCATTACAAAGTCTTTTATAATCAATGATTTGATCTCTGATAAGCAATTAGGCTTTCTATTTCTTGTAGAGACATGGCTAAGCTCTGATGGTGCTGCTGTCCTTGTTGGAACCTGTCCACCGAATTACAGTTCCATTCACTCAGTTAGGCAAAATAAAAGAGGGGGTGGAATTGCTACTATTTTTTCAAACAAATTCAGTTGTGCTAGGGTAAGCTTTGGTGATTTTTCCATATTTGAGTACATTGCATTAACTTTAAAGGCTGAGCCAGTGGTACTTATACGTACAGTATACTGCCCTCCTAAGCTGTGGACAGGTTTTCTTTCAGAGTTTTGAGACCTTATGTCACTCATTATCACTAATTATTATAGTATAATTGTTAAGTGGTGACATTAATATCCACATAAATATATTATCTGACCCTGAAACCATAAAATTCATCAGTATCTTGGACAGCCTAAAACTCAATCAGCATGTTACTGTCCCTACCCATAACCATGGTAACACTCTCGATCTAGTTATTTCCAAAGGAATTACTGTTACTGATTTAGTGGTGTATGATAATAATGTGTCTGATCATTACTGTGTATCTTTTAACGTTTCATTAAATACCATAAGAAATCATTCTGAAACCATAATTAAAAGAAGACACTTAGATACCTGTTTTGCTGAGCTTGCAAATTTCTTTGATCAAAATATTTTAAATTATCCTCTAGATGAATGATAAATGGTGGATGCCTTCAATGGTGTAGTGACTGACACGCTCAATAAAGTAGCTCCTATGATAAAAAAAAAAAAAAAAGACCTCACGTTGAACAAAGAAAATCGTGCTTTAAAGTGGACTTGTAGGTAAGCAGAAAGAATATGGAGGAAAACCAAGCTAGAGGTAAACCGTATTATTCTGAAAGTAAAAAACTGCCATGTATAACAAAAGAGTTCATACTGTGAGATGGATACATTTTTCTAAGATAATTTGGTTTTAGATCCAATCACAGTACAGAAACAGCCTTAGTAAAAATAGTAAATGATCTCAGACGTGCCACTGACTTGAATCAAGTATCAGTTCTCATTCTCATAAATTTAAGCTCAGCATTTGACACCATCGACCATACTATTTTAATCAATCATCTTAAAAAATGGATCGGTCTATCAGATAGTGCTTTAAACTGGTTTCGGTCCTATATAACTGGTAGAAAAGTTTATATTATTCTGGGTGATCATGTATCTGTGGAGCATGACTTGCCATTTGGTATTGCACAAGGAAGATGTCTTGGTCCACTGCTATTTTCCTTATATATGCTTTCGTTAGGCTACATCATTAACAAGTTCAATATATGTTTCCATAGCTATGCAGATGATACACAATTATATTATATTTCTGTTGAGCCAACTGACCCACATGGCTTATCTTCTCTGATTGCCTGTTTGGCCTCGATTACACAATGGATGAGTAATAATTTTGAAAAACTTAACGAAGACAAAATAGAGATATTGCTGCTAGGACCAAAATACAAAAGAGATACATTTTTTAATAGGCTTGGAAACCTGGCCCACCAGACCAAACCAGAAGTGAAAAGTCTTGGTGTCATTCTGGACTCTGATTTAAATTTTGAAGCTCATATCACTAAAGTGAACAAGATATCATTCTTCCACCTGAGAAATGTTGCCAAATAAGGCCGTTTTTAACAAGGCAGGATGCAGAGAAATTGATTCATGCTTTCATTACCAGCAGATTGGACTATTGTAATGCTCTCTTTGCTGGCCTGCCAAAAAAGTTGATAGGAAAACTTCAGCTAGTTCAGAACTCTGCTGCCAGGCTTTTAACTAAGACTAGCAATAGAGAGCACATTACTCCTGTTTTAGCTACTTTGCACTGGCTCCCCATTTCTTTTAGAATTGATTTTAAGATCCTTAAAATTTACGATCACATACAAAGCTCTTAATGATATAGCACCCTCTTACAGGTCAGACCTTTTAATTCTGTTGCGGGTATTTTAATGGTTCCTAAAGTGGCCCACAAAATGAGTGGGGAAACTGCTTTTAGCTTCTACTCTCCAAAGCTGTGGAACACCCTGCTCCGTTACATTAGACATGCAAGCTCAGTTGACCTTTTAAAAAATCTAATGAAGACCTAATTTTGACATGCTTTTAGCTAATGTACTTTTATCTTTTTCTACCTTTTTTATTTTTTTATATGTTATTATTTTGTTTCTAACTATCTATTTTTTTGTATATTGTAAATCACTTTGAGTTGCATTTTATGTATGAAAGGTGCTATACAATTAAAGTTATTATTATTATTATTATTATTATTATTATTTTTACTGGTTTTCCAAAGAGAGGCTTACAGCTAAACTGTATTTACAATAGTTCCATCACTGCTATAATACATTTCTTGCAGACCTGTGAGAGTATGCCTCTTTGTATGGAAAATGCTAAATGATTGTTAATTATATTACTGACATGTCAATAATTATGCACTAAATGATTCTGTTTATGTAGGACGAGCAGGGACGTTTCTGAGCATATGGGGCCCCTAAGCGAAATCCTACTTGGAGGCTTTTTTCATTATAAATGATCAGCAGAACAATTTGATTGAATAGTACACTTGTCTCTCCTTTATAAATTCTAAAATTCACTCTGTGTGGTGGTGGCGTAGTGGGCTAAAGCACATAACTGGTAATCAGAAGGTTGCTGGTTTGATCCCCACAGCCACCACCATTGTGTCCTTGAGCAAGGCACTTAACTCCAGGTTGCTCCAGGGGAATTGTCCCTATAATACAGTAAGTGCACTGTGAGTCACTTTGGATAAAATCATCTGCCAAATGCATAAATGTAAATGTAAAACATTCTTTGAATTCCCAGGAACAAGTTAAAATCCCAGAATTCCAATGTGGTTTTGACCACACTGTGTGGTGCTTAACTACAATGTACTTCAAGAATACCATGCACGATGTTGTACATGTCCAAAAACCACTGCAATAAGTCCATGGTATTTGTTGTAGCTGTATCCTATTGTATTTGTGTTTTGAATTGTTCCTCATGCATACACTGCACTTGATCGTGACTCAAAGTAACCCCTGAGTCCCTTGTGGCCAGGCTCTCTCCTTTGTTGACACACAGCACGTCAGATGCAATAAGCCATACTGCCTTTATTTACTAACCAATTTAGCTTGACCCACTTTAGAAACAGTGTGGTGCACCTGTCTGTGGTGGTGGGGTTACTGTGGTACACACATTGTGAAGGAGAAGCCCTGAGGTCCTGCACAGAATGAGGACAGGGTAGGTCAGAGGTATTTGTGTATTGCAAATCCAATTAAGCAGTCAGCCACTGCAATCAACTGGATTATCATCTCAGCTTCAGCCACTGGATAAATAACAGGTTACAATCGGGCATCCTTCTCTTTTCAGTTCACAGCAGTCTGAATTATTTCACAACAAGCGTATAGCATGACACAAGCACACTTTTCAAGCTAAATATTCTGCAAACAGATGTTTTTAAGTGATAAACAATAGATATACTATTCGAAAGTATGGCAAAGTATTTGGACATTTTCTGGCTGTCAAACTTAGTGGAACAAGTTCATATTTAATGTGAAGAACCACACCTGTGGTTGCTCCGGTTGGACACTAATGAGAATTTGAGGGGAACTGAGTCTGACTTCATACATCCACTAAAATCACCTTGAGACCATTTGGTTAAAATAATTGCAAAATTGCTCATAACAGTGAAGCTAGCTTTGAAAAATGGTCTAGCATCATTTGTTTGCAGATTCCACTTTGATATTTTGTCACGGAATGCAATGACATTCATTTTTAAGTGTGACATAAGTGTCCGAATACTTTTTTTGGCCCCACAGTTTATTAGTTAAGAACGTAGAATATTTAGTTGTTATAGTGAACCAATGAAACATAGACTTCACACAAAAGCTGTCTTAAGATGAAGAATGCATTATAAAACTGGACAAAAGAAAATGCATGGATGAGGGAGAAAGAGCCAGGACTATAGCTTTTTTTCAAGTGTCAGTCACAAGAAGGAATGAGGTAAAAACAAGCTTTATAGGAGAGTATGCACACCTGCAAAGAGCTCCATTCACCTGGAAGATTTCAGAAACCCAATGGTAAACAAACAAATATCCTTTTTCACCTGCGATCAAGAGTCCATTATGTGGGAAGGAGAATTTGAATAGGATTTTGGCAAGAACATTATATGATCGGGAAGATTAGCTCAGGTTGTTCTTTGTGCTCATTGTCAGGACTGTGGGAGGTTTCTTACATGTGCAGCTCTTTCTCTATTTAAACCTGTTTCAGGTTACAAGACCCTTCTGAAAGGAATCTCTGGGAACTTCACTAGCGGAGCTTTGGTAGCCATCATGGGACCTTCGGGGGCCGGGAAGTCTACATTAATGAACATTCTGGCAGGTTACAGGTTAGTATGACCATGTAACACTGCATTATCTGCATCAAACATAAAGCATTAAGCACATACAGTATGGACCAAAATTCCAGTAATTCCAGTGAAGACGAGTCTTAAAGACATAGTTCGCCCAAATATGAAGGTCCAATAGCTCCAAAAAGGACATAAAGGCAGCATAAATGTAATACATACAACCCAATGGTTTAATCTAAGTCTTCCGAAGCGATATCATCGGTTTTGGGGTGAGAACCAGAATAAAATGTAAGTCCTTTTGCACTATAAATCTTGTCCACTGCAGTCTCCTTGGTGTGTTCATGACACTTTCCCTAGCACATTGTCCACATACTTTTGGCCATGTAATGTACATTAAACCACATGCAAGCTTTTTACCTTGGATAGGTTCCTATGATCAAATTATAGTGATGGTATCAGATGGTAATACCATGGTACATTTAAAAATGTGCAGTAAATTATCAATGAATTTCCCCCAATAAACATCCCCCAAATAAGATCGCCCAAATCTGCATTTCCATGCTCCACATTCAACCAGTCAGACAACCAACCAACCAATCAATTTTCACGAGAGTAGAATCAAGTTTGAAGATTGCACATTCAAGGATGACACAGTCAAACTAATACCAAAGGTAATTTCATATGAATATAAAGAATACAATATCAAGGGCAACAAAAGGATTGCAACATGTAAAACCTGTGGTTCAAAAATTACAGATGCTTTATAAACAACGTCCAATTTTGAGAGGCATCTGAAAACCCACAGACAGAGATAAGTTGAGATTTTAAACTGTTACATGTCAGCTATGGTTCAGTAGCATTTAACTTATCGTGTTAGCTGGGTTATCTAGCTAGCTAGCTACTTAGTTCCATAAAGATCAGTGCACTGCAACTACAGTTTTGGCGTGAATTATTTTGTATGCCTCATTACTGAAACCAGCTAAAAGATGCACTGTGTACTAACGATTGCCATCCGTCCCGTAAAATACAGGATCATCTTGTATTTAAAGAAGAAATTATGCTATATGATATCGAATCAATATGGGACACGAATCTGGTCAGATGTTGTCACGGCAAAATCATTCCAGATTGTTAATTTACATTAAGTAGGAAATTTTGCCTACGGTGGGCAATGGGTTGTCTGAAAAGCTGTGTTGATGCTGTGGAGGGTGTGATAAGGGACCGTTTGAAAAGTCCACACATTTTGCTGAAACGTGCTAATACTGTGGAAGGTGTAATTACTATAGTAAATAATATGCGGACACTAATTTGGGCAAAGAGCACTAATGACTTGTTTAAGACTTGACGCTTAAAGTTGAGGACTTAGGACTGGACTTGAGACTTCTATGAAAAGACTTGAAACTTACTTGTGACTTGCAAAACAGTGAATTGGTCCCGCCTCTGCTTATTGGAACTTTATTTTTAAATATGCTTAAAGCTTTTTTTTATTTTTATTTTTTTTTATTATTATTATAAGTAGTCAGTAACAGATTTAACCAATATATTTAGCATTTTCCTTAATATATATGCTTTCTCACACAGGGAAACAGGCATGAAGGGAGAGATCCTGATTAATGGACAGCCCAGAGATCTGCGATCATTCAGAAAAGTGTCCTGCTACATCATGCAGGATGACATGTTATTGCCACACCTCACCGTACAGGAAGCCATGATGGTATGTGTCTGCTGATATTATGTCATTGAGCTTGCATAGGGCACGTTACAATCCTCATTATTTTACTGAATTATGATTGGTGGCTTTGAGGTTGTGTGAGAAATGTAATGACAATTAAAAGTCAAACATATCTAGCAAAAAACAAACAAAAAATTTAGAGACTTGTAAGCTCAGTAAGAGGCCTGCAGTTTTCACACCCAAATTTAAAAGCCCACCTTTCACACATACAGTGTAAAACTCCCAGGGGGGTGGGGGGGGGCAGTCGCGGTATTCTCCCCCGTCGACAATCTCGGCAGGGTGCGCATGTAAACGTTTTGTGGGAGACACTGATGTAAACACAAAGAGGGTGCGCAACGCTGAACCCGCCATATAGTGCATGGTCATAGAGTGATAATGTTACGCACAACCCCCTCCCCCCCTGCTCTAACGACTGGCAAGGACCCAGCGAAACGGTAAGCCCTGTGGCCCCGGAGCACCTTAATGCAGCCCTGAGTGGACAAATTGCTAAATATTGGTCACATTTTACAGAACCCAAGATATTCCAATTATTCATATATAATATTGTATATTGTATATGTTTATACAATATGGTATATGTTTATACGATACGGACATTTTTTAAATATATTTGTATTTATTTTATCCTGTCTTTCAAAGCCTGTAATTCAGGCTCTGTTTGCTCTACGACCCTGCAAAAAGTTAGTTCATTCAACTAGAATGCGATTGTTGCTCTAATGCAGATAAGCACTCGACATGTTATTGTCCATAGACATTCAGTCTATTTTGTGATCCCACGCACCTTCCCCGCATTTTCGGCATATGTTTCAGCCTTTGAGTGGAGGACTAGAAGCTTAATCTAGGTGTTGTTGGAAAGCTGATATCCAAAAAAACAATATTATATAAAAAATACTAATGGTACGCACATTACTTGTCATGTCAAATGTGGCTTACACAGACCCTGAAAAATGACGCAATCAGCTTTCAAAGAATAGTTTCACTGGAATGCCTCTCATGTAATTGTAGTTGTTGTGTTGTTTAGTTGATGTAAATCCCTCTGTTACCTTTAGTTCTACTGCTAATGCTCAGCATGCTCTAAATCTCTCACTCTCCCAACTTAGGTATCTGCTAATCTCAAACTCCAGGAAAAGGATGAAGGCAGAAGAGAAATGGTAAGTGAGATCCGTGTGAAGCTTCCTGCTTCATTATGTATGTGGGGCTAATGTTTAACACTTTCAGCTACGTGATTCACCAGCATCATGCTGACAAATGAGGTAGCATAATTAAAATGACACAGTTATGATTGTTTTACTACAAACTTTGAAACTAATCTAAAACTACTTACCAGCTAACATAGCATACAGCTACTACTGAACTATACCAGACAGTTTACTGTTGCACTGCACTGTTATGTTGCACTATTGTATGTTTTGTATGTCATATGTTGTACTACGATCAAGAAACCAGCATATTTGCTTAAATTTATCCTGTATACCTGACTTTTAGTATAAAGAGAAGATCGTTGAAATTATTTGAAAGTTACGAAGCAAGGTAGCTTGCAATTCGTCAACGTTAGCAGGCAAGATCAATTTAGCTAAAATTACACAGATCAATCCTTATGGTACTATATTTCACATGCTTTGCAGTTATGTAAGCTTACCTGTCCAATAAGAAGAACGCCAATTCAGGGTCGGTTTTGATCCCGAAAACCAAACAAAGGTCCCTCCAGGAATCAAATGCCCTGCCGATGTTCACTCTAGTTTTCGCTCGACCATGATCACATTCCCACTTAGCCAGATGGGATTCAGTAGATAAATGTTTTTTTGTTTGTTTTGTTTTTGGCTTACTCTGAATTTGTGTAGGAGTCGATGTTGTGCTGGGAGCTGGACGTTTGCTGGAGGCAAGGCTCTCAGGAGCGTGCATAAATGTCACATTCTTTGGATTTTCTCGGCAAAAGCGACCAGCTCCCTTCGCATGAAAATCAGTCTACAGGCTTTAAAATGCTAGGAAGTCCGGGAAGGGCTCATTTTTTAAGTTGCATTACAAGCCGTTCACACATTGGCAAAAAAAGGTGAATATTACATGAAAATTGTTACATACTGCACCTTTAAGAGTTCCATTCATTCTAAAATGCCATTAACTGATTAGGCAGCAAGGCAGCTGTCTAAGTTTTCGGATGCAGCCACAGTGTGTGTAAAACAGCCCTAACAAAATTGTAGCTCCGATCCAGGCATCCGACATCTGTGTTGTTGATTTTGTTGTTGCTTTTGACGTCACTGTGGTGTTTACTTTTGTGCGTTCAAATGCAAGAGAGAAAAGTCTCTTCAGATTTGCCGTTCCTCTTAAAGGGATATTTCACCCAAAAATTAAAATTCTCTCATCATTTACTCTCTCTTTATGCCATCTCAGGTGTGTATGACTTTCTTTCTTTAGCAGAACACATTTGAAGAAATATGTCTTAGCTAGCTCAGTAGGTCCTTAGAATGCAAGTAGATGAACTATCCCTTTAAGAGATCCTATCTAGAAAGTTGCTAAGGGAGAAGTACCAGGACTGTGTGTGGGAAAGCGACTTATCAAACAAATGTGGTCCCAATCCTAACCTCAATCCTAACTATCCCTAAAATTAGAGGGAAATGATTAGTTTATGTTTTTCAAGCCCCAACTCCCAGCCTAGTTTGGTGTAGTCAGAGCTTTGATTTTTAAAAGTAATTAGTATTTCAAAACCTTCTTTGAAAGATTCTTTTGAAAACTTGATGCCACTAACCTGACAAACTTCCAGTGGTTTGTTCTTCCTCAAAAGCATTCACTGTATCCAGTGTTGGGTTTAATCTGATTACAAAGTAATTAGCTACTGTAATCTAATTACATTTTAGCCAAATTAATGTTATGCCTTACATTTTCAATTCTTGTATTCAGATTAAAATTCTGACTTTCAGTTAAGTTAATTACTTTTAAGTACATTACTTGGGTTACACACCTTTATGAAATATTATTATGATGAAAACATTTAAAACATGTATTATGTTCATATGTATGCCTGTTTGCATTTCTGTGACAGGTCAAGATAATGTATATTGATGTGTATTGTGTAATGTTTATCAGTAATGTGATTACTTTCCAATAAAGTCATCATTAAAGAAATCTGTTTGCATTTTAGAGAGGTAATTAGTAATTTGTAGTGGATTACTTTTTTTGAGTAACTTAACCAACACTGATTGTATCATCCATGTATCTTGTAAACACTTTGACTATGTTCACACAGGCAGAAAAAAATCAGATCTTTTGGACGCAGTTGCTCAAATTCGTTTAGGTTTTTGTAGTCTGAACAGGACAAAAACGCATTAAATCCGATTTTTACATGCCTCATCCAAACCACATTCGTAGGTGGTTTGGAATCCGATTAAAATCTGAATGGTCAGACTGGATTTCATGTTGGTTTTTTTTTTCGTCATTTGCTATGCATGGTTGTTATACGACATGTTTTGCAACGAGAAAACACTGCGCTCCGAACGGCATAATTAATGCCTTCACAGGGCACTTTGAATTTAATACAATAATAATGACCATGCAGTAGGATCGTTACAAACAGAATTTTCAATATAAATAACTTCAAAAGTGAGTCTAGCCTGTTTTATTATACATTTCAGCCCTACAAAACTCTCACAGTGGAAGGTAAACAGGACATAGAGATCATTCTGAATGAAACACCCATATGTCATTTATATGTTACAGGGCCTCGTCTCACTGTCCAAAATTTTGGACACACAGCCTTCAATACGGGATGTTTCGCTCTTGGCTAAAATACAGGACCCCAAGATAAAAGGTGTCCAATATGAGATGTTGTAATTTTGGCCAAAATACAGGACGTCCCCTCTAAAGTGGGCAGCAACAACACTAGCAGCAGCAAACATTGCATATGCCACCTCTCCTATTTTTAAGCCATCGTCTGTGAAGAATGTTCTTATTTGAATACTGCCCACATGAAAAGCATAATCAATGGTAAAACATCCATCACTAATATACGAACGTTTTCTGCATTATCATGACAACTAATGTGGATAGCAAAAGCAACTGTAGTCTAAAAAGAAAAAATCTGATCTGGCCACATAGTTCACACAGTTTGAACAGTCCCTCAAAAAAAACGGATTTGATGAAAAATCAGATTTTTCCTTCAATGTGAACAAAGACTTAGTTTGCTGGCGCACTGATAACAAAGCCTGTGTCCCCTTAATCCCGAAAGTTGCACAAAGCCTGCCAATCAGATTGACGATTTCAATTTCAGTGCTTGCAGTATTTCTGTGAAATGTGATTCAGATGATAAGTGAACAGACTGTGGGCTGTCCGTGGGTATTCCATCTGAGGCTGAGACTACCTTAACCCTAACCCTAAAATCTGATTGGTTAATAGCAATACTGTTCCAGGATCAACAAGAATGTTGATTCAGGAACATGTATTACTTGGCGAAATCACAGTAAGTGAATGTTCTGAAGCCAGTTAATAATGATATATAAATAATTTGCTGCTCTTGCAGGTAAGGGAAATCCTGACTGCACTTGGTTTGCTTGAATGTGCCAAGACACGCACATCTAACCTGTCAGGGGGCCAGAGGAAACGCTTGGCCATCGCCCTGGAGCTCGTCAACAACCCACCTGTCATGTTCTTTGATGAGCCCACAAGGTGAGCCCTCCTTGTGTGCACAGATGTTATGAAATTAATGATCAGTATGAGGACTAACAAATCAATTACTCCAAAGCAACATCCACACTGCAGCTAAATGCAGTTTCACTTCTCTTCTGAGTGCTTAATTCCACTCTGCACACACAGGGTTTGGGACGAGGGTTCTGTAATTAATAACAAGACTCCTCTAAATGGTAAACAGTAGACCCCAGGGTAAACTTGTTCCAACTGTCATCTGATTTTTATAGAATGTATAAAAACATCTGATATCTAATATACTTTATAATTTAATGTAAAATACTAAGGGCCCTATTTTAACTCCGCTAGCGCTAAGTGCATAGCTATGCCATAAGTCATAAGCGCAAAGTCAATGGCCATGAAGTTTTGGTATTTTTGTGCAAGAATACGCTAAGTCTAGGCGCAAGTGGGTTTGGAGAAATCATGTGTGCAACGCTATAATGGGCTGGATTTGTGCAATTTAATTTGCATGGTTCTTCTCCAGTTATTGCACCATCTCCGTATTATTATGTAGTTCATTCCCTCAAGCACCAGTGATCTAAACAAAGACAGCACATTTATAAGAAGTTGGTGTAAATGGACTGTATGCAATTAATTAGAAGAATAGAAATATGGACACACTTTTTGTATATGCTTAGAAAATGTTATTCTCATCAGGATTTGGATGTACACACTGTTAAATTATAAGGAATGTAAGTATTATAAATAATTTTCTTCTAATGAAACAAATTATGGCTAGTATTAATAGCGATTGTATCGGCATGCACTTCACTTCAACCGGTCGATTTTGAACAATTAAATTAATTTATTGATACAAGAAAAAATTAAACCGAAAATATTTCTAAATTAAAATTACACTTCAAACTAAAAATATAATTACAATATTAAAATGGTCAAAAAAATCACATCCCAAATACAAACATTTTACCCTCTCCAACTTCTTTCACCAGCAACTTTTGCATTGACTTTAGCAGTGACTTAAAAATCACTCAATTGAAAATATAAACATAATTATAATAATTGAAAAAAAAAAACAACAACAAAAAAAACATCTAAAGATAGTTTAACACAAATCTCATAAATACTTGTTTCATAAGATGGCTACAACTCTGATCGTCAGGGGATGTTCCACAATATTTTCAGAGTTTGAACATGTACTTTATTACCACCTGCTGGTGGAATCTCCAAACTCCTAAAGCAGGAATTGAATTTAGACCTGCTTTTGAAACGTCTTAGTGCAATGACCTATATCTCAAAGAAATACGAAAATTGTGTTTTGCGACACTTAATTAACATACAGTACACTCACAGTTTGCACGCATACACCCACAGTTAGCACACACTCCCACCCACGCCCACTTGCGCTTTGTGCTGGCACGAAAATTGGATAAGATGTAGTGCATGGTAGTTGCGCGAAGTGCTGTGCTTTGTGCACTCAAAAAAATAATTCACATACTCTAATCATATACTAAATCTTATACTCTATGTAATTCTGTATTTGATAATGACATACAAATCAAATAACAGCATCCCAATTATTTTTTTAAAAATGCCAAATTATCTGATTTTTATTTATTTAGTTATTGAAACTTAACACTCAGTCTTAAGGGTCTAAAAGGGTTCTCTTTGTTTTATGTTTTTTTGTCAACATATACAACAACATGGCTTCCTACATTTTGGCTACACCACATGACTTTGATTTGGTGGACAGACTTTTTTATTTTATTTTTTTAGTATTAAATAATGTTTTAATTCACAGTTGTTTCACTGCTAATTTTAAAGAGCACCTATTATGGTTTTTCAAATATTACCTTTCATGTTGTGTGTTATATAGCTGTTTGTGAATGTCAAAAAGTCTGCAAAGTTTCAAAAATCAAAGTGCATGACAAATGGAGTTATTGACTCCCAAAAGAAAGGACCGATTCTGAACAGCTGAAACGAGTCGTTAGTAATTCCAGACTTACTTCCTGTACTAACCTACCTAATTTGGTAACAAAAAACCCACCTCTGGTCTTCATTTGCTGCTCGCGAACAGCTTTGACCCGCACTCAATCACTACACTAAGCGGTAGACCAATCACTTCAGACTGGGACATCTGACCAATCAGAGCAGAGTAGGCTCTCTGAAAGGAGGAGTTTAGAAGGAATCCTTTAGAACGGATCATTGAACGAGTCGTTTGAGACACTGGGAAAAAAAGGTAATGCTGCAATTTAAATTATGAGCAAATTAAAGTGTTTTTTGACCTTGGATGCATGTAAATCTATTGTATGAGACCTTTAAAACAAAATTAGGCACGTTTAAAAACCATAATAGGTGCTCTTTAAGAAATATTTATAAAAGATTATTCTGCATTACTCATGCTAACATTTATATGCCAACATTTAAGATTTTAATGAGACTTTTCCTGACTCTGCACGTTCACACCAAATTTTTAAGTTTAAACCCCAGAAATCTGATTTAGAAATTAAAAACATGTTCATCATAGTATAGCTGAATTCAACTAATTGTTTTGTGTGAATTACATTTGTATTTCTATTTTTCACTTTTGAATAATTTCAAAGATCTGGACCAAAAAAAATTAGCATCACCCGTCACGCAACCATGATGTTTTGGCCGAATATTAGCACGCGTGTCTTTCAGCCATAGGCACGAGGCCACAGGTGCTGATATACAGATGCACAGCACTCTTGCTCGTGTGATATATCAGCAATAATATTCCACAGGGGGCCTTTGCCGCAGTTGAGGGGGACATCTAACCCAAGCCTCTAACTTACCTCTTCACTTCAAAATAATAATAATAATATTAAAACACTCTAGTAATCCAAGTACATTACTGTTTCGACAAATTCCCTATTAACAAATAGTTAATAAAACTTTTCATGTTTAACATAATAAGCCATCTTTACTGAAGATGCATCTAAAGTGGCATTTAGGTGTATTTACAGAATCCAGTAAATACTGCTCAGAGGTGGTATTCGGTAAATGCATTTACACAGCAAATACAAATAATGTTATGAGAATCATATTTTAAATATGAAATTATGAATATAGAAATATTAAACGAATGAACATATTAAATTTTACTTTTAAATATAAAATTAAATTATTAAATTTATCCTCTATGATGACAACAACAAAGTTTAAGGCTGCTCTGATGTGCCATTTAATTTACACTGAACCAAAGCATCATCAGAACTGTGCTTGATACTAGCTACAGAGCAGACTTAATTCAGCTGTGTAAAGACGCTTATACAGTGTCACAGATCGCTATTTTCCAATGTCACAAACCTCAAATATGTTCAGATGGAATAAATGTCACAAATGTTGATATGAATGTTTCAGATGAGGAGCATAGCCATTCAGTATATCTGAGATTATTAAGTGCCATTTCTTCTACGGTCCAGATAAAAAGTTAAGGTGGTGCATTTAAAAAAGTTAATTCACTGGCGCGTTTAAATGCGGTTGTCACTCCCAAAATTTTGCAGTGTGTATGTGGCCTAAGTGCCATAGTATGATGTTCATGAGCCAAAATTAACTCATCTGAGCACATGTGAAAAGGAGAAAACAAAAGCAGTCACCCATTAGTTTTCTCTATTATGTCCTTGCAATGTGTAAATGCAGTTTAATTACATATTCCCTTATAGGCTTTACACAATTGAGCATTGTTTGACAGTTGTGTCCTGCTCTCTGTGGACTTTCTTAAGCTTTTCATTTGAGGATTTCAGACCATATCCACCACAGAATTTACCCTCAATGCACAAAAAACAATTCTCTGAAGAACGAAATTCAATTTGACATAAAGTGAGGCTGTAGAAATCACATTTATACAATTGCCATGCTTCCCCAAGGATAAACAGAATGTCTTTCATGGAGGTCAGATTTCTATAGGTTATGTAACAACAGAGTCATTATCATTAATATGATGTCATAAGAGTTGTTTTCAGCTAAATGGGACACTTTCATGGCTTTCAAAGAAATACCATTGCTCTTCACATTAACCTAGTAGGCACCGTGAGGTATCCATCATGCTATTTAAAGCTGAATTGTGTCATTTTTGCAATGTTAAAATACTTTCTCTCATCCCATCTTAATATGCAGAGTCAATTACTGTATATTTTACACCCAAAACACTTACCAATGGAAGACAGGGGGAGCATTCAGGAAACCTGTTTGTAAACAATCTTTTTTGTTGCGATTCCACTTGAAGCAAGTGGCACACATAATACACACTTCAGCTTTAAGTATCCAATCAACAGCATGTCTTGATTGTGGAATGGCATTATGGACTGTCATGCAGTCCTTTACGATGCTCTGTCTTCAACTTATCCGGTGTCTCTGTCATCTGATTAATATGGATTTGATAGATCGTGGCTGAGCTTATGATCTAATCTCACCTCTTTAACCTTGTCTGGGCCTATTGTGATATAGCAAGGACCAGGGGTGCATTTCCCAAAAGTATCCCTTAAGTAGTGAACTATGGTTGCAAGTTCCATCTTTAACAACATAGTTCAATGGTGTTTGGTGTTTCCCGAAACTGCAGCTCCAACGAACATTCAGAAAACAGCATCGCAAAGTTGTATGTTTGGAACTGCAGCTCTCCACTTGTGGTTAGAAGTGTAATTCCTTGTTAGTTTGCTGTGTGGACATCATTGCACTGCTCTGAGGCTTCTGTATCTTTTATTCCATATACTGTATATCTTTCATTCTGTCAACATTTTGACCACATTTACATGCACTTAAGAAAACGGCTTACTCTGGGGTTTTGCAGAAAGTGCCATTCTGAAACGTCACGCAAAAAACGTTTATGCGATAGAAGGCTGTTAAGAGAAAGCGCTTTAACACACATGGTTTCTTTCGGAAAATGCTGCTTTTATGTCCATGTTAATGCATAAGTGGTATTCTTTTATGTTTTTGAAGAGTGCTCATTCGTGTATATGCTCAAATGTGTAGGGAAAACCCTGAAGTCTGATGTAGAGGGAACCTCCACTATTGCAGCGCAATGCATTTGTCGCATCACACCTCTTTCCTGTCTTCAGCAGCTTTCGCACTTTAAACAGCTTTCTGATGTACGTGTAAATGAGCTATTATAATTTAAAATCTGCTGAAGCTATTACTCCATCCCCTGCATAACGTCATTAATGACAGCTCTATATTGTTTAACCAACGTGGTTTGAATGACGGATTCGAGAAACTGTCGTGACTAGCTTGGTTAATTTCTTCAACAATGCATCATACTATGGTAGTTAAGCAGCAAATTACCCGGGGTGAGTTTCCCATATATCGTTGTAACTTGCTATGTGCTGAGATTAGACATGCTTCTCAGATGTCTTAGTGCAATTACCAATTTCTCAGGAAAATAGCAAATTGCGCTTTGTGGCACTTAATTAACATACAATACACCCACAGTTTGCTTGCAAACACTCCCACTGCGACCCACGCCCATTTGCTTGTGCTGGCACGGAAATTGCGCTTAGAATTAGCGCTCTTAAGAAAATTGGATAAGACATAGCGCACAGTATTGGCGTGCTCATGAAAATAGAGCCCCAAATTTATGAACTATGTTGGTAAAGATGGAACATCCGACCATAGTTGGCTAATGATGCTTTTGGGAAACGAACCCCCTAAACGGTTGTTCCCAGAATCTTTTCATGGTTAGATTATGTGGATTTCGTCTTTTTTATATTGTTGATATATGCATAATAAATATAAAATATTATTTTGAATACATCATATATCAGTGGTTGTCAACCTTTTTAACGCTAAGGCCCCACATTGTCCAAGACAGTATTCAAAGGCCAACCTATGTAGACTAAGATATTTCCTCTGGCACTTCTGCTGTAATGATGACAAAACTGGATTAATCATTTTTTGAATAGTATTACTTATGTAGAATTTACAACATGAATTATGTTCATTTGTATGTCTGTTTGCGTTTTTGTGACAGTTGAAGGGTGTACGCCTCCAAAGTTGAGTCACTGTAAGGGAGATTACTTTTTTGAGTAACTCGAATAAGAAAGAATAATTGAATAAAAAATCATCAAGAGACAATGCAGGCTGGACTCAAACCTGTATGTGTGCTATAATTGCTGTGCTACAGCTCCGACAACTGGTTTTGTTAATAATGCTTTAACTCATTAATTTTAGCAAGATCAATGCCGGTGCTTTCATCTTCTTTTTTTATTTGTCTTTTTCTTTAAAGTGGACTGGACAGTTCATCTTGCTTTCAGGTGGTCTCACTGATGAAAGCTCTTGCTCAAGGGGGTCGAACAGTCATATGCACAATTCACCAGCCTAGCGCAAAAGTGTTCGAGCTCTTCGATAAGGTGGTCACTATTTTATACTCTGTGTCTAAGCTTTAATATACTGTAATTTGTGTTTCCTTTTTTAAATTCATACTGTTCTTTATGCAAAACAATACTTAACCTATTAGTGTTCAACTCTCACAGCTTATTCTGAGTTTGTTTTTTTCAGCTCTATGTCCTAAGTCAAGGCCAGTGTATCTACCGGGGAAGAGTACCAAGCCTAATTCCTTTTCTGAGAGAACTGGGACTCAACTGCCCTACCTATCACAACCCTGCGGACTTCAGTAAGAAAATATCACTCTCTGTACACAGGGAGCCAAAAATAAGCACCAATTTATTGTTGTTAAAATACTTTTTCATATTCCCAGATTAATATGCAGAGAAAACTTTAAGTAAGTTGAGTTGTGACTATCTTTTTGAAAACAATTTTGCAATTTTGTTTGGTGATGCTAGAAATTACACACTTCACCCTTAAGAATTGCATCAATGTGCATGGCTTAAGAGACAAAAGGTCTGCCTAAAAAAAATCATCTGACTGTCGCTAGTCTAATAACTTCTAACAACTTTTAACCCTTTGGAAAATTAACTGTCAAAAGTTAGCTTTGGGAAACTAAAATACTTTGTTGTATTATGTGGCAACACATTCCTGCCATTAAGCCACCAAAAATAAAATTATGAGGAACAATGCCACAATACATCTTGCAGTTTTTCTTGGAGATGTTGTGAGTGATGCAATGACCTGCGCTGTTTTCCAATCAGCTAAATGATTCCTTTCACATAGAGACAAAATAAATAAATAATAATTACATAATGCAAAATACAGTTTTATAGCCCTTCAGAAATATATATATATATATATATAAAATCATGTCTTAATTCACCTGCCATTATCAAATGTATTAAAGAGTTCATTTTGGACCCTGTCTATACACAAATAAAAAATAATCTACATCCAGAGTCATGATGCATCCACGTTTTTTAGCTAATCAGTGTCTAAGAACTTGTTTCATTCATTTCTCCAGTAATGGAAGTGGCCTCTGGTGAATATGGTGACCAGACGGCTCGACTTGTGAAGGCGGTCCAAGAGCAGAAGTGTGAGAAAGACTACAAAAGTGAAATGAATGGTAACGGAGTTCATAACCCCTTCCTGTGGCACAGACCATCTGATGAGGTATGTACATAGAAATAGATAAAGCTATTGTGTAACATAATGAAATGTAGGTTTAATGCTTTTGAGAGATGTAGATACCTTTTTTATATTCTCAGCGTGAGATAATATCTGTAGTAACGTAATGTGTAATGTAGCATAACATTTGATTGTTATAAGATGCATAACTAAGCTCATTAGCAAATGTAGCCTTTGTATTCTTGGATCAAATCATACCATTTCGCAGATAATCAGTGTAATAATATAAGTACTTCTCTCTAGGACTCTTCCTCCTCTGAGGGTTGTCATAGTTTTTCTGCCAGCTGCCTGACACAGTTTTGCATTCTCTTCAAGAGAACCTTTCACAGCATCATGAGAGATTCGGTAAGCAGCACTGCAATCTAGTGGAGAGGTCTAGTAACACACAGCAATGCAAAATGCTCCATTGAGAGCATCAGGAGTTATGCAACAGGAACAGAAGATAGGGCTATCATATGTTTAGTTGAATAAAACAAAAAAAAAAAAATCTGCTTTCCATCCTAAACGTATTATTTTCTAATAATAGTAGCAAGGTCATGAAAAGTGTGCTCTTGTAAAAAAATAAAACCTGTAGTCAGGGTTAGTCATCATGCTCTCCCTTTTAATTTACTAGTTGGAATATGAATTGAGTTGTCCATGCCCACAGGATGTTGAATTGGAATTTGAATCTGAATGAAAGGAAGAGGTATTTACTGAAATGCAGGTCAAATAAATTCAACACAGTCAAAGAAGAGAGGATTTTAAGTCCAACACAACAGCAAAATTGGCAAGAGAAGCCTGCTTCATGTTATTTGTCTCCTTTTTGAATACTAATTTAATATAGCACATTCAGGTCATGTTGGAATGATTGTATTTATGAGTTTAGCACACATGCCACCACAAAGTTGGAATTACGAGTGGGAAACTCAGGATGACCGAATCATATTGAGTTTTTTGAGATATAAGAATCAGTTGAGTTTTTTGTGTGGATTTTTACTAAGCAGTTTAGTTTGTATGCATTTTTTGTACTGTTAATGAAGAATAATGATAAAGTTTGTCAGAAAATAAGATTCATGTAGTTGGTTTATGAAGCAATAGGTTTATGCAATAAAACTACATTTCCCATCATTAAATGTGGCCACACAAGATTGATAAAATAGATATACTGTATAAATCATCAATACACACATTATGCATGGCTATGCTTTTCAAAAAAGCTTAATAAAAAATAGAGAAAGAAATATGAAATTTCAAAACGGGTACGTTCTTTCTTCCTAAAATCACTTGAGCACACTTCACATCGTCCCTGCGTTCCAAACTGGATAAATCATCCCCCGAAGGGCACTTCTAAGAGAGAACAATTATGATAGTCATGCTGTAAAATCGCTTCAAAATGAATTTTGAATAAAAAATGACTTAAAAAGTGAGTTCCGAATGACTGTTATTTTGAAGCCTCACAACTTTCAGCCCTCCAGTGCTTTCACAGTGGATGGTCAAGATTTTGAAGAGAAAAAGGGCATAGGGATGATCACTTCTGAATGAAAAGCATCCTGTATTTACGCTGTCCGACCTCGTAAATATATGAACTTCCCAGGAGGATTTAAACGCACCATTAGACTACATTAGAGCAATTTTACAACTTTGTTGCCATGATGGTGTAACACCTTAAACCCTAAAACAACCATTACAATTATGTTTTAAACAACTTTACAGCTCAAACAATACACAAGTTTAAAAAGAATAATTAATGTAAGTGCTTTTATAAAATTATAATGTAACAGTTAAAGGTTGGTCAAGGAGGAGGCAGGAACCGGCTGAACAGTCAATGTAAAGTTTAATGATATAAATTAACTTAAAACCAACATAAACAAACATGCAACGTGGCCTCATATGTCTCTCTCTCTCTCGAACCGCGTCTCCGGCCGCCCCTTATCTCGCTCTCCCGCTGATCAGATGATTCAGGCCAGACATTTTTTTTTCCACATTTTAGAATAATAGTAAAGTCATCAAAACTATGGAATAACATAAATTTACTGTTTACTTACATTCAAATTACTATTACAATTCATCATCCTGTTTGTTACTTCAATTCATATTCAATTCAAGTTCAGGACTTTATTTGGCATTCAAAAGTCATTCTTAATTACATTTCAAATAGCACACTATTGTAGGCACATGAATAAGTTGATTTGAATTTTTTTTTTTTTTACCTGTCTAGGTGTTGACCCACTTGCGCATCATCTCTCATCTTGGGATTGGATTTCTGATCGGTCTTTTATATCTGGGCATTGGCAATGAGGCCAAGAAAGTCCTTAGCAACTCTGGTTTCCTGTTCTTCTCCATGTTGTTCCTCATGTTTGCAGCTTTAATGCCCACTGTTCTCACATGTGAGTGTTTTAATCTTTTATGTTCCATTTGTATAAAAAAATGGCCAATTCTAATGAAAGAATCTCTTTGAAGCACACTTGCACTTGTACTTTGTAGAATGATTCAGGGTTCCTTCTGTCATGGAAACCTCAATATATCAGGGAATTGTGCTCTCCAGGCCTTGAAAAGTCATGGAAATATCTACAGTGAATACACATTTTTAGTTATGCTCTGGTCCAAAATAATTTGCAGGCTTTCATATTGCTTGTCTCTTAAAACTTGCTTGCAAGCCATATACTTCACTTGATTTTAAGTCTGATTTGAGAGCAATTGTTTTTTTAATTGTCTTTTATTATACACTATATAGTATACACTATTTCTTTTTATTATTTTTATTTTTTGAGAACACTAAGACATTTTTGTTTTTGAAAGAAATGATTTGAAATTGATACTTCTTTTCACCAAGGATGCATTAATATACCAACAATACTGCCAAGAACATTAGTAATGTTGCAAATTATTATTACTGTTTGAAATATTGTTTATTATTGCTGTTAAATTGGTTCACAAATGAACTATTCAAAACAGCCTGAATGATTCATTAGCGAATCACTTTGAATAGGAAAGATAAAAAAAAATAAAAAATAAAAAAATAAAAAAAACATTCCTATCCAGTAATCACTGGAATGGACATGGAAAAGTCATGGAAATGCATTGGTTAAAATGTGTGTGAACCCTGACTATTGCTGTAATATGAAAACACTTGACAAGATGATAGACTTGATCAAATGACAACATGCAATGCATGCTAATCTTCTCCTCCTCATTGTTATTGTAGTTCCCCTAGAGATGGCCGTCTTTTTGAGAGAACACCTGAATTACTGGTACAGCCTAAAGGCATACTACTTGGCCAAAACCATGGCAGACATCCCGTTTCAGGTAACAGTCTTCATTGGAACAAATGAGACATCCAGGTACTTCTCAGGTTTCCTTCTGTAAAACAGCTTGCTCATTCTTGGTGCTTAACAAGATATTCATAAAATGGATAAGTATGGAGTTTATCTTGGGTTTTTCTTGAAGTACAATGACATAGGATGTTAAACAGAGAGAGAGAGAGCAGAAATGGCACAGAAATCACTAAGATGGTATAAACATGTTACTGAAGCTCAAAGGGAATTTACTTTTCAAGTCAGAACACCATTCACCCAAAATAGACAAATCCAGCATACATTACATAAGCAGGCTTTGCTTTCCCTATCAGAAATGCCCCTTACTGTATTTATCAAAAATAATTATTCTCCTCTTGTTTAAACAAATAACATATTGGATGTTTCATTGTTGGAGACTTGGATTCAATTATCTGATGAACTAAAATGGTTGATATTCTTTTGGACATAGATACGTTCTTTCATTTATTTCCCTGATAAAAATTAAAATTGGTAAATCAGCAGAATTTTTTTTTCTGGCTCACAGATTGTGTTTCCAATGGCCTACTGCAGCATTGTGTACTGGATGACGTCTCAACCTTCAGACGCAGTCCGCTTCATTCTTTTCCTGGCTTTAGGGACACTCACGTCACTTGTGGCACAGTCACTGGGACTACTAATAGGAGCAGCATCCACATCATTACAAGTAATTTAGTACTTCATATATTATTTGATATATATTTTCAGGGGAAATCCATTCTGTATCTATCATACATACAGTATGACTGTGTTAAAATTTCAAGTGTGACATTATATTGGAATCCATTATTCTATCTGTCAAGTACTTTCATTATATATTTGTGAACAATCATTTCTTTCTAATAAAATATAATGATGCATTATTGTATTTCTTTCACAGGTAGCCACTTTTGTTGGTCCTGTCACAGCCATACCTGTGCTACTATTTTCAGGCTTTTTTGTCAGTTTTGACACTATCCCAAAATACCTCCAGTGGATATCATACATTTCCTATGTTAGGTAAGGCATCTCATTGACAGCCTAAGGAAATGCTTTGTATAGTTTTTTTTTACACATTTACATTTACATTTATTCATTTGGCAGACTCTTTATCCAAAGCGACTTACAAAAGAGGAACACATAAGCGAATCATCTTAAGGAGACAGTGGTACAAAAAGTGCCATATTACAAAGTTTCACTAGCATCAGAATAGCATTCAAAACAGATTAAAGTGCAACAAGGAAAACATTTTTTTTTTTTTTTTTTTTTTTTTAAGTGACTAGTTAAGTGCTCATGGAAAAGATGTGTTTTTAGTCGTTTTTTGAAGACAGAAAGTGAGTCAGCTTCACGGATGGAGTTGGGAAGGTCATTCCACCAACGTGGTATGATGAAGCCGAAAGTCCGGGAAAGCGTTTTGGTGCTTCTTTGTGTTGACAAGGCGATGTTCCATAGCCGACCGCAGGCTTCTAGTGAGCGAAATGATTTTAGGTATGCTGGAGCAGACCCAGTGACTGTTCTGTATGCCAGCATCAGAGCCTTGAACTTGATACGTGCATCAACCGGCAGCCATGAAGAGAGACAAGGAGTGGTGTAACATGTGCTCTCTTTGGTTGATTAAAGGCCAGATGTGCTGCTGCATTCTGGATCATTTGCAGGGGTCTAATTGCACATGCAGGGAGGTCTGCAATGAGAGCGTTACAGTAGTCCGGTCTAGTTATGACAAGTGACTGAACAAGAAGTTGTGTGGCATGTTCAGAGAGGAAGGGTCTTATCTTCCTGATATTGTAGAGTGTAAATCTACATGATCTTGCGGTCTTTGAGATGTGGTCTGTGAAATTTAATTCGTTATCGATGGTCACCCCTAGATTTCTGACCGTTTTGGAAGGCATTACTGTAGTTTACACTATTTACTTCCTTAACAAATATTCCTGGTTTTATTATGCAAGATTTATAAATGCATGTGATTCAAAGAAACAACATGTTTGCAGTGTTGGGTGTACTGAGATTACAAAGTAATTATTTACTGCACTACGTTTTCAGTGAAAAAAAGTAGTGCAACGCATAACATTTAAAATTCTTGTAATCAGATTATGGTTACTGACTTTCACTTAAGTTGATTACTTTTAAATACATTACTTAGGTTACACATTTCTAAAATAATATTATTTATAAAGAATACATTTTTAACATGAATTATGTTAGTCTGTTTGCAATTCTCTGACAGCTGAAGGGGATGTGCCTCCCTAATTGTAAGGGAGGAACGTATGGCAATATAGACATTATTTAAATTTTTTTCTGTGAAACTTTATAAAAAACATATCTTAAAGTAATTAATTATCTGATAACATTTTCATGAAGTAATGAGTAATGTAATCTGATTACAATTTAAAAGTAGTAATTAAAAAAATTTAAGTAACTGACCTAACACTGCAAACCGGAGGTGGAATTCAGCAGTTTCTAGAGACCCTGCAATGTCTTTTCACATAATAGCATACTTCCAATACAAATTAATATTTCATGTCCATTGTTTTTATTTATTTGGTAGGTAGCCATGAAATAAGTGGGATAATGTAAAGTCAGCTGACAGGCGGTCATTATTTCAAAATAAACTCCTTCAGGGTGATACAACATCCTGATCACCCTGTCAGGGTTTATTTAGCCATAACTACCTGTACATTATCCTATATATACTGTATCATAGCCGAACATGTTTCCGGTGGATATAATCCCACCCTGCATTATTTTCAGCTAAAATTCTGTTTCACATGGAAATATGCCACATTATGGAAGTTCATTCATGAGAACTCTCAGACAGATTTAGCATGTTAATCTGGGTATGACATATTGATAGGATATTGTTCTTGGCGGACTAGATCTGCCAACGCTGCTGCTGCAGAGCAGGTACAGAGACTTGTTGTTGCTAGAAAATACCCAGACATACTGAGTTAGCATGTGGACATGCTGCTGCTGCTGCACAAGTAGACATTACGAACAATCACCCAACAAAGCAGGGAAGCTGCATAAAATGTATAACACATAAACACAACCCCCAAACCAAGCAGATCTATCACTGAGACATGTGTACTGCTGCTGCTCTGAAGAGCCATGTGAACTGAGTGTATGCTAGCTAGGTGTGCCTTGGCCACAGGCCACATGACGTAATGCTATTGAACTAAATTTCTAAGTGTGTCTCGTACTGCTGAGCTGAATAGCTTTAATGGCTAGTGACCTAACTAATAATGTGTTCCTCAGCCAGGACAACCCTGAGATTATTAAAAATGGACCATATAGACTATGTGCGGATTAATTTAATCTAAGGACACAAGATAGCAATGTTGCCAGCCAGATTTGGCTAAGGCATACCTTGTTAAAGATGTGCTTATACGTGTCCTGGCCAAAAGCAAACCTTACATTGGAAGCTGCAAGAAGGAAAGCCCCAGCAAACCACCTGAGCAAATAGCATTTTCAGAGAAAAACTCTCACTACGTGCTGCAAAGAAACCATCTTATCTGCAAATCTGACCCTTTAAATGTTAGACAAAAAGAGAGAAGCAAGTTCATTGGCTACCTGATTACAAGTCAAAGGACTAATCAGTTTACATCATGTGAGCTGATTGGATTAACATGTCACATGTGAGCATGCCAGTTGGCTAACTGATAACAAGTCAAACCACATACAGTTTCATGGCTGAACTTTGGTCATTAAAATGCTTTGAGTGTGTTGTGTCGTGCTGTCTTTAAAGTAAATATACCAAAACAATACACCAAAGCATCCAATATCTCAAGTGGTATCCTTCTAATCCATTTGTCTTCTGACTTTTAGGTATGGTTTTGAAGGAGTAATTTTGTCCATCTATGGGCTAGATCGTGAGGACCTGCACTGTGATAAAGATGAGACCTGCCACTTCCAGAAGTCAGAAGCCATTTTAAAGGAGTTGGATGTTGAGGATGCAAAGCTCTACCTGGACTTCATTGTGCTAGGCATCTTTTTTGTGTCACTCCGTCTGATTGCGTACTTTGTTCTCCGCTACAAGATCAGTGCTGAGAGGTAGACAAGTAGAAGATGTGATGGAGAAAGAGAGTGCTGTCGAGACTTTCATGCCCAGAGAGGGCTAGGCAGAGAAAGACAAAGCAGAGGGGGCCTGTTCCCTCAAAGAGAACCATAGTTTTTTTTGTGCAGGCCTGAGCCAAATTTTTCAAATAATCGGACAGAAACCTGGACTGAATTTGAAGAACAAGTATGTAGCTTTTGCATGCGTTTATAAGGAAAGAAAGCTTAGAATGCACTAGTTTTGGGATACAACCAAACATCTGCATCAACAGTTAAAGCAACATTACATTTACACATTTGGAAGATGTTTTATCTAAAGTGACTTGCAGTGTATTCAAGCTATACATTTTACCTATACGTGCATTCCTTAGGAATAAAACCCATGACATAATGCCATGCTGTACCAGTTGAGCATCATACCCACAGTGAAGAAAACTCAAAGCCCATGAAGGGTGTCATTAATAGCACAGTTTAGAATTTAACTGGAATTTGCAATGCCTAACCCTGTGCTAGTTTGTGACATCATAATGGAGAGCTGGAATTGTTTCTCTTGATGAAGATTGAGCACACAAACATAGCTTATTCTGTTCAATGCTGTCATGGAAAAGACATATTAATTCTACTGTGGTCTACCTTGGCATTCCTTCTACGCTACTGAAAAGTTATCGTTCTGTTGGTAGTGGCTGCTGTTCTTGTAGAGGAACTGAGAAAGCGGTCTTCATTCTTTTAGGTGCAACTGAGTTATGAGCTGGTCTCCAGATGATGTACCCATCAGAGAAACCTTGTTACAGATTAAACTAATGCTTGATTTTCACCCAACTATTTTTATGTTATTTTTAATTTGCACTTAAGAAAACCTGAATGGAAACGCTTGATATGTGCATAAACTCAAAATTTGCTTAAAAGTTTATGTGCTTGGCAAAGATGGATTTTCTAGATTTAAGCACAAGTCAAAATGTGCATTAAGGTGATGGAAACAGTTTATTTGCAAAACAATGACGTGTTTTGACCATTTGTGCATGTGTTATGGATGTGCGATAGCTTGATGTAACTGGCCAAATGAAAGGTCCGACTGTGGCACACAATTCTTCAAACACAGCCCTTGACCTTTGGAAGTGTTTAACCCACAGCTGGTCATTAAAGTGGATCCTCACAATCCGCCAGAACAGTTTTGAATGCAGGCACTCCCAGGTATATACGGCGTAAGGTCATAGCAGCCATTTCAGCCCACATTACATGAGATATTGCACTCATTCTGAGGTGTCTCCTGTCAGCATTTAATAAAACAATGTACAGTTGCTCCAGTACCGCAAATACAACTCTCCTCGAAGCAAGGAGGCAATTTAGCTGCTACATCATGACAAAGAAGTCTTCCTTAAGATAATGTACATGGCGTAGTGGATGGAAACACGCAAATTAATTTGCAGCTTCTTTAGTCTAATTTCAAGAAATGCACTTAAAATAACTTAACATTTGGATGGAGATCCAGCTTATGATGTGTGAATTATATGTTTTATACCTACTAGAACCTAAAAGAGAGTCTGAAGCCCAATATGATTAGATCTCATTTGATTTAAAAGGGGAATAAAAAGATCAACTAGGTGTGTGAGTTGCCTGCTTAAAAAAATGAAAGATGAAGTGTAATTTCTGCTTAACTAGCATCACCAACCGGAATTTCAAAAATAATGACTGTCTCAAACAGGTTTCCCAAACACACCCTACTCCCCTTACACCCTGCTCCCATCTGCCATTGGTCGAACAAATGGATTATCCTGCCCCTGTCTTGTTTAGATAAACCAATGTTACTATGTAAAGCTTTTTGTATGAACAAACAAAGCAATGCTCTGACTGTGCCAGAGAAGGGAAATCAAGCTATGACTGGCTTATTTATAGTTATCTTTTGACATTTAGCTTGGAAAACATCAGAAAAAATTACACACTTCACCTTTAAGGCACCATACAACATATTTGACCAATATAGCAATATAGTTTTCTGCAGGTAATTAATTGACTGTGTAATTGTCTACGAATTTATAGTGCCACAATATGCATCATAAACCATCCTCATATGCAAATTTTGGCAGCTTTTGCAAAAAAACATGACTTTTTTCCAGAAATGTTTTTGAATGTTCACAAAGCAAAAGAACCAAGGAACAATATTAAACAAATATGTGGCAGGTTTTTCATCATTTTGTTAACAAACCCAAAAGTTCTATCAATCCCAAATCCTAAAATGTTCTTAAGAACAGTGTTTTTTACTAAAAACTTTCTCGTTATTTTATACCATGCTAAATGATTTTCATTTTTCCAAGAGACAGATTTCAAGGTCATGTTAGTTATCATGAAGGATCTCACACAGATTCGTCCATTTATCCATTTATGTGGCATACTTACAGTATGTCACCCAAACAAGTTTTAATCATGTTACAGGGTCGCTGTCATTGATGAATGCTGTTTTGTTTGTTGACATCTATGCACAGTTTTCATGCTTTCTGGTTCTGGTTTTGTATGTAACTGCAAAGTCAATGCAAAAGTGAAAATGTGACAAAAATGAAGCAGATTGTTATTTATTATCTGTGTTTTTTGTATTACTGTAAATGTTAAAATTTGAGTATCCTTAGTTGCCTCTGAGCTAGGTCCACAGAGTATTTCTCACAAATTGTTGCAAGCATAATGTGAATGCTGGTCTGCAACTCAAGTGTTATGACCATTATAATTTTACCAAACCTTTGCTGTGGACTTCGATGTGGAAATTGATGCAATCTGTTTTGAACAATGTTTGATATATATTCTATCTCTATTCTGTTTGTACTTAAAATGTGGGGCAGTAAAAAAAAAATAAAAAAGATATATTTTGTTTGCCTCTTTGAACAGTATATTAATTAACCTTAGAATCCAAATTAAATACATTTTCACAGACATTCAATATCTTTAGGGCTCTAATTTAGAAGTAATTACATTTTCTGGTTCTGAAATGGTCTACCTGCTACAATATCCTTCTGTAACAGAAATCTGATGTAACATAATTACATGTTCGATATAATCATAAAATGTTTTATTTTCAAACTGATTGTTAACATTTTATTTTTATTTTTTTACTCTGGTTGCTTCATTTTAGGCTGAAAATATACAGTAGCTGTAGTTCAGTTTATTTCAAGTGTTGGGATTATCTAGCTGCAATGTGCAGTATAATCATTATTATGAATTTTTTAGTGTCCCCATTAAGGGCAATTCTCATAAAATTTGGTACACTGTGATTTTAGAGAAACATTGCACATACCCTACCAGTCAAAAGTTTCTTCTCATTCTTTGTTTTTACAATTTTAAAAATACTAGGCATAAAACTGGCATGTCCCCCCAACATTTATTTTTCCAGTTGATATTTTAGATACATTAGTAGGGTACAACAGGGTTATAGGCTCCGTGGGGCAAAAGGCTCCTTTGATTTTATTTTCCCCCAGAACACTAAATAGCATCAAAAACTATTACTATAAACTGCACATTTTTCCTCTTCCATGAGATCATTGTGTGTGATGTCTAAAGTTTGATTTCAGGCAATTTGATCTAATATGTAATCATTTTTAAAATGTTGTACATTTTTGTAGTTAATGAATATCCTGGGAATTATCACATTTGTTTTGAAACAAAATACTTATTTGTCATTTAAAATTTTGTTCAAGGTGATTATATAAAAAATAATTTCAATAAATGTCCAATAAGTTAAAGGATAGTATTTGTGGTAACCCCCCCCCCCCCAATAAATATTCACTTCAGCTGTTCTGGCGAAGACTGAGGATCCCGGATCCGGCTGCAGTAGTGGGGAGAAGTTTGTGGATGCGTGCGCCCTGTGGCCACGCAATTGGCAAATCCGTGAATAGTGTGTTCGTATGCGAGTGTGTGTGTTGTGGAAGTCAGGAGCAGACCCGCTCTGCTTGCCCATTTGTCTGGGGGTGGAACCCAGAGGATAAACTCACCGTAGCCCTCAGCTGTTGACAGAATTCTGCCCAAAAACGCAACACAAATTGGGGGCCTCTGTCAGAAACCACATCGACTGGGAGGCCATGAATGCGGAAGATGTGGTTTATGACTGCTACTGCTGGCTCCCTCGCTGTGGGTAATTTGGGGAGGGGAATGAAATGAGCCGCCTTTGAGAACTGGTTCACTATAGTCAAAACGACTATGTTGCCATGGGAGTGGGGGAGACCAGCTAAAAAATCCATAGCTGTGTGCGCCCAGGATCTAGAAGGGACAGATAGCGGTTGGAGGAGCCCGGCCGGGGGGTTACAGGAAGTCTATTAGTCGTGCAAATGGGGCAAGCAGCTACGAACCGGCGTAAGTTCCGCACAAGCGATGGCCACCAGAATCGTTGTCTAATGAGCATCTGTGTGTGAGTCGCCCCTGGATGACAAGTGACATTGGATGAGTGACCCCACTGTAGGACATGCTTCCGAACTGATCGCAGAACAAATAACCGACCCACTGGGCACGTAGCCCAGCACGGACTTTAGCCTCCACCTTCCAGGATACCATGCCCACCACTCGAGTGGCAGGTAGAATGGTATCCGGTGGGATGGTGGAGGTTTTGACCTCGAAACATTGAGACAAAGAGTCAGGCTTGACATTCTTAGAGCCTGGGTGAGAATACAAAATTAAAACGTGTGAAAAATAGTCCTCAGCGAGCCTGTCTAGAGTTAAGGCGTTTGGCGCTACGGATGTACTCTAGGTTCTTATGATCAGTCCAGACCACGAAAGGTACCCCCGAACCCTCTAACCAATGACGCCACTAGCCCAAAGCAAACTGGACAGCCAGCAATTCTCAGTTACCGACATTGTAGTTCCGTTCTGTTGTGTTAAGCGGACTTTTCTTAAAAAAAAAAGAACACGGGTGCATCTTTCTGCCTGAGGAAGAGCGCTGAGACAGGACCGCTCCAGCACCAACCTCAGACGCATCCACCTCCACCACTAACTGGCATGCAGGGTCTGGAGTAACAAGGATGGGTGCGGTAGAAAACCACTCCTTTAATTTAGAGAATGCGGCCTCAGCCTGCGGGGACCAACAAAAGTCAGTGCGGGTGTAGGTGAGATACATCAGAGGCGGGGCGAGTTGGCTGTCTTAAACTTCTTAATAAATCTCCAATAGAAATGAGCGAACCCCAGAAACCTCTGCAATGCCTTGCGAGAATCTGGGGTTGGCCAATCGGAGGTGGATCTGACCTTAGCAGGGTCCATGCGCAGTCCCTCGGAAGAAACGATGAACCCCAGGAATGGAACCGACTGTGCATGAAAAGCACACTTCAGCCAATTCTCTAGCAGTCACTGAAGCACCTGCCTGAATTGCTGAACACAGTCCTGGTTGTTCTGGGAGAAGATCAGAATATCATCTAGATAGACAAACACAAAACAATCAACCATGTCTCAAAGCACATCATTTACGAGCTCCTGGAAGATGGCGGTGGCGTTGACCAATCCGAAAGGCATAACCAAATATTCAAAGTGCCCCCTATGGGTGTTAAAAGCCATCTTCCACTCATCCCCCTTCCTAATCCAGACACGGTGATAAGTATTGCGTAAGTCCAACTTCGTTAAGATGGACACTTCCTGCAAGAGTCGAAAGCTGAGGACATCAATGGCAAAGGATAGCGATTCTTCACCGTGATGTCATTCAGCCCCCGATAATCTATACAGGGTCTAAACGAGCCATCCTTCTCCTCCAAGAAGAAGAACACTGCCCCTGCCGGCGACGAGGAATGGCGGATGAGACCGGCTGCCAGAAAATCATTGATATACCTGTTCATGGCCTCCCACTCGGGAGCCGAGAGCGAATACAGCCATCCCCGAGGAGGCGAGGTGCCAGGAAGCAATTCAATTGCACAGTAGTACGGGCGATGAAGAAGAAGGGTCATGACGTGGGACCGGCTGAACACCGCACTCAAATCATGGTATGTCAACGATACTCCAGATAAATCTGCTGGTTCATCCTGCAATGAAACACAAGACTGGACAGAGGAGGCAGCAGAATTAAGACAGTGTGACAAACAGTAAGGACTCCAAGCAAGAATAGTGTTGGTTGACCAGTCTATGTGTGGGTTGTGCGTTACCAACCAAGGATGCCTCAACACTACCGGTGCCGATGGAGATTGGATCAGGTAAAGGGACAACTGCTCCATATGATTTCCAGAGACGAAGATGACTGGCTTGGTGGACTGGGTGATAATGGACAGGGGCATGCCAATGAGGGTGTGGGCGGTGATAGGTTCGTCCAATTGGACCATAGGAAGCTGCCACTTGGAAGCCAAGTCAATGTCCATAAAGTTCCCTTCGGCTCTGGAATCCACCAGGACTGAGAATATGTGACAGGTAGATCCATACTGCAGCTGGGCTAGGAGAAGTGTATGAAGTCTTTGTCCAAAGGGGCTTTGTCCAAAGGTGTTGCGCTCACCAGTAACCCCCTTCCTACTGAGAGCGGTGTCTTTTACTAGACAGGAAGCAGAGAAATGACCAGACCGAGCACAATAAAAGCATAGTCCATGAACGAGGCGTCGCTGCTTCTCCTTATGTGAATGGGCTCTGTGTCGGGCCGTGATTCTGGTGACTTGGCTGAAGTAGTGGACCGGGTAGGATGGCCAGCTGCCCGGGTAGGTGGAGAGCCATGTCGACGGAGTAGGGCCAGACGTTGATTGACTCGAATAGCCAGATCCACCAAATCGACAAAGCGTGGAGGCAGTCTTGGATGTCGTCAGAAAGCCCATGCAGAAACTGGTCCCACATGGCGTGGTCGTTCCACTCACAAGAAGCAGCCAGCAGCATAATCTGAGACTCGCCGATCTCCTTCAGACAGTCCGGAGAAGACCCTTGTCGCCTCCCGACCTTGAGCCGAGCGCTCAAAAACTCGGCAGAACTCTGCGAAGGCATGAAAAGAGATACAACAGGGATGTCTGTTGTCCCACATGGCGGTCCCCCATTCACCAGCCTTTCCAGTGAGAAGTGTGATCACACAAGCCACCTTCATTTCTCCGACAGAAAAGAGGAGGGCTGTAACATGAAGAACAGGGAACATCATGAAAGCAATGTGCTACAGGATCCCACCTCACCTGAAAACAGGGTTGGAGGAGGGATATGAGCCTCCAAGCGCCCAGAAATGCATAGAACCGCTGGAGCCGTTGAGGGTGCTTCCTGAGTGGGACCAGCATTGGGAGGTAGGCGGAATTGTTGAACAACAGAGGTGAGCTCAGCAAACTGTGACATAATCATCTCCAGAGCCTGGTTAAATGTGGAGATCTGATCCTGCTGTCATCCCAGTAAAGCTCCCTGCCAAGAGAGGGCAGAGCGAAGAGTAGACTCCTCCGCTGGGTCCATACTTGGCTAGATTGTTCTGTCAGAGAGCGAGAGCGAGACAAAGACACACAAGAGCAGAGGAACAGTTCAAAGGATTTATTAACAATAAATATTCACTTCAACTGTGCTGGCGAAGACTGATGATCCTGGCACTGGCTGCAGTTGCCGGGAGAATTTTGTGGATATATGCGCACCCTAGCCATGCAATGGGCAAATCCATGAATAGTGTGTTCGTAGGCGAGTGTGTGCATTGTGGAAGTCAGGAGCAGATTCATAGGAATCCTCCGTTGAAGCGTAGTGAGGTGCATAGGACAGCGCCCAGCAGACAGGAAGGCATTCACTCTCCCGACACACGGGCAGAGACGAGGAATCCTCCGTTGAAGACTCGTGAGCACAGAGAACAAGTGTACAGCAAACTGGAAGGCAACCATACTCCCGACACGTGGGCAGAGACGGGCAACCAAACAGATACACGAGACAGGACCAACTAGGCAGATAGGGTGAGGTAAGTACTTCACATCAAACAACAAAGGGCTTCAGTAGGGAGTGAATCAGTGGAGAACCAGGTGCTGCTCACATGCTAATTAGTGCCATGATCAGTGTTCCCCTGGGAACAATCAATTGGGTGAAATAGATTTTTTATGAAAAATTTCAAGTAGGCTCACATTGACCGATCCAATCACAATGGAGATGTAATGAAATGCCAAATGTGTTTAAAAATGAACAGTAAATGGTGCACCATTTTCTGATGTGATTATTGTAAATAAGCAATATATTAATTTGTTACTTAAAAAAGCATCTCTCTGTTAGAAGTATTTGCGCAAGTTGTTAAATTGTGCCCTATAACCAATAGTTTAGTTTAGTTTAGTTTTAGTTTAGTTTGCTTTTATTGTCCCTTTAGGGGAAACTAGTTGTGCAGCAAGGTGCCAAAACAGATTCACATTCTAATCACAATAAAACACAATATCCATAAACAACCCAATTACAAATACAACAGCAATACAAAATACATAATACACAATACAAATACAAATTGCACAAAATCGCAAAATACGGTCAAGTTAGTTTAATCTGACCATGAGTAGTTCAGTAACCCAATGGCCACGGACACAAAAGGGGCCTTAATTCGATTTGTTCTACCTCCTGGCACTCTAAAACGACAACTAGATGGCATTATCTCGAATTCTTTCTGTAATGGATGATCAGAAATACTGAGAATCGAGTGTGCCTTACTTACAACCTGTCTATAAAAGATATCAATGGGCTGGGCTTGATTTACCCCAATGACTTTTCCTGCCACCTTTACAAGGGTAGTTAATCTATTTCTATTTGACAAATTAAGAGTGCCAAGCCAAGCCACAATACAAAAGGAAAATACTGATTCAATAAAACTTATCAAATAGGGTCATCATTGTAGAACATACGTACATTAAATGTTTTTAACTTCCTTAAAAAGAACAGTCTTTGTTGAAATTTATTACAGACAGCAGAGACATTTGATTCAAAACTTGTTGTCAATCA
Organism: Myxocyprinus asiaticus; assembly: GCF_019703515.2. NCBI lineage: Eukaryota > Metazoa > Chordata > Actinopteri > Cypriniformes > Catostomidae > Myxocyprinus > Myxocyprinus asiaticus. Next base: position 31,624,367 of record NC_059382.1, on the reverse strand, counting down.
CAACAAATTTCTAAATATTTGTAATTTTCAAATATTTTAATATCTGATCCTTTTATATTTGTCAACAGTGGACTTGGTATTGACCTCCTAAGTTCAATTACCATATCTTTTGATCTTTTTTTTTTTTTTCACATTTAACTGAAGATAGAATTTACTACACCACGTCACAAAATTATCCATCACAGGACCATGCCCCTGATCCTGTGCCTGAAGAAGACTCACTATCACAGAGTCATCAGCGTATTTGATAATGTGTCTATCCTCATATGAACTATGACAGTCATTATAGATTACATAATATATAAAAGAGGTGATAAGCAACATCCTTGAGTTGAACCAGTAGAACAACATAATTGTTTAAAATATGCATCATTCACTTTAACACACTGTGATCTTCCAGCTGAAAAATCCATCCAGCAACATTCAAATCAAGATTAAAAAGGGAAATATGTTTGTCTATTAACAAATGAGTCTAAATGGTGTTAAAAGCTGAGGAGAAGTTGATAAATTGAAGTCTTGCATGTGCTTTAGGTTTTTCAAGATGTTTAAAAACAAGATTTAAAAGATAAAGAATGGCATCCTCAACACCTCTTCCTCTCTATAGGCAAACTGCAGTGGATCAAGGCTAGCCTCAGTCTGCCGTAAAATCACTTCCCTAACAAAATTTTCAAAACATTTCATAATTAACGATGTTAAGGCGACTGGTCTAAAATCATTTAATTCCCTTGGAGCACTATTTTTTTGCCACAGGGACCATAGTAGATTGCTTCCATATTCTAGGCACCCTTTTTTCTCTAAGAGACTGTGAAAAATTATGCTGAAAATTTCCACATAATTGTTCTTCACAAATCTTTAGCACCCTGCCTCTGATATTATCAGGACCTGGGCTTTTCTTAACATCTGTATGTTGAAAAAACTTTTTACCCTATGAACTTCAATATTTGCAAATTTGGTCTATCTCATCCTCTGTTTTAAAACAGTAATTTCTGTATTAAAATCATGGTTATCAAACCATAAATGAAACTCATTCAATTTATCAGCAAGATTCTTATCCGAATGAAAACCATCTAATTTAATCTCCTTAGTATTGTTATCCTTACATCCCGCTATATTTTTCCAATCCCTGCCATGCTAATCTTAGATTGTTACCATTCAACTGATCTTCAATCTTGTCTTTATATTTTAACCTGTCCTACCTTACTGATTTTCTCACTTTAAATTTCCAGCTGAAAAGCTACACTACCGGTCAAAAGTTTTGAAACACTTGACTGAAATGTTTCTCATGATCTTAAAAATCTTTTGATCTGAAGGCGTATGCTTAAATGTTTGAAATTTGTTTTGTAGACAAAAATATAATAGTGCCACCATATTAATTTATTTCATTATAAAACTAAAATGTAATAAAAAAAAAAAAAAAGGTTTTTGAAATTTATGACTTAAATATTGATGTTGTATTGACGTTGTAAATAATTGATGACCAAATAATAAAGAAAAGCAGCCAATAACATACAGTAGATGGGAACTCCTTCAATACTGTTTAAAAAGCATCCCAGGGTGATACCTCAAGAAGTTGGTTGAGAAAATGTCAAGAGTACATGTCTGCAAATTCTAGGCAAAGGGTGACTACTTTGAAGATGTTAAAATATAATACAGTTTTGATTTAGTCAAAACATAATTCCCATAGTTCCATTTATGTTATTCCATAGTTTTGATGACTTTACTATTATTCTAAAATTATAATAAAGAATGAGTAAGTGTTTCAAAACTTTTGACTGGTAGTGTATTTTCTTTTTGTACAAAAGATCTTTTGTGCCTTTTGAGATCCAAGGCTTATTGTTTGGAAATACTTTAACCAATTATAAGGAACAACACATTCAGTACAAAAGGAAACATATCCACACACAACCTCAGCAGCTTGAAAGAGAGTCCAATTGGTATGGTCAAAACAACCCTGTAGGGTCAAGGAACTGTCCTCGGTCCAAACTTGAATCCTATTTTTCTTCACCTTCTCCCTGCATAACACCAATTTATAAACAGGGAGAAGATGAACCATGAAATAATCGGAAAAACCAAGAGGAGGACCGGCAACAGATTTCATTGCCCCCTTAATAGAGCCATAACAGAGATCTAGTGTCTTATTGCACCGAGTGTGACAGGTGACATACTGATAGAAAGTGCTCAGTGACTTCTTTATATTACAGTTATTAAAATTTCCAAGAATAAAATTTGGTGTGTCTGGCGAAATTGATTGCAGTTTATGAATTACTTTTTGAACAGTTTCCACTGCAACATGATTGTTTGCTCTCGGATGAATGTACACCACTGTGATCAATATCTGTGGGAATTCACGCGATAGATAGAATGGTCTTAACGACACAGAAAGTAATTCAATATCAGGTAGATAAAGTCTTTCTCTCACTGTGACGTTGGTACACCAGCGTACCTGCGTGAAGTCGGCCCCCCACCCAACGCAAAACGTCGGCAAAATAGTCTCAATCGTTTGTGCTGGTTTGTGCTGTAAAAGTTTTCGTTAGTGCTGCTTCGGTTTTTTAGATATTGAAATAATATTTATAGGTCATTCTGAGGTCACTCAGCCCCCCCCACATGCTCCAAATTTACGCAAAATAGGCACAATCGTTTGTGCTTTGTTTGTGCTGGTTTGTGCCGGTAAAAGTTTCGTTTGTGCTGCTTCGGATTTTTAAATATTAGACATTGAATTATAGGCGATGACGTCACCAGCGCCCCCACATGCTCCAAATTCACCCAAAATAGTCTCAATCGTTTGTGCTCCGTTTGTGCTGTAAAAATTTTCGTTTGTGCTGCTTCAGATTTTTAGATATTAAAAGAATATTTATAGGTCATTCTGAGGTCACTCAGCCCCCCCACATGCTCCAAATTTACCCAAAATAGGCTCAATCGTTTGTGCCGGTGAAAGTTTCGTTTGTGCTGCTTCGGTTTTTTAAAAATTAGACACAAAAATCAAATATAGGTTAGCAGCAGTCTCGGTTATTCTGATTACTATATATTAGGCTACTATATAATATATTTCTAAAATAGGTCTATCTTGTTTTGTGTGTAGTCAGTACGATTTATGAGCTGTGAGCATTTTATTTCAGGTTTGTCATTTCAATCTCTTACCAAAATGTTGGATGATGATGTTTTAATACAACAACAACTCCTTCTTCTCAATGTTTTTGTAGTTACTATGGTGTTTATTAAAAACTTATTGGCGTTCAGACAGCAGCAGCTCAACATTCATCTGGTGTCTGTCGGACTCTTTTTCTGTCACTCACTTTCGCTCAGCTCTGGGCACAAGAACAAAAGTGCAAATCTCCTCTATGTGAACACACTTTTAGAGTCGAACTGCCGAAGACTTTCTGTCAAGACTAATCATCACATCATTTGTTCAATAAACAATTATCTTTACTTCATTCACTGGTCTTTCCTGATTGAACTTTTTATTTATTTACATGGAGTATCATCTGTTACACTTCACTGCCATCACTAGGCGCAAGTGACACTTCTGTTCAAGATGCTCTTGTGCAAATTAGTGTAGAGTTAGTAGAGAAAAAGTCAATATAAATCAAACTACAAAAGTCGTTACTAAATCAAATTTCTGGCCAATGTAAGTACAATGTTTTAACACTTTCAGTTACAATATTATTTGTTAACTTCAAGAATAATGGTACAACATTCAAGAGAGCTAAGATTGTCAATGTTTATTGAACAGAAATCTCATTGCTAATACTAATATATGCTAATTACAGTTGCACATGTGGCCCATGTTAGTTTTTTAATACATTGAGCATCTAGGGGTCAACATTACCATATTGGTCCTAGTATAAGATATATTATCCTTATATATTATTACTGTATTATATTATCCTTATATTCGGACCAATACAGTAATACATGAAAACAAGTTTATACTGAACATGACATTTTTTGAGTCAGGATTATTTAAGTGGGTAATTATGTTTTGCTTATGCCAGATGCCCAAGAAACCAGCAGTCGACAGAGATTCCATTTTCACTGTCCTGTGTTCATCAAAAGAGGCCATAGTCCAAAATGGCAACATAGCTACTCCTAATCAGAGCATCTGGACAGAGCTTAGTAAGCAGCTAGAAAACAAGATCACTGCAAAGGCTCTATACACTTTTGTTAAGACACAACATCTGGACTGCTTTAGGGTTTACTCATGAATGTGATCATGAAACAAATGGAAGTAGTGATGACACAGGGTCCCTTTCACCCAGACCAAAAGATTGCTGGACTTTTGATCTTGAAGTTCCATTTCAGAAATGGATTGAATTCATGCCTGAAACGGTTAAATACAACAACAAGTTCTCTAAAACACAAAAAAAGGAATACACAATTTTAAGCCTGGCATCTGGACACATGTGATAAATCATCACATGTTTTTAAGTTTTTAAAGGTCCATTATTTGTGTTAATGGATGTTCGATAGTACACAGTAATTACATTTCAAAAGTAAAATCATTTGGCTTCATTCTTAATTCATTGAGTCACGAGTCTCCACATACACACACACACACACACACACACATATATATATATATATATATATATATATATATATATATATATATATATATATATATATATATATATAGTACTAGTCAAAAGTTTGAAAACATTAAGATTTTTTAATGTTTCTGAAAGAAGTCTCTTCTGCTCACCAATGCTGCATTTATTGGATCAAAAATACAGTAAAACAATGATATTGTGAAATATTATTCCAATGTAAAACAGTTGTTTTCTATCTGAATATATAGTAAACTGTAATTTATTCCTGTGATCAAAGCTGAATTTTCAGCATCATTACTTCAGTCTTCGGTGTCACACGATCCTTCAGAAATCATTCTGATATGCTGATTTGCTGCTCAAGAAACATTCATTATTATTATAAGTTCAAAACAGTTGTGCTGCTTTTTTTTTTTTTTTTTTTTCATGGAAACCATGATACACAACCATTCAAAGGTTTGGGGTAAGTGATTTATTTATATATATATATATATATGTAGGGCTTTACCGGTTGTTTAAATCAGTGTTACTATCAGAAATAATTAATAATTATTTCTGTAGTTATTAATTAATATTTAAATTAATTAATTGGATCTAACTCATTAAAACCTCATATGGGGCTCCAGTAAATGTAGTGTGCTACGTTTAGGAGCAAGTTTGGTTATCAATAATTATATCAAAGATAATTATTATTTATTAAAATCAATAGAACATTGATGAGAATCAATGTTAGCTTTTTTTAATCCTTTAAATCAACAATTATCAAAGATAATCGTTAATTGTTAACGTCGATGAAACATTATTGATCATTCAAATTCAATCATCAAAGATAATTATCAATTATCAAAAATCAATAGAATATTAATAAGGATTAACACTGACGGGGCACCACCCTGGAGTTAGGGACTAATAACCAAATAGTAAAACAATATTAGATTGTTTTCTTAGGAAAATCGACATCCGAGTATATCGATTTTCAGGAAAAAAATCAATGAATGAAGGTTTGAATCCGAGCACTGACATCCCGTCAGCATGACACAGGCGTATGCAAAACAAACCAAAACACTTCTCTTTGTAATATAAACAAAGTTTATTTATGCAGTAATATCAATTAATAATTAATACAATGCAGTCAAGAAACTTCCGACTTACAACTACAAACTAAACAGTGAAAAGATTAGATATGGAAATAAAAATAATTTTATAACACATAGGGTGTGTGTGTGTGACAGTGTGTGTGTAAGGAGGGACGCGCACAAAATAGCGGACATGACTCTCGTGGAGAGTATGTCACGTGAGACTTCCGGCCAGGGAATATGACCGCGAATGGGGGCGGAGATGGCGTCTACCAGTTACTGCATATATCCGCTTGTACAATAGCTTAGGGACAAAGCTGGGCTTTAGCATTTAAGCTATCCACGAGCCAAAATGTGTGCCAGAATGTTTGTGAGGGGTCACGTGCCTGCGTGTGTGTGTGTGTGGTTAGTATGAGAGAGAGAGAGAAGTGATGGCCCTAAAGCTGATTTCGCGATCGTGGGAGAGAAAGCAGCTGTTTAGTTCATCGCTCAGAGACGTGGTGGATGGCTCGTAAACAGTCCCGCGTACTTTGACTATTTAGTGGATGAACTCAGTTGCTGTCTCACCGCGAAACTGCACAACAATCCAATTTGGTTGGACCACAATACAGCACAACAAATTTGTGATAATTAATACCCTGAGTATTAATAATGAGCGGACATGGCGGTCTGTAAACTGTACAAGCAAAAACCTTGAAACACAAGAATAACACACTATAATGTTCTATCTCTGCCCAGATGTAAACCTCTTAATGGAATCGCATGAGGACACAGGTAGAATGTGTTTTCCTCTGTCCTTTAACTCTGACCCGGTTCCTTGAGGCTCGTGTGATGACGGGAGGCCGTTTCCTCGCTCTGTCGGTGGGCGGTACGGCTGTTGATTGTCGGCGGGCGGTATGGCTGTTGATTCTCAGCGGGCTGGCGGAGAACTCAGAAATGTCTATTAATGTCTAATACCGGCACAAACCAGCACAAACGAAGCACAAACGATTGAGGCTATTTTGGGTAAATTTGGAGCATGTGGGGGGGCTGAGTGACCTCAGAATGACCTATAAATATTATTTTAATATATAAAAAACCGAAGAAGCACAAACAAAATTTTTTACAGCACAAATGGGGCACAAACGATTGAGACTATTTTGCCGACTTTTTGCACTGGGTGGGGGGCCAACTTCACGCAGGTCAGCAGCATCGGTTAATGTACGGACAAACTCCCCTGCCTTGGTTCTTCCCCGTTACCTCTCTATCCCTGTCCAGACGAAGTGGAGCACCAAATCCACTGATCTCCAGGGAAGAATCGAGGTCCTGGAAAGTGAGCCAAGTATCAGTTAGTTCGATTAAGCCTGCCTTCTTGTAATCTCAGAGATGGTTAACATTTATCTGCAATTTGTCAACTTAATTTCTCAGTGATTGCACATTTGCCAGGATTATTGTTGGAAGCGGTATGCGGTTTATCCGCTGTAGCCTTTTCACACACTCCCGCACACCTCCTTTCCTGCCATGCTTCCTCCTACTCAACTCGTATCGAGAAGGCCTTTCTCCTGGTTTAGTAATGTCTTATGACGAGTCTGTATGTTAGTTTTGGCCCAAAACAACAACAACAGATGATCCAGGGATTCATCCATTTGAATATCAAAATCCCGTGAACTCTATTTAAGTCCCAATAAAAACTCCCAAGAGTACCGGAGCCTTTTTGTTTGCTCATAGTACGGATGGCAGATAACTACACTAGTAAAAATTGCCAAAATAATCAAGTAAAATAGCTCCATTATGTCTGATCTTGTGCAATAACATTTAACATACACTTGCTGAAACACAAATAAAAATGATCAAATCTGTTTAAAAGAAACAAAATAACATGAAACACCACAAGCATGAGGACGAACGCCTGCTGCTGGTCGCCACTAGAGCAGCGCCCCCTCCTTAAGGCATATGCCCCGATATGTACACAATATCACTATAATCCCCCGGGGGGCCTTTTACCACAAGTGAGGGAGCCTTATACCCCTGGTGTGGTGTAAAAGGCTCTCTCACCACCTTTTTTTAATGAATTGTATTTAAAACAACCTTCTGTTGTTGTTTTTAACACAAATTATCAATATTCAATACAAATTTATTGAATCTTGAGACACTTTGTGACCAGAAAAAAAAAGCTAATTTTCCTTAAGGTGTGCCTTTAGTCCCGTTGCACCATACTTGTAACAAATATAAAAACAGGCAGAATTTCAATTCCCTACACACACCCTGACAAGTTGTGTACACATCTTGAGAACCAGTGTCACTGTCAAGTCTTTGCAAATTCCATGAAAGTCATTATGTTTAAATTTGACTTTGACATAATGTGTTGGAATTTGATTTTGAAACTTCATTTCATTTAAAACTTTGCCTATGATAAGCCTAAATGTGATTGTATATAAAATACTTTATTTATACTGTCCTCACAACCAAATGTAATGCACACAAGTGGATTCTGCCCCACATTCTTGGTCTTTCACTCATGTATTCACAATAAACAATGTGTGACAATAATTTACTCAAGAGAAAGGAGAAAGATGGAACTTTGGTGTTCCTGTAGAAGAAACATAAGTATGACTCCTCCTCTAACTACAGAATCATATCACTTGATGTGAATCAAATGATTAAGTAATTAGACTTAGGCAAGTTAAGATTACTATCCAAACTGTGTTACCAAATGACTCTCATTGTGATAAATTACACAATGACTACTGTTCTTTCTAATTTTCGCCCTATCTCTAACTTACCATTAATTTCAAAAATACTAGAAAGAGTTGTTGCCTCCCAGTTACAGTCTTTCCTTGTTCAAAATGATCTTTTTGACCCCTTTCAGTCTGTCTTTCACCCACTTCACAGTACTGAAACCGCTCTTGTAAGGGTTGTCAATGACCTACTACTCACTGCTGACTCTGGTGCTCTCTCCATTCTTCTATTACTTGATCTTAATTCTGCTTTTGATACTGTTTGCCATGAATTACTTCTCTCCCGCCTCTCCGATGTTGGTGTCACTGGTGCTGCTCTCTCCTGGCTTTCTTTATACCTCACGAATAGACAGTTTTACATTTCAATGCAAAATTATCAGTCACCTACTGTTTCCCTGAAATTAGGTGTCCCTCAGGGATCGATTCTTGGACCTCTACTATTCATTATATAAATACTGCCTTTGGGTCAACTCATTCGCCGCCATGGTTTCAGTTACCTTCAGTTATGCTGATGACATTCAAATATGTACAGCTTGTAGATCTGCTCCCACTCTCCAGACTGGTCCACTATCAACATGTGTAAATAAAATAATAAAATGGCTTAACCCCTACTTCCTAAAATTGAACATGGATAAAACTGAGATCATTATTATTGGAACACCAACACTTATGAAAAAAATTCCTTATGACTTTGGTTGTGATATTGATGGCACTTTCATTAAACCATCCAATACTGTAAAAACAAATTAGGTATCATCTTTGATCCCTCCCTCACGTTTGAAGCTAATATTAAATCTGTATCTAAAATTGCCTTCTTTCACCTTCGCCGCATTGCTCGCCTTCGTCCCTTTATCAGTCTCAAAGATGCCGAAACACTGGTTCATGCATTTATATCCTCACGTCTTGACTACAGAATTCACAGTGGTCATTATCACATCTGTGTACATCCCCCCCACAAGCCGACACAGACCGGGCACTCAAGGAACTATATGGGATTATAAGCAAACAGGAAACCGCGCACCCTGAGGCCGCGTTCATTGTGACTGGGGACTTTAATAAAGCCAGTTTCAAATCAGTCGCACCAAAATACCACCAGCACATTAGTTTCAACACATGAGGGGACCAGGTTTTGGACCATTGCTACTCTCCCTTCCAGGATGGCTACAAATCACTCCCCCGCCCACCATTTGGCAAATCGGACCACTCTTCCATTCTGCTTCTGCCCGCTTACAGGCAGAAACTGAAACAGGAAGCACCCACTCTCAGAATGATCCAGTGCTGGTCGGACCAATCAGACTCTACGCTACAGGACTGTTTTGATCACATGGACTGGGAGATGTTCCGGTCCGCCTCTGATGATGACATCGAGCTTTACGCTGATAGCGTAATGTGTTTCATCAGAAAGTGCGTAGAGGATGTCGTTCCGACCAGAACAACACGGATCTATCCGAACCAGAAGCCACGGATTAATAGCGATATTCGCGCGGCACTTAATGTGCGGACCTCCGCTTTTAATTCTGGTAATGCGGAGGAGCATAAACAAGCCAGTACAGGAACAATATTGAAGGACACCACCAACTCTAGAAGCATGTGGCAGGGAATTAACATCATCACAGACTTTAAAGGGAATAAAAACTCCGCCATGAACACCGCTGCCTCTCTTCCGGATGAGATAAATAATTTTTATGCTCGTTTTAAGGGAAATAACACCGCCCTCACGGAGAGAGCTCTCACGGCCGAAGCTACAGAGGTTAGTTCACTCTCCGTCTCTGTAGCAGATGTAACCCGATCCTTCCGACGGGTGAATATCTGCAAAGCCGCGGGTCCAGAAGGCATTCCGGGCCGTGTCATCAGATCATGCGCGAACCAGCTGGCTGGTGTTTTTACGGATATTTTCAACCTTTCCCTCTCTTTGTCTGTAGTCCCCACATGCTTTAAAACGTCCACCATTGTGCCTGTTCCAAAGCAATCAAAAATCACTTGATTAAATGTCTGGCATCCTGTTGCTCTGACCCCCATCATCAGCAAATGCTTTGAGAGACTAATCAGAGATTACATCTGCTCTGTGCTGCCTCTCTCTCTCGACCCATTGCAGTTTGCTTACCGCAACAACTGCTCCACTGATGATGCCATTGCATCTACAATACACACTGCTCTCTCCCACCTGGAAAAAAGAACACTTATGTGAGAATGTTGTTTGTAGACTACAGCTCAGCATTCAACACCACAGTGCCCTCCAAGCTAGATGAGAAACTCTGGGCTCTGGGCTTAAACAGCTCACTGTGCAGCTGGATCCTGGACTTCCTGTCAAGCAGATGCCAGGTGGTTAGAATAGGCAGCAACATCTCCTCATCACTGACCCTCAACACTGGAGCCCCACAGGGCTGTGTTCTCAGCCCACTCTTGTATTCCTTGTACACACATGACTGTGTGGCAACACATAGCTCCAATGCCATCATTAAGTTTGCTGATGACACGACGGTGGAAGGTCTGATCACTGACAATGATGAAACAGCCTACAGAGAGGAGGTGCACACTCTGACACACTGGTGTCAGGAGCACAACCTCTCCGTCAACTTCAGTAAGACAAAGGAGCTTGTGGTGGACTTCAGAAGAAAAGACAGAGAACACAGTCCCATCACCATCAATGGAGCACCATTGGAGAGAGTCAGCAGCTTCAAGTTCCTGGGTGTCCACATTACTGAGGAACTCACATGGTCCATCCACAGTTTGGAATGAACCGCCACATCCTCACATGGTTCTACACCTGCACTGCAGAGAGCATCCTGACTGGCTGCATCTCCGCCTGGTATGGCAATAGCACAGCCCACAAACGCAAAGCACTGCAAAGGGTGATGCGAACTGCCAGACACATCATCGGAGGTGAGCTTCCCTCCCTCCAGGACATATATACCAGGCGGTGTGTGAAAAAAGCTCGGAGGATCATCAGAGACTCCAGCCACCCGAGCCATGGGCTGTTCTCACTGCTACCATCAGGCAGGCGGTATCGCAGCGTCAGGACCCGCACCAGCCGACTCCGTGATAGCTTCTTCCCCCAAGCAATCAGACTTTTGAACTTTTGATCTCCCACGATCAAAATACATCAGCACTGCATTTTATTACTCTTATATCTCACACCGGACTGTCATAAATTATATTATTATTATATTATATTCTCTCTTAACAACTTACTATCAACCGATAGCCTGAATGTCAGTACAGTACAATACAACCTACTGTACATTCTATATATACTATATATACATTTTTTATTGAATAATGTGTATCTATATTGTGTGTATTGTATACTGTACAGTGTATGTTAATATTTGTATATTGTGTTGTGTGTAATTATGTGTATATTAGACTTTAAATTGTGTTGTGTTCATTTGATGTTATTGTAAATTGGTATATGTCTCATCACTGTCACGACTGCTATGTTGATCGGAACTGCACCCAAGAATTTCACACACCATTGCACTTGTGTATATGGCTGTGTGACAATAAAAGTGATTTGATTTGATTTTGATTTGATTATTGCAATGCCCTCTTCATTGGTTTACCTACTAACTCTATTGCTAGGTTGCAATATATTCATAATTCTGCTGCTAGAATTCTTACACATACCAAGTGCTCAGCTCATATTATTCCATTCCTGTTTGAACTTCACTGGTTACCAGTTTTGTTTTGCATCAAATATAAACTAATCCTGCTTACATTTAAATCACTTCATGGTCTGGCACCTCACTATCTTAGTGAATTGCTTCTCCCCTACAACCCGATCCGCTCTCTTAGGTCTTCTGGGTCCGGACTCCTTTCTGTCCCTAGATCTCGCCTCTCTACTATGGGTGGCAGGTCATTCAGTGTAGTAGCACCCAATATATGGAATTCACTCCCCCTGACTCTTCGCAGCATCTCTTCTATCTCTGAGTTTAAATCTCACCTTAAAGCTTTTTTTGTTTTCTCAGTGGTATTTATCTTAATGTGTTATGTATTTACTCTCAATGACTGTGCTATCTGAACTGTGTTTTTGTGACTGTTCTTTGTTTGTGTATTATTGTGTTACTATTGTAAAGTGTCCTTCAGCTCTGGAAAGGCACTAGATAAATTAAACTTATTATTATTATTACAAAGTACTCAAAAATTCAACAACGACTCTTAAAGGTATATAATGTACAGGGATTAAAGATCTGCTGTACAGCTGTGAATGCCTGAAAATAGTATTTTCATCATAGCAGTTTAAAGTGAAGAGCCGTTTCAAAAGGGAAACATCACTGCAGCAAATATATGTAACTTTATAAAACATCACTAATATTCGCAAATCAGTCCAGAGGATTCCATCATAGACAATTCAGTTTCTGGATATTATTGCGTGTGTTTAACCACGATATATTTTATTATACTTGCACTGAACTATAACAATATTAGGATAGTTCCATTATACTATTATAAAGATAACCCTAACCCTAACCATAAACCTGACCACTTCTTAATAATATTAACACAAAACAGGCAGATAAATATGTTTATCTGTATATATATATATATATATATATATATATATATATATATATATATATATATTTTTTTTTTTTTTTTCAAAAAACAAAATAAAAGTATTCCAAACAACTCTGCTGTATTCCATGTCTTTTGAATTCATGCAGTAGCTTTGGTGAGAAACAGAATGAAACGTAATGCTTTACTTAACATACAGGCGTGACATCGGTGACATTTTGTTGTGTTGGTAAAAGATAACTACAAGAAAAATAAAAAAGTAAAAGTAAAACCAAACTCAAAATGGACTTAATTGGCTTGATAACTATCGGTGCTTTCTTTGATAAATGTACAGTTAGGACAATGTGATTTGTTAAACTTTAACTATGAAATTATTTTATTAACCTCATTACAGCCTGACCTCTTTATTTCTTTCTTCTACTGATTATATCTTTGGCTTAAGCCATCCAAGAGGAAAGAGAGATTATTTAATCTCTTTTATTAAATAAGAATTATTTATATAAATAATTAAAGAGATTATTTGAAAGGTTTTTCAAGTAAATTCTGCTAATTGCTATTTGCAGTTAATTCTACAAGCATTTAGATGACTCGTTAATTCTATAAACACAGGAAAGTGTTACAGAGTACTGTAGTAAAAAAAGAAAAAGAAAGTAAAACCAAGATGAAAACTGACCTTATTGCTTAACATGCTACATTGTCACATGCTTTCCGCAATAAACTGTGTGAAACTTTCAGTTTCGACGAGTTCATAGCATATTTCATTGTAGTTAGGACAATGTGATTTGTCATTGTAACTAAGACTAAGAATTTATCTATTCATTTTTTTTGGTTCCAGTTTATATGTTATCTTTAACTAGTATGTACTCAAGCATTTCATACAACGTACTAATTATGTACATGCGTGTTGTTGCATTGAACTTAAATTTGAAGTACCTGCATTTAATTACATTTGTAATAACACTGTTAACCTTACCTCTAACCTTAAACCTAACCCTACCTACGCCTAAACCTACCTATTCAGTACCTCAACCTCAGTAGGAGTGAATGGGATGCTTGTGAGAATTTTGCCGAACAACGTGTAGTTACACAGTAAATAAATTGTATTATATGTATTTTAATGTTAGGACCAGTGGCGGTTCTAGCCTGTATGGTGCCCTGGGTGAAAACCCCACCCCCCCATTGGTTGGGGGTGCTGAAAGGGGGCTCCAGGCATCTGCCCGGAGATACCTAATATAAAGTGACCCATTTTTAAGCCTTTCTTATTCAAATTTAGCAAACTGCAAACCATAACAGTTTTTTTTTCCCTGCCCTCTGTTCTGACTCTGTTCTGGTTTTTTAAATATGATGGGTTATTCAGTCAACTTGTGAAGATTGCTTTCTCTTCTGTGATTATGTGCCTAATAAACAATGAACTTTGGTTTTATTGGTGTACATTCTGTTAATAAATGTTGGACATAGAGTGAAAGTAGGCCTATAAATATATCTGTGGGATCCTGATCATTGTTAGCTACAACATGCAAGGACAAGGTAAGGAGGCAACAGTTTCTTAGTTATCTTCACTCTTTGTAATACTCTTCAGGGGTATTGAAAGTACTGAATTGCATATGTTGTTTATTACTGCAAAACATTAAGTGATATAGGGATCTTTGCATTGAAATTACATTTCAGACAAACTATGGACGATCGTGACAAACTTTCAGACTCTGATTCCCAAGGAGAAGGGAGGTACAGTGTTCAGATGCTTAAGATGTTTAACTTTTTTTTTTTTTTTTTTTTTACAAGTACCATGATACCTAAAATAAATAACAATTAATACTAAAATACTAACAACTTCAATACTAACTGACATTGACTCAGAGCTACTACATGGCTACTTACAGTATACATAAGGATTCTTTTTAATTTAGAACAAACATGATGACATGATTTCAGTATCTTCTACTACTGTAAAGCACTGCAGTGAAAAGTTTGTCTGCCTCTGCTCGAATCTAATTACTGTAAAACAGAACAAAATATGGTCTTTCAATAGTAAACTACAATTCTACTGTCTGTATACATTAAGGTAGTACTTGTACTGAATTTAATTTATGATTTTAATTTTAAAAAGTGTCTCCAGTTTCCTACTGAATCACAGTAATAAGAATTAATTTTTTTTCAACATTACAAAATAGAAGATTCGATTTTTGAGCATTAAAGTAATGAGAATAAATTTTTTTGTGCATTACAGTATAGCGAATGTGCGGGGAAAATGTCCTTGTCATGAAAACAATAACACAATGCAAAAAATATTAATAGTCAAAAAGATTGGCTTCATTGTCTTTATGCAAAATTGAATGTCTTTTTTAGTTTTGTTTTGGGGTAAACTTTGACCCAGGCATTTCCTTGCGTCTGACCCAGACATCTCTCATTTTCTCTTTTTCCTTTACTTTTTTCTTTTTTCCTTTTTTTATGTTTTACAATATAAAGCCCATTTTCAGATTCACAGAATCATGGGGTGGTCCTTAGTCATTTCATCGAATCTGTTCGGCCCTTGGTTGAGTTGATTGACTCTCTGAGGTTGATTGGCATTGATGAAGACATTGGTCTGCCATCCATTGCAGTGGTGGGAGATCAGAGTTCTGGAAAGAGTTCTGTTTTAGAGGCTCTGTCAGGGGTGGCTCTACCTAGAGGAAGTGGTATGACTCTAAAACTTTTTTCTTTTTTGTTCCTTTATTTTAGCTCTTTGTGAGGAAATAACTTCATTTAACGAGGCTTATATTGCAAATTGTTATAAAAAAAATGTTTTTATTGTAAGGTATTGTTACGCGCTGTCCTCTTGAGTTGAAATTACGGAAGCTCAAAAAAGGACCATGGTCAGGAATCATATCTTACAATGGTCACAAAGAGACGTTTCATGACCCATTAAAGGTGGATCACCTTGTTAGAGAAGGTAAGTAGCAGAAACCTTTACAGATCACAACCAGCATCAGTGGTAGTGGCATCATAGGTATCCATGTGTCAGGACTCCGGGCTGATCAGCCCGTATTTTTATTTTTTTCTTTGTCTTTGTGATTCCCCTGCCTCATGTATTTTGATGTTTTTGTTTGATCATGCCATGTGCTGACTGTAATCACGGGGTTTCTTCACAGGGGCGATCTGTGTGAGCGCTTGTCAGCATGATGAGCCACACCTGTTCCCCCTTGTGTGTGCTGTCAGATCGTTGTTTTCCCTCGTGCTATTAGCATCCAGCCTGCTTACATGCCTTGTTCTTGTTGGTGTGTCTTACTCTGTCTCCTGTTGGCTCCTGAATTCTTGGCCAGTTTCTCTACCCCTCTGCCTGTCCCTGCCTGATTCTGTCAGCCTGATCTCCAGTGCTCCTGGCCTTTGTCCTCTGCCCGCCTCTGGCTCTGAGTTAGCCTGCCCCTTGCCTGGATTTATTGCCCTGCCCACTTCACCCCCTGGATTTGAAGCTCTTCCTCCCCCTGACTTCGTCTGAGCCCATTCTCAGTCTGGTCCTGTCTGCCTGGTACTTTAGACCCTCTGGATATCAATCTCTGCCCGCCCCACTAACAAGCTCCCCTGTCTGACCAGTCTGTATGTTCTACCTGCCCATCTCTAATCCCAGCCTGCCATGACCTTGATTGATTCCCGCCTGCCCCGCTTCGGCCTGGTCAGCCTGCTTCTTCTGCCTGGTGGTTGCTAATCTCGCCTAGGTGTTGGTCTGTTCCTGTTCTCGCACTACAGGGTCACTATTTTTTTTACCCCTGTGGCAGGGCGGAGGGTGGGGCCGGGCTGGGATGCTGCACACCCGGCCCCTAATCAGGCTGATCAAGCCCGAGAGGGATAAAGGCAACCGGAGACAGCAGTTTGAGAGAGAGAGAACTACAGGCAGCTGCCCTGTATATGTTTGTGTTTTCTTTTTGTATAAGTTAACTATTAAATATTATTTATTGTAAAAAAAATAAAAATAAAAAAAAAAGACAAACACATACAGGGCAGCTGCCTGTAGTTCTCTCTATCTCGAACTGCTGCCTCTGGTTGCCTTTATCCCTCTCGGGCTTAATCAGCCTGATTAGGGGCTGGGTGTGCAGCAACTCCCAGCATTTGGAGGCTCATGCTACTCTCCGCGATCCATGCACAACTTACCACGTGCCCCATTGATAGCGAGAACCCCTCTACCTTCCCTAGCAACCGGGCCAATTTGGTTGCTTAGGAGACCTGGCTGGAGTCACTCAGCATGCCCTGGATTCGAACTCGTGACTCCAGGGGTGGTAGTCAGCATCAATACTCTCTGAGCTACCCAGGCCCCCACTATGGGGTCGCTTTGAGTTCTACCTGTTTTTTTCCTTTCAAGACAATGTCTTAGTTGTGGTTAGCCTGCATTTGGGTCCTCTCTCCTTCACTGTTCTTGACACCATGGGCTTGAATATGGTAGTCTGTAGTGACCCCAAAAGTATTTGGACACTTAAGTTACACTTAAAATGTATAAATGTCATTGTATTAGATAAGAAAATAACAATCCAAGTGGCATCTGCAGGACTAACTTCACTTTTCTGAGTTATGTTTTAAATTACTTTAACCAACTGGTCCCAAGGTGTTTTAGTAGATGTATGAAATCAGTTCCCCTCAAGTTGACACAGGTGTCCTAGCTAAATAACCACAAGTGTAGTTCATGACATTAACTATGGACATGTTCCACTAGCTAACAATGTTTGGCTTAAGTGTCTAAATACAGTTTGGGGTCACTGTTTGTTCAGAGGTTGATTTCATGAGGGATTAATCCATCAGTACTAGTTCATACCAAACCTACAGTATACTCTTGTGTGGGTCTGTTGCAAACCTTAAAAGTGTAACATATTCAACAGCTCAAAACAAGCTTGCTGGAAATACAGTTGGAATCTGCGATGAACTCATCACTTTAGAGATTTCATCTCCTGATGTGTGTGACCTCACTCTGATTGATCTCCCTGGTATAACCCGTGTTCCTGTGCATGGTCAACCTGAGGATATTGGAGATCAGGTGAGTTTAAATGGTGCTTATATAACTCCAAATTGGCAGAAAGAAATGTTTTTCTTGTCTCAGACAGGTAGCTTATTTGTAGCTCTGTCAGATCTAATTTAAACGCTTTGATACATGGTGCACGAATCTTTAAAGACATTTTAACCATTCAGGGTGTAATGTTGATTCTCCTATAATTCTATATGACTGTCCTCTTTATAAACCATTGTGATTTTATTCATGGCGAAATAATTTAAGCATAGTGGTGATGCACCAGGTAAATCTGGAAATTTGCCTTTAACTTCTAAAGTAATGGACACATCTCATCATTTAGGAAAACAAAAAAGACTGGGAATGATTATGTTTGTATTCTGAAGCAAAAAGTAACTTTCCTTTGTGAGTTAAAGGGTTAGTTCACCCAAAAATTAAAATTCTCACATCATTTACTCACCCTCATGCCATCCCAGATGTGTATGACTTTCTTTCTTCATCAGAACATAAACTAAGATTTTTAGATACGATCACTTTGAGTGAGAAACAGATCAATGTTTAAGTCCTTTTCACTATAATTGTTTACTTCCGGTCACTCTTCAATGTGCATCCATGAAGGGAATCAGTTCATGCTGCCTCTCGGTTGACGTAATGTTGGCACATTCACACGAGAACTGACGCAATACAACCGGAAGTGCAGCTCGATTTGTTAACAAGAGAATGCAGTTCACAAACTTCATTGGTTTTGCTTTCTTTTAAACATGCCAGCACGCTTACATCACGTGGGATGCAGCGTGAACTGATTCCTCTCATGGATGCGCATTGGAGAGCGACCGGAAGTAAACAATTATAGTGAAAAGGACTTAAACATTGATCTGTTTCTCACTCAAAGTGATCGTATCACTTTAGAATACATTCATTTTACCACTAGATTCGTGTGGATTACTTTTACTATTACTGTCTTGCTGTAATGGTCAATTTAATAAAAGACATCAATTTAACCATTGGAGTCAAATGGATTACTTTAACTATGATTGTCTGTGCTTTTTCGAGCTTTAAAGTGCTGATCACCATCCACTTGCATTGCATGGACCTACAGAGCTGAGATATTCTTCTGAAAATCTTTGTTTGTGTTCTGTGAAGAAAGAAAGTCATACACATCTGGGATGACATGAGGGAGAGTAAATGGTGGGAGAATTTTCATTTTTGGGTGAACTATTGCTTTAAATATTCAGGCCTCAGAGGGTTAAAGATAAAATCAAATTAAAATTGACCCTGTTTACTCTCTTAAAACACACTCCTTGCACGATTAATGAGTGCACGTTAAGCCTGTCTCACTAGCTAACAAAACATTCAAGGCGGACTTGACTGGCTAGCGATTATGCAAATAATGTTTACGATTGAAAATCAGAGGGAAAATCGTCTAGTATGAGGACGGCTTTATTTCAAATAAAATAAAAAATATATTTTTGTGGTTTTATATCTCAATTTCATAATTTTATGAAATTCTAAGGCCTTCTCTGCCTTAGAAATGACTTTCCTCTTACTTATCAAGCCCTCCTCCGTCCACCTGGCTTTATTCTGGTGTGTAACACCTACTTTTTGCAGTCTAATCGATTCCTGACAGTTACAATCAAGTTCTGCTCTACATTTGCTTATGAATATCCTTCTTCACTCAGAAATTTCTCAGATTTCAAAAGTAAAAAATTTGCTAAATATAATGCTGACTTTAACATTCTCCCCTGACTGACCAGTGGACAATTTACCTTTTCTTAGATCAAAACCTTAATACTGAAATATATTGCCAAAAGAGAAACCATCAATCTAGTTGTTGTACCCTGCAATGTGGACATAGCGACAACAGAAGCACTAAGAATGGCACAAGAAGTAGACCCAGAAGGACACAGAACACTTGGTATGCCAACATTTACATATTTCTGTGTTTCTATAACATATTTCGTAAACTGCAGCTGTATTATTCTTGCTTATTTTAACCTTTTGTCTCTCTTTTATTTTTTATTTTTTTTATTTTTTTTGTCAAATGCATGTATTAGCAATTCTCACAAAACCAGATCTTATTGACAGAGGAGCAGAGATTGATGTTTTAAACATTGTGCAGGGCAAAATCATTCCTCTCAGCAAAGGTTACATTATTGTGCGATGTCGTGGTCAGAGTGACATCAACAACAAAATCCCTCTTGATAAAGCCATGCAGATGGAAATGAAATTCTTTAGGAACCACCATTATTTCAGGTAATACCTTATGTAATTTTAAAGGTGTACTCTATAATTTTTAGGTTTATGCTACCTTCACTGGCATACGGCCCTTTTAAGGCGAGGGTATACATACTCTCTGCTTGCTCCGTTTTTCCACTGTGCAGATGCTTCGCATTGATTTTTTGGGAAAGTGAAGTGGGTTGCTTGAACTGTAACTCAGGGTTATGTGCTTCAGTTTACTTGGAGACCTCCTTGTTTTAGTGGCATTATCTCCCACATTGTTCCATTGCAAGAATCTCCGATTTTGGTGCAGAAAATTCAGTCCCTTCTCCACAAGAGTAGAATTAGAGGAGTTCCTCCCAGGCAGGTTCTGTGATGATTTTTAAAGCTGCTATTTTATGGCTGTAAAGAGGGATGTATCCAGTTCTACACTTAAGAAGGCTGAATCGGACTTTGAGGACATT
The DNA here is from genome assembly GCF_019703515.2 of Myxocyprinus asiaticus. Classification (NCBI taxonomy): domain Eukaryota; kingdom Metazoa; phylum Chordata; class Actinopteri; order Cypriniformes; family Catostomidae; genus Myxocyprinus; species Myxocyprinus asiaticus. Next base: position 31,603,865 of record NC_059382.1, on the reverse strand, counting down.
TTCCTTCAAAATGGTCACTAAAAATATATTGTGTCACATGTCCCCCTAGGACAGTGGCCCAGTGGTTAGCACTGCTGCCTCATAGCAAAAAGTTTCTCCGTTTGAGTCCCAGCTGACCCTGTGCCGTTCTGTGTGGAGTTTGCATGTTCTCTCCGTGTTGGCGTGGGTTTAGTGCAGGTTTAGCCCGGGTGCACCTGTTTCCCCCACAGTCAAAAAACTTGTCAGGTAAATAAACCTAAATCAAAATGTAAAACACACACACATCCAAAAAATAATTCTTGATACAGGTGCTCAACCAAAAAAAATTATGCAATTTATTTTCACAACAAGCTCACAATTGGGAAACACTTCATTCATGGTCCTCAAACCATCCTGTGTCTCTGAAAAAAACAAAAGATTAAACTGGGAAAGTACTTGTACTATTATAATTGCTGTTATTTACAGTATAAGTATAGTTCATTCTTAAAAGTACTATTGAGTTCTTTAGGTGAGTGCACCTTTAAGCATAACAGAAAATGTATGAATGGTTTTAGTAATAATCCTGTTTATTTATTTTTCTTCTTTACAGCTCTCTACTTAATGATAGAAAAGCATCTACTCAATGCCTGGCAGACAAGCTGACAAAAGAACTGGTTGATCATATCAAGGCACGCAATAAATGATGATACAGAATAACACCTTAAAATAATCAGTTCGATTTGTCCGCTAATATATACAATCTATATTTCTTGTGGACACAGAAATCACTACCATACTTGACTGAGCAGATTCAGACTAGGCTACTCAATGTGCAAAGAGAGCTTAAATCCTATGAGCAGGGTCCTCCTCTGGAAGAGGAATTGATGGGACCTTTTCTTAGTGAGGTAAGAGCTCTGAGAATAAAATACATTAAAGTTACTTAATTTAATTTACAAAAAAATAAAAAAATAAAATTGAGCTTGCTGATAACAGAGTTTATTTGCACATACTACCTGTGTTGTTTCTGTCCTCGATTCACTAAAATAATTATGTAAATCAGGTGAAGACACAAAGATGCCCCAAAAATCTATGCTGAATCTAATTTGCAAGCTGCAGTTTCCCAGCTTGCAGGCTGGTTTGAGTGCTTGGTTGTGGAGGATGCAGCAGACTACCATGATCTGGTGTTCTTTACTGGGACTGTACAGCTCCACTCCACCACTGCAATCAAAGAACCTAAATTGTCTCTTTGAAATGCCAAAAGTGCACATGGCTACTAGATACCTGGTTATAATGCTCTTTAAATTTGTTTTCTTCGTATTTAGATCATAATGAAGTTCAGCAATCAAATTCATGAATTGAGCAGGACAGGGCGTTCAAAAAACAAAAATATTTACGCCCTTCTACGTCCTGTGTTCAAGAAATGGGATGTCTACCTGAGAGGCACTGAAGTGTCATGTGAGACAAGATATGTTGAATTAATTTGTGTCATTTGTAGGTTGTGCTCTTACCTGTTTTCCTTAACCTAACCTTCTTTTATCATCAATTTAGTCACTGCAAAAGTGAAGGAAATGATAGACAAGTATAATGAGATGCATCGTGGCAGAGAGCTGCTAACTTTCAGTGATTTCTGTAAATTTGAGTGTGTCATCAAAGACCATGTGGCAGCCCTTCAAGACCCAGCTTTGGCAATCCTGAAGCATATACGAGGTACAGTATGCATTTTAATTAATTTTCTAAAGGTATAGTCAGCAATTTTAGCAATAAAAATAAAGGAATAAATAATTAAAAATAGAGCAAATACAGTATGTATAACTCTAAAGTACTGTTATCTTTTTAGTGCTCTAATACAAAGTATTTTTGTTCTGCCCAAATTAAAACTACTGTACACAGAAAAGAGAGATCCGTTCATCCTTTTTAAAGACACAAATAAACAACCAAAGTTTCATCATATCTCCAACTCTGACTGTATATGTTATGTTTTATCATTTTAGCTTTAAGGCAAACTTGTCATACCTTACAAAATAAAATTTAAGTTTGTTCACATTTTCAGATATTGTTCAGAATGAGTTCCAGGAGTTATGTTGTTCATCTTTTGAACAGTACCCTCAACTTAGATACATTGTCTCTGTAAGTAAAACATCGATACTACTACTACTACTACTACTACTACTACTACTACTACTACTACTACTACTACTACTACTACTAATAATAATAATAATAATAATGTGTTGTACTCCTCAGAATATGGTTAATGACATTCAGTCAAAACAAGAGTCCAAAGGGGAGAAAAGAATCAGGGAATTTATTAATATGGAGCAACTGATCTTTACTCAAGACAAGGTGTTACAACAGAAACTTAACCACTCTGACATACCTCAGGAGGCTGGAGTGGACTCTAGTGAAGAGAACCTCTATGATGATGATGACAAGATTTTTAATTCCAAAGGCTGTGCCTTGTTGGATGCTAGAAATCTAACTCCAGACAAACTTGCTCTGTACCATGAGGTGAGGTAAAATGCATAGGCTACCATAACTTTTGAATTACATGGACTAAGGGTGATGAGGTGACTCATATACTGTAGAAATATTATGATGAAAATGCAACGGTTTTAAAAAAAGTGATTATGAAATGGTATTTGCAACCAGTTTACTGATGTTTAAAATACAAACACTGTGACATATTTCATATTGAAAAAGAATATTCAACAAGAAAAAAAAATGTTGATGTTGATTTTATCCATTGCGTAATGATTGTATCCAGGGTTATTATAGTTTTATTATTTTAATGTAGTTTTTATTTTTATTTTATTATCAATTTCAATTTAGTTTCTTTTCCATTAACTTTCACAATATGATTGTTAGATTTAGTTTTGTTTTTCAGTGTTTTATTTTTTATTTTCAGTTTAGTTAGTTTTTATTTTAGTTGCAGTATTTTTGGGCTGCCAAAGTTATGCATTAAATCTTATAATTTGAATATATTTACATCAGCTGAAAAGGAAATTCAGAACAAGTTATTACTTTTTGATGAAAGATTATGAAGGCATTTTTAAAATAACATTGTTTTTTTTTTTCCTTTAAAAAAATACTATGCACCACTCAATCATGCACAATAAGACCAGAAATGTGTATTAAGAAAGTACATAGAGTAATTTTTTTCTTATATGTGACAGTAGCTCACAGAAATGGACAGTGAATTCATAGTTATTAATTTATACTCATTAACATTATGTAAAAATGTTTTGTCTGTTAACCTAAAAAATGTACTTCATGCAGTAACGTGTATATATGATCATTTTTTAATTCTAGTGACAGAAATTTTTTAACATTAAGTGGTCTTTTCATTTGACATTCCAGGAATTCCTCAATTAAGGTGTCTTTAAATAGTTTTCACATTTTGTGTTTGCTGATGTATTGAATGCTTAAAATGCAGTCTTTATTATGTGCAGTTTCTGTTGATGCAGAATGCTGTTAAAGTTTGAACTTTAAAATTTGTTTTGCTAAATTTACAATTGCAATTAAAATGGCATTCAAGTCAAGTCACAAGGCTGTAGTAATTCACATTCTGTCTCCATGCAGATAGTCTATCAACGCCTGACAGACTATGTGCCCATGCTGATAATTCTCTTCATGCTGAAGGATGCAGCCAATACCTTGCGGCATCAGATGATGGAACTGAGGAACGGGGCAGATGTGGTCAAACTACTGAGTGAGGATTCAGAAAGAGGTCGCATGAGAGCTAATCTAAAGCATCGTCTTGACCGTCTCACCCAAGCTCGAGATCTGATCAGCATCAGACTCTAAGACAGCAGAGCTCTTAATACATTTTATGTCAGGCCTAAGTAATAATAAAAAAATACATTGCACATCTATATTGTTAAACCAAACAATATTGTTAAACCAAACAGTAATTTTTTTTTCTTTGGAATAATGTGCACAGTTTAATAATTCATAATCAGACTAAAATGTATATTAATAAAGAGGGCAAATTTGTTTTTAGTCTGTAGCTGATGGACAAGGACAGTGAATTCATAGTTATGGTTGTAAACACTTAAAAAAAAGTTCTGTCTGTTAACCCAAAATGTACTTTATGTGGTAATGCCTATATAAAAATGTTTTATTCTAGTCACCAAAAAATGAATTAAAAATTACTGAATAAACCAGTTACATTGGGTTACATTTACACATTTGGCAGACACTTTTCTCCAAAATGACTTTCAGTGCATATAGGATATATTCAACCCAGTCTCATGAAAATTCGTACATATTTTACTAGTTGGCTATTTCGTATGATTTTGTATGAGTTGGTTCATATAAATTTGTACAATTTCATCACGTGCAAATGCCCGGATATCTAATGTGGAGTAAGCGCGAGTTTTGCGCACAAGGCGTTAAGGACATGCATATTAATATTATGCCTTTATCCAAACCCCTTATCTAAACCTTATCTCAGTCGTACGATATCATATGAATTAGCCAACTCCAACCATACAATAAGAAAGACTTTACTGGCCACTCCCTGCACCTCAGACTTAGGATGGACTTCACCAGAAATTAACTGCCACAAGCTTCCAGGCGGACTGCAAGCCACACCTCACTGACCTCTGCCTGCATCATCTTGGTCGTAGGATGGACTATATTCTCCTAAAATGGAACACATATAAAATAAATTAATGCCAACTAAAGACTTCATCAGTCAAATAACAAAGGACACTGCATATACGTGCACTTTCTATTGTATTCTGTGCTTCAACACTAAAAACTGTGCCTTATTTTTCATGACTCCAACACAATCTAGGGTTTTTAAAATCAGAAATGTATTGACAGACATAAAAAAATAGATTAAACATTCAATAAACCATTCAATTAACCTTAACCAGGCTAACGTTAGATTAATTTCTTACCATACAGTTTAGTGGAGACACTGCCGTTTCAGTTGTAGCCAATAAACAGAAAAGCTCGGGGTTAAACTTACAAATCATTTTCTTTTCGTTTTTATGAGTCAAATCTGTATCAAATCAGTAACATTTAGCCTATAGTTAACCTCACATTTAGGAATAATTATATATTGAGGAAAGCGATAGAAAGAATGTCAGTCAGTGAGTCTGTACCTCAAATGCATTCAAATGCCATTTACTGTTAACCTATCTATTTTCTGCATTTAATTAAATGCTTGCCTACTTCACTAATTTCATTCATTGTTGTCTGTCAATGTCACGCAATGAGTGGAGGACCCAGGGATGCAGAGAAACAAATAACAGTTTATTGTAAACAGTAAAGAGTTACGGCTAGGGTTGCAGGTAACTGGAGACAATATGCAGAGGTGAGGATGATGACAGTGTAGGGCTTTACCGGTTGTTTAGATCAGTGTTACAATCAGAAATAATTAATAATTATTTCTTTAGTTATTAATTAATATTTAAATTAATTAATTGAATCTAACTCATTAAAACTTCATATGGGCTCCAGTAAATGTAGTGCTCTATGTTTAGGAGCGGGTTTGGTTATTAGCAATAATTAATAATTATCGAAGATAATTATTAATTATTAAAATCAATAGAAAATTGATGAGAATCAATGTTAGCTTTTTTTAATCCTTTAAATCAACAATTATCAAAGATAATCGTCAATTGTTAACATCAATGAAACATTAATTAAAATTAACACTAGCTTATTGATCATTCAAATTCAACAATCATCAAAGATAATTATCAATTATCAAAAATCAATAGAATATTAAAAAGGATTAACATTGACGGGGCACCACCCTGGAATCAGGGACTAATAACCAGATAGTATTACAGTCTCAATATTAGATTGTTTTCTTAGGAAAATCGACATCCGAAGAATATCGATTTTTGGGAAAAAACAATGAATGAAGGCTTGAATCCGAGCACTGACATCTGTCAGCATGACACAGGTGTATGCAAAACAAACTAAAACACTTCTCTTTGTAACATAACAAAGTTTATTTATGCAGTAATATCAATTAATAATTAATACAATGCAGTCAATAAACTTTCGACTTACATCTACAAACTAAATAATGATATGATTAGATATGGAAACTAAAATAATCCTATAACATCCTATAAAAGGTGTGTGTGTGTGTGTGTGTGTGTGTGTGTGTGTGTGTGTGTGTGTGGTTAGTACGAGAGAGAGAGAGAGAGAGAGAGAATAAAGTGACGGCCCTAAAGCCGATTTCACGATCGTGGGAGAGAAAGCAGCTGTTAGTTTATCACTCAGAGACGCGGTGGACGGCTCGTAAACAGTCCCGCGTTCTTTGACTCTTAATGGATTAAAACAGTTTGCCGGTCTCACCCGCGATGGCGAAAAGGCACAACAGTCCAATTTGGTTGGACCACAATACAGAAAAACAAATTCGTGATAATTAATACCCTGAGTATTAATAATGAGCGGACATGGTGGTCCGTAAACTGTACAAGCAAAAACCTTGAAACACAAGAATAACACACTATAATATTCTATCTCTGCCCAGACGTAAACCTTTTACTTGAATCGCGTGAGGACACAGGTAGAATGTGTGTCCCTCCGTCCTTTAACTCCGACCTGGTTCCTTGAGGCTTGTGTGATGACGGGAGGCCGTTTCCTCGCTCTGTTGGCGGCACAGCTGTTGATTCTCGGCGGGCTGGCGGAGAACTTCAGAAATGTCGACTTGATTGAAGATGGAAGAGAAATCTTTAATCTCCTCACTTCTGCAGGCAAACGGATGAAGATACGGATTGCTCGGCGGTCTCCTTCGGTTCCGTTAGAGTGTTCGGTTGGACACAGAGTAATCTCAACTCGTCCAGTGAGATGGAGATTGTATGGCCACAGTTTCAAGTCGGACGTTACTTCCTTGTGCCACGAGGTTGCACCTGAGAGCAGCGATAAGCTACGTCTATACAGGGCGAACAAAGTTGCTGGAAGCATTTCAGTGGTATTTCTACTCCTGATGATGTCATGGTTTGAGGGACGTTCTGTTGTGTGCCTCATCCAATAGGAGTTGAGAGTTCGATCCTTTAGTGAGCAAGGCTTCATGGGATTTGTAGTCAGTTTTGGACTCCCTTTGTTTGATTTTGGCGCGATTTTTATCAGTATAATTTATGACCTGGTATGTGGGGGCTTGAGTTAGGTTTTTATGACTGTGTTAGGCCTGCCTTTGTCTTCTGTCTGAATACATGAGGCCCAACAACAGTGACGACCAACTTGGGACACCCCAAGCTGACAGAGTAAGTAAGCCAAAGGTAAGTAATTCCAATAGACAGTCCACAAGGGAAAAACCACCTCATGCAGACACACAGGAAAAGACAGGCAGACCCACCGGATCCATGACAGTAATCACCCCCCCCCCCCCCCCCCCAAGACTTCCCTTGAAGGTCCACCATCACGCCAATGGAACTCATGAATGAGGGGGGATCCAGGATTTCGCAAGCCGGAACTCAGGTTCTCTCCTCTGGACAGTAGCCCTCCCAGTCTATCAGGTACTGAAAACCCCTGCTCCTCTGCCTCACATCTAGGAGACGTCTAACAGAGAAGGCTGGAGCCCCCTCAATCAGGCGGAGGAACAGGAGTATCAGGGTGAAGAGGGGAACAAACAACAGGTTTGATTTTCGACACATGAAAAACCGGATGCATTTTTTCAACTAAGCACCTTACTGATGGTGAACGGTCCAATAAATTTAGGTCCCAGTTTACGTGAGGGCAGCCTAAGCGGCAGGTCTTGAGAGGATATCCAGACCTTCTGACTACACGCGTAAACTGGGGGCTTAGAACAGTGACAGTCCACTGATGCATTGTTCCAATTGCCAGTCCGCAGAAGGATTTTTCTGGAAATCCTCCAGGTGTGAAGGCATCTCTGGAGGAAGAGGTGTGCAGTTGGAACAACAGTGTCTGGTTCTTGGGAGGGGAACAGAGGAGGCTGGTAGCCTAAACAGCACTGGAAGGGTGACATAACCATAGACAACACTGGCAAGGAATTATGTGCATACTTGACCCAGATAAGTTTTGAACTCCAAGTCAACAGTTCCCAGTAGACAACACAGCGCAGGACCCTCTCCAAATCATAGATCACTCACTCGGCCTGCCCGTTGGTCTGGGGATGAATCCCAAAGGATAAAGTCGCACCCAGTTGTCAACAGATTTCTGTCCAAAACTTAAGAGACAAACTGGGGTCCCCTGTCAGAAATACATCCATCAGTCCATCAGGAGGTCATGAATGCAAAAGAAGTGATCAATGACAGTAGCCGCTGTCTCCTCCGCTGAAGGAAATTTGGGGTGGGGAATAAAATGAGCTGCCTTTGAGAACCTGTCCACCACAATCAAAATGACTGTATTGCCATTGGATGGGGGATTCACTGGGCATGCCGTGGGAATAGGAATTTTATGCAAGGTTGAGTGGACTTTAGACTCAACTTTCCAAGACTCCGCTGCTAACACCACATTAGGTGGTAGAACATATCTGGAGAAATAAAGGTGCTCTTGGTTTCCAAGGAGCGAGACAATGCGCCGGGCTTGCCATTCTTAGAACTGGGGCGATACGAGATAGAAAAAACGAATCTGCCAAAAAAAGAGCCTAATGTGCCTGTCGGGAAATAAGGCGTATGGCGGTCCGAATGTATTCTAAGTTCTTGTGATCAGTCCCGACCAAAAAAGGGACCCCAACCTCTCTAACAAGTGATGCCACTCACCCAAGTCCAACCAGACAGCCAGCAATTCTCTGTTGCCGATGTCGTAATTCCGTTCCGCTGGAGTCAAGCAATGAGAAAAGTATGAGCAAGGATGCAGACTCTCGTCTGATGGAGACGTTTGGGACAAAATAGCCCCAACTCCGACCTCCGATGCACCAACCTCCACCACAAACTGGCAAGACGGGTCAGGATTAATCAGAATGGGAGCTGAAATGAAGCAGCTTTTAAGTTTTTGAAATGCAGCCTGAGCTTGCGAAGACCAATCGAAATGCGTTTTGGTGGAGGTTAAACTCGTTAGAGGTGCAGTGACTTGACTGAAGTTATGAATTGTTGGGCCTCATGTATTCAGATATAAGACAAAGGCAGGCCTACATACAGTCGTAAAGCCTGACTGAGGCCTTCATACAGTCATAAAACCTTACTGATAACAACCGCGCCAAAATCAAACAAAGGGAGTCCAAAACAGACTACAAATCCCATGAAGCCTCGCTCATTTTACACCTTTGTGTGAAATTCTGATGGATCGAACTCTCAACTCCTGTTGGATGAGGTGCACGACAGAACGCTCCCTCAACCATGACATCATTGGGAGTAGAAAAACCTCTGATATCCTTCCAGCAACATTGTGTGCCATGCCTAGATGTAGCTCTGCTGCTCTCAGGTGTAGCCTCATTCCACAAGGAAGTAACGTACGACTTGAAACTGTGGCCATACAAACTTCATCTCACTGGACGAGTCAAGATTTCTCATGTTCCACCGAACACTCTAACAGATCCAAAGGAGACCACCAAGCAATCCGCGTCTTCACCCGTTTGCCTGCAGAAGTGAAGGAAGAAGATTTCTATTCCCTCTTCAACCGAGTCGACTTCGCTGATTTCTCTGCTAGCCTGCCAAGATTCAGCAGCCGTATCGCCCACCGACAGATCGAGGAAACGGCCTCCCGTAATCACCCGAGCTTCGAGGAACTGAGTCGGAGTCAAACGACGGACGAACACACATTCTACCCACGTCATCACGTGATTCAAGTAAGAGGTTTTATGTCTGGGCAGAGATAGATTATTATAGTGTGTTATTCTTGTGTATCAAGGTTATTGCTTGTACAGTTTATGGACTGCCGAGTCCGCTCACTGCTGCTAATAATAATCAAGGCATTACTGTAACGTACTGTTACCACAAATGAGATTTGCTGTGTTGTAGTCCAACCACGTTGGACTGTTGTGTATTTTCGCCATCGCGGGTGAGACCGGCACACTGAGTTTATCCATTAAAGAACCAAAGACCATAGGACGTTTTACAAGCCATTCACAGCATCTCTGAGTGATAAACTAACAGCTGCTATCTCTCCCACGATAAAACCAGCTTCGGTGCCATCACTCTGTTCTCTCTCTCTCGTATTAACTGCACACACACGTGACCCCTCACAAACATACCCGCACGCACATTTGGCTAGTAGATAACTTGCCGATAAAGCTCAGCTTTGTCCCTAAGTTATCATACAAGCGGAGACACGCTAAATGGGCAGACGCCATTAACCAGCCACTCTCCGCCCACATTCGCAACCACATTCTCTGGCCGGAAACCTCGCGTGACGTACCCTCCGTGAGAGCCAGGTCCGCCATTTTGTGCACGTCACTCCTTACACACACACGCACATACACACACACACATACACACATGGTGGTGCAGCTATCATTATGAGGACTCTCCATAGACATAATGATTTTTATACTGTACAAACTATAGATTCTATCCCCTAACCCTACCCCTAAACCTAACCGACACAAAAAACTTTCTGTATTTTTACATTTTCAATAAAACATCATTTAGTATGTTTTTTTAAGCGATTTGAATTATGGGGACATAATGTTAGTCCCTGATTCCAGGGTGGTGCCCCGGCGATATTAATCCTTATTGATATTCTATTGATTTTGATAATTGATAATTATCTTTGATGATTGTTGATTTGAAGAATCAAAAAGCTAGTGTTAATTCTAATCAAAGTTCCACTGATTTTAATAATTAATGATTATCTTTGTTAATAATTAATATTCTATTGAATTTGATAATTGATGTTTATCTTTGATGATTATTGATTTAAAGGATTAAAAAGCTAAGACTGATTCTAATCAATGTTCTACTGATTTTAATCATTAATAATTATCTTTGACAATTATTAATTATTGCTAATAGCCAAACCCGCTCCTGAACGTAGCACACAACAGAATGAACCGGCAGTAGAAATTGGCAAACCCCAGAAACCGCTGGACCGCCTTGTGAGAATCTTGAACTGGCCATTCAAACTCCGTCAAAAAATCTAAATATTGTCAAGATAAAAAAATGCATTGATTGACCATGTCACAGAGTACGTCTTTGACGAGTGCTTGGAAGACGGCCGGAGCATTGGAAAGGCCGAAAGACATAAGATATTCAAAGTGCCCAGTGGGTGTGTTAAAGGCCCAAAACTTTAAATTTTGGGAGTCCCAGATCACAGTTTTTTAGGTATTTACAGTTGCGCCACCTGCTCTGTACTATTTCTGGGAGTAGTATACACCCCCCTAAAGTGGCAGACATTCTGGGAGTGGTGATTACTGCTTTTGGAAAAGGTCATGAGGCATCAATGTATTACTCCCTGCTAGTTCAGAGTCTGGGGGACGGAGCTTTAATTTCTATCAAGAGATTATGGGAGAAAGATTTTAATTTTGGTATTGGAGGAGGGAGTGCGGGCTAGGATTCAAAAGAACGGATTCAAGTCTGTATCTAGAGATGCAAGGGTGCACCTTATGCAATTCAAGATTTTACATAGATTCTATTGGACCCCCTCTAGATTGTATAGGCTTGGTCTTAAAGACACACCCACCTGCTGGCGTTGCCAATCAGAGGATGGAGACATGGCCCATGTTTTTTGGTGGTGTGCTGAGATCCAGGAATTTTGGTTGAAAGTTCAGATTTTTGTGTGTGAAGTGATGGGCACTCAGGTTTCGTTTTGCCCCAGACTCTATATTTTTGGTGATGGGTCGGTCATCGACATTGGAGTTAAATGCATAAAAAGTTGGGTCCTGACCAGTGCAGGGCTGGAGCACCCTCAATTCAGGAATGCTGCGAAGAGATGGGGAGGGTGGCAGCTTTCGAGTAGGTGTTGTGTAGAAGGCTGGGGATCTGGGATTCATTTCATGGGAAATGGTGTAGTTCTTTGACGTTTTTGGGGGACTCTCGGAGAGGGACTGTGGAGAATATATATATATATATATATATATATATATATATATATATATATATATATATATATATTATTTATTGTGTGTGTGTACTTATGTGAGACCACTGGGTTGTTCATTGGGGGCTGAGGTGGGGTTGTTGATTGGGGAGGGGAAGTAGAGGGAGTTAAATGTTGATTCGTTGTATATATGTTTTGTTTTTCTTTGTTTTCTTTGAATCAATAAAAATGTTAATCTTAAAGATAATGAAATACATTCAAAAACTCAAGCAGTTTATTCTTAATAACATGCCAACAAACATGAAAGAACGTCTCTCTCCCGTTTTTGTGCTTATTGGCACTATTTACAAAGGGAAAAAATTATTTAAAAAAACAGCTTCAAATAATAAAAACAGCGAGAAGGGGGATGTGGATGAGGTTTTATTTTATTTTCTAATTATTTTGTCTCCTGTTACCCAATACCTTGCTTTTATGTTTCAACAAACATGAAAGAATGGCTTGTGCACGTTTTTACGCTTATTTGCAAAGGAAAAAATATATAAAAACAGCTGAAAATAATAAAGACAGTCAGTAGGGAGATGTGGGTGAAATTTTATTTCATTTTCATTTCTTCTGCTTCCTAATACCTTTCTCTCGCACTCTTTCTATATTTCATTGGTTTTGGCTCATAACGGCCTCTCACTCATCGGGAGAGTGCACACACCTGATGACAAGACATCTAGGTGTCAAGCTGTTTTGAAAATTTCGTAGTGTCTGGAACTTGTCTCAGCATGTTGCAGAAGTGCGCACAAAACAAGACCGTTCATCGTGAGATCTAAGACTTCACGTTGCAAACCATTTGCCAACTCAAAACATCAAAGGAGATGAGCTTGAGTCCTGTAGTGTTCACTAGGCATTAAACCAGCGCTAAGATCTAAAAGCACTATAAAAGAAATGCAGCCATGATCAGATGATAAGAACAAGTCATTTGTAACTCTGATAAGTGCAGTCTTTGTATAATGATGGGGCCTAAATCCTGACTTACTAGTATTTTAGACATAAACAGGAGATTTGAGATCGGTCTATATTTAGTCAACTCTCCAGGATCAAGCTGCACTTTCTTGATAAGTGGCTTAATAACTGCCAGCTTAAAAGTACATGTACATAAAGATAGCGAGGAGTTAATTATTTTGACAATAGGTTCTGAGATTACAGGAAATACCTTTCTCAGCAGCTTAGTTGTTATAGTGTCATGCCTCCATCAGACTCTCAGCCTCATTCCTCTCTTCACTCCCTCTCACCAAAGTTTTAATCACACACACCTGGTCACAATCAACTAGGCAATCACAGTCTCCATATATACTCACCTGGTACTTACCTTCAGTGTTTAGTCTCAACAAGGACTGCTAAGACTGTGCTGTTCTCCTGCAATGTTCTGTCTTCTAAAGATTATCCATTCAAGATCCTCATTGAGTGTGTTATTATATATCTCTAAGTGTTTGTTCTTCACTGCTCTTATCTGCTACACCATTGCATTGTTTATTATTCATCTGCAATATCTTCAATAAAAGTCCCAGCATTGTGTTCATCTTCATCGGTGTGTACGCTTCTTGACATATAGGGTCTAGCATACATGTTGTTGGTTTTGATGCTTATACAAGTTTTGCTAGCTCTTCTTGACCTATAACCGGGAAGGACTAAAGTTTCTCATAGGGAATACTATGAGACGCTGTCTCATGAGGTTTTGTTGCAGGTGGTTGCATAATGCCAATTTTCTTTCTGATGGTCTCGATTTTATTTGTAAAGAAATTCATAGTCATTACTACTGTGCTGTGAGGGAATGTCTGGTTCAGTCGAAGCTTTGTTACTTGTCAATTTAGCCACCATACTGAATAAACACCTAGGATTGTTGTGGTTATTTTCTATGAGTTTGCTCATATGCATAACTGGGAGCTTTTAGAGCCTGTTTGTAGCTGGAGACTATCCTTCCATGCAATGCGAAACACCTCAGCTGGGTTTTAGATCGATGCAATAATCAGTGTCAGAACGCAGAGATAAAAATGGATGCATGCTGTATATATGCGGTGAAAAAGTAGAAAGGTGGAAAAAAGGATGCATGTGGAAAAATAGCTGAGATTAAAGAGCAATGCTTAGAATAGAAAATGCTGAACAGACTATGAGACTACAAACACAAACTCGAGTGAGGCGCCAGAAGCAATAGGAACAGGATGCAGTGTCACAGCCTAGGCGCAAGTGGGTTGGCGAAATCGGGTCATGTCTAGAACGTAATCACCAGTTACATAAAGTCTCATTAAAGCTGCATGCAACGTTCACACACTGTGTTTATTTGGAGTCCTGAAGAAACCCTACCCCTACCCTAAACCCTTAATGATATTGCACACATAAAGCACTAATCATGTACAATTAAATTTGGAGGCTTTCCTCCAGTTATTGCACCATTTGCTTCCTATTATATATTACATTCTCTTATAAGCAACGTCAGTATAAATGAAGACAGCCTATTTATAAGAATTCAGCTGTGTAAATGGGCTGTATGTAATGCATTAGAAGAATAGAAATATGGACCATTTGATGTAGCACATGGTCATTGCGAGTTGCGCTGTGCTTTGCGTAGACACAAAAATAGAGCCCTATAAATTCATTATATTGTTATCTAGGTTGAAAGAGAGAGATCTGCTGCTGAAGTTAGATTGGCATTGTTGAGAGATATAAGCATACTGGCCAAAACAATGTTTATATATTTTTATATAACTTGTCCATTTCTGTTTTACTTTTATATATTTAGCTGAAAAGCTATCAGAATGAGCTTTATTGCCAAGTATGCTTACACAAGGAATTTGTCATGGTGACAGAAGCTTCCAGTGCAAAGAGAATAAAAAAAAACAAAAAACAAAAAACATTTGCAACATATACATACAAACATTTGAAAAACAACAACAAAAAAAAAAAAAAAAAAAATATATATACAGGTGCATCTCAATAAATTAGAATGTCGTGGAAAAGTTCATTTATTTCAGTAATTCAACTCAGATTGTGAAACTCGTGTATTAAATAAATTCAGTGCACACAGACTGAAGTAGTTTAAGTCATTGGTTATTTTAATTGTGATGATTTTGGCTCACATTTAACAAAAACCCACCAATTCACTATCTCAAAAAATTAGAATATGGTGACATGCCAATCAGCTAATCAACTCAAAACACCTGCAAAGGTTTCCTGAGCCTTCAAAATGGTCTCTCAGTTTGGTTCACTAGGCTACACAATCATGGGGAAGACTGCTGATCTGACAGTTGTCCAGAAGACAATAATTGACACTCTTCACAAGGAGGGTAAGCCACAAACATTCATTGCCAAAGAAGCTGGCTGTACACAGAGTGCTGTATCCAAGCATGTTAACAGAAAGTTGAGTGGAAGGAAAAAGTGTGGAAGAAAAAGATGCACAACCAACCGAGAGAACCACAGCCTTATGAGGATTGTCAAGCAAAATCGATTCAAGAATTTGGGTGAACTTCACAAGGAATGGATTGAGGCTGGGGTCAAGGCATCAAGAGCCACCACACACAGACGTGCCAAGGAATTTGGCTACAGTTGTCGTATTCCTCTTGTTAAGCCACTCCTGAACCACAGACAACGTCAGAGGCGTCTTACCTGGGCTAAGGAGAAGAAGAACTGGACTGTTGCCCAGTGGTCCAAAGTCCTCTTTTCAGATGAGAGCAAGTTTTGTATTTCATTTGGAAACCAAGGTCCTAGAGTCTGGAGGAAGGGTGGAGAAGCTCATAGCCCAAGTTGCTTGAAGTCCAGTGTTAAGTTTCCACAGTCTGTGATGATTTGGGGTGCAATGTCATCTGCTGGTGTTGGTCCATTGTGTTTTTTGAAAACCAAAGTCACTGCACCCGTTTACCAAGAAATATTGGAGCACTTCATGCTTCCTTCTGCTGACCAGCTTTTTAAAGATGCTGATTTCATTTTCCAGCAGGATTTGGCACCTGCCCACACTGCCAAAAGCACCAAAAGTTGGTTAAATGACCATGGTGTTGGTGTGCTTGACTGGCCAGCAAACTCACCAGACCTGAACCCCATAGAGAATCTATGGGGTATTGTCAAGAGGAAAATGAGAAACAAGAGACCAAAAAATGCAGATGAGCTGAAGGCCACTGTCAAAGAAACCTGGGCTTCCATACCACCTCGGCAGTGCCACAAACTGATCACTTCCATGCCATGCCAAATTGAGGCAGTAATTAAAGCAAAAGGAGCCCCTACCAAGTATTGAGTACATATACAGTAAATTAACATACTTTCTAGAAGGCCAACAATTCACTAAAAATGTTTTTTTTATTGGTCTTATGATGTATTCCAATTTTTTGAGATAGTGAATTGGTGGGTTTTTGTTAAATGTGAGCCAAAATCATCACAATTAAAAGAACCAAAGACTTAAACTACTTCAGTCTGTGTGCATTGAATTTATTTAATACACGAGTTTCACAATTTGAGTTGAATTACTGAAATAAATGAACTTTTCCACGACATTCTAATTTATTGAGATGCACCTGTATATATATATACATATATACGTAAACAGTGAAATAAGAATAAAAATCAGATACAACAGATAAATACAGGAAAATACAGTAGGGCAATAATAATGTTGTATCAAGTGACGCAGAATGCTCAGACAAAGGAAGATACAACCCAGTTATTGATACCGAAGAGCCGTCGGGAAATGTTATTCCAGACGGCTCATTATAATCTGATGGCGGGTCGCTTAGGGCAGGAAAAGACACTGAACCGTCTAATGGCCCGTTTCTACTGGCCGGGCATTGGCGGGGATGATTGCAGATGGTGTGCAGCATGCCGTCAATGTCAGCTGGTGAATCCGCCGGCCACCCCAAGAGGGCCTTTGCGCCCACTTCCATTGATCGAGGTCTCCTTCGAAAGAATTTGTATGGACCTTGTTGGGCCATTAGAGCGGATGGCATGCAGGTATTGCTTTGTGTTGGTTCTGGTGGACTACGCAACACGATATCCGGAAGCAGTGCCTTTGCACAACATTTCAGCACATAGTGTTGCGGAGGCACTCTTCAGAATTATCTCCAGAGTGGGGATTCCAAAAGAAATCCTCACTGATCAAGGCACTACTTTTATGTCACGTACACTACACGAGCTTGGTCGAACTGTTTAATAAAACCCTGAAAAACATGATTCGTAAGTTCGTGCACGAAGATGCTTGGAATTGGGATAAGTGGCTTGAACCCCTGTTATTCGCTGTTCGAGAGTTCCAGCAAGCCTCCTCAGGGTTCTCCCCATTTGAATTATTGTATGGGCGTAAGCCTTGCGGTGTCTTAGATGTCGTGAGGGAAAATTGGGAGAAGGGACCTTCAAACAGCAAAAACGAAATTCAATACTTTCTTGACCTTAGAGCAAAACTCCACACATTGGGGCAGCTATCACTGGAGAATTTGGTACAGGCTCAAGAATGTCATACCCAGCTGTATAACAGGGGAGCTCGGCTACGGGAATTTACACAGGGAGATATAGTCCTTGTATTACTACCCACAACAAGCTCTAAATTACTCGCAAAGTGGCTAGAGCACATGGCGAGTTGGGTAAGTCGATTAAAGAGGTTAAACGAACGGATAGGGGTGGAGCATGGCAAATATACCACCTCAACCTCTTAAACCTTGGAGGGAAGTGGTTCCCATGGCTTTGGCGATGGTGGTACTGGAGGAGGAGGAGCTCGGGCCATAGGTGAACTTAAAAGCCAATCACGGCACCCCAGTCACTTGCAGAGACCACCTCTCACCGTTGCAAATAGCGGATGTGGCCTGGTTGCAAAGAGAATTTTCAGATGTGTTCTCGCCCCTTCCCAGTCGTACGAACCTCATAAAACACCATATCGAAACAACCCCAGGGGTAGTGGTGCACAGTCGTCCCTACCGATTACCCGAGCACAAAAAAAAAAAAAAAGTGGTTTGAGAAGAATTAAAGGCCATGCTCGATATGGGGGTAATAGAAGAATCCCACAGTGACTGGGCCAGCCCGGTGGTGCTGGTTCCGAAGAGCGATTCTGTGTGGATTATAGAAAAATCAATGCGGTGTCTAAATTTGACGCATATCCAATGCCTCGTATTGACAAACTGCTAGATTGGTTAGGCGCGGCTCGCTTTTATTCGACACTGGATTAAGGGTTATTGGCAGATCCCTTTAACACCAATGTCCCGTGAGAAAACGGCCTTCTCCACACCGTTTGGCTTGTACCAATTTGTGACCCTTCCGTTCAGTTTGTTTGGGACCCCGTCTACGTTTCAGCACCTTATGGACCTCAGACCACACACTGTGTACACCGCTGCCTATCTGGATGACATAATTATATACAGTAATGATTGGCAGCGGCAAATGCAGCATCTGGGGGCGGTTCTGTGGTCGCTGCAACGGGCGGGACTCATGGCAAACCCTAAGAAGTGCACAACTGGACGGGTAGAGGTGCGGAATCTGGGGTTCCACTTGGGTCATGGGCAGGTGTGCCCCCAAATTGATAAGACAACAGCGGTTACGGCCTGCCTGAGACCCAAGACCAAAAAGGAGGTGAGACAGTTCCTGGGGCTGGCTGGCTATTATAGGAGGTTTGTGCCTAATTATTTGGATGTCACCAGCCCCCTGATGGATCTCACTAAAAACAGAGCCCCGGAACCGGTCCAGTGCCATGCCAACAGGCTTTTATGCAGATGAAAGCTGCGCTATGTGGTGGGCCATTGTCACATGCTCCTGGTTTTTCTCTCCCTTTTGTTGTACAGACTGACGCATCAGACAGGAGGTTGGGAGCCGTGTTGTCCCAGGTGGTCGAGGGGGAGGAGCGCCCGGTGCTGCACATCAGCCATAAGCTTTCGGCAAGAGAGGCGAGGTACAGCACCATTGAGGAGTGTCTGGCCATCAAGTGGGTGGTCCTCACCCTTTGGTACTACCTCCTGTGATGGGCTTTCACCATTTGTTCAGACCACGCCCTGCTCCACTGGCTCCATCGCATGAAGGATACTAATGCATGGATCACCCGTTGGTATCTGACTCTTCAGCCTTTTAAGTTTGGGGTGGTCCACAGACTGGGGCCACAGATGGTTGTCACGGACTTTCTCTCCAGAAATTGGGGGGGCGAGTACTGGGCAGGCTAGACAACTCCCCGGCCTGAGTTGGGCGATAGGGGTACGTGGTAGTGGGGGCATGTTTGAGTGACGGTTTGTGAATGGAGAGGGAGATCAGGAGATGAGAACAGTAAGGATCATCACCTGTCAGTGATTGTCTAACAGCTGTTTGTCATTGCAGTGAGAGTGGAAATGGGCTTATAAGAGCGAGCCAGGTGCCAGTGAGGGGGAGAGAGTTGCACGGAGCAGAATATTCCAGCATGCAATATTTCTGTTGTGCTGAAAAACATTATTGAATGTATACACTAAAAAATGTGATTTTTGAGTCTGTGGAAGTCTGAGAAATAAAGCTCCTTTTGAGTTGGATCTCGCCATCTCCCGCTTCCTCCTTTTCCACAAAAACTAAGAACTTTGTTATACCAGGATTTTGTTTGCACAGGGTTAAAAATGACCATGGGTTAACAATTTCAAGCGTGAAATGTCATTTTGGGGTTGCATTCCCACGTTTATCTGCTATAATTTTAAATGTTGGTCTACATACTGTACATGTGTCAGACGGACATCTTTTCACCTTTTTTCCAGCATGTCATGCCATGACCGCTGATTTTAAGATGCCGAGTCCAGTTAAAAGTACTTCTTTAAAAAAATATTTGTGGTTGAGTTATAATGGTTTTAAATGCAAGAAATACTGTACTGTGTGAATGGCTTTTTAATCATTCTGTGCTGTCTGCACTCAGTTTAATGTGGTTTTGCAGTCAGGGGGCATGATTAAATGCATAATTTTTATAACATTCTTTTCTTTTAATATTTTACTGTACATAATGAACACATTACATTGACAGCTCTGTTTTTAACAATGAGTTAAATTAGTCAGCTGATATATCAAATCTGTATTTCTTGTGGACACTACCATACTTGACTGAGCAGATTCAGACTAGGCTACTCAATGAGCAAAGAGAGCTTAAAAACTATGCGCAGGGTCCTCCTCTGGAAGAGGAATTGATGGGACCTTTTCTCAGTGAGGTAAGAGCTCTGAGAATAAAACACATTACATCTTTTTAGGAATAAATAATATGACATTTCAAAATTATTTTGCTCTTATTTAGATCATAATGGAATTCAGCGATCAAATTAATGAACTGAGTAAGACGGGACATTCAAAAAACAAAAACATTTACGCCCTCCTGCGTCCTATGTTCAACCTGAGAGGCACTGAAGTGTCATGTGAGACAAGATATGTTGAAATCGTTTGTCTCTTTTGTAGGATTGGCTCTTACCTGTTTTCCTAAACCTAACCTTCTTTTATCATCAATTTAGTCACTGCAAAAGTGAAGGAAATGATAAACAAGGATAATGAGATGCATCATGGCAGAGAGCCTCTAACTTTCAGTGATTCCTGTGAATTTGAGTGTCATCAAAGACCATGTGGCAGCTCTTCAAGAGCCAGCAATGGCGACTCTGAAACACATACGAGGTACAGAATGCATTTTCTAGTCAGCCTTTTTAGCTATTTTTTAGCTAAATGTACCACATACCGTAGAGTCTTGGTTGTAAAAAGCATTAAATATGTTTGGCGTTATATCCCAGGAAACAGTTAATTGAACATACATTGACCTTTGGTGACAACTTGCTCAACCAGCAGGTTCCCCCCTCCTTCACAACCACCAAAACCAATTCTAGGTCTCTCTTTAAATCTACACCTGCATTAAAAAGCCTGTTATAGCTTTTCAGCTAAATGTAAAAAGTATACTGTAAATACTAATACTTTTCTGATAAAATAAAAAAGTTAAAAAGTTTAGCTTTATTTTTACTATTCTTACTAGTTGTTATTAAGTCTCAGTTACTGTCTAAACCCTGAAGTTATCATTAATAAAAACAATCAAGTGGTCCTAATTAAACAGTACTTGAGCTGAAATGTCACATTTAGGAATCATAACTCAAATATTCACGTTTTTTTAAACTTTGGCTTTGAGTACTACTAACTCAAAATTATCAACTACAAAACTTTGTGTGGAATACCTATAAGCCCTTGTGCTTGAATAAATTATGTTTTGTCAAGACGAGAACTTATGGAGAAATACAGTATAATTATTCTTATTAGAAAATGAGAATAGTTTTAATTCTTATGACTATTGTTGTTGTTTTGTTGTAGCTGATTGATAGTTGTAATTAGTGTGACGTCACCATTAGGGTGATTATTAGTCTTACCTCTGGTGAAGTTGGAGCCTGTTAAATTGAAGTCATTCTTCTCTACTTAATTGTAATTTACAAAATTGCAAATTTATGTGCACTAAAAAGTACTGAGTAGAATCCAATGTGCCATCTGTCTAACCTACAGTTCAGTCATTATTTCCTTTATACTGTAGAAGACATGCTATAACCCAATTTAAACACACACACACACACACACACACACACACACACACTACTGGTCAAAAGTTTTGAAACACTTAACTGAAATGTTTCTCATGATCTTAAAAATCTTTTGATCTGAAGGCGTATGCTTAAATGTTTGAAATTAGTTTTGTAGACAAAAATATAATTGTGCCACCATATTAATTTATTTCATTATAAAACTAAAATGTAATAAAAAAAAACATTTTTTAATTGATGACTTGGACCAAATAATAAATAAAGAAAAGCAGCCAATAAGTGCCCAACTGTAACGTATGCTGGAACTGCTGACAATGATGGCAATGACGAAGATGTGAAGATGAAGAACCCAAGTGCAGTTTATTTACAAACATGAACCAAAAAACCCTAACTAGAAACGTTAAACATAAAACATAGACATGAACTTGACTATAACCTGACTTGACTATGCACATACCCATTCAATACTAGACAACTACACAATGGAAAACATGAGGCTTAAATACATGGACATGGGGGGAACATAAACCAATGAACAAACAGAACCGATAACAAGATAATTAAACAATAAACCAATGAAAACATGACACATGAACATGGAGGGAAAACAGGAATCACATGACAAGGGAAACAAGAACTAAACATTTCAAAATAAAAGACATGAATCAACAGAATACACATGACATATCCCCCCCACTAAGGGGTGGCTCCTGACACCCCAACACATAAACAAAACACGTAAAACATGACATAAATTTAAAGTTCTGTAGGGAGCGATTGGGGGGGGGGGTGTTTTGAGGCGTGGGGTGGCGAGAAAGGGCGAGGGGCATGGGACCAGGGCAAAGTCCGTGGGGGGTGAAGCCATGAGAGGCTCAAGGGACGGAGCCATGGAAGTTGGAGCCTTGAGAGGCTCGAGGGGTGGAGCCATGGAACATGGTGCCCGGAAAGTAGCCGAAGACTCGAAGGGCCAGGGTGGAGCCGATGGCAGGGAGGACCAAGGCGGTGCTGGAGGCTCGGAGGAGCAAGGCGGAGCTGAGGGATCGGAAGACTGAGGTGGAGCCGGTGGGACTGAGGACCAAGGTGGAGCCGTAGGGAAGGAGGTCCCCGGTGAAGCTGACAGATCGGAGGGATGAGGCGCAGCCAGAGGATCGGAGAGTCAAAGCGGAGCCAGGTGACCAACACCAAGGAGGAGCCGGAGGGACGAGGGACCCCGGCACAGCCGACAGGCTGAAGGACCGTAATGGAGCCGAGGGAACGCCGAGCTGAGGCAATGTCGAGGGACCGACAGGCCAAGGCAAAGTCCAGGGCTCAGAGGGTACAGGCGGGATCGAAGGGCTGAAAGTTCCCCTTGCCTGCTCAGGAGAACTAAGGGTGGGTATAAGGGTGGGAACCATCTCCAGGTTCCACTGCTCAGGTGTGGCTGTGATGTGGCATGGAGCAGGCTGAGGCGTTGCTGTGACGTGGCATGGAGCAGGCTGAGGCGTTGCTGTGACGTGGAACTCTGGCTCGGCGGCGGCCGTGACGTGGAACTCTGGCTCGGCATCCGCCTCCCCCACAGTGAACGTGGAACCAATGTTCCGTAGGGCGAGGTCGATATCTTGAGCCAGGCTGAGGGAACTGCGACCGCCAGGCATCAAAAAAGAAATGGACTCATTCAGTCCAAATCTGAAACAGTCTTTGAGGGCAACCTCATTAAAGTCCACCTGGCAGGCTAGACCGCAGAACTCCTGAAGGGGTTTAAATTGCAATAACAACCGGCTATCTGTACTTTATCCCACTTATTACATGGCTACTAATGGACATAAAATATTGATTTGTGTTGCAATTATGTAATTAT
This sequence comes from Myxocyprinus asiaticus, assembly GCF_019703515.2. Taxonomy (NCBI): domain Eukaryota; kingdom Metazoa; phylum Chordata; class Actinopteri; order Cypriniformes; family Catostomidae; genus Myxocyprinus; species Myxocyprinus asiaticus. Next base: position 31,580,660 of record NC_059382.1, on the reverse strand, counting down.
GTGACAAGAAAAAAATCGCTGAATAGAAGAGTCCTGTTGGTGTTTATTTTGGAATTAATGAAGGTCTGACTGCTCATTATGCATCTTATTACAAGACTCCTTGCCAAATAAATAAACAAATGCACTTGAAACACTGATTTGAGTTAAAATTATTTTATTAGCTTATTGTAACAGTATAAGGATGCAAGGAGGAGGTGGGAACCGGCTGAACAGTCAAAGTAATATTTAATGTAAAATTAAAACATAGAGACACAAAACACAAACACACACACGGCAGTGTGACTCTCTCTCTCGAACTGCCACATCCGGCTGCCTTTATCCCTCTCCTCGGCTGATTAGCCCAATTGGAGGCCGGCCCCGCCCTCCTCCTCGTCACACTCCTCCCTCCTTTGCTTCAGGCCAGGGAACCCCGGCATATATATATATATATATATATATATATATATATATATATATATATATATATATATATATGTATATACATATATGCATAATATATAATGCCATTATTCAGTTAATTACATAGAATATTTGATTTGGTATTTTACATAAAATTTTTAAATGATCAAGAATGATATCAGATGTATTTTAAACATTTTGTAAAAATCAGATGATACCTGGGACAGGTTTATCCTGGAACGCTGCTCCAGGTAGGTGGCCATCTTACCATAGTAGTGAGGTAAGATGGACCCTTTTCTTATTTTTAAATGTTGTGTTATACAGCTAAATTAGCAAATGTTTCATGGGATCTATTTTCCCCATGATAACATACTGGATGATGCATCATCATCATCATGTGCATGCTAAACATGTATCTAAATGTGTTAAAATTGAAAAGTAAATGCACATTAATCTTTAACGGGGCTTCTTCAGCTATATCGCCCTATACGTGAAAGTACGATCATCGTGTGTATTTAGGCTGATTTTTATTTAAACAAGTTCATTATGTCATCATACTCGAACCCCCTAATGTGTGTTGCATGAAGATGACCGATTTTCTGTTTAAAGAGAGATGAACCACCACAAATATCCACTACTGAGTAATTAAGGAACTGTGTACATTGTGGACCCTGTGTGTAAAAAAACAACTCAGTTTCCCAGAATCCCTCATCTAATGCCCAACCCATTCCTGAGTTGTCCTTGTTGTTTAGATACGAGTTTGATGGTTAAGGCAGTTCGCACCGAAATTCCTTGTTTCAGTGCCAAAAAACTTTCCCATCGCAGACGTGTTTATGACGTGACGTATGATTATAACGGAACTGTCTCCGGTCACCGTCAAACGCACTTTGCACATCAGCCAAATCCACAGCCAATGCTAACTGCATGAGGCTCACCAGCTGCTTTTGGTGAGGAAGTGTGGTTAGATCTATAGTGAACTAAACACAATATTAGGCAGCTACAGCGTATTCGTATTTCCTTCGATTTGGCTTATGGACAAGGATAAATTGACGCGAAGCAATATTTTAACACGCACGCATTGCAATGGGTTGAATCTATGAAGACTGTGGATCTGAGTCAGTCTGACCGCTTGCTTTTCGTCTTTGACCCATTTGAATGGGCCAACCCGTGACGTCACTCGGCTACTCATTAATTTTTCCGAGCATGCTGCGCACAACAACATTCAGTCGCACCGGTTAGAAGCAGCCGGAATTGAGGAAGTTTCCATCCAAAGGTGCCTGTCTGGGAACTACCGCTAGAATGGGGTCTAACGGAGACCTCAACGCAAACTCCGAGTGTCTCGGCAGCACTGGGGACCCGATCCTGGACAAAGCGGTCAGTCAGTGGATTACCTGGGATAAGGTGAGAATGCAATATGTTTTTAACATTTAAAAGCTCACAGTGACAGGGATGACTGAGGTGATCATGGTTACCAAGCACTGTCAGCTGTTTTGCGTAATGTCTCTGTGAATTTCCATTGTGTTTACGTCATTTTGCAAAGATATTTTTGTCACAACCTGCCTGTGCTCATACGTTTTTAAAAAGGGCACTAGCTTAGAAATAATGTGCATGCGCTTATACTGTCATATTATTAATAATAAAAAAAGCTCGACCATCTTAAGCCATTTAACAACATTAAATTGCATTTTACTGCATTGCAGTGCCACTTCGAGTCATTAAAATGTTGGATCTTTCCCTACTGGGAGAGTAAAAGTACTTTTTACTTGCAGTCTGTTGATTTGATATTTGATTTGCAGTTTGCTGTGAAATGAATGAATGCATAAAATGAACGTTGCACTTACAGTTAAGGTCAAAATTTCATTCATTAAAACAAATTTTTTAACCACTCAACAGATTTAATATTAGAAAACTATAGTTTTGGCAAGTCGTTTAGGGCATCTACTTTGTGCTTGACACAAGTAATTTTTCCAACAATTGTTTACAGGCAGATTGTTTCACTTTTAATTGACTACATCACAATTCCAGTGAGTCAGAAGTTAACTGTGCCTTTAAGCATCTTGGAAAATTCCAGAAAATTATGTCAGTCCTTTAGACAATTAGCCAATTAGCTTCTGATAGGAGCTGTACTGAACTGGAGGTGTACCCATGGATGTATTTTAAGGCCTACCTTCAAACTCAGTGTCTTTTTGCTTGACATCATGGGAAAATCAAAAGAAATCAGCCAAGACCTCAGAAAAAATTTCCAAATGCCTGAAGGTACCACGTTCATTTGTACAAACAATAGTATGCAAGTATAAACACCATGGGACCACGCAGTCATCATACCACTCAGGAAGGAGACACATTCTGTCTCCTAGAGATGAACGTAGTTTGGTGCGAAAAATGTGAATCAGTCCCAGAACAACAGCAAAGGACCTTGTGAAGATGCTGGAGAAAACAGGAAGGAAACTATAATATCCACAGTAAAACGAGTCCTATATCGACATAACCTGAAAGGCTGCTCAGCAAGGAAGAAGCCACTGCTCCAAAACCAGCATAAAAAAAGCCAGACTACTGTTTGCAAGTGCACAATGGGGGCAAAGATCTTTTGGAAAAATGTCCTCTGGTCTAATGAAACAAAAATTGAACTGTTTGGCCATAATGACCATTGTTATGTTTGGAGGAAAAAGGGTGAGGCTTGCAAGCCGAAGAACCCCATCCCAACCGTGAAGCATGGGGGTGGCAGCATCATGTTGTGGGGGTGCTTTGCTGCAGGAGGAACTGGTGCACTTCACAAAACAGAAGGCATCATGAGGAAGGAAAATTATGCGGATATATTGAAGCAACATCTCAAGACATCAGCCTGGAAGTTAAAGCTTGGTCGCAAATGGGTCTTCCAAATGGACAATGACCCCACACATACCTCCAAAATTGTGGCAAAATGGCTTAAGGACAACAAATTCAAGGGATTGGAGTGGCCATCACAAAGCCCTGACCTCAATCCGATAGAAAATTTGTGGGCAGAACTGAAAAAGCGAAGGAGGCCTACAAACCTGACTCAGTTGCACCAGTTCTTTCTTGAGGAATGGGCAAAAATTACAGCAACTTATTGTGAGAAACTTATGGAAGGCTACCCAAAACGTTTGACCCAATTTAAAGGCAATGATACCAAATACTAACAAAGTGTATGTAAACTTCTGACCCACTGGGACTGTGATGAAAGAAATAAAAGCTGAAATAAATAATTCTCTCTACTATTATTCTGACATTTCACATTCTTAAAATAATGTAGGGATCCTAACTGACCCAAGACAGGGAATGTTTTCTATGATTAAATGTTGGGAATTGTGAAAAACTGAGTTAAATGTATTTGGCTAAGGTGTATGTAAACTTCTGACTTCAACTGTATATAGCGCTTTTCTGATACTACACTTAAAGTGCTTTACATAGTGAACAGGTGACTCTCCTCAACCACCACCAGTGTGCAGCATCCACCTGGATGATGCGACGGCAGCCATAATGCACCACAGCTAGGAATGTGCACGGTTACCATATTTAACGTTCGGTTAACCACGAGGTTTCATGAATGGTTAATCGTTTTTTCGTCTGGAGTCGGGACATGGGAATAAAGAATGTTTATTGTAATGGAATTTCCTTAACCACTACTCAAAATAGCAGCAAATAAAGTGCATAGTGAGCTATGAGTCTAAATAGCACAATACATACATCTTCAAATTATAAAATCTTGCATCAAAGCCAAACAAAAATAATCAAACCGTCACTGCCAGTAAATGCGCTATGCACGGGCAGGTTCACGCATCCGTGAGGCAGCGAATGCAACTCTTCTCATGTGCGTGGAGTTACACTGCTGCTGTTAAATAGCCTCTTCTGGGTGCTTTGATTTTTAAATGGTTTAAAAGAAAATTACATTGAATTTGTCTAATCATTGTACTAAATATGCACACCAGAGCAAAAGGGAAAAAACACTATTTATCAGTCGCTGAAACATTGCTCAGTGCATGTGTCAGGATCACTTTTCTATGATAGAGAAACCGCGCAGATGCACATAAAAGCATGATTGATCAGCCCTAACTCATCCTATACTTGAAAAATGGACCCAAACCCATCCGGAAAACATGACGGTTTGTCGGAGCTCGTCAAGATCGGGTCAGGTTGCAAACCTGTATTGCACGTGTAACCGAATAGTGATTTTGCTATTCAAAAAGTGGCTCGTCGAATGGTTAACCGAACGTCGACTATCCGTGCACATCCCTAGCCAGAACGCTCACCACACACCAGCTGTTGGTGGAGAGGAGAGAGTAGAGCAATAGAGCCAATTCAAGGATGGGGATTATTAGGAGGCCATGATTGAAAAGGGCCAGTGGGGGAATTTGGCCAGGATACCAGGGTTACACCCTTAGTCTTACGAGAAGTGCCGGGGATTTTATTGACTATAGAGGGTCAGGACCTCGGTTTAACATCTCATCCGAAGGACGGTGCCTTTTTACAGTATAGTGTCCCTGACACTATACTGGGGTGTTAGGACCCACACAGACCACAGGGTGAGCACGCTCTGCTGGCCTCCCTAACACCTCTTCCAGCAGCAACCTTAGTTTTTCCCAGGAGAGGTCTCCCATCCAGGCACTGACCAGGCTCAACCATGCTTGGCTTCAGTGGGTAACAAGTCTAGAGCTACAAGGTGATATTGACCCTTCGGCATTAAAGACCCTGTGAAATCAACATGAAAGTTTTGCTGCTTTTAGTCCATATCTATTAGCTTTAGGGTCATCTATATGCCAGTGAACTTCTAAAGATATAAGCATTTAAGTTCTGCAGTCTCACTCTTCCTGCTAGAAAGACACAGTCAAATCATGACGTCAAACTGCACTAGAGAAACTTTGTTTAATCAAATGCATTCTAGAACAAGGAGGCACCCACACCCTTAATCTGCTTGCCGCACATGGCTGTGTTCTCACACTGCGCTGATGGTTCCTTCGCAGGGCACTTCAAAGGGAGCGCAATCCATGTTGCGGGGGTCTTTCCAAACATAATTTCCAATAATAATCACTGTAGAAGTTCAGCCCCCTGAAGCCCTCAGAGTCGAGGATAATTGTCTTTGAAGGGAATAGGGCAGAGGGACTATCTCTTCTGATTGGAACGCATTCACGTGAATTAGACACAATGAAAGGTCTGGAGTTTATATTAAATGCAGCCGTTTTTCAGAGGTTTTTTAGGATGTACATCACGAGTATGTTTTCTTTGCTCTTTCTGTTTAGTGTAGTGTGATATGTTGTAATGTTTTGTTCGCTTGTTTCTGATTCATCATCATGACTTGCACAACAGCTCCTGCCTCATCATAAGTGAAGTCCACGATGAGCTGTCTTTGTTTGTGGGCTGGTTATACTGGATAGTAATGGTCAGTTTGATCATTGCTGGACTAGGTTGAGATCGCTCAGTTTCTGTACATTTTCACTCTCTAACAGCAGCATGGTGGACAGAGGAATGTGTGTGTGGGACTGTGCTTATTGGCTTTTTTAGAAAATGGCATGAGCTGTTCAAAAAGTCCCGCCCCAACTTCATGTTTCAGTAGGAAATGCATCAACAGTGTAAAGTAAGCTGTGCATTTCAAGGCACTTAAAACCTTGATGTTGAGTTGGGAAGCATATGTAAACTTAATAAGAATAGAATCATCTGTTAAAAGTTTATTTACGTACATCTAATTTATATAGGGCTAAATTTAAATATTCTGACTGCAACAAAGTTGGGACTCCAAATGATTAAGTACTGTGATCTCTTGGAATTTCTGAACTATGGCATTTTTGTTATGAAAATATATACATTTAGAAACTATAAATACAAAATATAAAAACTTTGAAACTACCATAGTTGTAACAAAAGCTAATTATATTCCATCAATCCCATTATTGTTATATTTAATAGAAGTATTTAAATAATACAATAATATTTAGGATGAATGTATCACATTTCTGCAGTTAGTGCTGCTGAAGTATAGGTGGTGATGTGTGGATTGAAAAGCCTTCTAATGTACCGAATGGACCCTTTTCACAGTCCTGTGATGACACGTTTCTGCCTTATTTAGCGGCCTAAATCTAGCAAACCTTTTTATATTTGCAATTTTTTAATTATTTAGTAGAGGTCGGCCAATAGAAGGTCTTGCTGATATGATAATTAAGGTGGGAAAACAGACTGATAGCCGATTAATCGGCCGTTGGTTTTAAAAATGTATAATATGAATGAAAACTTTCCACTCAATGTAAAATAGTGCTGAACTTCAGTAAGTATTGCTTTCCATGGTGATACTTTAAGAAATGTCTCCCACACTGGTACCCTTTTCAATGCCTTTGCCATCTGAAATGAATGAAAATATTAATGAAAATATTAATGAAAATATTGCAGGTCAAATGTGTTTGTAGTTAAGCAGTAAACATTGTCTTACAAAGCCAAGTAGCGACTGAATGCTTCATCACTACTGACGATATTTATTATATTATTTTATTTTCATATTAAATCTATAAATGATGTACAAGAAAAAGGGGATAGAAATAAAATAATCTCAAGTCTTGTCTTTTTAAAGGTAATTTTAGAATGTCATTGTCTGTAGTAAATGTGCCCTCACTTGAACACATTGTATTACATAACAATTATTTCAGATGGATATATTTGGCCGTGCTCTTAAGTTTTTTTGTACATAACTATATCATACAATTAGGAAGTTTGGACTGAATTTCGTTTTGTCAGAAGGGAGAAAAGTTTGGGAAACTTTGTAGTCAAAAAACTATCAAATGGAAAACTATAAAACTGTTCCTGTCTGCATGCATTCACACAAGGTGTGCTTGCGCTTGGACTTCTGAAGCAGACGAACGCCCAAGCAAAAACAAAAACTATAAGGTTGGAATTAATGATGGATTTACTAATGATAATTAACTTATAAATTCACTTACAAACATTACTTCTTAAGAGCACTCATGTTTATAATCTCACTGGAACAAATTGGACGCCCTCAACCCTGGTATTATGTGGAACGGTAAGCAGTTTCCATCCTTGACTTAACATTAGCTGTTCGAATGGTTAGAACAATGTCCATTTTCGCATCCTCTCCACCTTGTCGGCATCGCAATTCTCCAGTGCAGCGATTAGTTATAAAACAAATTCATTAAAAACCACCTTTGGCTGTCATGAATGACTGATTTATCATACCATGACAATAATAATAACGTGTATTGTAGACATACCTAGGCTTTTGTCGATGTTTGAAACGTCCATCTCTATAAATAGCCTAGTTACTTTGCACAACAAACTCCATGTGGAATCATTGTTTTGTATTTAACATCTAGAGGGCGCAGTTGTACTGTAGAAACAAGGAGTTCAGAATGTAGAACCCTCCAGCGCCGGCCACTTTCCCATTCACTCCCCTTCAGCGTTATCGAGGTTTACCCTGCAATCTTTTACTTCTGCATTTCAAAACCCGAAAGTGTGAAAAGGGTCCATATCTGTGTGCACATTTTCTCCAGTTTTCCTTGTTAGTGCTGTTTAGAATGACGGGCTAATAAATACAGTTTTAAAATAGTTTAATTGCTGGGACATTTGGGGTTTTCATAGGGGTTTCACATCAGGTAATTCTGTACCAAATATAAACAGGTTCTCGCAGTGCTGCGCTGTTGAAACTGGTCTGTGAGTAAACACACCTGCTTTGCGATGCTCTGTCCATTGAGCCATACTGATAATTGGTCAAGGTATCGAATAGTGCTGTTTTCTTTTGCTTTTGGGCCATTTAAAATTTGATGTTTCTCATACACAACAGAAAACAGCAGCACAGAATTAAAGACAGTGCAACCATTTTGTTGCAGTCTGAAGCCCTGGGATCCCCTTTAAACGTTTCACCGTCGGGTGGGGGGGCATCAGCGGTTTCTGGCGGGGCACAAGGAAAATTTATACGCACACTTTTGGTGGAAAATGATGGCATGCTGTTAGGGGTGTAACAATACACTCAGCTCACGATTCGATACGTATCACGATACTGGGTTCACGATACGATACGATACATATCACGATATTTTGAACAAAATTAAAAAATGAAACTGAAATTCAAATAACAGATTTATTTCCAAAACATTAACAATTTTCAATAACTCTCTTTGTTGTACATACAACTTAAAGAATTTACAATATTTCAAGATTTTATTTAACCTTCTGTATGTAAATTAACAATTCACAGTGAGGTGTGTCACTGAACAATAAAACTGAATTTTAACATGAAATTAGAATTAAGATAGCTGAAACCTAAGAGATAAATTCATAAAGCAGTAAAAGTGAAAAGAAAAAAAAAAAAAAAAAAACATTAAAATAAATAGTGTTTTGTTCAAGTAAGTTCAACGCAACACAAACAGCTTTTGAGTTTGTTTAGGTTACTTACAGGTTTTTTTTTGCCAAAAAAACAGCATATCTACATTTTCAGGCAGAAGCTGGGATCTTTGTGCATTTACAGTATCCCCTGTTGTAGAAAAAACATGTTCACTGGGAGCAGAAGTTGCTGGAACTGTGAGGTAAGCCTTGGCAAGAGGGGAAAGAAGTGGGTACATTTAAGCATTTTCTTTCCACCATTTCAGTGGACAGCTAGTGAGGGGAATAGAAGTGTCCTTTTTGTACATGTCAATCTCTACTTCGATCCTACTTTTGGACTGGGTGACTGCTGGTTCAGCAAAAGTTGCACCAAGGAGATCTTCCAGTGCTGTCTTTTTGCTAGGTGGCTGTTCTTGCTCAACTCTGTGTGCTGTATCTCTCTGATCTGCTGCATCAGTGGGATCTCCATCACTGGCACCTCCCTCCCTCTTTTCTGTTTTCTCCACAGTGCCAGCCTTAAAAAAATAATAAAATAAATAATTAAGGTATAGTATAGTTTGTTACACACACATAAAGGTCTGCACAAAGTACACAAACATGCAAATGGAGTGACAAACAAACACACAAATGCAAATACACAGATTCTCACACAATTATTAATGCAGACATACCTGCTGTAACTGGTTTGATTTGTTCTTCAACCAGTGGAAAACCTCTTCATGTTGTTCAGGGAGTAAGTGGGGCTACGATTGAAATCTGGGGTCCAAGGCAGTACTCTCTAGCAGATAATCCTGTTCCTCTGTGTATCTGCTTGAGAGGTTTTGCAGGATGGCTGTCTTCATGCTAGCTATAGTTGTAGAGTCTTTCTCATCCAGTGACATGCGCTGTTCGATCATGGATTTCAAGGGCACAGTGAGTGACATGGTGGCGCTCTTTTCATCAGACAGGACAGTGGTGGCTTTTGTTAGCGGTTTAAGAAGGTTTACTATTTCTTCGGCATCACTGATGTTGGCGCTATCCAGAGTATCGAGTTGACGGGCATTTTTGCGCACCTCTGTGCTCGAGGGCTGCCGTTATAGCCGCTTGTTGCTCGAGATAGCGTTCTAGCATTTCCATTGAGCTGTTCCATCGTGTAACATCATCCATGATAAGCTTATGTGATGGGATCTCAAGCATAATTTGCATTGCCGCATGCACAGCTGTTGCTGTGGCACTGCGGTGAAAGAAAGCCACGACTTTTCTCATGTGACCAAGCAAGCGACTGACGTGGGGAACATGCAATCCTGCTTGTGAAGCAAGATTCAATGTGTGCGCAAAACACTTAATATGAGGTGACAACCCGGCTTCTCTCACTGCCACCTCCATGTTGCGTGCATTGTCTGTAACGACACCAATGCTATGAGCAGCCCTTTCAAGCTCCCACTTTTGTATAGCCGCTTTTAAAACTTCGGCTATGTTTGTACCAGTGTGTGACTCAAAAAGCGGGCGAGTCTGAAGCACAAAACTTTTAATTTCCCACTCTGTGGTGATAACATGTGCCGTGACTGTAATGTAGCTCTGAACAGCCCTCGAAGTCCACCCGTCAGTTGTTATCACCACACTCTCTGCCTTTTTCAGACCATCTATCACATTTGCTTTAACTTCGTTGTACAGGGCTGGAATTACCTCCTGACTGAAGTGCGGGCGTGACGGAATATGGTACCTGGGCTCCAGTACCTTAAACAATTTGCGAAATCCAACATTGTCGACAACAGAGAATGGTCTCATGTCTTTTGCGATTTAAAAACTCCGATGCACCTGGTTATTTCTTGAGCTTTTGCACTTGACTGAGACCACGTTGAAGCAAAACTACGTTGTATATGATACATATCGTAACATTTTTGCATCGCGATATATCGTTACACCCCTACATACTGTCCAAAACTGATTTGTTTACAATTTTGAATTATATTAGCCAGCTAGATAACATTACCTTGATAAGTTGACCATTGGCAAATGACCATTCTGTCAGTTGCCCAAAACACTCTCATGCTGGCCCTGTGCCTTTGTTCATTCTTATTGTTGAGTGCTGCTGAATAATTATCATATTCATGTACCATGGTATTTACTTGGTACTCTAGGATACTTCAAAGAAACTATGGTACTACTGATATAGTGCAGACTGTCCAAAAACATGGTATTGCCAATGGTGCATGTCCAAGAAAACACATTTTCCTGATGTAAATAAGTAAGCTAACGTGTCATATTCTGATACCTGAAGGCAGCCAAAGAGCATTGCTAGGGTGACCAGCCCCTCTCTCTATGGGTCAGAAGTGCTGAAGAACTGTAGAGAGAGACTTAAAATGTCAAAAGAGGCATATGCTTTTAATATTAGATAAGTGGTAGGCCATGTCATCTCCGAGTGATCCACAGCGAAATCAGATACAGTAGGTCAACTTTCTTTTAATGGCCACATGTGAGCTCTTTTTCCGGGTGAAATATTCACGGTGGGGTGCCAAAAGCGAGTTGTGAAGCAAGTTGTTTTCAGCTGTACAGGATGTATTACAGTGAAGAGGAATGCATATTTTATATACTGAACCCCCCCAAACCTCAAACCTAAACCTAACCTTCAGTGGAGGAAAAATATAACATTAGAGGGACAAATGCAACCTACTAATCGTGCTTGTCACTGGTTATGCAAACGCGAGTACTTCCTAGTTTCATCGTGGGATCCGAACCGGGTCTCCCAGGCTGCTGACACAACGTGCTTCTGGTCGCACCACAACAAAGGAAGGTAAACATGCTTGAGCTGATGCAAAAATGCCTGATGGGAGATGTTGCTTGTCAGTAAGTCAGTATAGTGTGTCCAATCCAAGAGTGCTGGAACGTTTGGAAACAACGTGCTGACTTCCTGTGGGATCGTGTTGATCTAGCTAATTTTGGTGCTTTCAATTTACAAACCATTTTGTGTATAGTAAGATTATGTAAGGTGCTGTTTTTTTTTTTTACATTTTGCCTCTACTGTTTGCAGCCCTTCAAAGATCTGGCTGACCTCCTCCAGTAAATGTCAAATTCAGCCAGCACTGAAAGACGGTCGTATATAGTATTGCACTACAGATCAACCAGCTGTCAGACTGGCAGTGGAAAGTGGCACTTTACCCTTGCTGGTGTGGTCAAGTTGATATACTTTTTGTGATTGTATATGTAATGCTATTTCGACATACTTTGTTCACATATTTGAGTGGCTCTGATAGCTTAAATATTGGGATTAATCTGAAGTCTGTTGTATCTAGGCCACAGAGATAAGCTCTCACCAACAGAAAAAAAATAATTATTTGTTTTTCATCCTGACTATTGAAAAAAATCTAGGCTATGGTTAGATGCATTACCACCGACTCAGCAGATCTTGGCATACTAAAGCAGATGGCAGGAAGAGTGCCCAGTGATGCCCTCTTTAGGTGACTTTTTCTATGTCAGGGCTTGTATTGATATTTGTATCTGATCAATAACTCCACATTTGCTTTGCACACTGCATCCCAGAATACTGTTTGAACTTAGAAGTCCCTCCAAATATGATTTTGGCCATATCCAGAATAGAATATTTGCTTATTACATTGTCAATACTGCAGAGTATTGAGTGAAAAAGTAGACATTGTTCCACAATGCAAATGTTTCTAGCAGTAGCATGTAAATTGTTATCACATGAACTCATCAAGTTGTTTGTGGAATTCAGCGAGTTGCGTCCAGTTATCATTTTTGAAGATAAAAATGGTTGGGCTGTTTTTTATTTTATTTTATTTTACATTTTAATGTAAAAATGTCTTTACTTTTGGCTGACTGTTTGAATAAAGTAATACATTTTTTTATTTTATTTTATTTTTTTCCAGTTCATTCATCACAGTGGAAATAGACAGTCATGTCAAGCACAATGCATTTTTGGATACAGTGCATACTGAGTATACTGTTGTATTCTGCACATTTTAGCAAATGTAGTAGGTTCATAAAGAAAATGTCCATAATGTGTACATTATATATACCATATACTAGGACTGGGAATTGCCACGGACCTCCCAATTCAATATAGCCTAACACCAATATTTAATGGTAGAATCGATCTGTAAGTACTGTAAATTGATGTTACAATATATATTTTTAGAAATAATTGTTTTTCATTGAAGAACAGTGTCTGTCATTATTTGTCTGTCTGGAATACAGAATTTGCAGGTAAAATGTAGGGATGTGGAAAACTACAATGTTTCATAAACAACTAGCATTCTCTGAGCTATTAGTCGACTAGTCAGTATTAATAAAACCCATATATGGCTGCATTATGTCCATGTGACCCCGACCAGACACATTTCATAGGGATAAATAGATGCTAAACACAGGGTAATTAACAGATATTTAAAAATAAATGTTAAAAAATCTCTGATTGCACAAAACTATCAAGGTAAGAAACAAGAAAGGCTCCAATACAGAGCGGCACAGTGTGCATTCCGGACACAGAACGACTCACTTTAGTGTAGCAGGAGTGCTTTAAGTCACATGACGATCCTCGCTCTGCTTTTAAAAGTGCTTCAGTGTTAAAGTATATTAATACTGCAGGAATGCAACTTGTAGTTCACGGCATCCAACAGTTTGATGAGCCTTTTTTTTGCAATATTTTGTTAAGGTAGTGTCAAACAGAATCTGCAGAATGATTACTGAATATTACTCTCCACACAAACCCTATTATGCATAATAACAGGAACATTACCCACAGTGTAGGATTTGACGTCCGACTGCAACTGTCTTGAAATGTATAATTGAATGAGGTGTCAGTTTGTGCACAACAGCGGTGCTTTGATGGCTGTAGCAGTTTAGCCATTTACCCCTTGCATTAATGGACTAAACGTAAAGAATCAAAGAAGACAAAACTTCTTGGTGAGAAAACCAGATCGTGTGGAACCCAACACAAATATAGCTTCCAATATCTATTATTAGCATATTTAGCTAAATGTGTAATTTATTTAATTAATTTTTACCCCACCCATATGTTATACTGCAGAAATTGTAGGATTTAATATGTTTGGTGTTCCAAACATTTTAAACATCCACCATTTACTACACATGTAAACTGTGGTGTGTTTTTGTCATTAGAATCGTCAAACACGGGAGCAGATTGAGACTCTGGTGCGAGAGGGCCGTGTGGTGGAGCTGAAGAGGAGGTTGTGCTCCAGGATGACGTTTGGAACAGCTGGCCTAAGAGCCGCCATGGGGGCGGGATTTGCTCGCATCAACGACCTGACTATCATTCAGTCTACCCAGGTAAGCCCAGGTAATAGCATGCAGATGAGATGTCAATAATTACTCCTCAACATGAAAATGTGAGAATAAAGGTAGAAGCATTTGATTCAGTTCAGACCAAGAAGTATATTCCCCTTGAACACCTGAGTGGATGCAGGCAGGTGCGCTGGACTCAGGCAGCATTAATTTTCATAGTTTTTAATTTTTAGTCATAATTTTTGTCTTTTACTCTGACTAAAATGTTATAACATTTTTGTTGTCAAAAATAGCACAATAAGTTTATGATTATATGCATAATTACAAAAACATGTATAAAACTGTTATTGGCCAAACTTTAACCAAATAGTGACAAAAGATTTTCCGTCAGTCATTTCATTTGACGAGATTAACACTAGACACAGGTAACAGTACAGAGAAAAGAGAAGTCCCATCCACTGCTATAGCTTGCAGAAATCCCACAACCTTAGTGAGGCATTGTCCAACATTTGATGATTGACTGTTACCACTGGCAAATATTTAGAAGAGGCTGTTGTGTAAAGTAATATCGATCAATGTTCAAACCTGCTTTCCTTAAAGGGAGAGTTCACCCAAAAATTTAAATTCTCTCATCATTTTCTCAGCCTCATGCCATCCCAGATGTGTATGACTTTCTTTTTTCTGCTGAACACAAACACAGATTTTTAGAAGAATATCTCCATATGTGTATGGTGATCAGCACTTTAAAGCTCCAAAAAGCACAGACAATCGTAAACACAAAAGTAATCCATTGGCCAATTATAGGGTTATAAAACAATCAATATTTTCACTTTTAAAGCCACATTTTGTATTATCTAAATGATTTACTTGTCTGTTGCCACAATATTATGTATTGTATTTGAATTATCTGAATTATAATATTTATTAGGACTATATATTATATTTATAATTATTTTAATTATTGTAAAAACACCTTTGGGGGCCTTTCGCAGTAAATATTGGTATGCAGTTAATTGCAATTAAAGGGTATGTTCACCTAAAAATGAAAGTTCTCTCATCATTTACTCACCCTCATGCCATCCCAGATGTTTATGACTTTCTTTCTTCTGCAGAACACAAACGAAGATTTTTAGAAGAATATCTCAGATCTGTAGGTCCATTAATTTAAGTGAATGCAGGCCAGGCTTTTAAAGCGCCAAAAAGCTGATCAAGTCAGCATAAACCTAATACATCAAACTCCAGTGGTTAAATCAATGTCTTCTGAAGTGATCCAGTTGGTTTTGTAACTCCTTTTTCACTGTACACCTTGACAGCAGTCTCCGTGGAGATCATGATTTCAAGCTTGATTACAATTCCTATAATGTTCTGTGCATGTATCAAGCACTGGGAAGTGTAATCCATCTTGAAATCATGATCACCAAGGAGACTGCAATGGGAAAGGAGTTATATATATTGGCCTGTTCTCAACCAAAACCAGCCGGATCACTTCAGAAGATATTGATTAAATCACTGGAGTTTGATGGATTATGTTTATGCTAAATTGATCTGAGCTTCAAAGGCCTGGCCACCATTCACTTGTACTGAATAGACCTACAGAGCTGAATTTTTCTTCTAAAAATCTTTGTTTGTGTTCTGCAGAAGAAAGAAAGTCATTCACATCTTGGATGGCCAGAGTAAATGATGAGAGAATTTTCACTTTTGGGTGAACTATCCCTTTAATTCTATTTGCACTTAACAGGGAATCAAATGAAATACAATTCACGTAGATTCTATTCACTTAATTTTAAAGCAGAGTTCTAGAATAAATGAAGTGTTTTCGGTTCCGGCAGAACTGACTAATGCAGCATAACTATAGGTTGAGGGACAAATGAGGTGTATGCCTGGCTGAAGAGATGAGTCTTTAGTGTAGACTTAAACTGAGAGATTGTGTCTGAGTCCCGAACCATGCTAGGAAGGCTGTTCCAGAGTTTGGTTGCCGAATAGGAAAATGATCTCTCTCCTTTTATGTGTTTTGATATTCTAGGTACAATCAACAGGACAGAATTTTGCTATTGTAGTTAACCTGATGGATTATAGCACGATCAGAGGTCACTTCAGTACTGAGGGGCTAGACCATGCAAAATTCGGTGTACAAACAAAACCTAACAGGCAGCCAATGTAGTGCTGATACAGTTTTTTTTACTCCACTAACTTGGAGAATTGGGAAATTTCACCAGGTCTCAAGGAAATATAAAGCTAAGTATCATCAGCATAACTGAAAACTAATTCCATGATTCCTGATTGTTGGGGAATACAGCTTAACCCAGAAAAGAGACTGTTATGAGTAAAAATCCAGGGTCAAGGTTACAATGAATTGAATTGACAGAGTTTACTGAAGACAAAGTGTTTTCCATTCTCCACAATTCTAATGGCAAAAGTCAGCAAGAAATTTTACAGATGAGTTCAGGGAGCGAGCTAACTTACAGTAAAATACAGAAATACTAAGATTTAATAGGCAGATGCTAAATTAGTTTACGTCACAGATTTTCTAACATTCTCCAGACATGGTATTCATCCGACTGCATGACAACAGTTCTAATTAAGACATAATATTCATTATAATTACCATAACTAAATCTAGCACTTGGTTGGGTTTTATGAGTTGTGGGGCCTCTTTTCTCATGATGTCCATGAAATATCACTTTTTTTGGAAGCTGATTGGCTATAAGGCACCCTATTAACAAAAACATAGTCACATGCCCATGAAGGAAGTGATTGTTAGACAGAACAAACAGGTCTTATTTATACTAACATTTATCAAAGGCAACATGGCACCCAGACCTATCTGGAATGCATGTCCTGCAATGAGACGTGGAAAACATAGAGAAACAGAACAGAACCAAATTCTATCTAAAGCTTCCACTTATAATTAAATCTATATGTAAATCAAACATACTGTATAATATAGAGTGATTCACAGTGATTAAAGGAGCTAGAAAGTGTTAAACAGATTAACAATAATGTTTCAGGGGCTTTCTATGAAAGTTATCTTACAGTCACTGAACATTATAGCATGGCCTTCTTTTTACCCACATGGCTCACAAGACACACAAACACTTAAATATCTTACACTGCTTGTATGAATGTGCTACAAAAAAGTTTATAAAATACACAATAATATTAAGATGAAATAAATTAGATGAAATCAATGATTAATAAACTTGGGAATATAAAGAGTATTACATCAGTGCATATCTATCTCATGATGAATCCAGACTAAATGAAAAGTCTTTCACTTCTCAAAGATTAAATATACACATCCCTCGCAACATAATTATTATGACAGTGTAATATAAAATCATTAATAAGTAGGATTACTATTAATTTGATCAAATATATCAACCAGGCCCAAACAACCGAGAAATGCACAACAAATAAAAGCGTTGCGGTCCAAAAATAAACTCCTTCATGATAATGTCTCACAAGGGAACCATATAAAAGGAGAAAAGCAGAGGACCTCATACTGAGCCCTGTGGCACTCCATGCTTAACTTTATCTCACAATTCCTTGTTGTAGATTTATCATCATATCTATCAAGTATATTGCTTAAATATGTGTTCCCATATACAGATGATGGGCCCTATTTTAAGAGCGCTATGCCTTAAGCGCAGTGCTATGTGATACGTCATATGCGTAAAGTCAGTGTGCATGGCCATGAAGTTTTCATATTTTTGTGCGAACATGCGCTAAGTCTAGGCACAAGTGGGTTAGCGTGCAACGTGCTAATGGGCTGGGTCAAGTGCAATGCAATTCTGAGGTTCTTCTCCAGTTATTGCACCATCTGCATCTTGTTATATGTTCCATTTCCTGTCAATGGAAGATACTGATACAAATGAAAAATTTATAAGAATTTGGTAGTGAAAATGGGCCGTATGCAATGGATCCCCTGCTCTGTTACTATTGTCACCTGTGCTGCTCCGGATCATGATGTATGTGTTGGATGTGTTGTATATTGTATATGTTCTCTATCTGCCTCTTTGTGACTATTGGCTCTTGTCCTGCTCCCCTGTGTCTCACCTGCTTGAAATATGCTTTGCTTCTCTCCCATTGTTGATTGTTTTCTTATTGTATATTTGTTCTGTTTTCTTGTTATATCTTTAATGTTTAATTTCTGTACAGCATCCTTGAGTTTTGGAAAGGAGCTATAAAAAAATAAACATTATTATTCATATTGATCTACTGACACACAAATCATGGCTAGTAAAAACAGTAATCAATAGCTCTTTGATATTATCTGCTGGTGGAATTCCCAAACAGCGAATGCTGGAACTGAGTTTATACTTTGCACTGAGAATAGACGTGGTTCACAAACTTTTAGTGCAATGACCCATTTCTCAGGAAAATAGCAATTTGCGCTTTGTGGCACTGCATTAACATACAATACACCCACAGTTTGTACGCATACACCCTCAGATAGCATAACTCCTCCCATCCACACCCACTTGGACTTTGCGCTGGCACAACATTCGCGCTTAGAATTAGCGCTGTCATGAAAGTTGGATAAGATGTAGCACATGGTCATTGCACGTAGTGCTTCACCTAGTGCGGTCATGAAAATAGAGCCCCATATCTCTCTCATTGTTTACAGTAGTCTTGGTAAATAACAATGCATTATAATATTTATGATCACTAGTCCAGCACTTATCAGTGTAGTAAATGAATGGAACAAACCAGGCAGTGCCACCTACTCGACTATAACCAGTACAAACTTATTAATGAATGGAGAGCCCCATTCCATCAAACATCTACTCACCAGATTAAAGCCAAAATATACTGATTTATACAACTTGCATTATGATTCAAGTCTTGCTCCTTTGTGACTTTAGACTTAATAGAATATGACAAGTATTTGGCCAAATCTATGAATACTCTAGATATTTTATTTTTTTAAAGTGTCCAGTTCTGTTATGTCAATAACATAGCCTGTCCCTCATTGTCCTTGTAGGGGATGTACAAATACTTAGCCAAATATTTCCCTGACCTAAACACAAGAGGACTGGTAGTTGGATATGACACTCGTGCCCAAGCAAGCAGTGGCTGCACCAGTGAACGGTAAGATTGTCCTCTCTGCTATGAGAACTCTGTCTGCAAAATGCAAAAATACTCTCTCAAAGTGTCCAGCATCTAAAAGACAGAAATATTTTGTTTTGTCGTATGTTCCATAAAAACATGAATTGCTAATTGTTATTGTTAGGATTCTTAAATTTGGGATTTAGAATCATATTTTTTCTGTTATCTCTTGCCATCAGTCTGCTATATTTTTTGCATTGAAGAGCAGAATTCATTTAGTTGCAATAAAACATTTAGGCCCTGTTTACTAAAGGTTTGCATGTATAAAACACGTGCAAACTTAAAAGCACACAAAAAAGGGCTGATAAATTAATATGTCATTTAGAGCCGTGCCTCCAGATGTGCAAAATAAAAGAGTGGTGTAGCAAAGTGATGTATCAAGCCTGAAAGTCATTTCACAAACAGAAACTGATTTGCGCTGTGCAAAATGATGTCATTGGGGCAAAACAGAGACTTTGAGAACAGAGAATACTGTACATAGAACACCCATTGATGACACGCATTAATGGTATATTAAATTATTTCTCAAGAAAAAAATTCTTTATTTGGTTATTTTAGAACCCAAAATCATAACTGATAACATACTGATTATCATTAAACTCCTATAACTCTAAGATAAAAACAGCCTACTAACAATTTATGCCTGAAGTATTTCAATGTTTTAAACATTGTTTTTAACTGGCAAAATATAAGTGGTGGTTCCCTCCAGTGCTTAATCGAAGTGGGTGGGACAGTACGCTCCAGTATGCCGAATAAGTGTCTTGGTCTCACAGTGAAATCAGAAACAGTAGTATGATTTTTCTTTTGCTGAAATTGGTGTGTGCTTATCAAAATGCGAAATGCTGACTCCAGTAGCCAAAGTGGTAAGTGGTGTTGGGCAAATGTGTGCTCCATTTTCTGGGTAAAATGTCCACAGAGGGGTGCCAAAAGAGAGTTGTTTTCAGCTGTACAGGCTGTAATACAGTAAAGACAAATGTATATTTAATAAACTGTACCCCTAACCCAAACCCCAAACTTAAACCTAACCATCAGTGGAGTAAATTATGCGAATGCGAATACTTCCTGGTTTTAACCCAGGATCCGAAACCAGATCTTCTACTCTGCTGATGCAATGGCTTCCGGTGACACCACAGAGGAAGGTAAACACGCTGGAGCTGATGCAAAGATGTCCGATCTATGATGGGAGATGGCGCTTGTTGGTAATTTGGCATTATATGGCTGATCCTAGTGTACCGGAACTCTCGTATACTACAGGTGCATCTCAATAAATTAGAATGTCGAGGAAAAGTTCATTTATTTCAGTAATTCAACTCAAATTGTGAAACTCGTGCATTAAATAAATTCAGTGCACACAGACTGAAGTAGTTTAAGTCTTTGGTTCTTTTAATTGTGATGATTTTGGCTCACATTTAACAAAAACCCACCAATTCACTATCTCAAAAAATTAAAATACATCATAAGACCAATAAAAAAAAAAAAGATTTTTGTGAATTGTTGGCCTTCTGGAAAGTATGTTCATTTACTGTATATGTACTCAATACTTGGTAGGGGCTCCTTTTGCTTTAATTACTGCCTCAATTTGGCGTGGCATGGAGGTGATCAGTTTGTGGCACTGCTGAGGTGGTATGGAAGCCCAGGTTTCTTTGACAGTGGCCTTCAGCTCATCTGCATTTTTTGGTCTCTTGTTTCTCATTTTCCTCTTGACAATACCCCATAGATTCTCCATGGGGTTCAGGTCTGGTGAGTTTGCTGGCCAGTCAAGCACACCAACACCATGGTCATTTAACCAACTTTTGGTGCTTTTGGCAGTGTGGGCAGGTGCCAAATCCTGCTGGAAAATGAAATCAGCATCTTTAAAAAGCTGGTCAGCAGAAGGAAGCATGAAGTGCTCCAAAATTTCTTGTTAAACGGGTACAGTGACTTTGGTTTTCAAAAAACACAATGGACCAACACCAGCAGATGACATTGCACCCCAAATCATCACAGACTGTGGAAACTTAACACTGGACTTCAAGCAACTTGGGCTATGAGCTTCTCCACCCTTCCTCCAGACTCTAGGACCTTGGTTTCCAAATGAAATACAAAACTTGCTCTCATCTGAAAAGAGGACTTTGGACCACTGGGCAACAGTCCAGTTCTTCTTCTCCTTAGCCCACGTAAGACGCCTCTGACGTTGTCTGTGGTTCAGGAGTGGCTTAACAAGAGGAATATGACAACTGTAGCCAAATTCCTTGACATGTCTGTGTGTGGTGGCTCTTGATGCCTTGACCCAGCTTCAGTCCATTCTTTGTGAAGTTCACCCAAATTCTTGAATCGATTTTGCTTGACAATCATAAGGCTGCGGTTCTCTTGGTTGGTTGTGCATCTTTTTCTTCCACACTTTTTCCTTCCACTCAACTTTCTGTTAACATGCTTGGATACAGCACTCTGTGAACAGCCAGCTTCTTTGGCAATGAATGTTTGTGGCTTACCCTCCTTGTGAAGGGTGTCAATGATTGTCTTCTGGACAACTGTCAGATCAGCAGTCTTCCCCATGAATGTGTAGCCTAGTGAACCAAACTGAGAGACCATTTTGAAGGCTCAGGAAACCTTTGCAGGTGTTTTGAGTTGATTAGCTGATTGGCATGTCACCATATTCTAATTTTTTGAGATAGTGAATTGGTGGGTTTTTGTTAAATGTGAGCCAAAATCAACACAATTAAAAGAACCAAAGACTTAAACTACTTCAGTCTGTGTGCATCGAATTTATTTAATACACGAGTTTCACAATTTGAGTTGAATTACTGAAATAAATGAACTTTTCCACGACATTCTAATTTATTGAGATGCACCTGTACATGCCGACTTTGCATGTGATCATGTTGCTGTGAAACATTACAAGATAAGTTAAACATTTGATACACAAGTATTCTCATCAACTACTCTTACACTTGCTAAATAGCAGATATTTTGATGATGTTGTATAACAATAATAAATTCCATATTATATTAGAGCTGTACTGTAAGTGCATTTGGTGCAATTACCACACAGATATTTGCAAGTGTAGCTATTTGCACAGTTTTCCTTAGTAAATCACCTGCAGTACACCCATGATGCACACACACACACACAATTTGATAGATTGCACAAACATATCAGTACCCGTTATTTGGGATCTTAATAAATCAGGGTCTTAGACAGTAATGCCGTGTGTGTGTAGACTGCAGTGCTAGAAGTCAATTTTTTTCCAGTAATATTCACTGCAATATCAATCAGCAAAAGCTGTATGTCTGTTCTGGGATGAGAGAGAAAAGTACAGAAAACATTCTGGCTTCCTGCATGGAACAATAGTGCACATGCTGAGCCTATTCACGATCTGGAGAACGATCTAGTGAACATGTCTAGAGTCAGTAGAACAATAGGGTTATTCCGTGTCAACTCAATCAGAGTTTCCCATTTAAATTGTTTTTGTTTTTTTTTTGTGAAAGAAATGCTTAAATGATGATGACCTAAACCAAAATATTAAATGCCATGGATGAATATTTAGTGAGTAATCCATTATTTTATAGAGGGGTGTAAAAGTGACATTTTTTTTTGCCTATGATCTGGAGCAAAACTACAAGTCTGCTAAGCTTAGTAGAAATATGCCATCATCAGAACTGTGGCGCAGTGGGTTGCACAGATGCTCAGTACGTATAAGAGCTCTTCACTCACTGGGACCCAAGTTTGAGTCCGATCTAGGACATGTCCTGATCCTAAGTGATAGTCTATTAATAGTCGATTTTATTATGTTTTAAAAAATAGCAAGAAGCACGCACATCCCACAAACTAATACAAGTAAATGACTAGAAAAGTATATCTCATGAAAACACCACAATGTCGGCACACTGTTGCTCCCAAACTTGTGACGTCACGCTCGAAATGTCACGTTTGAGAAAAAGGTTTGTTTGGGAGCAACAGTGTGACGACTTGGCAGAATTTTTCTTCTGTTTTCTAATGTTTGTGTAGTGTTGCAATAGCATAAAATAAAAGCTCTTTATCCATTTTTCATTTTATTTTATTTTTTTTATTTGAAATCTTGCAGCAGTGTAACCAACCTTATTTTATTTCCCCTTTGCTTTATCTGCAGACTTGCAAGGTTGACTGCAGCTGTTTTTCTTTGTAAAGATATCCCTTGTTATCTGTTCTCTACATATGTGCCTACCCCATTTGTGGTAAGACAATGTTATTTATAGATGTCTATAAACATTATGTCTGGGATAATATACAGTTAGCCCCTCATTATTGCAAAATAAACCTCAGCAGGATGATCTGGACCCCACAAATGAAGCGAAGGGGTCTTGAATCATCCCTGAAGGGGTTTGTTTGCAATTATGACTGGCAAACTGTACATTGTTCTGCTTAATATGAGGTTATTAACAAATAAATAAGTAAATACATGAACATTAAATATTCATCGAGTTGTTTTATTTTTTACTTGTAGATCTTAAAGGACTGTTCCGGGTTCAATACAAGTTAAGGTCAATCGACAGCATTTGTTGCATAATATTGATTACCACAACTCATTCTTCCTTTACAAAAAAAAGAAGCAAAAATCGAGGTTACAGTGAGGCACTTACAATGGAAGTGAATTGGGGCACATTTTTTAACGTTAAAATGCCGCAATTCAAAAGCCACAAGTCATAAAGAATATGCGTGTAAACATGATTTTAGTGTGATAAAATCGCTTACTAACCTTTTCTGTGTAAAATTCGAGCCAATTTTACAACTTCATTACCATTACGATGTAAAGTCAACAAACTCTAAGACGACTGTAAATGACAATTTAAACGATTTTACAGCTCAAATAATACACAAGTTTTAACAGAAGAATTAATGCAAGTGCTTTTATAAAATTATAAGCTTCACATTTCTGTGTTTAAACCCTTCAAAAATTGGCCCTATTCACTTCCATTGTAAGTGCCTCACTGTAACCTCGATTTCGGCTATTTTTTTTTAAAGAAAAGGAGGAACGAGTCAAAATTAATAATCAACATTATGCCACAAATGCTGTCGATTGAGCATAACTTGTATTGAACCCAGAAAATTCCTTTAAATCTTCACCTAAAAATAGTTTAGGTGCTCCTATCCATCTTATATTTATGGAAATGTTTATATATTTCCATCTTCCTAAAGTTTTATGCAAAAGTTTTAAACTTAATACTTAAGTTCCAATGCCATTTTTACTACATTTGTCTGGCTTGAGAGAGACTGTGGAGTGAAAGAGACCCGAAGCACCAATATGTAAAAAAATCAGTTTCCTGGGACAATGGTCAATTAGACAGTTAGAGGTCAATATACATAAAATATTTGACTGCTAAATGCCATGATTGACCAATCAGAATTAACCCTCTATGGCATGAATTTTTATTTTGGAGGGAAAAAATGATTTCACCCCATTTTTTTGGGAGCTTGGGGGACCCTGATAATATATCCATCATAAAATGTGTCCGTCCAATCCCCCCCAACCAGATATTGGTTTGTTGCCTCAGGGCAACAATGTGCTACGAGGGTACTGAAACACCAAGGATTTCTATAGTACATATGATAAGTGGAATAAGGAAAACAAGCAATGTATGCATTAGAAAAACTTTTATTTTGACAAACATCAACCACAAATGGTTCCAACCAATCACAAACATCAAACAATCAAATAAACAAATCCCTACTAATTACAACTAACACCTCATGTATAAATGTTTCTCACATTTCATATAAACATATAGACCAACATCCAAATGACTCTCGTGTGTGTGTGTGTGTGTGTGTGTGTGTGTGTGTGTGTGTTGCATAGGCCTTCAGCGATGTATGACTTGATGGTATACAGCTTCATATGTTCCTTCTTTCTCATGCCAGTGCCTTCACAATCTCTTCCGTAGAGCAGCCAGGTGATATGGTCCTAATTATGCATCCGAGCACATCTCCACACTTTAGCATGATATTGCCTGAACAAAAGTGGTCTAACTGCACAGTTGCCCTGAGGCAACAAACCAAAAACACAGTTTTAGTATATAAATAAAAACAAAATAAATCTTTAAACAATCAAACATACTTCTTTACATGCTCATGCATATATAAAGTTATTTCAATTTAAACATGTTAAAAAGTAATATTTATCTTACCAGTTGGAGGCACTGTGTCCCATGCGGCTTTTCTTCCTGAAAGGACTGCTCCAACCCCAGACAAAAGGCCAGACCCACTTCAGCCCCTCATTTCATTGAACACAGACATGTCAGGTGATATTATATATTTTCTTTTTATAAAAAAAAATTAAAGGGGCGGTGTGAGGTCCAAAAAGGTAGTTTGTTGCCTGAGGGCAACACTATGCCATAGAGGGTTAAGTATACCAGGCAGTCGTGTATGTAGAAAATATAAAATAGTTATCTATACTATAACTTTAGTTATTGCCTTCCATGTGCATTTAAATTACAGTAGAAGAACTAAAACACCCTAACGTTATTTTGTCTGGCTTGGGAATGTTACATAAAGTGATGATGAGAAGCTATAATAATAAAGAAAGTCATTAGAGTTAGATGTTATCTTGAACCTTGTGAATTGTCCTGTGGTCCTTAAGCCGTACGCTGTGATGAAGTATGGAGCTGCAGCTGGAGTCATGATCACTGCTTCTCATAACAGAAAAGAGGACAATGGATATAAGGTGAGCTTTTTCTCCTCCAGATTTGTTGTGAACCAGTTAATAGTTAAGTGTTGAAGGCCAAATCAGTCATGCTGATATTTAGTACAACAGCACTCTTGCTTATGTAATATTGCTTTTATACAACAGTCCTGTAAGCAAGTTAATATTGAGTAACTTAGATTTTAGACACAATATGGCCTGTTGTTTTGACAGTTTTTGCGCCGCTAACAAGATGAGTTCCAAAATAAGCCAAAAGCAGGATCATTCGTTGCATGTCACTGAGAAACGCACTGACCAACAGCCTGTCTGGAATACCACAAACGCAGACAAAAAGAGTAATACAAACAGCAAAGTGGCACAGTGTTGTTATACTAAATATCAGCACTCTTGGAATGCCGCTTATCCAATCCGATTAGATATGATAAGCGATAATTGAGAGCAGTATTTTGTGTATTTTTGTATGTATTTGTCTATTTTAGAAGTCCCTCGCATCTGCAAACCAAACTAATTCTTCATTGTCATTACGCATCCTGTTCTATTTATTTATGAGCTTTACGGGAAGGCAAGAAGTGGGACGAAATGTCTACCCAATTGGAGACATGTAGTGTGGGGCAATTATCCATGAAACCCACTGGATTTTCATAGAGTGGATCTGTTTACTTGAATACACACTGATAGTGTTGCACAAACGCCCATGTAGTGTAGATTAATTTGACTAGCATAGGCCACAATTTGATCCACTTCTCAGTGTCCATTGGGTCACATAATCCCACTTGCACTTGTGACAGCACTGCAGTGTTGATGCTTTTTTTCTTTTCTTTTTTTCTAAATCTGATAATATCTTGGTGTCAAAAATGTCACCAACCCCTGGTTTAAGGTAGTTTGTTATTGTACATTGAGCACGTCCTTAAATACAAAATCTTTTGAAATTGGTACTGTCCTTAAAGGGATAGTTCACCCAAATATGAAAATTCTCTCAATTTCTCGCCTTCATGCCATCCCAGATGTGTATGACTTTCTTTCCTTTGCTGAACACAAAGATTTTTAGAAGGATATCTCAGCTCTGTTGGTCCATTCAATGCAAGTGAATGGTGTCCAGAACTTTGAAGCTCCAAAAGCACAAAGACAGCATAAAAGTAATCCATACAATTCCAGTGGTTTAATAACTTTCATCTGAACCGATATGATAGGTGTGTGTGAGAATCAGATCAATATTTAGGTCATTTTTTAAGATAAACTCTCCTCCTTGCCCAGTAGGTGGCGGTATGCACAAATAATATGAATAGATAAAAACAATAGAAGAAGAATGTGAAAGTGGAGATTTATAGTAAAAAAAGTACTTAAATATTGATTTGTTTCTTACCCACACCAATCATATAGTTTCTGAAGATTTGAAATAAACCACTGGAGTCGTGAGAGAATTTTCATTTTTGGGTGAACAGTCCCTTTAACTGGGTATACCTCAGATGGTATTTTTAAAAAGGAAAGTTTGAGTGTCCAAATGTCTGAATCAACCTTGATTTTTCTGTAGGTTTACTGGCACAATGGAGCGCAGATCTCCTCGCCACATGATAAGGAGATCTTGTGTTGCATTGAGGAGAGTACTGAGCCCTGGGTTGAGTCCTGGAATGAGGACCTAGTTGAGAGCAGCCCACTAAGGAAAGACCCTCTAGAGGATGTCTGCCGCTGGTACATGGAAGAGCTAAGCACTGTCTGCTTCCACAGGTGCTATATCTCACCTACAACAGTGCTGTTTGTCTTTTACAGCTGCATATAAGTTTTTTTGATTTTCTCTCCAATTTGGAATGCCCAATTCCCAATGCACTCTTAGTCCTTGTGGTGGCGTAGTGACTCGCCTCAATCCGGGTGGCGGAGGACGAACTTCAGTTGCCTCCAAGTCTGAGACGTCAATCCGCGCATTTTGTCACGTGGCTTGTTGAGCACGTTACTGCAGAGACGTAGCGCATGTGGAGGCCCACGCTATTCTTCGCAGCATCCATGCACAACTCCCCACGCACCTCACCAAGAGCGAGAACCACACATTATAGCGACCACGAGGAGGTTACCCCATGTGACTGTACCCACCCCCCATATAAGGGTGTTTTAAAACCTGTTGATGCTCATTGACTCCACCCATGGGCCTGACTTTACTTTGCTTAAATGAGTTCACATTTACTATATAGTGTGCTGTTCAAAATTGTTCATTTGTCAACATTATTAACTTTTTTTGACTAGACTATATAGTAAATGTGAACTAATTTAAGCAAAGTGACATCAGTTGGGGGGGGTCATGCACATCAACAGGTTAAGTTTTTTTAAATAATTACTAATTGGGGTTCACTACCAGTTTCCACAGCAATACTCTGTACTTATGTATGTCTTGATAACGAGTAATGACACTGACTTAAAAAAACAACAACAACAACCTTTCATTTAAATAAACGATGATCTATAATGCTTAGGACATTTCTGATTGACTAAATGGAACTGTATTAATTTTTTATTATTTGTTGTAACATGTCGAGGGTAGTTAGAATTTGATCAGAAATGTCTTTTTAAAGAAGTTCTTCCACAAGTCTCAAGTTTTTCTCATTGCAGAGAACTTAATGCAAAGTCTCCGCTGAAGTTTGTCCATTCATCTTTCCATGGTGTTGGTCACAACTATGTCCAGAGAGCTTTTCAGCAATTTGGCTTCCCACCTCCTATCCCTGTTCCAGAGCAGAAAGATCCTGATCCAGATTTTTCCACTGTCAGTTGTCCTAATCCAGAGGAAGGACAATCAGTCTTGGTAAGATAACTTACACAGAAAACCTCACAGGATTTTAATGTTTACATCACTTTGAATTTCAAAAAATTATTATATTAATAATAATAATAATATATAATGTCTATATATATATATATATATATATATATATATATATATATATATATATATATATATATAGTGTGTATTAACATAGGTAATTACTGAGTAATACTAATGGACTACATGTAGACGTACAATATGGACAAAAAAAGTGTTACAAAAATTATTATACAATTAAAAAAAAAAAATTAAAAAAAATATTTATTTGGGGCCATCAGTTTAGAAGCAAAAAGGTCTTTTTGTAGGCTAAGTGGGCAATTTAAGAAGTTCACTGTCACTAAACATGGCTGACCCTTAAATATGGCACAGTGAAAATAAAATAGAATAATAATAATTATTATTATTATTATTATTATTATAATAATTATTATTATTATTGGACAAATTAATGATTACTGTTAGAGTTAAATGAATAGTTCACTCAAATATAAAAATTATGTTATTATTAACTCCCCTTATGGCGCTCCTAACCTGTATGACCTTCTTTTCTCTGTGGAGAAGAAAATGTGAGTTTTTAAAATGTCTTCTCAGAGTTTAGTTGCCATAATGTAAGAGAATGAGAGAAAAGAAGTAATCCATAAAACTCCAGTGGTTTAATCCATGTCTTCAGAAGCGATATAATAGGTGAGGGTAAGAAACAGATCAAAATTTAAGTACTTTTTTTTTTTTTTTTTTTTTTTTATATACACTAAATCTCCTTTTACTTTCACTTTTACATCTGAAAGTGAAATTTAAAGTGGAGATTTAGAGTAAAAAATATAATTAAATATTTTTCTGTTTCTCACCTACACCTATCATATTGCTTCTGAAGATATGGATTAAAACACTGGAGTCTTCTGGATTACTTTCAGGTTTCCTTTATGTGATTTTTGGAGCTACAAAGGTCTGATCACCATTCACTTGCATTGTATGGACCTACAGAGCTGAGATATTCTTCTAAAATCTTCGTTTGTGTTCCGCTGAAGAAAGAAAGTCATACACCTGGGATGACATGAGGGTGAGTAAATGATAAGAGACTTTCCATTTTTGGGTTAACTAACCATTAAAGTGATCATAAACATATCGGTTTGGAAGACGAGTCGTATTGGATTACTTTTACTGTGGTTTTATCATGTTTTTTTTCTCCTTTTCCGATCTTGTCATACCTTAGTCGCTTTCCACATTAGCAAATAAACCCTGTGAAGACTTAAAAAAAAAAAAATCACCTTTTATGTTCTATGGAAGAAAGTAAGTCATATAGGTTTGAAGTGACATTAAGGTGAGTAAATAATGACAGAATTTAAAATTTTTGGGTGAACAATTAATTTAACATCAAAGTATTCAAGAATTGAGAGCTGCTGTAATAAGTACTTGCTAGCACAAATACCACTCAGATGTATCTTTCACCAGCTGTAGTTTTTAAAGAATACACTGTGGAGTACTTTTAGTGATATCATGGTGTTGCAATATCTGTCTTCTAGAAATTGTCCCTTCATTTAGCTGAGAGAGAAGGGGCCCGCATTGTGGTGGCCACAGACCCTGATGCTGATCGCCTTGCTGTTGCAGAGCAGAATGACAAGTAGATTATCCTGCTCTCTTCTACTTGGACTTTGCATTGGATTATTATGTACATTGTGGCAGCATTCAGATTTTGCTGTAACATATAGCAGTGTCTGTCATAATTAACAGTATTTGTTTAAAGTGTTTAGTGTCTTGTATTTAGTGTCCACTGTTTTTATTGGCAGTTGCGGTTGGAAAGTGTTCACGGGAAATGAGTTAGCTGCATTGCTTGGTTGGTGGATGTTATTTAACTGGAAGGAAGCACACCCAGACCCAGCAGACACTGAGAGAGTATACATGCTGGCCACCACTGTTTCATCCAAAATACTTGAGGCTTTTGCACGCATAGAGGGTTTCCATTTTGAGGTTAGTACAAGTTGAACGAAGACTGAAATTATCTGTGTTTATTAATTCATAAAGCTACACTATGTAAGATTTTTGTTAGAAATGAACAACATTTCATTAATGAGCGAGTACACCAACAACCGTCTTCCAAACCATGCTTTTGCCTCACCCCAATTCACTATGGTAAGTCTACAATAGGGAATTTTATTTAGAGCTGTTGGGACAGACTTGGCATGAAATACGTCATTCGTCCTTGCGTGTTTACATCATGTCCATAAACTCAGAAAAAAGGTCCGGCTGTGGCGCATCTCACACGAGTGTCAAGAGAAGCAGGAAGCGAGTGCAACACCTGTTCAGTGGCATGAAAACACTCTCCTCGTGGATTTTTTTTGGTGAAGTTGTTTACCTGCTGTAATGCGTGGGTATGTTTTCTGGTGGTAGGGTTGTTATGATTTAATTAATCAAATGTATACCGATCGCAATGTGTTTATAAGTTTCGTTTTTTCCGGTGAAGTTTCTGTTACTTGTTTACTAATATTCATGATTTCTGAGTATTGCTGCGATATTCCGATATTTTCGATATTCCCAAAGTGTGTGCTGCAGTTTTCTTAGGCTTTTTTTTTTTTTTTTACCTTGTCACAGAATTGCACAAGTTGAAAGATTATTTATTTATTTATTGCCTGACGAAGATCTAATGTTCTAAACGTTGCAAGCAAGTGTAAGCCAATAAAGTATTTTTGGAGCAATAAATCAGTGTACAGACACTTGCTAGTGTTTTCCTTTAAACAGATCCCCATGAATGTATGCTTATCTCAAGTTGTTTATAAAGTACGGATTTCATAGCACAGTAATGGACTGTATATTCATTTGTTTAGCGTGTAACCATCTCTCTGTTGTAACTTTACTTCCAGATAAGCGATTAAACATGTTTTTTATTGTAATTGTGATATTACATATTTCTGTGAATTATTTTTATGTTCAGTAGAGCATATCATCATTATTAAATCCTCGTTTTGTGTTTTATATTAGTGTTATTGTTTGCAGTGCATAGACCTACTATTGTAGTATTACGGTTCACTCACATTTTTCACTGAGACTAGATTGTAATATAAAAATACAGTGTCTTCAATTGAACTCATATCAGCCATTTCACAAGTTTCACCTCTTAAATTGATATGTGTAGTACAATAAAAACCCTAATGTGCATTGTGTAGTGGATAAAACACTAATAGTCATATTAAAAATATAATTAAGAGTGTTGTTTATCTTCCTCAAAGTAATATATCGGTTATAAATGTTTAAGCGAATAACATATCAATATGAAAATAGCTTGTCATGACTCCGAGTCCTCGCTCAAACCCTGAGATTCATCTGCCACAAGAGCATTGCCGAATCACAACTGACGTAAAGTGTTCCTCCGCAAGTAACTTGCAGTTTTATGCTTCAACCTCTAGAAGGCCAAAAGTTACATAGTGTAGCTTTAAAAATAGACTGTGTCTAAATAGATCAATGCATAGATTTTACATGATGAGCATTGGTTTTCTATTTTGTTTATTAATTTTACTCGCTGACTTTTGTATTTTTGTTTCTTTCCTTTATCTCAGGAAACATTGCCAGGCTTCAAGTGGATTGGAAATAGAATCCATGAGTTAACAAAAACAGGAAAGGAGGTCATTTTTTCCTTTGAAGAATCCATTGGTAGGTATAGTTATAAATCCAGACATTAGGGATGGGTCACTATCATTGTATAGTCGTGCAACAACTGACAAGTTGATTAGTGTGGTTTAATAGTACATTTATCTAGATTATCACTATTATTTATCTTTAATATTTTTAGTGGCAATGCTTTTAAGAGGTTGGATTTTAAGACTTTTCCTGCTGTTTTTTTTATTTATTTTTTTTATTCTATGAATGTTGCATTTTGAAGATAAGTCATGTTAAAAATAGTTATAACTTATTAAAAAAAAGCTTATAAAAATGCATCTGGAGTGCCCTGCATTTTGTTACATTGTTGCAATCTGTCCTGCTGTTTTGAATGCAACCTACATGAACACCCCCTAAATAATGTGCCCGATTGGAGTGTGGTAGACATGTCGTTCAGATAACCCACTGACTATTTAATTTAGAATTCTTTTTGTTTTGCACGTCCCTTCCAGACACACAAAGTCCATTTCATTCTTTTGACATGGCAGCAGGTTGTAATATTTATTTTGTAAAACTATATTAAAGGGAAAGTACACCTACAGTGAAAATTTGTGTCAATATTTACTGACCACCTTCTTGTTCTAAACCCTTAAGGCTTTCTTCTGTGGAAGACAAAAGGAGATGTAAAGCATAATGTTAGCCTCAGTCATCATTCACTTTTATTGTATGAAGATGCAATGAAAGTGAATGGTGACTGAAGCAAACATTTCACAACTCTATTTGTGTTCCACAGAAGAATGCAAGTTATGCACATTTTGAACACCGTGAGTAAACAATGACAAAATTGAAATTTTTGTGTGAACTATGCCTAATAAAAAGCATATATCTCCGTCAAGGGTCAGTTAAGTATTACCTACTCCTTTATTTTGGCTTTCTCTTTTATTCAGGCTTTCTGTGTGGAAACATGGTTCTTGATAAGGATGGAGTCAGTACAGCAGTGGTTGTGGCTGAGATGGCTGCTTATCTACACACCAAAAACCTTTCCTTGACCCAACAACTATGTAACATCTATGAAATGTGAGCACCAATCTAATGTAATATTTCCTCCCTCTGCTATTTTTTTTTTGTTTTAAGGCCAGTTCACACCAAATCTGTGACAAATTTGCGAGACGGGCTGCCGACAAAAGCTCTATTCACATCAAGGCCGAAACTAATACAAAGAAAAGCAATTTCAAACCTGTACAGTATGTGGTGCTATTCTGATTTACCGCATGGATGTTTTAGCATTCAGCTTTCAGTGCACAAGATTAATATATTTAATGCTGTTTTGGCATTAGGTTCATTATATTCTTTCCTTGTTTTTGATGCATTTTGAGTGAGATAAGTAAAGAGCACTGTTGCATTAGTCCACGTCTCATGTCTTTATATGTGCATATGTATTTTGCTATGAGTATATTCTAAATGAACTCCTGAACCCAGCTCTTTTATTTTTAAAGCCTGGATAATATAACACAAGGTACAGCGATATACATGCACATGGAATAATGTCCATTAAGTAAAACAGGTATAGTATAAATTATGATGCATCAGAACATTAAAAATATACATTATATAAAATAATACACGGTTCAGTGTATTTTCTTTATTTAATTATTGCATATTTGTATTGAATCCAGGGTTTCTTTGCATGACGAGCAAAAGAGCACCGTTACAGGAATACTTGTGTTATATTATACTGGCATTTAAAAAAGTAGTGTGGTTCGGCAATTTGTTTGTCTTCACTCATCACACATGGTCATCACACATGGTGATACTATGGTTACTGTTGTAAAACCATGGTTAATTTTTTGGCAGGTTAAGTTTAGTGGTAGATGTTTGTGTAGGGTGTTTGTGTGACTCTAAATTGAATTGGGTGTGAAAACTCATAAGCAGCTACATGTCCAGTATAGGCGTTTCTAGATCTTTGGCTGGTGATTTGTACAACGCACTGAATTGTGCAACAGCAGCGACTCTGGAAACATGACAAAAAGCTCTTATCTCATTGGTCAGTCTGTTTTCTTCACAGTAGTTCCATAGGAATCCATTGTTTCTATTGAAAAGCTCATTCACAATGAATATTCGCACCAAAAATTCAGGCTTGGTGTGAATAAGCCTTTACTACTTGTGTACCCATTATTGTTTTGTTTTCTTTTGTATTTTTAGTTAAACTAATGAGAATCGATGTTAAAAATGTCAAAGGTTTAAATCAAAATGAAGTCTTAAAGTGCTAAACTGTACCATTGTTTTACCTTTTTTATATTATCTTGATATGCATCTTTTTTCACCCCATTGTTTCACCCCAGATATGGCTATCACATTTCCAGAACCTCCTATGTCATTTGCCATGACCCTCCCACTATCAATAGAATATTTAGCCATCTGCGCAACTTCGGAGGTCAGGGTGTATACCCAGGGTTATGTGGTGGTTACTGCATCACACACATCAGAGATGTGACCACTGGTTATGACAGCAGTCAGCCTGACAAAAAATGTGTATGTGAAATCCGTTTTTAATTTTAAATTTTTTTTATTATTTTTTTATTTAGGTTAATGAAAAACAAAGTTTGACCTACAATAAATTAGATCTTCAATATATTCTACAGGTCCTTCCCCTGTCCAAAAACAGCCAAATGGTCACATTCACATTTCAGAATGGCATTGTTGCTACTCTGAGGACCAGCGGGACTGAGCCAAAGATCAAGTATTACACCGAATTCTGTGCATCACCAGGAGAACGGTTTGTATCTTGTATTATATTAAAAGTAATTGATATGGATGATATTGTTGGGACTAAACAACAATAATATACAGTTGAAGTCAGAAGTTTACATACACCTTGGCCAAATACATTTAAACTCAGTTTTTCACAATTCCTGACATTTAATCTTAGAAAACATTCCCTGTTTTAGGTCAATTAGATCACTATTTTAAGAATCTGAAATGTCATAATAATAGAGAGAATTATTTATTTCAGCTTTTATTTCTTTTGTCACATTCCCAGTGGGTCAGAAGTTTACATACACTTTGTTAGTATTCGGTAGCATTGCCTTTAAATTGTGTAACTTGGGTCAAACATTTTGGGTAGCCTTCCACAAGATTCTCACAATAAGTTGCTGGAATTTTGGCCCATTCCTCTAGACAGAACTGGTGCAGCTGAGTCAGGTTTGTAGGCCTCCTTGCTCGCAAAAGCTTTTTCAGTTTTGCCCACAAATTTTCTGTCAGATTGAGGTCAGGGCTTTGTGATGACCACTCCAGTACCTTGACTTTGTTGTCCTTAAGCCATTTTGCCACAACTTTGGAGGTATGCTTGGGGTCATTGTCCATTTGGAAGACCCATTTGCGACCGAGCTTTAATTTCCTGGCTTATGTCTTGAAATGTTGCTTCAATATGTCCACATAATTTTCCTTCCTCAAGATGCCATCAATTTTGTGAAGTGCACCAGTCCCTCCAGCACCAAAGCACCTCCACAACATGATGCTGCCACCCCCATGCTTCACAGTTGGGATGGTGTTCTTTGGCTTGCAAGCCTCACCCTTTTTTCCTCCAAACAAAATGATGGTCATTATGGCCAAACCGTTCAATTTTTGTTTCATCAGACCAGAGGACATTTCTCCAGAAAGTAAGATCTTTGTCCCCATGTGCACTTGCAAACTGTAGTCTGGCTTTTTTATGGTGGTTTTGGAGCAGTGGCTTCTTCCTTGCTGAGCAGCCTTTCAGGTTATGTCGATATAGGACTCGTTTTACTGTGGATATAGATACTTGTCTACCTGTTTCCTCCAGCATCCTCCAAGGTCCTTTGCTGTTGTTCTGGGATTGATTTGCACTTTTTTCACAAAACTGTGTTCATATCTAGGAGACAGAATGCATCTCCTTCCTGAGCAGTATGATGGCTGCGTGGTCCCATGGTGTTTATACTTGCATACTATTGTTTGTACAGATGAACGTGGTACCTTCAAGCGTTTGCACATTGCTCCCAGTGATGAACCAGACTTGTGGAGGTCCACACGTTTTTTTCTGAGGTCTTGGCTGATTTCTTTGGATTTTTCCATGATGTCAAGCAAAGAGGCACTGAGTTTCAAGGTAGGCCTTAAAATACATCCAGAGGTACACCTCCAACTGACTCCAATTAGCCTATCAGAATCTGATTGGCTAGTTGCCTAAAGCCTTGGCATAATTTTCTGGAATTTTCCAGCTGCTTAAAGGCACAGTTAACTTAGTGTATGTAAACTTCTGACCCACTGGAATTGTGATTATAGTCAATTAAAAGTGAAACA
This sequence comes from Myxocyprinus asiaticus, assembly GCF_019703515.2. Classification (NCBI taxonomy): domain Eukaryota; kingdom Metazoa; phylum Chordata; class Actinopteri; order Cypriniformes; family Catostomidae; genus Myxocyprinus; species Myxocyprinus asiaticus. The sequence continues at coordinate 31,544,204 of NC_059382.1, read as the reverse complement.
ATCTGTCTGTAAACGATTGTTGGAAAATCGCTTGTGTCATGCACAAAGTAGATGTCCTAAACGACTTCTAAAACTATAGTTTGCTTATATGAAATCTGTGAAGTAGTTAAAAAATGTGTTTTAATTACTTCAACCTAAGTGTATGCAAACTTCTGACTTCAACTGTGTGTGTGTGTGTGTATGTATGTGTATATATATATATATATATATATATATATTAGTCTGGCCATTCTTGGTTGACATCTCTCATCAACAAGGCGTTTCCTACCACAGAACTGCCGCTCACTGGATGTTTTTTGTTTTTGGCACCATTCGGAGTAAATTCAAGGGACTGTTGTGCGTGAAAATTCCAGGAGATCAGCAGTTGCAGAAATACTCGAACCAGCACGTCTGGCACCAACAATCTTCCATGCGATTAACTAATCTGCCAATCATGTGGCAACAGTGCAGTGCATAAAACCATGCAGATATGGGTCAGGAGCTTCAGTTAATGTTCACATCAACCATCAGAATGGGGAAAAAATATGATCTCGGTGATTTGGACCGTGGCATGATTGTTGGTGTGAGATGGGCTGGTTTGAGTATTTCTGTAACTGCTGATCTCCTGGGATTTTCACACACAAGTCTCTAGAATTTACTCAGAATGGTGCCAAAAACAAAAAACATCCACTGAGCGGCAGTTCTGTGGATGAAAATGCCTTGTGGATGAAAGAGGTCAACAGAGAATGGCCAGACTGGTTCGAACTGACAAAGTCTACTGTAACTCAGATAACCACTCTGTACAATTGTGGTGAGAAGAATATCATCTCAGAATGCCATTCTCAGATGCGGATTGGCGCTGTTTTGTCAGCATGAGGGGGACCTACACAATATTAGGCAGGTGGTTTTTGTGGCTGATCGGTATATATGCGCTAGATATATCTTATATATACTGGATATAAATAAGCCTAAAATATAGTCCCCCAACAGTTATTTAAGCCACGCTTTAAAATGTATGAATTTATTTGCATTATTTACCAACAAATAAAAAAAGTTGCATTTATTTTAAAGGTTAGCACAAGCACACCTTCTGGTTGGCAAACATTAGCGGAACATGTCCATAGTTAGTGTGCTGAATTACACCTTTGGATACTGTGTAGTGTGTGAACTAAAGGGGAACTGAATTCATCCATCCACTAAAGTTCTGAGAAAATGTTTTAGCGTCTATGTTTGATATTTTTTTGCAATGCAATAATACAATTTTATGACTTAAAGGGGTCATGATATACCTTTTTGTAATATGCCTTTTTGAGGTTCACTTACAGTATTTGCACAAAAAACAGTTTTATATTTGTAAACCATTATAATTTTCCACACTCATACTGACCCTTTGTCAGAAATGGGTGCTGCTTCTCCTTTAAGACCTGACAGTATACGCCCACTTTTATGATTGGCTTTTGGCTCTTGACTTGACTTTTCTTTTAATTCATTTTATTTTATTTCTTAATTTTTTTGTATTTTTGCAGAGATATCTCTAGTCTGGAGGAAGAGTTAAGAAAAGTGACCACTGCTCTAGTCGAAGAGTTTCTAGAACCTGACAAGAACAACCTGATTTGCAGATCAGAATAGCTTTATTTTAGTTCTAGTGGGAAGTTTGTTGTCCTCATGGGCATCTCATTTAAAATCAGCCCCAAAGGCCGGTCAGTAAACTGTCCTGTGAATGTTGTTTTATCACTGTGAAATAATTTAAAGCATAATCACTTTATGGCTTTCAAACCAAGAAAGAAATATTCAAGTAAACATGACCGCTTGTTTTTCATTTTAGTAGTTTATAAATGGCACATTTTGACATGATAATTTTCTTTTAGAACACAACCGAATGTATCTCGATGAGAGAGAATTAATCGCAAGGCTTTCGTTTTATTTCTATTACTTGTTTCAAGAAACCATCTCAGTTTTGCCTTCGTCTTTGAGTTTTCTACATTATCACCTTTATAGTTCTGTTGCTTCAGGGCACTTGATATGGGGTCAGGATTTAAACTGTTCATCTTTCTCATTTGATAAACATTTACTCCACCTAGACCTGTTTTCATAACCTCTGGTTTGTTCGTTATTCTTAAAGAAGATTTACTCATAGAGCTGCAGCTGCTGCTACCGTTACATTAAGAGCATGTGTAGCCTATTTGTGTGGACTCATAAACATGTCCATATTAGATACTGTATAGTGTTGATGTTCAACTCTTTTTTTGTAGTTATATGCAATGATAGGAAGCAAAGCAGAACAGCTCCACTGAAATCACGCTGAGAAAGAGGATGCTGCTGTCTTGAGCTTACTAAGCAGATTTGACTCTTGTGGGTTGAATGCTAGATGTAATCTAAGTGTGTCTGTTATTGTCCTATTCACATTGCCCTTTATTGCCCACTTTAATAGAAGTTAAGTTAAGCCTGATTAAAAGTAGAAATGTCAATAATGAGTTATGAGAGAGAGAGAGAGACCCTTAATTGTACTATACTTATACATAATGATCAGGCAAGATGTTTTACTCTTTAACAGTTTGGTTATTCGAACACCCACACAAAATTATGTTCAAGTTCAAATAAGAAAAACAGTGGTCTGTAATGCTAGTGTTTCACAATTTTGTCATATTTTGTCAAACAAATCATATTCTTTGACAAAGTAACTTTGTTCTTAAAAAACACATTTAAAAGTCCTTAAAACAAGATAAATTAATCTGATAAGACTGCACAAGACTGTATCTTGAATATACGTGTATTTTGCCTTGGTGCACTGTCAAGTGAAAAATCTGCCAGTGCCACACAACAAAAAAAAACACTTATTTAAAAGATTATCTGAAATGAGTCTTACCAAATTAACTTAGGTAAATTCAAGGTAAATTGCTTTGGATGTTTAGATACTTATACTGGAAAACAAGAAAAAAAAAAAAAAAAAAAAAACATTTGTTTCGTTCTAAGTTCTCTTGCACTTATCCTTGTAAAAAGACTAAATGTTAGTTAGCGCTGTCTTTTCTGAAGTAAAGGTTCTTTTTAAAGTGCAATTTAATAACTGCCCTATATATTTATGTTGCCCTATGGCTATGCAGTCAGTCAAAAAGCAATTTCTGACATTTTGTTTTTACCATTGTATTTATACTATATTTATGAATTGAATTTATTCTTTACTCTCATAACATTTATTTGTGCCATTAAATACCCAGACTGCTGTTGTTGTACTGTAACACTGAGTGTGTATTACAAATATCCTTAGTGTGTTGTTTGATTGAAGACAAGGCATATTCTTGATTTTGTGTGTTACTCTGATTATTCAATGATTTGCTTTCCAAAAAAAATGTAATGTAAACTTATTTAGTAGGTTCTTTATGAAATCAGTTTAAGTAAATGCAGCTAAATTAATATTTTGGTTTTCCACACTGGTCAAGATGGTCAAAAAGAGTGTAACTGATATAATTTTTGAGGTGGAAAAAAAGAAAAAGAAAAAAAAAACAGATATATATATAGAGAGAGAGTGAATGAAGAACCATATTTTTTTCTTTTCTGTGTAAGTGTTTCAAGTTTCAAGGCAAATATTTATTTGCAGTGCAGCTGTGATATTCCTTATACTGTATATGATGTATATTGTATGTCAACCCTTATACAAATGAAATGTTGTATTTGTAGCATGTTGCAATTACTTTTTGGGGGAAAGACTTGTATGAACTTTCAATTTTGGGCAGTATTCTAAGCCAAGTAACCTGTGAGCTACAGTGGCAAGTAAAAGTATGAGAACCCTTTGGAGTTACCTGCATTTATGTATAAATTTGTCTTAAAATCTGGTTTGATGTTCAGCTAAGTTACAATAATGAGCAAACACAATCTGTTTAACTAATAACACACAAATTATTGTATTGTTCTTGTACATATTGAATACATAATTTAAACATTCACAGTATAGGTTGGAAAATGTTTGTGAACCCTTAGGCTAATAACGTAAAAGGAAAGGGTTACAAAGTTCTCGAAGAGCTTAGATATTCACCTGTCCACAGTTAGACAAACTGTCTATAAATTGAGATGATTTAGAACTGTGGCTACTCTCCCTAAAAGTGGCCGTCTAGCCAAGATGACTCGAAAGGCACACCGCAGAATGCTCAATGAGGTAAAACGGAACCCTAGAGTGAAAGCTAAAGACTTCAAGGAAACATTAGCCTAGTTTCCATCCACTTTTCACGCTATTTTATTATCGACAAAGTGAAAATGCATAAAATAAAATAAAATCTTTTTCGGCGAAATTTGCCGTCTTCCGCATGTTTCCATTCAAATGACCTTTTATTGATATAAAATGTTGTGCGTGATGACGTCATGCCTAAAAAAAAACACTTTGTCGCATACGTTTTGGTTTATCGCAAAAGAAATCTGCCCTTAAGCCGTTTCCATACAGAAATATGTGTTTATTGCTAATTGTGTACCTTTCACCTCCCAGATGTCCCTCATTTTTTTTCCACTGATGTATTGGTAAAATGGGGAGAGTACTGAGACAATTTGTTGAAATTAGACAGCTTACTGTCATTTTAAATTCACACATAAATGCAATCAAAAGGGAGCAGTTGCCCTTCTGAAAGGACTGTAATATTGGTCCTGATGTTGCGCCTATTTCAGGTTGCCACCGGTTCCATCCCGAAAGCGAATCGTCATGGCCCATTTCAAGCTGGCAACCTGCACCAAGTAGTGGGGGAAACTTTTGGTCTTCGTATAAGGCCCATCCATCGATGTGAATATGCTGTGTGCACAGCTATTAAAGAAAAATCAGTGTTTACATATTATACATTCCTGATATTCAATAGGCTATTTTGAACAATCATATAATCTAAAGCATTGCCATCACAACTGCATTATGTCCTGCATATTTGTCCAGCAACTTTTAATGACCAACTGAACTTGATTGTCATCTAAAAATTATTTTAGCGTCATAATGCAATTGACATTTTCTGAAGAAGCTCAGCAAATGCGATCAGAGGTAGCCTAAAGAGGGTCAGATTTAAAATATTGAAAAGTTTTAAGATGTTCAAAAGCTCATTTTCTGAAAGTGATCTCAGCATTGGACAAATAGTTCTGATAGTTTATAGTCTTGAAAAAAGCAGAACATTTTGAAAATGTCATTCAGCCGACTTTTTTCGTCTACAGAACAGGGTAAGGCTAATTTAAGTTTGTGTAAAGAAAAGGCAATTATATAGGCTTAACAATATTATTTTTTTCATTTGGTAGGCTAATTAATTTAATACAGGGAATTTTGCCGGCATTTTTTCAAAAATAAGCTAAACAATAATTTTATAGAATTGGGCTGTATATTAGTGTTCCAAAAAAGCACACTGAAGCTTTTCTCCTAGTATTGTGTATTTATTTTTAATTTAAAACATCTTTGTGCATAGAAATTCGATATTTATTTGTATTATGGGCTAATTCCTTGACTGCCGTCTATTATGTTGAATGATGTGGAAAAGCAATTACAATAAATAAATGGATGGCTACCGTGATTAATCGCAAACAGTAGCCATTAATTTGTTCTCTATGCACTTGTCGATGTGCATGATACGAGATATTTGTGATGGCACTCCTGGAACAGTGGCGTATCCAGGACATTTTTACTGGGGTGGCCAAGATGGGGCACAGACCTAGTGTGGGGTGGCTACCGGGAGAACCTTTATGAATGGCACATGATCAAAATGTGTAAATATCGCATTGCTTTGCTTCAACATCTACACATGTAGAATAAATGAATTCTTAAACTCATGTTAGCATTCACTGAATTGTTTGTATTCAATATCAGACTGTTGTTTTGACATTTGACAGTTTTCTATTCCTGTTCTATTTCAACCTATTACAGTTTCTGGGAATCTCTGGTTATTTTAACATAACATCCATTATTAAATCAGTAATTGTTTAGGAAAAGTCAGTTACACATTTTTAAGAGCTATTCTCATTGTAGAGAATTAATCTGCGTACAACATCAGGTATAGTGTATAATCATAAAAAGATACAAGTACAGGTGATAACTGATTGAGACGCAATTCAATCAATCATTCAATCAATTATTCATTCATTTATTAGCTATAACTGCACTGTCCAGCAGAAATATTGTTAAATTGGGTACAAATCAGTGTGTGAAATTGGCTACGAGGGCTTATAGGTGTCTGTCTGGAAACCCCTTCCATTTCACACACAGGTTAGCATATATATAACTTTAGCTATTGAACATATACATCTGTAAAACGCTTTACACACCTCCATCATTAAATCAGAAAACATGGCATTTCATATTTCATGTCAATATAAAGATAACATGCTGAATGTGGTGTAGGGTCTAGCTTACTCTTTAACCTAGCTACTGTAACAATGAAAAAATATTTTCACATTCACATGGAAATTCGGGATAAATTAAACGTTAGATTAGATGAACATGCCTCTCAAATAACAGCTTTCTTTTTGACCGCCAATCGACGTTATCAACTCATTGGAAGTTGGAGGTAGACGTTAGCTCGTGTCAGCTTCGTGCTTCTGACCGACTATTATACTCCAGACCTGGCGCCCGCTGCACCCGCGACCTGCGGCACCTGGCTGGCTATCCGCGGCCTGCCCCTCCCCCCACAGATCAAAGATCAGCTCACACAGCTTCAGTTTCACCACTACTATAATGGTCAGAAATATAAAACTGACCCTGGGTCAGTGTGGCTCTAAATCAACAAATGACCTGAGATGTCATCTTTGATTGACAGGTGTTTCTATTGGTTCTTCGTTCTTGTGTTGATGAACATGATGAACTACCAATCAGTTCTGGGGTGGCCACAGGGTGGCCAATGAGATTTCAGGGGTGGCCCAGGCCACCACAGGCCACCCCCTAAAATCGCCACTGTCCTGGAAGTGTCATGTTTGCAGTGATCGGATTTATATGGCATTAAGATCAATCAATAATCACGTACAGTAAATTGGCTTTCAAGGATGTATACTGCCATCATGATTAACACAGGCTAAAAATTGGGGTAAATTCTGTCATGTGACACTATATTTTTGCGTTAATGACCATTTTCTCGACAAAAAGTGTTTCCAAACCAGTTTTTCGCAACATTTGAAGTATCGACAGAAGCTCTATGCGCTAGAGTTAAACGTAAAAATATTATGTCAACACTTGTGAAATTCTAGCGATAATTTGCATTTCCATCAGCTTTATTTTGATGCGCTAAAACATATTTAGCAAAAAATCATTGGATGGAAACGTAGTTATTGAAACACATTAAAAGGCGTGGTGTCCATGGCAAGACACCGCGAAGGAAGCCGCTGCTTTCTAACACTTTGCTGTGTACCTGAAGTTTACCAAAGACACTCCACAACACTACTGGGAAAATGTTTTGTGGACTGATGAAACACAGTTGAATTGTTTGGGAAGAACACGCAGCACTACTGTACGTATGGTGTGAAAAGGGCAACCCACTAGAGGACTTAAATATTGAACTTTTTCCTCACCCACACCTATCATATCACTTCAGAAGATATGGATTTAACCACTAAAATCTTATGGATTACTTTTATTCTGTGGTTATGTGCATTTTGGAGTTTCAACATTTTGGAACCCATCCACTTGCATTGTATGGACCTACAGAGCTGAAATAATCTTATAAAAATGTTTGTTTGTGTTCAGCAGAAGAAAGTCATACACATCTGGGATGGCATGAGGGTGAATAAATGATGAGAGAATTTTCATTTTTGGGTGAACAATCCCTTCAGGCACCATCGTGTTTGTCTTGTGACTTTGATGAAGATGATATCACATTTTATGACCAATTTATGCAGAAAACCAGCTTATTCCAAAGGGTTCACACACATCTATCTATCTATCTATCTATACACACTCAGTGATCACTTTATTAGGAACACCTGTACACCTACTTATTCATGCGATTATCTAATCAGACAATCGTGTGGCAGCAGTGCAGTGCATAAAATTATCATTGCATAAAAGCCTCAGCTTTCTGTTCTTGGCTGACAGAAGTTGAACCCGACGTGGTCTGCTGTTGTAGCCCATCCGCCTCAAGGTTTGATGTGTTGTGCATTCTGAGATGCTACAATTATACAGAGGGATTATCTGAGGTACCATGGCCTTTCTGACAGCTCGAACCAGTCTGGCCATTCTCCGTTGACCTCTGTCATCAACAAGGCGTTTCCATCCGCAGATTGGCCGCTCACTTTATGTTTTTGGCACATTTCTGAGTAAACTCTAGAGACTGTTGTCCCAGGAGATCAGCAGTTACAGAAATACTCAAACCAGCCCGTCTGGCACCAAAAATCATGCCACCTTCGAAATCCCGGAGATAATTTTTTTTTTCTCATTCTGATGGTTGATGTGAATATTAACTGTAGCCCCTGACCCGTATCTGCCTGATTTTATGCATTGCACTGCTGCCACACGAATTGACTGATTCGATAATCGCATGAATAAGTACACTGTAAAAAAATACATGTATTTTTACAGAGAAAATACAGTTTAATTTAACATTCATTCCCCATTTTTCAATAAAAGTGTGAAATTCCCCTAAAATACATTTATTCACACCAAATTGACATTTTCCCTGTTACTTAACTGATTATATGTGTTACTGAAAAAAAACAAACAGGCATTCTCCTTATATGAAGGTAAACGTCATGTTTTTCATATGTGAAAATGTAATTTTAACCTGAGATGTCTTTAAAAACATGTCTGTAAAAAAAAAAAAAAAAGATTTCTTCCAGTGTAAAAATATATATTTTTACAGAGAAAATCAGAATCAGCTTTATCAGCTTTATTTCCATATATGTTTACACATACAAGGAATTTGTCTTGGTGACAGCAGCTTCCAGTGCACAACAAAACAAAACAGCAACAAGACATAGATAATAATAAAAAATAATTACAAATTAAAAAAAAAAAAAAAAATGAATAGAAAATAAAGTATATATAGAATACACAATAAGACGATATATATATATTTCTTATGGGATTCATATTCAACTGTAGGTTATAACAGAATGGCACAATCATAAAACAAAACATGGCAACAAAGAAAAAAATGAAATGACCCCTGTTCAAAAGTCTGCATACCCTTAGTTCTTAATACTGTGTTTTGCCCCCTTTAGCATCAATGACAGCGTGCAGTCTTTTGTAATAGTTGTCTATGAGGCCCCAAATTCTTGCAGGTGGTATAGCTGCCCATTCGTCTTGGCAAAATGCCTCCAGGTCATGCAAAGTCTTTGGTCGTCTTGCATGAACAGCACATTTGAGATCTCCCCAGAGTGGCTTGATGATAATAAGGTCAGGAGACTGTGATGGCCACTCCAGAACCTTCACCTTTTTCTGCTGTAACCACTGAAGGGACAACTTGGCCTTGTGCTTAGGATCATTGTCGTGCTGGAAAGTCGAAGAGCGTCCCATGCGCAGCTTTTGTGCAGAAGAATGCAAATTGTCTGCCAGTATTTTCTAATAACATGCTGCATTCATCTTGCCATCAATTTTCACAAGATTCCCCGTGCCTTTAGAGCTCACACACCCCCAAAACATCAGTGAGCCACCACCATGCTTCACAGTGGGGATGGTATTCTTTTCATTATAGGCCTTGTTGACCCCTCTCCAAACATTGTGCTTATGTTTGTGACCATAAAGCTCTATTTTGGTCTCGTCACTCCAAATTACAGTGTGCCAGAAGCTGTGAGGCGTGTCAAGGTGTTGCCGGGCATATTGTAACCGGGCTTTTTTGTGGCATTGGCTTCTTTCTGGCAACTTGACCATGCAGCTCATTTTTGTTCAAGTATCGTCGTATTGTGCTCCTTGAAACAACCACACCGTCTTTTTCCAGAGCAGCCTGTATTTCTCCTGAGGTTACCTGTTTTTCTTTGTATCCTGAACAATTCTTCTGGCAGTTGGGGCTGAAATCTTTCTTGGTCTACCTGACCTTGGCTTGATATCCCAGAATTTTCCACTTCTAAATAAGTGATTGAACAGTACTGACTGGCATTTTCAAGGCTTTGGATATCTTTTTATATCCTTTTCCATCTTTATAAAGTTCCATTACCTTGTTACGCAGGTCTTTTGACAGTTCTTTTCTGCTCCCCATGGCTCAGTATCTAGCCTGCTCAGTGCATCCACGTGAGAGCTAACAAACTCATTGACTATTTATACACAGACACTAATTGCAATTTAAAAAGCCACAGGTGTGGGAAATTAACCTTTAATTACAATTTGAAACTGTGTGTGTCACCTTGTGTGTCTGTAACAAGGCCAAACATTCAAGGGTATGTAAACTTTTGATCAGGGCATTTGGGTGATTTCTGTTATCATTATGATTTAAAAAAGAGCCAAACAACTATGTGATAATAAATGGCTTCATATGATTACTATCCTTAAATAAAAGACCGTTTTTTTGCATGATCAGTCATATTTTCAAAAGTCCTTTTACCCACAGGTATGAGGCCAGCACGGCTAGCACTGGGGGCGATTTGGGGACCCCAATGGGTCTGCCTCTGCCGGGTATCCCCCCGCGGACCTCCCATTTCCCAGCATGCTCGTCTGCCCAGATCGGGCTTCCGGATGAGTCCGCCGGCTCGTCTCATGGTGAGTTCGACCTCTTATTCGGAGCCCGCGAAAGTGATGAGCTCTCGAGCGCAGCATCGGAGAGCGGGCTCATCCAGTCGGACGCGGAAGCCTCAGCTGGGCTCCTCCCTTCAGGGACGATTGCCCAGTCACAGGCTGACACAGAGATGACGACATGCTTTCCCAGGCAGTCGCGAGCGTCGGATAGAGTGGAACCTTCCGCTCTTCCCTGAACCCTCGCGGCTCGATGATTGGCTCCTGGGCTCGCGGCGCCGCTCAAAGCTACGCCCCGCCCCCGTTCCTTTCTTCCCGGAAGTGCATGAACAGCTGACAAGGTCGTGGGAGGCACTTTTTTACTACCCGGTCCCGATCTTTTCAGCTTCTCCGCCCTTATTACCCTCGATGGTGGGGCGGCCAAGGGCTATTCGGCAATCCCCCAGTGGATAAAGGCGCTCGTGGTGCACCTATGCCTGCAGAGCGCTGCCACCTGGCATGGGTGCCCGAAGCCCCCATCCAAGGCCTGTAGGTTTACGTCATCTCTGACGGCCAAGGCCTACGATGCAGCTGGACAAGCCACCTCCGCCCTGCACGCCATGGCTCTCCTGCAAGTCTGCCAAGGCGCTAAAGAAACTGCACGAGGGTAGTTCCGCCCCGGGATTGATGCAGGAACTGCGCTCTCCAAGCGATGGAGGTCACGACACGGTCTCTCGGGTGGACAATGTCCACATTGGCTCAACCTGGTCGAGATGGGTGAGGCCGACAGGACATGGTTCCTTGCTGCCCCCATCTCCTAGGCTGGCCTATTCGGCGACACCATCAAGGACTTTGTCCAGCAGTTCTCAACAGTGGAGCAGCAGACGGAGGCTATCTGGTATATCCTGCCCTGCTGCAGCTCAAGATTCCGCACCCCGTCTGCTCGTCGCCAAGGGTGTCCCCCTGCGGTGACTGCACTGGCTCCACCACAGCCCACCCCTTCGGCCCGACCCCAGGGTGGAGCCCACCACAGGAAGCAGACGCCACCCATCTCGCAGCCACCAAGAACCTGTGAAAGGCTTCAAAGCGCCCTTGAGACGAGCGACCCAGGGACGATGAACCCGCTGCTCTGGAACTGGTAAGCAGATCTCTCCATCCCCCGGTTGAAGGCCGGGAGGAGAATCTTTTTGTTACCTTTTGCATTTGATTGGCTGAGCGCCCAGCTGTGGCACAAATCCACCCCCGATGTGACAGTCTCCACGGGTCATGAGAACAGGCCTCTTCCTCCCCCGTCCCAGGCTGTTCCGGGGGTGGTCACAAGGACCCAGGTAAGTGCTTCGATGTCCCTAGACTCAGCACGGCCATGACATGGTGTGGCACCTTGAGCTCCGCCCCGCCATGAGGCCCCACCTGCTGGTACGTCCGACGATGTTGTCCCTTTGGTCCCCCTTGCGTGGAACTTGGACGCGTGGCTTGCGCTTTCCAATCCGTCGCGATGGCTGGTCCGGACCGTCCGACTCGGCTACGCAATTCAGTTCACCAGGCGTCCGCCCAGGTTCAGCAGTATCCACTTCACCTTGATGAAGGACGAAAATGCTGCTACCTTGCGCGCGGAGATTGCTACCCTCCTACGGAAGGGCGTGATAGAACCTGTCCCTCCGGCCGAGATGAAGAAGTGGTTTTTCAGCCCCTACTTCATCGAACCGAAAAAAGGCGGTGGGTTGTGGCCAATCTTGGAACTGCGAGTATTGAACCAGGCTTTACATAGACTCCCATTCAAGATGCTGATGCAAAAATGCATTCTGGCAAGAGTCCGGCATCAAGATTGGTTCATGGCTGTAGACCTGAAGGATGCGTACTCCCACGTCTCGATCCTTCCTCGACACAGACCCTTCCTGCGGTTTGCATTCGAGGGTCAGGTGTATCAGTACAAGGTCCTCCCTTTCGGCCTGTCCCTATCTCCTCGCATCTTCACGAAGGTCGCAGAGGCAGCCCTTGCCCCGTTAAGGGAGGTGGGCATTCGCATTCTCAACTCTCTCAAAGACTGGCTAATCTTAACTCACTCTCGGGACATGTTGTGCGCACACAGGGACTTGGTGCTCTCACACCTCAGCCGACTAGGGATTCGGGTAAACTGGGAAAAGAGCAAGCTCCTCCCGGTTCAGAGCATCTCTTTTCTTGGTTTGGAGTTGGACTCAGTCTCTTTGACAGCGCGTCTCATGAACGAGCATGCCCAGTCGGTGTTGGCCTGTTTTAAGGCGTTCAAACAGAAAACAGCGGTTCCACTGAAACTTTCAGAGGCTTCTGGGGCATATGGCATCCTCAGTGGTGGCCACCCTGCTCGGGTTGATGCATATGAGACCGCTTCAGCACTGGCTTCAGACTCGAGTCCCGAGATGGGCATGACGCCGCAGGACACATCCTGTGCAAGGTCAGGGAGGATGAGGAGCAGGTCGTCCTGGTAGCACCCTACTGGCCCACACAAACGTGGTTCTTGGACCTCATGCTCCTCGTGATAGCCCCCCCGGTGAATTCCCCTGAGGAAGGGCCTTCTTTCTCAGGGATGGGACACCATCTGGCACCCGTGACCAGACCTCTGGAATCTCCATATCTGACCCCTGGACGGGACATGGAAGACCTAAGCGGTCTACCACTCGCGGTGGTAGACATGATCACTCAGTCTAGGGGCCCCTCTACGAGGCGCCTGTACGCCTTTAAGTGGCATCTATTCGCTAAGTGGTGTTCTTCCTGACGGGAAGACCCCCAGAGATGCGCAGTCGGATCAGTGATTTCCTTCCTGCAGGAGAGGTTGGAAGATTGGCTGTCCCCTTCCACCTTGAAGTGTACGTTGCCGCCATAGCAGAACACCACGATGCAGTCGACGGTAAGTCCTTAGGGAAGCAAGACCTGATCATCAGGTTCCTGAGAGGTGCCAGGAGGCTGAATCCCTCCAGACCGCACCTCGTTCCCTAGACCTGGCGGCCCAGTCGGATAATTCCCCCTTCTTTTTTAGGGAGTGGAAAAAGAGGCCATGACTGGGTTAGCCTGTCTCTGTCTTTTGGGTAGTCGACTTGTCCCCAAAGGGCCGTTCGACACTCATAACTATGTTGGGGGAGGTTACGTGTCGACCTGGTGTGCTGGCTATGAGGCACACAGTAGTCTGCCCACCACACACCGCCAGTTCACGTAATACAGTTCAGCCAGTTGTGGCGTTTCGTATAGGGACCCCTAGTGTCACTACATCGACACAACTTCGAGTGAGTGACAGTAAGGGAACGTCATGTTTACTTGTGTAACCTCTGTTCCCTAATGGAGGGAACGAGACGTTGTGTTCCTCCTGCCACAACTTTGAACTACCCGCTGAAATGGCTGGACCTTGTCTCGGCTCCTCAGCATAAAAGCTGAATGAGTGGTTGCATACCAGCTCCTTTTATACCCGCATGTCCGGGGGAGTGGCATGCAAATACCACTCGCCAATTTTTATTGGCCTTTTATCAAAGACCAGAGGTGTCTCAGGCTCCCAAGAGTGACCCCTAGTGTCACTACATCGACACAACGTCTCGTTCCCTCCATCAGGGAATGGAGGTTACACAAGTAACCATGACGTTTTTAACATTTAATAATATAAATGGTAGTGAACTGTAAATTTACGGTATTGTACCATTAATTTTTTCCCAGTATGCATTAGACTTGATGGGGAGAGTAAATGTTAAAATTAAGATCAATTTAGCTTAAAAGCTGAAAAACTCCTGAAATGAAAAGTTTCTAAGTCTAACAATAATTAAAATAACAGTCAAAACATATAATTTCATTTTATAGTTGAAAGATGTTCTTTCAAATTATATTTCAAACATGCCATTACAATTTTCAGTGTCTACACAATATTTGAAACTACTATTTAATCATGTTATTTCAGTTTACGGTGAATGTTTGGCACCTTGTGCTACCATATACATTATATTATATATATATATATATTGATTAAAACTATAATTTGTATTTCTTAGCAATGACTGAATTTGCATTATTTCTTTTTTAGATTTTGTCCCCATGTCAGTGGAATAATTTAGCAGTTTCCCCTTGCATATCAAACAACACAGGTTTTTCATTGTGTCAGCGAAGTAAAACAGCACCTCTCAGCAAACAATATATGCCAACATGATTTTGTTTCTGTTTTTTTTTTTTTTTTTTTGGTGACTTAATGTGAGGAATATTCAACAAGCATCTGTAAAATCTGTAAAAAAAAAATAAAAAATTCAAATTTCCTACTGAGGTAAGGTGTTTATAAGGCATATATCAGGGTTCTTTAATTACTTGAGGGGACCAGATTATCCAAATGAAAACTTGGCAGGGGCCAAACATTTTTCCATATTTATCTTAGCCATAAAAAATAAATAAAAACAATACTGTTTTTATTTAATGTAAAAATGCTTAATGTGTTTATTTACATTAAAATAGTCAGGGGAATTCAATAAAAAAATAAATGTTAAGGTCTGGCCATAAATTCCTTCTTCTGGCTGAAGAACAAACAAGACTTCATAACCTTAAGTAACAAATAGGTTTTGATCAACTTTTTTTTTTTTAAATAATATTTTAATATTTTAGGGTTATTGTATACAAACTATGAAAAATAAAAGGAGCATAAAGATCTGCTAAAGCCCATATCTTTGACAAGATCAACCCATGTAAGAAAACAATGGACATTGGAGAGAAAAAAAAAAAAAACAACGATTTGATGTAATTCATGATTGAAATACTGACACACATCTGTATATAGAACCCAGCACAGTCAGGAGACATGCATGCATGTATGCACATTCAGTGGCGCTTCATTATCACTTTTTACGAGCACAACAGACACTGAATAGATGAGACACGCCCGTGTAACTCATGAAGTGTAGAGAATAAAAGCTAACTTTTCTCTGCATTTTCTTTGAAGGTTTGCTTTTCATCATTAGTTTCTCCTCTGTGTAATAAGATTGTGCATACAAGTTGACATCACTTCTGTTACAACTGCTGTGATTATAAATTTTTAGATCTGTAGATTTGACAGCACTGCAGCTATGCAATTTGCATAAATACATTTGACTGGATAAAACACAATCAAACATGCTCACCTAAACAGATATTTAACAAATTAGTAGGCTAAATAACCATCACATCTTACTGCACAAAACAAAGTAAGAAATAAGAAAGGCTCCAATAGAGCAGTGCACAAAACCTCTTATTCTCTTATTATAAAGCTTGTGCATTGAGCATTCAGAATGACACACATTAATGTGACCGTGCTTCAGTGTGATCCTCGCTGTGCATTCATAAGTGCAGAAATGCAAGGTAATATTGGCGGTACACATCATTCACAACATCAAGCGGTTTAAATCTTTTTACTGCAACTATCAACAAAAGACTTTAATCTCTCCAAAGCACCTCACAATTATGGGGACATTACTCACAGAAGAGGATTTAAAGACAGCAATCATCTTGAAATGGAATGTTAATGCATTACTTTCCTGTAACTACAGCTCATAAAAAGACCAAACCTTAAGCATTAGGAACACGTCTTGCTTAGGGTTTTAATGTGCTAACTGATATTCACTGTTTGGCACAGCAAGCAATCATCACTCAAAAACACTTTCCAAGAAGTTGCGTCTCAATTAATTTGAGAATTGCATCTCATTAAAACATCGCCACAAAATATATTAGTCAACCACCCTTTTTTTTTTTTTTAAGCAGTAAACAAAATAAGCATGGTATAGGTCAGTAGATGACAAATAATGCATCCAAGAACTTAGTCGCCAACATGAAAAGGTTGAAATGTACAATACATAAGGGAAAGTCAGAGATTCTTCAGTTTTTCAACATTTTAATGACCTTTTGAAGTGCAAATAAGCTAGTGTCTCAATTAGTATGAGGTCATGGAAACTGCAAGTATAATAGTTCACTGATTCTTGAGACAAGGGACAAAACAAAGTGGATGTATTTGTAGACAAAGGTTTCAGCTAATGAAACATGTAAGGGAACAGGTTTTTTTTTTTTTTTAATGGAAAAAAAAAAAACCTCATTAAAGTTTGCTGTATGTATTGTTTGATATCTTACAGATTCCCACCTTTCATTTGATATTTATGAATTTGTCATTTTTAAACACTTTGTTTAACATCGTGACCTCTTGAGGACAGGTTTAAGTTACATGTGCTTCAAAATATAGAGCATGAATTAAAAAAAAAAAAAAAAAAAGTGCCTGGAGTATACACATTTCCTTTAGCTTTAACCTTCAGTATCTTTATCATGAATTTCTTGATTTCTTTTTAAAAAAAAAGATGACTTCGTATGCAAGAAATGCTTTGGCCCTTATCTCAAGAGTCAGTGAATTACAGTGAACAACCAGTAAATGCATTGGGTATCATACACTAACAATAAGCAATATAGTCTTACAGCATTTATTCATCTTGGTTAATGGCAATTTATAAAAAAATAAAAAAACCTTGTTTGTTCATAATGCAATAAACAATGTATACAACTCTTAATGTTAAATGCATTAGTAGATGCATTAACATTAACCAAGATTAAGTACTGTTAGTTTGTGTTCAGTTAACTAATGTAGTTAGTTTTTAACAAATACAACTGCACTGTGAAGTGTTACCCATTACAGTACACCAAAAAGAAAAATGCCATTTAAAAAAAAAAAAATAAAAATAAAAACACACACAACAACCCCATGCAGGGGTTGCTGTCAGAAACCTAGCTGGTCTGCATCAGGCCAACTGTAGCAGTTCTAAAAAGCTTAAGGTCCTAAAGGCAGAGAAAATACCCATTTCACTCAGCTTTTAAGACAATGTTGACACTTTGAAACAGGTGATGTTGCCAGAAAGGATCTGGAAGGCCCAAAGTGTCAGAGCCAGGACTTTAACTCAGGTCTCCAGTGTGGGATCTTAACTCCCAACCCTTGAACCACTGGAGGATGGTAAACCCAATAGTAAGATGCACTTGGAAGTTGGTGCAGAAAACATTTTAGAAGTAAAAGCAGCAAAAATCCACAACTGGAGGAAAAAAAAAACAAAAAAAAAAAAACTCCAGAAGAGAAATCCACAAGAAATAAAACAGTGAAGGAGAACAATGCTAGGGCAGAGTTAAGCAACTCTCTTGCAAGACCACTTACTCAGACAACTGGCTTCAGGACAACTAAACACCAAGCAAAGAAACTAGGAGACAGAGTAACTTAAATACACGGGGCTAAATGACACACATGTGAACTTAATTATACTGATTACAAATAGAGAAGCTAGGTATAAGAGCACCAGGAGGACCTCTAGAGGCCAAAACAGAAACACAGGTGAAACACTGATACAAAGCCTCTTCATGCAGGGATGACCTGCTGAAATGTAGTTCTCAAAGACAGGAAAATAAGCCTACAAAAACTGTCAGCAGAATTCACGACCTCAGAAAACAAGACTCTTACGAGAAGAACAATAATCAGAAAGTTATCTAATGCAGGTTTTGTGCCTAGAAGATGTTAAAAAGCCATTTCTGTCTTAGAAAAAGTTTGTGGCAGAACTGGAAAGTTTGATTCAAAAAAGTTCAGCAGAGTTGTGAGGAGTGAAGAATCCGGATTTGAGTTGCATGGTGATGCTCCAGAGAGGTGTCTTCGAAGATCTGGTGAGAAATACAATTGTGAATGCTTCTCTATCACAATGAAGCATGGAGCAATAGGTATCATGGTGTGAGTAGCTTTTTCAGCTGCTGGTACTGGTGAGCTGCTTCACTGTGAAAAGTCAATTAATGTTTGGGGTACAGGAGAATATTGCAGAAAGTTTAGCTTCCCACAGCTGAAAAGTTGTCTTCTAAAGAGGAACGATCAGACGTTATTTTTTAACAAGACAATGCTCCTGCCCACACTGCAAAGAACACCAAGAAGTGGCTTTAGAAGTCCATCAGGCTCATGTTTTGGCCTGGTCAGAGACCAGATTTGAACCCTATGGAGAATATTTAGTCTCATCAACTGTTTGAAGCCATCAACATTGTCATGAATCCCGACTTTGTTGTTCCTCCTGCTCACCACCAGAGGGCTCCATCATCTGGGGATTGACTTTAACTCTCTGGACTCCATTTCCCATAATGCCCATACCTGTCAATGATTACCTGTTCATCTGTTTCCAATTCATGCAGCTAATTAAGTCTCCCTTGCTGTCATTGCCAAGTGCTGTTTTGCCCAGGCTGACATTTCTGAGCATTTGAGTTTGTTGCACTTCTTGTGTATTATCCTGGACTGTTTACCCTGTTTTTGGTCTGTTGCTGCCTGCCTACAATTACTGCCTTTGTTTATCTGGATTTAACCTGTGATTTGTCTGCTGCCTGCCCTGACCTCTTGCCTGGTTATTGAATATCCCTCAGGACTGCCTTTTTGATACTACTGTTGATTTACCTCTGCCTTATTATGTTTATTAAAAGCTGCACATGGATCTCAACTCCATTGACTCATTACAAACACTGAGTGCAACAATGCCAACCCCAAAAATGACAACATTAAGATTTTAAATGGTCTTAACCACAAATCATTTGGTCAGGAAATTAGCAAGAATTGAACACATGGATAAAAGTAACGTGGGGGATAGTTTTCCCCTTGATTCTTTAGATTAAGCCATGTGGGTAAACTTGCAGATAGCTTTTACAGAAAGCTTAAAAAGTAAACCAGATCCAACTCCTTGTTACCCCAATTACTTTAGAGATGGTTGAGGCCATTAATTCTTTTTAAAAACCAACAAGTCTCCTGGAAATTATGGACTCCAATTCAGAGTTTAAGTTATTTACAAGCATTATTTTAACCCTCTTCTGGCATTCAAAAATGGCACCTTTTGTATTTGCTGTAATTTTTGACCGGAAGGTTTTGACGATACAATTGTTCTTCCCCAAAGAAAGAACAATAAAATTATGCATTTCTTCTTGGATTTTATGCTTTTGTGATTTTTTTTGTTTTTGTTTTGTTTTTTTGTTACCATTAAATTACGTATACAAAAGCACATATTTGGGGGGGGTATACAAATTCAGAACTGAAATGAACTGGGCTTAAAATGGTCAATGAACACAAATATTTTGCTTAACACCTAACAAAGGTTACAGAAGCCTGCCTTTATTTGTATTCTTTTCCCTTTCAAAGTTTTTGTTAAGTAGCAACATTTCTACACTGTCTAATCAGTTTGTTTTGTCTGAGTTATGTTTAGTGAAATTTTGATGTAGTGCAGGATGATTGTCACAATAGTGATATTTCCTTAAAGTTTATTAAATTGGGGGTAATAGAATATGTAGATTGAGCAGAAAGATCAGTTTAGGTAGTTCACTTCTGAAAACATGCTGTAAGAAATTGTGAAATTCAGCAGTGGACCATTCAAATCTACATACTGTGTATGCTGTACACAGAAGGCATATAATATAAATATAATAGTCTAATAATTATCTAAGCATACTTTGCCTGGAGGAAATTATAGTGGCACCCACATTATCCAGGAAGAATTTAGATACACTCAGGCACATTTTGGAATTTGGGTTAATATGATATAAAGTTGACAGCAAAAGAAAATGCAGTATATTTATTACTTGTATAAACCTGATTTGTTTTTATAAAGCTTCCTCTCTTATTTAAAATAAAAGCCCTTCCAGGTTAATTATTTAGTCTGACATAATATTCATACAGTTGTGCTCAAAAGTTTGCATACCCTGGCAGAAATTGTGAAATTTTGGCATTGATTTTGAAAATATGACTGATCATGCAAAAAAACTGTCTTTTATTTAAGGATAGTGAACATATGAAGCAATTTATTATCACATAGTTGTTTGTCTTCTTAAATCATAATGATAACCGAAATCACCCAAATGGCCCTGATCAAAAGTTCACATACCCTTGAATGTTTGGCCTTGTTACAGACACACAAGGTGACACACACAGGTTGAAATGGCAATTAAAGGTTAATTTCCCTCACCTGTGGCTTTTTAAATTGCAATTAGTGTCTGTGTATAAATAGTCAATGAGATTGTTAGCTCTCACGTGGATGTACTGAGCAGGCTAGATACTGAGCCATGGGGAGCAGAAAAGAACTGTCAAAAGACCTGCGTAACAAGGTAATGGAACTTTATAAAGATGGAAAAGGATATAAAAAGATATCCAAAGCCTTGAAAATGCCAGTCAGTACTGTTCAATCACTTATTTAGAAGTGGAAAATTCTGGGATATCAAGCCAAGGTCAGGTAGACCAAGAAAGATTTCAGCTCCAACTGCCAGAAGAATTGTTCAGGATACAAAGAAAAACAGGTAACCTCAGGAGAAATACAGGCTGCTCTGGAAAAAGACGGTGTGGTTGTTTCAAGGAGCACAATATGACGATACTTGAACAAAAATGAGCTGCATGGTTGAGTTGCCAGAAAGAAGCCTGTACTGTGCCAATGCCACAAAAAAGCTTGGTTACAATATGCCCGACAACACCTTGACACGCCTCACAGCTTCTGGCACAATGTAATTTGGAGTGACGAGACCAAAATAGAGCTTTATGGTCACAACCATAAGTGCTATGTTTGGAGAGGGGTCAACAAGGCCTATAGTGAAAAGAATACCATACCCAATGTGTAGCATGGTGGTGGCTCACTGATGTTTTGGGGGTGTGTGAGCTCTAAAGGCACGGGGAATCTTGTGAAAATTGATGACAAGATGAATGCAGCATGTTATCAGAAAATACTGGCAGACAATTTGCATTCTTCTGCATGAAAGCTGCGCATGGAAAGTCCAAGAGCGTCCCAGCACGACAATGACCCTAAGCGCAAGGCCAAATTGACCCTCCAGTGGTTACAGCAGAAAAAGGTGAAGGTTCTGGAGTGGCCATCACAGTCTCCTGACCTTATTATCATCGAGCCACTCTGGGGAGATCTCAAATGTGCAGTTCATGCAAGACGACCAAAGACTTTGCATGACCTGGAGGCATTTTGCCAAGACGAATGGGCAGCTATACCACCTGCAAGAATTTGGGGCCTCATAGACAACTATTACAAAAAACTGCATGCTGTCATTGATGCTAAAGGGGGCAATACACAGTATTTAGAACTAAGGGTATGCAGACTTTTGAACAGGGCTCATTTCATTTTTTTTCTTTGTTGCCATGTTTTGTTTTATGATTGTGCCATTCTGTTATAACCTTACAGTTGAATATGAATCCCATAAGAAATAAAAGAAATGTGTTTTGCCTGCTCACTCATTTTCTTTAAAAATGGTACATATATTACCAATTCTCCAAGGGTATGCGAACTTTTGAGCACAACTGTATATAGAACAAAATGGGAGGCAGTAAAATAATACAAACTAATACTTGTATTTAATAATTAAATTCAATTATTTAACTAAACATTACAACTATACACCATTACTGAAACTAATAATAATAAAAAAGATTCACAGTTTATAAAAGCATAAAATTTGATCTGTATTATAATTAATGTGTGCTCGTATGATGTGGATGCACTATTAATGGTTCAAATAAGTTCTTTGTCAAATTTGTGGTACTCTCTGCAAATTCATAACATCCTTATCAAATTCTGTTGCAATTATGTCAATTTATTGAGGTAATAGAAAGAAAGATGCTTACTTCTGGATAGAAATCAGAAAAACAAAACACATTTTTTCAAAATCATTTTAGCTTTTAGAAGCTTTTAAAAAAGTTGTAACATTATTACAATAGAAACACAGCAGTCTATCTGGAGGTTTTTATAAGACGTAGAATTTTTTTGCGAATATCAGGAAAGTTTAAACCATAAACAAGAGGGTTTACAAATGGTGGTACAATAAGAAACTCGAGTGAAAGAACAACAGTCAAGCTTAAAGGAAGCTCCCCATTCACAAATCGACTCAAAGTGAGCTCACAAAACAGGGCAAGTGAGAAATTTAAAAGGATCACTATGTGTGGAATACAAGTTTGATAAGCTTTGCTCTTGATCTCTCGTGAGCTTCTTTGACAAATGATAAGAATTTTAATATAGGAATATATTATGAAACTCAAAGGGAGGAAAACAGTTGCGATTGTTACAATTAGGCCATACATATTATTAATAGTGTTGTTCACACAAGAGAGTTTGACAATTTCATAGTTGTGGCAGTATACCTTCAGCAAATTTTTACCACAGATTGTCAGTCTGGCAGTTAAAATAGCAGCAATACCAATAGAAATCATTGGAAACATCCAGTTTAAAATGATCAAAATGGTTAGAAACCTGGGGGTAAAAATGTTTTGGTATTGCAAAGGTTTGCTGATTGCAACAAGCCTATCAAATGCCATTAGCATTAATATTGTAAGCTCATATGATGCATATGTGTAAATGACAAAAGCCTGCAAGAAACATGCTTCACGGGAGATTGTGTGTGTTTCAGACAGCAGATCTGCCAGTAACCTTGGGAAAAAGCCAGCTGTACCATACACAGAGTTGATAGACAAACACAAAATCAGAATGTACATCGGTTGGTGCAGTGTCCTTTCCAGAAATACTGCAAGAATAATAAGGACATTGAAGTATATAACAACACAGTAAAAAATAAATCCCAAACTGAAGAAAGCATATCTTATGTACCCAAGGTCTTCAAACAACATGAAGTAAAATGTTCCATTTTCCATTTTTCTTACACAAAGGATGCCTTCATTGATCTAAGCAAGAGTAAACAAAGTTTGTATGATTTTTACACATCTTAAAAATAAACAAAGCTCATTTTTAGCCACAGTGTCACACATATTATATGATGTGGTTTGAAAACATACTGTGTGAATTACTCAATTAGTTTAATAGTATACATGGAAGACACCAGTAAATTACTTTAAATACTATTTTTAAAAACAAATTCAGGCAACAAAGATAACACTTTCAAACATTACAAGCATTATTTGAAATACCTTCTGTTATACTCGCCGAAATTACCATTATTTTATATGCAGGGAATTAGCTCTTCCTGTGTAGTGTTTAAGAAGAACTGTGGGTCACCAAATGCTGGTATATTTATGGCATTAAACATGTCTCAAGAGTGCTCAATGGTGTGGCTTGGTTTGTATTAACATTGCTGGCACCACCACCACCACTAGGGGGCTATAAAGGTACATTTTTTACCAGATTCACCCACCCACCCACTCACTCATAGTGAAAAGCCACTTATACTATATGTTAAACAACAGTGGCTAGTTTCATGAATTATTGCAAATGAGGAAAGTTATGTCTTGGTCAGCTAACATTAAACCGGCTTCACTCTAGCTGATTTTTCAAGCGATTTTCTGATGTGAACGGCATTAACATAGTTGCCGGCCAGTAGGTGAGAGACGGAGCGCATATTAGCATCTGCCAGTGGGAGGTTGTTAATCGCATGACCGTCGAGACTCCCTGCTGAGTTAATGGTTTCAGCAACAGGAAAAAAGGATCCAACTTGACAGAATTTTTTTTTCTGTTGCCCAGGGCTGGCTCTTGTGTTCTCTTCAAGTGACCATGAGCTACTTTTACTGAAGAACTGACAAGACGTCAAGCTAATCTGAACGTTTTTATAGGACTCAGCTGCATATCATCATAAATGCTGATTGTAATCCACAGTGATTCTGTCACCAAGCATTTTTCCTGCATTTTTCTTCTACACTAAAATTACTAATGAAATCAGAAAGTGGAGGCATAACGGTCTGTTTTTATTAAATGTGATTTCTTTACTGACTGAAAGCTACATTTGGACATACGCATTCTACGGCAAGCCTTGATGGGATGAATACACAATCACACACTTTCACAAGGTAAAGTTACTCCATGAATCGCTTTCTAAATCATTCTATTACAATTGTTTATGCTCATGCGTACTCCTGTTATTATCTCTGCGAGCTCCACGTGACAGGAAATCAGAGCGAGAGAGAGAATCATGGCGAGCTGTTATGTCTGTCATCCCTTCACAAATTTGTATAGGCAAGTGTGACATACCTCCGACTGAAGAGAGTAAGATCTCAGCGAAACTGTCTGCATGTGTGACATCCTCGGCCAAAATCGAGTTGTGGCTTTAGATAGCTGCAAAATAGCCTAGGACACAAGAGTCCCCCTCTTGCTACATATTGAACTTTTCTGACTAAGCTGTCCTAAATGAACCAAAGGGTTGGGCCAGATGATCACCTTATGGTGTATGTATGTATGTATCAGCTCATACTGTTTTTACTTGGGGACTCAAGTGGTCAGCTTGTTCTGTATTAGTCAAAGGTCCCAAGGTCCCTAGTGATGAGCTTGCACCATGCTTGCCAGGGGTCCAGAGCTCTAGTGGTCAACTTGCACTGTATTAGCCAAGGGCCCTGGTGTTCATTTTCCTTTGGCAGTCCTGAAGCTTTCGATGCCCCTGGTAGTCTGAGGCCCTGACTCTTGATCTTGATCAGAACCATGGTGAAGTAATGGTATCAGATGATATTACCATAGCACTTTGAAATATACTGTGGCATTAAATAGCAATCATACCATATTCAAGGTACTTCAAAAGATTGCCATAGTATTACCATGGGACCATAAAAAACAAAAACAAAACAGTAATGTCATGGTACCATTTTCAAGAAACTTGTGGGGCTTTTCCACTGCACGGTACAGCTCGACTCGACTCGACTCGACTCTGCTCGCTTTTTGGGGGTTTTCCACTGTGGATAGTACCTGGTACCTGGTACTTTTTTTAGTACCGCCTCGGTCGAGGATCCAAGCGAGCCGAGCCGATACTAAATGTGATGTCAAAACCCTGCAGATCACTGATTGGTCAGAGAGAATCCTCACTACCAGCATCACTGGATTTGCGACATGGGACATCAACCCGCTAGTTTTAAAGTTAGCAACAGCGATAACAATATCATTTGTTCACGTGATTTTTGAATTGTAAAAAGAAATGGCTGTGCGCAAAACCACGCCGTGGTCAATAAATGAGGTACAGACGTTCCTCTCGTTAGCGACGAATGAAACGACGCGAAATGATAAAGACTTTCAGGAAGTGTCTCAGCTGTTGGCTGCAGTCGGCTACCACTAGACCTACCAACAGTGTAGGGAAAAGTTAAAAAAAACTTAAAAGTGACTACAGAACCATCAAGGAACACAACAGCTGGAGTGGTTCAAACAGAAGACGGTGGAAGTGGTTCGACCAAATGGACACTATCTATGGCAATAGACCAGCGAGCAATGGGAGGGAGAGTGCCCTGGACTCAGCCATGGTGTTGTTGGAGCCCACGATGGAGGATGGTAAGTTTTGTTACGTTAACTCTATATTCTGCTTGAAAGCTTCACTTTATTTAGTTGACCAGCTACTGGAAAGTTTGCTTCTAAAACAACCAGGCCAATTTAACTGTTACAGTTGTGTAAAATCACCATGCAACAACTGCTTTATGCAGCACAATGAGCTAGTAGCTAACAGCTAGTGGTTGTATTATTGTTTATGGTCAGTAATGTTTGTGTCGCGTTTAAGATGATGTCACGACAGTAGAGGCAGCGCAACTATGATGATCAGCATATAATCCCACCCACGTTGAGGCGGCACTAAACTGCAGTGGAAAAGCAAGATCAGAAAAGTAAAGTGTGCAGAGTCGAGTCGAGTCGAACCGTAATGTGCAGTGGAAAAGTGCCATTGGTAATACCATGGAACTTTTTTGTAAGCATTATAAAAGGCTCTAGCACCAAACCAGTGTGTTAAAAATGTTTTTGAATGGGTTGAAATCTGGTAAGAAGCACAGCCAAAGATTAATTCTTTTTATACCCTAAAGGGCAGCATATCCTGGGGGATACAAACAATAAAAAATAAATAAATTGAAAAAAAAAAAAGCAACATTATTTTTAGAAAAACATGAAATTGACCTAATGTGTCAGAAAATAGCAATAAAATACATTTCTCAGATTTCTTCATTGTCTTGCCTTTTATGGTTAATATAACTTTAAACTAGAAGTTGTATAATGATCACCAATGTTCTATGATTTTTGTACTGTAAAATTGGAAAAACAAAAATGAGTCTTATAGTGATTCAAGCCAATATAATGTTAATAATGGCTTTTTTTTTTTTCATGGTAAATGCCTATACCAATTTCATTTTCAGAAATTCCAGGAATCACACACAAAAAAATAAAAACTTTAAATTTAGCTTAAGAAAGAAATAGGTATTGTTACCTATACCAATGATGTTGATATTTCGGTGATGGTTAATTCTCAGCTGTATTTATTCTAATTATACTGTATATATTGTGAGCATATCACATAAACATAATAATCTTAAAATTCCATAAAAGAGAAAATTATTTAAGAATATTCAGTCATAGTTTTCTTTGTAGGGTGTGGAATATTTGTATCAAGTTGAATATAAATTAATCAAGTATAATCAATGTAAATATAGCCATTTTATTCTACAATTATTTCTGATGGTCAAGCATGTATCTTATTAAGTGTGTGGGAATGGAATGTGCTCACATATGGTAAACTGAGTTTCCTGTTCTGACACTAGAGAAAATATATGGTGAGGCCCCTCCACAGATGTTTCCTGTCAACTTCTGTGACTGGAGTCACAGAACAAAATAATAAATAATAAGTGACATGTATGGAGTGTATTAGCCATACCTTGGTAGATCATATATAAGCAGGAAGAAACCCAGTTTCTGGAGTTCCTCTGCAGATGTCTCAACTTTTATGTCTCTCAAAGTCTATCTTCAGACATCAAAACCCCAAGACTTTGAGAGCGATTCTTCACAAAGACGGTAGAAGCCACCACAAATTGGTGACCCCGGCAGGACTGGAAAGGAGCGAAGAGTGGATGACCACAGCAGGCTGGCTGGATGAGCAACACAAACAGGTGGCCACCTAAAGGTAAGCATTTTTTGCTTATATAATTAGTTTGTGTTGTTTGCCAGAGTTTGCCCGTGGTGGTAAGGATACTCAAAAAGCTCCTCCAAATTTAAAGAGCAAAAAGAATAAAAAAGGGTTTTGATTCCAGAAGAAATAATTGCATGCAATGATCTGTTTTTACTGTTAAGAGGGCCTTGATTGATAGCAGTAAATAAAAGCAGACAAAGTATAAGGAAGGCCTAGGCATAAGCCCTGCAGGTAATAATCTGTTGTGTTGAGGAAGTGAATCACAGAGGTTTTGACCGGGTAGGCAAAAATCCTGCAAGGCATTGATTTTCACTGTGTTGAGGAAGTATATCACTGAAGAGCAAAACTTATATGTCACTCAAGGGAGTGTAGAATAGGAAAAGTGTATGTGTATATGTAATTTTCTGTGTTAGTGTCTGTGTGAGTATATCTGTGACTATGGCTGTATGAGAAAATCAACTCTGTATCTTGTGGACAGTGGGTGCCTCCTGGACCGTCACATGAGTGTGACTAAACAGAGGGGCACAGTTATTGTCGCACTTGAGAGGAGTGGATGAGTGAATGAACCCTAAATAATAAAGGGGTTGAAGTATGAGTGTATGAACCCTAAATAATAAAGGGACTAAGAATGAGAGTATGAGTCCAAAAAAGGGGACAATTATGTATGAGAAAATGTATGTATGAGAATGTATGTAATTGAGAATTTTCAATTAGAAAAATTGTTTCAAGATATTGGCTTTGTAGATTACTGTAGTAGGAAATAAATTAAAATAGTAAGATATGATTTATCTCAATGAATGGTGATCAAATAATTTTTGCATACCAAGTAAAAATAACAGTGAAAGAAATAAAGACTTATCTAAAACAAAAGTAGCTATTTGGATGCAGAGTGATCCTAAAAGTAAACTGACAACATATAGGAAATTTGTACATATATGTGGTATAATAATTAATACAATTAAAGTGCATGTTATAGAAGAAGATATGGGAAATTGGTTTATAAATAAATGAAAATAATTGAATTTCTTTTGGAAGATCATATTATTTGAACAAATAAATATTGTTACAAAAATTGATAATTTTTCCTAAAGATAGGGTTTGTTGTATTATAAGAAAAATCATGGCAGCCACTCCTGTGGACATATTAGGATTAAAATATCCATTGTGTAGAGAACTTATAGATAAGCTCTCAAGCAAATGGCAAAAGAGAACCAAAGATATGATGACAAAATGGCCAAAGGAAGGGACATTTGATGTAGTGTTGTGCAAGAAAATGGAAACGTTGAAAAAAAATGATAAAACTAAAGATAAGAGTAAAAATAAAAATAAAAAGAGAGAAACAAAAAGGGAAAAAGAGAGATAAGTGCTAGCACTGTTCAAAAAGGAAGGAGAAAATTCTCTGAAAATATAAGACAGGCAAGAAAAATACTGAAGGTTGCAGAAAAAGAGATAAGTAAAAAAGGAGAGGTCCTTGTTAAACCACCTCCATATGTGCCCCCAGAAGGTCAGTTCCCAATACTCAAGGGAACTGTAGAAATTTTAGGAGAAATGCAGATGGAGGGTCATGTGGAGTTAGAAAAAGAAAGACAAGGCTGTGGGTGAGACCGAAGAAGAGACAGGATAGAAAATGTGAGAGAAATCTGCCTTTAGATTGTTATGAACAGGCACGGACAGCGTTAGAGAAAATAAAAGCACAGTATGAGGAAGAAACAGTATGTGAAGAAGGGCCGTTAGGGAAAGTGAGAAGAGAAGAAGAGGAGATTGAAGCAGAAGCGCAAGTAATAGAAGCACAATTAGATAGAAAAATTAGAGAAACAGAAAAGTTAATACGAGACACAGATAAATTGGTGAGAAATAGAAGTAGACTATTTGACAGTAGGGAGAGAGAAAGTGAAGAGGAGTCATCATTTGATGGAGGAAGGTGGGCACAGGGAAGAGAAAGAGGAAGGCATAGACCATTGGCAAATCAACTCCCCATTTTAATTAAAGGTATGCAGGGACAGTATGTGCCTTGGGCTACACAGGATCTTGAGGTGCTGGTTACTCGCCTCCCTGATATCTACAAGGGGGCTGGGAAGTGGATTAGAGTGTTTGAAGAACAAACAATGGGCAGACTTTTAGCTGTGGGGGACATTAAAGCACTCCTGGCAAAAATTGTAGGAGGAGCAAAGATGGAAGAAATCGTTCAAGCATCTGATCTGGACAGAGTAGTGGACTCTTATTACATGGATGGAACTGTTTTTGATGCATACCGTCCAGCAGTGTGGCAGGCAATGCATGCTGAGTATCCAACCAGAGTGGACCCTAAGGCATCAAAGGGGGAACAGCTGGGGGAAACAGAAAACCCAATCATATATGTCTAGAGACAACTGAAAAGACGGAAGCAAGAAACTGAGAGGAATCCAGAAGGAGACCCATTAATGGCTACATTGTTTAGAAATGCTGTGATAGATGCCATGCCACAAGCTGTAAAGAGCAAGCTGGAGGACGTGGTCAGCTTAACCTCCAAAACACAAAAGGAGTTTTGTGACTATGTGACACATGCAGTGGAGCAATACAGAAAAAATGAACAGAAGCTCAAGAACCAAGAGAAAGAGCTACAGAGAAAACTGACTCAGTTATAACTTTAAGAACTAACAAAAAAGCATTAGAAAAAAAATAAAGCTATAGTAAAGAAAGAAGAATCAGAGCAAATGACAGTAATGGCTCCTGTAAATGCTCCATAACCAACTATCCATCTAAATCCACCTACAGCAATCCCTACAAATACACACCAGATCCCTGCACCCATCGTCAATATCTATGCTCAACATCCGGATAGGATGGGAAAGAAAACCATCACAAGGGGAACAAAGAGGAAAAGGCAGGCCTAAAAATGGGGGGGGGGGGGGGAGTTGGCAACAGCCCTTTTGAGATCCATCTCAAGGCCCAGTAAACCCTTGGGGAGGTCCAAATCAAGGATATTAGGGATGCCCAGAGAATCCAACAGGGGGAAGTCAGCTTCAAATTTTAACAAACAATGCTGATCAAGAACCTATACTGCAGGTTAAAATAGAGGGAAAAACCACACCATGCTAGTAGACACAGGAGTGGTTTACACGTGTGTAAATCAAATTATGCCTCACATCTCCCCTTGTCTGGAAAATTTACAAAGACAATAGGATTCTCAGGACAAATGCAGCTAATTCCTATGACCGCTCCAGTTTGTCTGCAAACTAAAAACAAAAGTGCAACCATACCAATCCTGATATCAAATCAGACTCCTGTTAATTTGTTAGGGAGAGATGCATTATGTAAATTGGGACTTCAAATTTGGTGTTCTCCAGAGGGAGTGTATATAGACATACAGGGAATAGGAACTCAAATGATGATTTCTGAGCCAAGAGCAGATCTATTACAGATAGAAAATTATGTGAGACAGACTATTAACAAATGTGGAAAATTTATTGAAGCACAGATTCCTGAAGCACAGTTTCCAAAATCAGAATTTCACTGTATGATGATATATGATCCTGAGAGAGATGCAAAAATAGAAAAGAAATGGCAGGAAGTAACTGAAGGACAAAAAAATCAAAATGACCTTGCAATACATCATAATAGGTAAACAAGGAGCAGCTTTGAAAATAACTGAGAGTGAATTTGTAAAAAATTGGTTTAATGTACCTGCTCCACATGTAGCCTTATATGTAAGGAAAAATTGGAAAGCAAAGGATTTAGGGCCGTTGATGAAACAGGCTAAACAGTGCCAATGGGAACCAACAGTAAATCCACTGATTTTTCATTCTGCTGACAAAAAATGATATCATTTATCAAAATTTTGTGTGGGACTATATTGATGGGTACTCCTCAGGAAGTAGTGATTAATAAAAGAAATTTAAATGCAGATGATAACAACACACAAATTGGTAGAGACTATTGATGCTGAACTGTTTAAAGAAATGGAGCGTCAGGTACCAACTAAGTTATGGTCTCAGCATGACACAGATGTAGGACTGGTAAATTCAGACAGCCCTATAAGAATACAACTTAAGCCAGGTGCATGCCTGCCAAGAAAATTGCAGTACCCTTTGAAACAGACATAAAAGACACTATTGAAGGTCTAGTGAGAGCAGGAGTGTTAATGGAAACAAACAGTTACTGTAATACTCCAATTTTGCCTGTGATCAAAGCAAACAAATCTAAATGGCGCCTCGTTCATGACTTACGAGCAATCAATGATATAGTAGAGGATTGGCCAGCTGATGTTCCAAACCTGCACACACTGCTGACAAATGTCCCTCCTGATGGCAAATACTTTACTGTGATTGATTTATGCTCTGCCTTTTTCAGTGTTCCGGTGGCAGAGGAAAGTAGACACTTGTTTGCATTCACATATGCTGGTAAACAGTATACCTATACCAGAATGCCAAAGGATTTAAATACTCACCACATATATTCAATCAGGTTCTCAAGACTGATTTAGAAGACCTAATGATAGACAGTACTCTGCTGCAGTATGTAGATGATTTGATGATTTATTCCACATCATTGGAACAATGTCATAGAGATTCTATTAAAGTACTTACTAAATTAGCTCAAGGAGGTCACAAGGCATCCAAAACAAAACTACAGTATTGCCAGCCGCAGGCTGAATATTTAGGACGGATGATCTCATATGGCACAAAAGCTATAGCCCCAGATCAATTAGAAGGCATAAGTAAAACACCATTGTCACAAACAGTAGGACAGATGATGACTTTCCTAGGAATTACTGGCTTCAGTTCTGATTGGATAGAGGAGTATGCAGTAAAAACAGCTCCACTGAGAGAAATCATGAAACAAGCAGGACTGCAAAATGTAAGTACTCCACTAAGATGGAATACAGATGCATTGCTAGCATTTGAGTCTATAAAGAAAGAACTACAAAGGGCACCTGCCCTCTGTAATCCTGACTACACTATACCATTTCACCTGTATGTGGCAAACAGAACTGATGGCTATACATCAGCTGTACTGATGCAAGAGACCTGCAGTGGTAGGAAAAACAACCCATAGCTTACTATAGCACTAAGCTGAACAACGTAGCCAAGGTTACCCACCATGTTACCAACAAGGTATTGCAGCAGTATATTATGCATATGAGAAAGCATCTACATTAACCCAGTACCCAGTAATCATTTATACACATCACAAAATTGTGGAGTTACTAGAACAAGGAACATTTGTTCTGACTCAAGCCCGCATTCTAGCATATTCATCACTATTTACGTATCCAGATGTTACCATTAAGCAATGTAATACAGTTAATCCAGCTGAATTGATTCCTTTGGCTTATGAAGGTGAGCCACATGATTGTGTGGCTAATTCACTGGCATTAACAAGGTTATGGCCAGATTTTGAGTCTATGCCAATCTCTGAGGCAGAAGTCACTTACTTTGTGGATGGTTCTAGTTTTAGACATTACTTTGGAAATCATACAGGGTATTCAGTAGTAAAGAAAGACATGGAGAAATTTGTGCCTGTTATATCCCAACACTGTGTACAGCCATGCTCTGCTCAATTAGCAGAATTAAAAGCTCTCATGACTGCGTGTCAATTTGCAAAGGGACAAACAGCAAATGTTTTCACTGATTCAGCTTATGCTCATGGTGTATGTCATTTGTTTGGAGCAGAGTGGAAACAGACAGGCTTCAAAAAGAGTGATGGAACTCCCATCCAACATACTGAACAGATAGGTCTATTAATTTCTGCTATGATGCTACCAAAACGATTAGCAGTCATCAAATGTCAGGCTCATAAAAAAGGAAATGACTTTGTCATTAAGGGTAACAACATAGCAGATTTGGAAGCTAAAAAAGCATCAGGATGTCAGGTAGCAGTATTAGCTCCAGTAGTTCTTATAGAACCACAACCTCATTTTGATGATTTTATTCGAATTCAACAACAAGCGGGTCCTTATGAACATTCCATGTGGCACCAAAGAGGAACCAAGAAAGACACACAAGATATTTGGCATTCACATGAAGGACAGATTGTTGCAACAACCTCACTTTTAAACATTCTCATTCCAGATATGCATGGTTTAGACCATTGTTCAAGGGGGAAGTGATAAGGAAAATTAAACAGCAGGGATATTGGTCTCCATACTTACATGCAATGATAGACAATTTTCTGTCCACATGTGAAGTTTGTACCAAAAACAATGTTAGGAAAGGAACAGTGACACCAATAGGCCACATACCGGTACCAGAAGGACAATTCAATCACCTGGTGATGGATTATGTGGACATGATAAAGCGAGTACAAGGCAAAAGGTATATGCATGTGGTAACAGACAGATTTAGCAGATGGGTAGAAGCAATACCATCAGCAGATGAGGGGACAGGAACGGTAATTACATTTCTAATGAGAGAAGTAATCACTAGATTTGGAATACCATCAGAAATAAGTTCAGATAATGGATCAGCATTCATTCAAAAAATTGTAAAACAAGTATTGCAGCAATTGAGAATAAAACAGAGACTAGGGTGTGTTTATCACCCACAATTACAAGGGATGGTAGAAAGGGTAAATGGTACCCTCAAGGCCAAACTTAACAAAATATGTGAAAGGACTAAACTTAACAGTTCAGTCCAAGTGGAAGGAAGCACCACCTAGTATCATCTAAATCACTGCACAAGAGTTCCCAAAGGAAGAAAAGAAAAGGAGAGAGACTTGAAAAAGACAATACAGAAGAAAGTGAGGAGAGACCAGAGACACAGGATGAAAGTGTGCAGAATGTCAAAAGCTCAGAAAGAGATGCACAAGGAGATAAGCAAAGCAGAAAGAATCAAGAGAATGGAAGGAATGAGTCCAATAGCATGTCTGATGATCATCACATATCTACTGCATCTGATACTACAAGCTCAGGCCACAATCAATACCACCCAAGCTTCTCTACTACAAGCCCAAACTACAGCCAACACCACTGCTCAAAATTTCAACCAGACTTCCCTACAATTGATTTTTCAGCCCTCGGTCAGATCCAGTAACAACTTCTTCTTCTTCTTCTTATGCCCTCTCACCACTTTCGGGGTATGGGCCGTCAACAATAGATCGCCAGAGGTTTCTGTCCTGAGCCATTCTTTCCAGTTGACTCCAGTTGTATCCCATCTTGGTGATGTCTGCCTCAAGGTCACATCGTCAGGTGTTTCTTGGACGGCCTTTCTTCCGCTTTCCTTGGGGGTTCCATCGCAAAGCCTGCCTAGTGATGTTGTTTGGTGGTTTGCGCAGGGTGTGCCCTAGTCATTTCCATTTTCTCTTCTGAATTTCTTTCACTGCAGGAAGTTGGCTGGTTCTATCACAGAGACTGGTATTGCTGATAGTGTCTGGCCAGCGGATCTGTAGAATCCTTCTAAGGCAGCTGTTGATAAATGTATGGATTCTTTTGATGGTGTTTTTTCTCGATCTCCAGGTTTCGGCCCCATAAAGCAGTCTTGACTTTATATTAGAGTTGAACAGCAGAAATTTTTGTTTTCAAAGATAGCTCTTTTGAGCTCCAAATGTTTTTGAGCTGTATGAAAGCCATTCTTGCTTTGCCGATCCTTGCCTTGAGGTCTGCGTCTGTACCTCCCAGCTGGTCTGTAATGTTTCAAGTAGGTGAAGAACTGCACTTCTTCGAGTGGACTTCCATTCAGGATGACTAGTTCAGTACTGCTGATGTTGGTCTTCAGGATCTTGGTCTTGTCTTTGTGGATGTTGTCTGTCTGGTTCCACAAAGTCCACTGGATTCCATTCTTGCATTCACAGGTGGACATCTTCATGATCCAGTCAATGGCAAGAAAAAAGAGGAAAGGTGACAGCAAATATCCTTGTTTGACTCCGGTCTTCACCTGGAAGCTGTTGGTGAGCTGCCCTCCGTGGATGACTCTGCATGTCATTCCCTCGTATGAGTTTTTGATCAAGCTGACCAACTTGGTTGGAATGCCATAATGTTTAAGGAGGCTCCAGAGGGTCTGTCGATCAACACTGTCAAAGCCTTCTCATAATCAAAGAAGTTGATATACAATGGTGAGTTCCACTCCAAGGACTGTTTGATGATAATGCAGAGTGTTGCAATTTGGTCTGTGCAAGATCTGTTTTGCCAGAAACCTGCTTGCTCGTCTTGAAGTTGTGGGTCTAGGATGTCTTTCATTCTCTCTAAGAGGATCCGGTTGGAGATCTTGCCTGGCACTGACAGGAGTGTGATGCCTCTGTAGTTGTTGCAGTTGCTGAGGTCACCTTTCTTGGGGAGCTTGATATGGTAGCCCTCATCCAGTCCTTAGGTGTCACTTCTTCCTCCCAGATCTTCACAAAAAGGGGGTACAGCATCTCCACTGATGAATCTAGGTCTGCTTTCAGGGCCTCTGCTGGGATGTCATCAGGTCCAGCTGCCTTTCCATTCTTCAGCAGGATGATGGCTTTTCTGATCTCTTCTCTGGTGGGAGATCAACGTTGGCTGGATAGATTTCTGGAGGATTTGGCGGTGCTGGTCTGTTAAGGAGTTCCTCAAAATACTCAGCCCATCTGTTCATCTGTTGTTCTATTCCTGTGATGGTCTTTCCTTCTTTATCCTTGACAGGTCTTTCAGGGTTGCTGTACTTTCCAGACAATTTCCTGGTCATGTCATACAGTAGTTTCATATTACCATTTGCCAGTTCTGCTTCAGCTGCCAGTATCTTAAATACTTCTTGTCCTTCCTGATGTTCTTCTTAACAACTTTGTGAGCTTCTGCATATTCTTCTTGGGCCTTGGCTTTTGCCACTCTAGTCCTGCTGTTGTTAACTGCTGATTTTTTCTGCTTTCTCTTCTCTATCTTGCTCAGTGTCTCAGCAGTGATCCACTCTTTGTGATGGGGTTTCTTTTCTCCAACAACTTCCTGGCAGGTTGTTCTCAGGGTCTCCTTTACTGTCTGCCATTTACTTTGCACAGTATCATCAGCTTACAGTTGTTGTAGCACCTCAAACCTTTTCTTCAGCTCAAGTACAAATTCTTCCCTAACATTGGGGACCTTTAAATGGCTGACATCATACTTCACCCTTCTGTATGATCCTTCAGTCCAATTCTTCTTTAACTTTAGTTTCATTCTGGCAACTACTAGGTGGTGGTCAATCTTGTTTTCTGTCTTGTAATCTGGCGATACCCAGGTATTCTTGTGGATCTGCTTGTGAGGAAAGATACTGCCTCCCATAACAAGATTATTCAGTGCACACAGGTCTGCAAATCTCTCGCCATTCTCATTCATCTCTCCCATTCCGTGTTTGCCCATGACATGCTCGTATCCTGTGTTGATGGGTCCAATTTTGGCATTGAGGTCTCCCATAAGGATGACAATATCTTTGTTCGAGTAGATCTCTTATGATTTTCTGTAGTCTGTTGTAAAACTGGTTCTTTTCCTCATCATCGTTGTCATTGGTGGGGGCATAGCACTGGTTGATGTTCATCTTTATCTTTTTCTGTTTAGTTCTAAGGGATGCTGTAATAATCCTGGGGCTGTGCGCCTCCCACCCAATCAGTGCTCTCTAAGTCAGTTTGGACAGCATGAAGCCTACTCCTTGAGTGTAGGGGGCATCATTTTCTTCATGTCCAGAGTACAGCAGCAGTTCTTCCGACGTCAGTTGCTTCTGTCAGGTTGTTTTTCTTCAACTCAGCAGCTACCTGAGCCTTCTTGCCTGCCTCATACATGGTCCTGATGTTCCACGTACCGATAGTGGTTCTCCTGGTTAAAAAAAGGGCAATCGGACCAGTGTCTTCCTTTCATCTTTCACCACCTAACATCATCATACGTCTTCGGGTTGATGATGATCCTTCATCTTCCAGGAAGTTTGACTCTGTTTTATCTCTTGTTTGTGTTTCTGTAGCGGTAGTTGTTTTACGGGGTGGGGTTACTTCAAGGAAGATGTGCTAATATTTGGTACAATGCTTGGCGAACAAATGTATCTGTAAGAGTCCCAGTACTTCAAGCACAAGGATTAAGAAAGGGAATGAAAATTTATCCAGAAGAATGTGAAAATCAAACTATAGCATTACCTTCAATAGAGTTATATGAAGATCAGACAATAGTGGTAGCAGATGTAGGGCTTTACTGGTTGTTTAGATCAGTGTTACTATCAGAAATAATTAATAATTATTTCTTTAGTTATTAATTAATATTTAAATTAATTAATTGAATCTAACTAATTAAAACCTCATATGGGGCTCCAGTAAATGTAGTGCACTACATTTAGGAATAGGTTTGGTTATTAGCAATAATTTATAATTATCAAAGATTATTATTAATTATTAAAATCAATAGAATATTGAGGAGAATCAATGTTAGCTTTTTAATCCTTTAAATCAACAATTATCAAAGATAATCGTTAATGGTTAACATCGATGAAACATTGATTAAAATTAACACTAGGTTATTGATCATTCAAATTCAACAATCATCTAAGATAATTATCAATTATCAAAAATCAACAGAATATTAATAAGGATTAACAAAGCTGAGCTTTAGCACGAAGCTATCTAAGAGCCAAAAATGTGTGTCAGAATGTTTGTGAGGGGTCGCGTGTGTGTGTGTGTGGTTAGTACGAGAGAGAGAGAGAGAATAAAGTGATGGCCCTAAAGCCGATTTCGTGATCGTGGGAGAGAAAGCAGCTGTTAGTTTATCACTCAGAGACGCGTGGACGGCTCGTAAACAGTCCCGCGTTCTTTGATTCTTTAATGGATAAACTCAGTTTGCTGGTCTCACCCGCGATGATCATCTTATTCGTGATAATTAATACCCTGAGTATTAATAATGAGCGGACATGGCGGTCCATAAACTGTACTAGTAAAAACCTTGAAACACAAGAATAACACACTATAATATTCTATCTCTGCCCAGACGTAAACCTCTTACTTGAATCGTATGAGGACGTAGAATGTGTGTTCATCCGTCCTTTGACTCTGACCCGGTTCCTTGAGGCTCGGGTGATGACAGGAGGCCGTTTCCTCACTCTGTTGGCGGGCACGGCTGCTGTTTCTCGGCGGGCTGGCGGAGAACTCAGAAATGTCGACTTGATTGAAGATGGAAGAGAAATCTTTGATCTCTTCACTTCTGCAGGCAAACAGATGAAGATGAAGATGCAGATTGCTCGGCGGTCTCCTTCAGATCCGTTAAGAGTGTTCGGTTGAATACAGAGTAATCTCAACTCGTCCAGCGAGATGGAGATTGTATGGCCACAGTTTCAAGTCGGACGTTACTTCCTTGTGCCACGAAGCTGCACCTGAGAGCAGCGATGAGCTGCGTCTACACCCGGCAAGCAAAGTTGCTGGAAGCAAATCCTGGAAGCATTTCAGAGGTATTTCTACTCCTAATGGTGTCATGGTTTGAGGGACGTTCTGTTGTGTGCCTCATCCAATAGGAGTTGAGAGTTCGATCCTTTAGTGAGCAAGACTTCATGGGATTTGTAGTCTGTTTTGGACTCCCTTTGTTTGATTTTGGTGCAATTTTTATCAGTAAGATTTACGACTTGGTATGTGGGGGCTTGAGTTAGGTTTTTATGACTATGTTAGGCCTGCCTTTGTCTTCTATCTGAATACATGAGGCCCAACACAGACTTCTTTTGGGTCTGTGGAAATGAACGACTTATGGCCTCCTTACCACTAGGATGGAAAGGAATATGTGTTAGAGTACGACTGATTCAGGAAATTGCCATGGCACAGTGGAAATTAGGACAATTCATTAAGTAAGATAAGAATAGAACTAAGAGAGCTTATAAAACAGACCCTAATGTGTATATAGATTCAATTGGTCAACCCAGGGGTATACCTAATGAATTTAAGGCTAGAAATGAAGTCAAAGCAGGGTTTGAATCAATATTCATTTGGATCACACAAAATAAAAACATAGAATGGATGAATTATATTTACTATAATCAACAGAGATTGATTAATTACACTAATGATGCTTTATATGCTTTAAGTACATGAAACAAGCAGAATGACATGGCAAAATTGGCAGGCTCTTAATTGGTTATTAGCAGACAAATGGGATGTATGTGTTATGTTTGGAGATCAATGTTGTACTTTTATACCAAATAATACTGCTCCGGGAGGAGCATTTAATGAAGTCATGATTAAATAATAAAAATAAAAAAAACGTAAGAACCGAAGTTAAAGCAAATGCTTGAAGAGATAATCAAATGTGGGAATGGTTTGATCTAAAGTTAGGAGCATGGGGAGCATGGTTTGCTAAATTGGGAATGTTTTTGGGAATTGCAATAATGATAGGAGAGCTATTGTTTTTTTGTGTATTTCCTTTATTGAGGTCACTAGTTATCAAAACCATGGTTAAGCAAATGGAAATGCTAAGATGTCAAGATAATGGGAAAGTGATTTTAGAGGGTAACCAAAGTGTATATTATCAAGATTGGCTTTATAAACCAAATTGGGATTCACAAACACTGGATGAGGATTCAAGTACCACAAATGAGGACAAAGAAGATGAATAAAGATGAGCCACACCCTGGGTGTAAGTGCTAGCCTAACCTCTCCCCAAAGGGTGACCCTCTACGATGCACAAAGTATCTGGGTTGAAGATATCTACACTACAAAAAAGATCTCTTAATATTATGATGAATATTTTGTTTTTGAAATACTCTACATAACTGTGACAACCACAGGCAAGGCTGAACCAATTGCACGCTCATGCTTCTAACATGCTTATATGTTTAATTTATTGAATGAAGTTATAGGGAGACAGAATATTTTACTCCATTCTTAATCAAACTTGGATGGAGATGTTTGGTTCTGAAATCACCACCGGAGTGTGGTTCCATAATATGGTCATTGGTAGTGAAGCTGTGTGACTTAACTTACTTACTAGATAGCATAACTGAGGTGACTGAATTATGAAACTGCACTCTGGGTAAAGACAGTGAAGGTGGGACTTAAGTAAGTCCCAAAGGGGGGATAATGTGGAATATTTTTATCAAGCTGAATATAAATTAATCAAGTATAATCAATGTAAATATAAGCATTCTACAATTATTTCTGATGGTCAAACATGTAGCTTACTGAGTGTCTGTGTAGAGGCCTGTGTGGGAATAGGATGTGCTCACATATGGTAAACTGCTCACATATGGTTAACTGAGTTTCCTGTTTTGACACTAGAGAAAATATATGGTGAGGCCCCTTCAAAGATGTTTCCTGTCAACTTCTTAAAAAAAAAAAAACAGACTGGAGTCACAGAACAAAATGATAGATAATAAGTGACATGTATGGAATGTACTAGCCACGCCTTGGTAGATCATATATAAGCGAGATGAAACCGAGTTGCTGGAGTTCCTCTGCAGGCGACTCGACTTTTCTATCTCTGATAATAAAGTCTATCTTCTGGCATCAAAACCCCAAGACTTTGAGAGTGATTCTTCACAAATATGGCAGAAGCCACCACAAGGGCATAGAAAGAGAAATAAAAATTATAGACACCAATAATTTTATTTACAAATTAAATTCCGATTTTCTTAAAAAAACATTTACATTTTAAACCCTCACTGAAATAAATATAGTTTTTAAAAGTTTCACATTTCACAAAAGCATGTGGTCTGTACTTAAAGTTATTCATGTGTGCTCATATATGGATGCCCTTTTAGATGTTTTAAAATTTCAAGCTAAAAGTTAATGCTTTCAAATATGATAGACCAATCTTTGACTACATTTGAACAACTTTTTGAGTGTTTCTAACACTGACAGAGTACAAAACAAAACATTTTTTTTTTTCATCATAACAGCATTTAGTGCATGGCTTTATAAAGCTCTGAAAAAAAGGTGAATGATTGCTTGATTGGACTGTCATCTTAAAATTTAAGTCATTGCTGTCTGTGTAACATTTTTAAAACAGAAACAGGACAGTTTATCTATAGGCTTTTATAAGGCATATCATTTTTTTGCGAATATCAGGAAAGTTTAAACCATAAACAAGAGGGTTTACAAATGGTGGTACAATAAGAAACTCAAGTGAAAGAACAACAGTCAAACCTAAAGGAAGCTCGCCATTCACAAATCGACTCAAAGTGAGCTCACAAAAAATGGCAATTGAGAAATTTAAAAGGATCACTATGTGTGGAATACAAGTTTGATAAGCTTTGCTCTTGATCTCTCGTGAGCTTCTTTGACAAATTATAAGAATTTTAACATAAGAATATATGATGAAAGTCAAAGGGAAAAAAACATTTGTGACTGTTACAATTAGGCCATACATATTAATAATAGTGTTGTTCACACAAGAGAGCTTGACAATTTCATAGTTGTGGCAGTATACCTTCAGCAATTTGTTACCACAGATTGTCAGTCTGGCAGTTAAAATAGCAGCAATTCCAATAGAAATCATTGGACACATCCAGTTTAAAATGATCAAAATGGTTAGAAACCTAGGGGTAAAAATGTTGTGATATTGCAAAGGTTTGCTGATTGCAACAAGCCTATCAAATGCCATTAGCATTAATATTGTAAGCTCATATGCTGCATATGTGTAAATTACAACACTCTGTAAGAGACATGCTTCACGGGAGATTGTGTGTGTATCAGACAGCAGATCTGCCAGTAACCTTGGGAAAAAGCCAGCTGTACCATATACAGAGTTGATAGACAAACAAGAAATCAGAATGTACATCGGTTGGTGCAGTGTCCTTTCCAGAAATACTGCAAGAATAATAAGGACATTGAAGTATATAACAACACAGTAAAAAATAAATCCCAAACTGAAGAAAGCATATCTTATGTACCCAAGATCTTTAAACAACATGAAGTAAAATGTTCCATTATCCATTCTGCTCACACAAAGTATGCTTTCATTGACCTGAGGAGGAAAGTAAACAAAGTTTGTATTATTTTTTATACATCTTAAAAATAAAAAAAGTTTGGTTTTAGCCACAGTGTCTAACACATATTATATGATGCGACCTGAAAAGAGACTGTGTAAATTATACAGTTAGTTTAAAAATATACATGGAAGACATCAATAAATAACTTTAAATACCATTTTTACAAAAACCACACTTTACAAAAAATGTTGCCTTCTGTGATACTCTCCAAAATTACCATTATTTCATATGCATGGAATTAGTACTACCTGTGTTGTGTTTTAGAAGAACTGTGGGTCACCAAATGCTAGTATATTTATAGCATTAAACATGTCTCAGGAGGGCTCACTGGTGTGGCTTTGCATCAACATTACTGGCACCACCACCACTAAGAGGATAAAATGGTCAGTTGTTTACAAGATTTGTGTAACCCTTAAAGCAACAATGCAAATTACACATAAAGATAACACATAATCACATACATTTTCCACAAAATCAAAATTATAGTTTTGTGGCTCGAAGTCCTTTTGTGTTATTGTGTTGTTATTTTGTTTCCTCTATGCTGGTGTTCTCTTAAATGTTGAGAAAACTGACTGAATATTGATATCAGACCCACTGAAGATCTGTGATCTTGTGCATGTACAACCCCAATTCCGAAAAAGTTGGGACAGTATGAAAAACACTAATAAAAACAAAAATAAGTTATTTGTAAATTATAATCACCCTCTGCTATATTGAAAGTACTACAACTATACATTATATGATGTTTTACCTTGTGAATTTCATAGTTTTTTTTGTTTGTTTTTAATGTACTGTCATTTCAAATCAGATGAATGCAACACGCTTCAAAAAAGTTGGGACAGTCGAATGTTTACCACTGTGAAACATCACCATTTCTTCTAGTAACACTTATTAAGCATTTGGGCACTGAAGACATAAGTTTGCTAAGTTTAGAAAGTGTAATTTTCCTCCATTCATCCATTATGTAGGTCTTTAGCTGCACAATTGTATGGGGTCTTCATTGCCATCTAATGTGCTTAATAATGCACCACACATTCTCAATTGGAGACAGGTCAGGACTGCAGGCAGGCCAATCTAGCACCCACACTCTCTGCTTACACAGCCATGCACTTGTAATCCGGGCAGTATGTGGTTTAAAGTTGTCCTGCTGGAAAATGCAGGGGCTTCCCAGAAAAAGATGGTGCTGGATGGCAGTACATGTTGCTCCAAAATTTGTACACATCTTTCTGCATTCATGGTGTTCCCACAGATGTGCAAGTTACTCATGCCATGGGCACTGACACACCCCTGGCCAATACAGACACTGGTTTTTGGACCTGACACTAATAACAGCTTGGATGGTCTTTTTCCTCTTTGACCCAGATAACACGATGGCTGTGTTTTTCTAAAACTTTCTGAAATGTGGACTCTTCTCACCAAGTTGGCAGCGCTTCTGGAGAGTGTTGATGTATGGTTTCTGCTTTGCATAGTAAAGTCTTAACTTGCATCTGTGGATGCAGCAGCGAATGGTGTTGACTTCTAAAGTTATCCCAAGCCCATGATCATGATATCCATTACAGATGAATGACGTTTATTAAGACAGTGATGTTTGAGGGATCAGAGATCACGTGCATTTAGAAGTGGTTTTTGTCTTGTCCTTTATGCACTGAGATTTTACCAGATTACTTGAATCTTTTAACTATATTGTGCACTGTTGAGGATTAAATGCCCAAAATCCTTCCAATTTTTCTTTGGGGAACATTGTTCTCAAAGTGCTGGATTATTTGCAGAAGCATCTATTGGCAAATAGACAAGTCTTGAACGATCCTTGCTCTTGAAGGACTAGGCTTTTTTGGAGGCTCCTTATACAGTACACTGTAAAAAAAAAAAAAAAAAAAAAAAAACATTTCATAGGCAATGTTCTGTTTATTTATTTATTTATTTTTTTTATTTATTTTTTTTACCAATTTTGCATTTTTTCCATAAAACAATGAAATGCCTGTTGTTTACAGATATTTGCCATAATTTAAAGTTTTACACTTTAAAAATTACAGGTAATTAACCATAATTTGAGATTACATCAATGTTATGTTTTTTAATGGCAATTTATAGTACTTTTACAGATTCAGAAAAGTAATTTTACATAAAATGTGAAGTAATATTTTACAGATTTTTCCTGTCCATGATAACAATGAAATTCATATAAAATTACAGAAACTTGACTTTATGGATTTATGACATTTGTGGAGGCAGGACTAGTTGTAATGGTACCCTGTAAAAAAAAAGCACTTTGTTTTTTCGAGCTAATTGGATTGGATGGCAAATTACACTGCCACTGCATCTGCTGTACCAGCCAGGTGACATGACCCTTGTTACAGTCTATTCTACCCACCAGTACCTGGAAGAGTTGCACCACAACTTGAGAACAACCTTCGTGTTCACCCAGCAACAACTCCAGAAAAGCACAGAAGGCTGGAAGGCCTATTATGACCAAAAGGCGTCTCAAG
This sequence comes from Myxocyprinus asiaticus, assembly GCF_019703515.2. NCBI lineage: Eukaryota > Metazoa > Chordata > Actinopteri > Cypriniformes > Catostomidae > Myxocyprinus > Myxocyprinus asiaticus. The sequence goes on along the minus strand of NC_059382.1, from coordinate 31,499,454 downwards.
AAGAACTCAGTGTGGGTGGCAAAATCTGGTACTACAATTAGTAGCACAATCACGCCAAACAGCCTCCCACCACTTGTCACAGAAATTCCTGCCTCACTGAACTGGCCCTCATGAGTTTGTTGATAAACTCTCCCAAGTCGCTTACAGAATCAAGATTCGTCTGGGACAGAAAGAACCAATCTTCAAATGGGTCCACCGAAACCAGATCAGGAGGCACACAGGCTCAATCAGGCTGTGTGCCTCCGCTGATTTAGACTAAAATTACACTGCATACTTACACTGCATCACAGACAAATCATACATACATACACTGTACCACACTAAAAAAGAAAACTTCACACATGCACAACACCATGGACAAATCACTTTATACACTACACCACTAACACCCTTAGATGATTGATAGGAAAATACACCAACAGGCAAGACCCAGCTAAGTTAGTTAATGTCTAAGAAATTATGAGAGCATGATATCAGGATTTACTCCTTACAGCCTACTATTTGCGAGCTACCCTGAACCCAAATGGGGTTTCAGAAAGCTCTACACATATTAAGTCCATGTCACTCTTTTCTTGAATTATATTGCAGACAAGGAAAGGTCCCAACCAAAATTAAGAACTTACCACTGATTAACCGTGGTCATCCTCAGTACTCACAGCATTGTTTTGAACCAAACAATTCAATCCGTAAATCAATTATTTTCCATCATACAAAACGACTATGCACAAACTCAAATGGTCAATGTACTTATGTCCGATATGCTGCGTGAAGTAAGTTTGTCTATTGACAATTTGACTATGGGTAGGATTCCGCCATACCTTGTACCCCTTAGCCTAGCCCAAAACATAATAGCTTCCACCAATTCAAGCCCAGCTAACCCCATTCAGGCCCACCTTGCTTACTCTCTGGGTAGCTCAATCTCTCTATATGTGGACCCTGAACGGAGTGAGCTGGCGTGCCTTCTTAACTTACCCATCATAGAAACCAACATCATTTACCAGCTGAAGGATGTTGTTAATGTTGGATTCTGGCAGGGAAACACCCTTGTTAAAATACACACACCACCCGTAGTAGCCTATCATGACAACAAAGAACAGCTGTACCTCGCACCAAATTTGCAAATGTGTACCCTAACTTACCTGCTGCTAAATGTAGCTGCCATGACCATAAATTAATAGAGACCAAAAAAACATTGGTAACTTAAAATAATAATAAAATTAGACAAACGTTGTTGTAGAACTAATGTAGAAACCATTATGAGGCTGATGCAGGGAGTTCTGTGAGTACTCAGACCAGGACAGGAAGTGACTCCAACGATTCTGGCGGCAATGACAGAAGGTTCTGAGAAATTGGCCAATTTCTTGGATCTTTCTTTCCATCTTCCCATTACACTGTGGTTGGTATCCAGAAGAGAGGCTGACGGTCACACCCAGGAGGGAGAAGAATGCCTTCCAGACTCCTGAAATGATCTGGGGACCTCTGTCGGAGACGATGTTTTCGAGGATTCCATAATTACAGAATACATGGTTAAATAGCATCTCAGCCATTTCCATGGTGGTGGGAAGACCCTTGAGGGGAACCAGCTTGCAGGCCTTGGAGAATCAGTCCACTGTTACTAGCATGCAGGTGAATCCTTCAGCAGCAGTAAGTCCGTTATGAAGTTAACTCCCAGGTGTGACCAAGGGTGATGTGGAACGGGCAGCAGAAGGAGTTTGCCAGCTAGTAGTTATCATGGGGTCCTTGACATGGCGCAATCCGGACATCCCTGGATGAACCTTCTGACATCTCTGTCCATACGCGGCCACCAGAACCGGTCCTGGATGAGCGATAGGGTCCTATTGGTCCTAGGGTAGCCAGTGCCCAAAGAAGAGTGTACAGACTCAATGAGTGTCAGACGCTGGGAAGTGGGAACATAGGCAGCCCAGTGGAGCAGGTTCAGTGGTGGCGGCCTCCACAATGCTATCGTCCAGGGACCACTGGAAGGGACTCACTATCACATGTGGAGGAAGTATGGTTTCGGGTTCCTCTGTGTTTTCCTTTGGAGAGAAGAGATGGGAAAGAGCATCCGCTTTGAAGTTCTTGGCCCCTGGACGATAGGAGATGGTGAAGTCAAAGAATGTGAAGAAGAGGGCCCATCGTGCCTGGCGAGGATTGAGTCGACAAACTTCCCAAAGATACTCAAGGTTTCTGTGGTCAGTTAGCACCAGAAAAGGATGACAGGCTCCCTCCAGCCAATTCCGCCACTCTTCCAGGGCTAGCTTAATAGCCAAAAGCTCCCGGTTTCCAATGTCATAATTCTGCTCTGCTGTGGTGAGTTTTTTGGAGAAGTAGGCACATGGATGGAGTTTTGATGGTTTCCCCTGCTGCTGAGATAGGACGGCTCCTACGCCATTAGTGGAAGCATCTACCTCCACCACAAAAGCTTTTTTTGGGTCTGGATGGATTAGGAGTGGAGCTGTGGTGAAGGCATTCTTGAGATGTTGAAAGGCGTAGGAAGCCTCGGGGGTCCAGGATAGAGACTTGGGCTTTGACTTGAGGAAGGAACTTAACAGAGCAGTAATGGAACTGTAGTTCCCAATAAACCAATGGAAGAAGTTGGTGAATCCTAAAAAATGCTGGAGTTCCTTGATGGTGGAAGGAGTGGGCCAGGATTGCACAGCTTCTACCTTCCCCTCGTCCATCTGAATACCTTCAGGGTTGATGTTGTAGCATCAAGGAACTGGAGTGACGTCTGATGGAATGAAAATTTTTCTGCCTTTAGGTAGAGATTGAATTTTCCCAGCCTTTCTAACACAAGCACGACATGTTGACGGAGGTCGGTCTCGTTCCGGGAGTACACCAGAATGTCTTCAATGTAGATCAGGACGAACCGATAGAGGTACTCCCGGAACACCTCATTCATGAACCCCTGGAACACGGAAGGGGCATTGACCAGGCCATATGGCATCACCCAGTATTCGTAGTGGCCTGTAGGGGTCACAAAGGCGGTCTTCCATTCGTTTCCCTTCCGGATCCAAATGAGGTTGTACGTGCTGCGAACGTCCTGCTTGGTGAAGATAGTGGCTCCTCTCAACAGTTCCAAGGCTGCCGGGATGAGGGGAAGTGGATAGCGGAACTTGACAGTAATCTTGTTGAGGGAGTGATAATCTATGCAGGGCTGCAGGCCTCCATCCTTCTTTGCCACGAAAAAAAAAGCTCGAAGCAGCAGGGGATGTGGATGGCCGGATGTAGCCCTGGTTGAGGGCCTCCTCAATATACTCCTCCATGGCCTTTTGCTCTGGGATGGAGAGGGGATGTATCTTACCACAGGGCACTGGCTCCCTGGATAGGAGGTCTGTTGCACAGTCCCATGGTCTATGAGGAGGTAGTTGAGAGGCTACAGAAGATGTCCCGAAAGTGGGAGTAGCAGGGTGGTACCTCCACAGAAGTTTGATTAGTTGGGCTTTCGATGGAGGTGGTATTGAGATGGAGAAGAGGAGATTTTTTGATTGAAGCCATGGGTCTTGGAGTAGGACGATTGGGGAAGCAAGAAGGAAAACATTGGGGCCCCCACCTCAGGATGCTTCCGGTGGACCAGGAGATAACGGGAGAATATTGAATTAGCCAGGGACGTCCTAATATGATTCGGCTGTAGAGCTCTCCAGAACCAGTAGAATGATTCTTCGTAATGCAAACATCCAATTTGAAGTTTGACAGGACCAACATAGTGATGGATGACTCCTCTGCCCAGAGGTTTGCTGATTATGAGTGAATCTTGAAGTTGGACTCACAGGGTCTCTTTTGGAGCTGGAGCTTGCGGCAGAGCGCACTGGAGATGAAGTTGACGGCTGACCCAGAGTCAAGGATAGCGGATACTGTAAGTGACAGACCAGAGGCAGTAAGTATCACACTGGTTAATAATGGTGAATAACTGCCGAGATGACGTTTCCCCCTCCACCGCAATAAAGGATAATAACTGGGTCAGCCGCCATTGGCGCTCTGCCAAGGACAACCGAAAGGCATCCACTTGCATAGGTTCACTGTCTGGTTCTGGAGAGCATACAGAAAGCTGTTGGTGCGGAACAGGCAGAGGCTGCAGGGAGGGTAGTTCGTTCAGGCAGACTTTCATTCTGTTGGCCACTCGGATGGAGAGTTGGATGAAACACTCTAGCCCCATTGAATCGTCATAAGAGGAGAGATGCAGCCACAGCCTCGGTTCAAGTCCCTGACGGTAGCTGGTGAGAACAGCGGGCTCATTCCATCTGCTATAAGCAGCTAGAGTACGAAATTTGAGAGCATAGTCATTAACTGAACTTCTAACTTGACAGATTATAGAGTTGTTTGCTGATAGAAGAATCTCCCACAGGGCATCTAAAAACTTCCTTGAAGTGTTTGATGAAGCTCTCAAGTGACTGAGTGACTGGACTGTTTTGTTCGATTGAGCCCACTGCAATGCTATTCCTGCAAACAGAGAGATAATGAATGACATTTTTGCCCGCTCGGTGGGAAAGTGATACGGCTGCATCTCTAGGGCGAGCGAACATTGGAGAAGAAAGCTGCTGCAGTCCTCCGCCGATCCTGAGTATGGCACTGGATTGACCACGGGACTGGCAGTATAGACCGGTGCAGAAGAAGAAGCGGAGGGAGTGCTGGTTATGATCGGTGGTGCAGTGGGGTTAACCAGAGTGGTAAGTGCATGGTGGAGACCGTCAACCAGCTCCTGAAATGGATCCAGCAGTGTTATACCAGCTGGGTTCATGATTTTGGTAGGTCTTGTCTTCTGTAACGGAGACCCAGACTTGATGATGTTTGAACCCAAAGGCAGGTATTTATTAAACACACAGTTTAAGTAAACAGGTGAGTATCAATCAGAAGATGTTGAACAGTAAATGATGAGCAGTACATTGATATCAGTCTGTATTCATATAGGAAGTGAGAGTCCTTGATGAGCCACATGAGGAGAGGAGAAACAGGGGAAACATCATTGGAGAGGAACCTTGGAGAAATCGTTGGATATCGCTGGAGTGGAACTTTGAAGACTTCGCTGGAGAACAGGTAAGTAGCAGGTAGGTGAGTCTGTATTCCATGGGAGACCAGACATCAACCAAGGAGTGAGTGTGGATTATGTAGGGAGCTGATTAGCGTGGTGATGAGAGACAGGTGCAGGTGATTAGTATTTGGGAGAGAGGGAAGGCTGTGTGTGTGTGTGGCGAGAGAGCCTGGTGAATCCGTGACAAGCACATTAAAAGTGAACCTAGCAAAGACTGAAATGCATTGATACTTAGAATAAAAAATGTAGTGTAGTTAGGCTAACGTTGTTGTTAAACTCGTAATGAACTTTGAAATTTGGAACATTGATAAAGCCCCATTGCTTAGAAAGTCCCCATTGATTGAAACATGGTCCGAACAGTGATAAAATAATAAATGATTTATGGAGAGCCATATAATACAAATCTCTACCCTGTAATGATGTCTTAATGAGTAATAAAACATAAACATAACTGTGGAATAGGAATTATACCCCTTTTTGACTTGATCATATAAGGCAGCACAATGCATTGTGCTGGTAATGAAAATGAGCTGTTGAAATACAGAAATGTAATGAGCGGAGCATACCCCTAGGTGTCAGAGGCGCACAACAACAAGTGCTGCTTCCTTATTTGGAGAATGCGGAAGTAGACATATGAAGTAAGAAACACTTCATGATTTGTGTGCGACAGGAGCAACCAACAAATCAAGGCATCACCTTAACTGAATGGAGTAATAAGACCCCATACAATAAGTACTTGTGCATCATGACATGCATGAATAATAGATGTTGATTCCCCGATTGGAGTACACTCAAGACAACACGGTGAATGAATCATGCATTGTGAACCTTAACTCAGTTACTTGCATGGCGCAGCCATCACGCTGTGAACATGTGATCACCTACCATGAACTATGAGAGCCGAATGCTCTATTGAATTGAAATATTGCCTCTTGAATTCTATATTTATGCAGATGAGGGTTATATTGAACATAGAACATTGGCAGCAGAAATCCTAAGACCCATAAACCATCCTCTAAATGCATTTGATGAAGATGATTAAGAACATAACGTATTTCTGATGGGGATCAGCTGCTTGAAGCAATGATTTTGATGGACTTCGTGAGGAGCATGCGCCTTCCAGGTCATGCATTCCGGTTGCGGTAAATGCGGTGGCTCGACTGAGGGAGATCTCCTATATGACTGATATCTGGATGAAGTTCTGGATTTGCTGATGGTTTATGCCCCATAGGTTTGATGCGGGGCATAAATTTGAGATGGAGCAGCGGCATCATCGGGGAGGGAAGGCGCATTTCGCAAGATGATATGTGAGCTGGTTCACCTGTGGTCTGGAGAGATCGGTGTTGATGGAGGTACCTCTTTAACATTTCTATTATCTTTGCAGATGCCCGCTGAGGCGAGGAGCTGCTGATCCTGGATGTAAGGTAAGGAGCAAATGACTAAATGTCCAGAGCTGGGTATTAGCTCGTCGGGGAGTGAAGTTGACACTATGTCAGACATAGTAAGCTATAGAATGAATTGCCATGTTGGCACACTGAAACAGCAAAGAGGTAGATTGAAAGCGGGCTTTTGAAGCAATGGCTGACATATGATTGGCTAGGAGGTAACTAGATAACAGCGTGACAATATACAGCTGTGAGTCTCCCGCTAGAACTATGCTTATGCTTACATTTGTAGTAATTTTAGTGTGCATTACAAGTTCTGCACTTATGGATGAGAAATGTAGTCCAATAGTACAAGGTAGTGCAGACTACCAATAAAAGGGGAATGAGAGAATAAAAGAACAGTAAAAGGTCACTAAAGATTTATTTTTATTTTTTCATTTTTCATTTTTTATTTTATTTTTTATTTTTTTGGAGAGGGGTACTGTAAATGGACATTCTCATCAAAAATGACCTTGAATGGACTCATTACCAAGGTAAGATGTTGTACATTTAATGGCTTAAATGTTATTTCATGTTAGACAGTTATGACAGAATTGAGCTAGGTTGTTTTTTATAAGGAACATACACAATGATCAGACCCAAAAGATTTTTAAAAAATAAAACATTTTTTGATAATGTCTTTATTAATTAATTACAACCCGAATTTGTACATGAACAATTTCACCAAACCTATCCCAAAAAGCATGTTTGCTGTTCCCGTAGGGCTCAGGTTGAGTAGCAGATCTCTACAAGTAATGTAGTACTATTTACCGTAAAGTGTTTTGCTCAAATGGAAACAATGTACTGTTGAAGATTTCAATGTCTTTAATTCAGTTCTAGTCCATTCATTTTTATTTATTTGTTTATTTTGCAGCTTCATTGGTAACAGCAGTTGGCATAATTAGATGTGACTTGCAAGGTCAGAAACTTGCAAATTCGGCTGGCAATTTCACTGCTCTCTAAAAATGTTAAGAAAATTTTAGAAGACAGACCTGACTGCTTAGCAATCATAGGCCTGCAAAGATAAGGGCTAAAATCTGAAATCATCATGCAACTGGCAAAATTATATAATTCATTTGGGTACCCAAATTACATAATTTGGCTTTGATAAACACATTTGTTAAAGGTTATTAGAGTGTTTTCATTCTCATATTATGTTTTCTTGGTCCTATACCAGAAGGCCTCTCTGTCCACAGCTGTTCTCAGTGGGATAATTGAACAGTAATTATGTCTAGTAATGACAACACTTTAATTAAACCCCACTGACTATACAATTATAGTTAGGTCCAGTGAGGCTCATCATAGCTAATAGCTCTTTGAACTGCAAAAAATTACATCACTATACATGATGCAATATGATGAACTAACTAACTGACCATTTGTCCTGATTACTGTAGTTGCAATCCATTACTCATAATTAATGTGAGTAAACATGATAAATAGAGGTTAATATATGCTATATTTAATTGATGCAAATGATAGGACATGATCATTCAGAATATTGACCAAATTTTATTTTTTTTATTTCTATTGTCACTGAAGGAATGTGTTTATTTTGTTCCATGAGATCTAAGTGGCTTCTCTTAACAAGACAAACAGCTCCCTTCTGCTGGCAAACTGAAATCTGATTTATTACTGTGCTTGATCTGTCATTTTTTATACACTCCCATCCACAAGCAGGGGTCTTACATTTAAAGCCAGGAGATCCAAAAAGGCTCGTGGACATCCACTGTACCTGACATCTAGATGTTTTCTTTTTTATGTTAACCATATATATATTTCTCAGATATTATGAACTATCTTTCATGTTTGCGGGCCTACTGGTTGTTTTATCAACTATTGCCAGTTTAGCAATAAGTAAATATTAATACTGTATACTGACATATTCACAAAATTGGGTTTTCCGATTATCTACATATGTCTGTGTTTCTGGCAGTTAAAGTTAAGTTTTCTGTACAACAGCTGCCTTGACTCTGATTATAACAGGCCTCTTATTAATTATTATGTGTACACTGATAAATAAATTGCTTCATGTAGTAACATTTAATTAACTGGTTTTAATCAGGTCAAAAAATACCATTAAACATCACTCAACCTGAACACAATAGGCAACACACACACACACACATGTTGGTGCAGCTATCATTATGAGGACTCTCCATAGACATAATGATTTTTATACTGTACGAACTACAGATTCTATCCCCTAACCCTAACCCTACCCCTAAACCTAACCCTCACAAAAAACTTTCTGCATTTTTACATTTTCAATAAAACATAATTTAGTATGTTTTTTAAGCGATTTGAATTATGGGGACACTAGAAATGTCCTCATAAACCACATTTATAGCATAATACCCTTGTAATTACCAGTCTGTAACCTAAAAAAAAAAAAAAAAAGTCTTCATAAACCATTTAAACCCAGTAGAAAACCAGGTAGAAATAGCTTCAGATAACAATAGCAGGTTACCACTTTTTACAGTGAAGCTATATCCTGCATTTCTTAGTATTAGGCCTCACACTCATTTCTAATCTCAGAAAGTGTCTTATCTCATTAAATCTCAAATATTTAATATAATTAAAGGGATAGTTCACTCAAAACTGAAAATTCTCATCATTTACTCACCCTCATAACAAGTTTGTTTGACTTTCTTTCTTCTGCAGAACACAAACAAAGATTTTTAGAAAAGTATCTCAGCTCTGTAGGTCTATACAATACAAGTGAATGGTGACCAGACCAGTTCCAAAAAGTTTATTATTATTTTTTTTTTACTATAAATCTCCACTTTCAGAATGTGAATATGAAAGTTAAAGTGGAGATTTATAGTAAAAGTACTTACATTTTGATCTTTTTCTCACAAAAACCTAAAATATAACTTCTGTAGATTTAACCACTGGAGTCATAGATTATGTTTATGCTGCATTTATGTGATAGTTGGAGCTTTAAAGGTCTGGTCACCATTCACTTTATATGGTCCTACAGAGCTGAGATACTCTTCTAAAAATATTTGTGTTCTGCAGAAGAAAAAAAGTCGTAAACATTTGGGATGGCATGAGGGTGAGTGAATTATGAGAATTTTTTGTGTGAACTATCCCTTTAATTATTGTGCCACAAGATTGAATTATTAACCCTCCTATTATGGGTCATTTGTGACCTGTTTAAGAGTTAAAAACAGTGAAAATCTTAATCTTGTATTTGAAAAAAAATGTCTTTGGATTGTCCACAATTAATTAATGAATGAGTAAAAAAATATATATATAATTTGCATGATACTTTTTTATTTTTATGCAATGTTTGGATGTTTTGGGTGATTACTAGGGCGTTGCTTAGGCATTACTAAATGGTTGCAAGATAGTTGTTTACTGGCCCATGTCAAAGGAGAGAATCCCAAATTCTCTGACATACTAATCTGTAGATGTGTGGGGAACTTTTCATTGGAAATCAATGGGATTTTGTGCTAATTTTTCCGTCCACTGTTTATCCACAGTTTTCCTGACCAACCACTGGGCTGCACCATGGTGATTCTGATTTCCTGTTTTCTATTTCTGATCTCGAGACGGCAAGTAAAAACTGCCAAAACAAGTGATCCGGAGATCCAGATCCAAACGTTTAAGTGTTACTTGGAGTAAAAATGAATTTCAGGATCAAGTTGTGCAGTTGTTGGCTGTCATAACTCAGAATAATTAATGATATCAACGTATCTAACCTCGGACCATCACTTCATGTCATCTACACACTCAGGTGAGGCACTGTCTATAAAATAAATAAGTCATCTTGACTCTGTGAAGTATCAAATTTTTTTTGACAATTTTTACAAATGTAATAGCTTAAACATTACATTACCCACTAATAATATACACCGATGTGAGTAAAAACACTAGAGACCGGAAACTGAAAACAGCTGAATCGTGTAACACTTCCACGTATAACAACCTCAAGTTCACCTCCAGAGATCACTATCACCCAAACAGACCTTTTTCACAGAGTGTGAAGACGCATTTCCACCTTATATATCAGTGTAAATTTCGCATTTTTTTATTTTTTTATATTATACATTTTTTTTAATATTGAATGTAAATGTATAACATTATGCTTTGTGTTATATTACCCTGGAATTAGTTTAAAAAAATGAATTACCACAGCTGCGAGGGGGTTTCTATTACAGCTGCTGAGAGAGTGACAGTAAATTTGGCATCTTCTCCCATTTTACTGTCTTAATCAACCGCTCTCTCTTTTTCACCTCTTCTGGAAAGTGATTCAAATGTAATAGTAGATTTTTTCTTTTGGTCTTGAAACAAATGGGTAAGTGAAAATAATATCTGCTGTGATCTCCCATTCACTCCCATTCACCGCTGTTGACGTTTACCCTGCAAACGTTTACTTCCGTGTTCCAAAAACTGGAGTGGGAAAAAGGTCTGTATTGGCACAGACTCTGACACTCATCATCTGTTGATCATTCTACTAATTAGTTACCTGTGTATATAAACGCTGGCAAGTGCTCTGTTCATTGTGAAGTCTTGTTATTCTTAGGAGTGCATTAGGAGTGTTTATACTTCTGTGTGATTTACTCTTTGTTGGAGTTACTGCCTGTTTTTGGAATACTGTCTCTGCCTGGTGTTTTGGATTAGTCTGCCTGTTCTGTTGGATATCTGTGGATTTATCGACCTTTTTCCTGTCCTTTGGTTTATTGCTTCAGTCTGACCCCAATGTACATTTACCAATAAACTCTGCACATGGATCCTAACACTTCTGCCTCAGCCCAATCATTACACCCAACATTCAGGAAAAAGGTGGATATTCTAAAATATATAATGTTTTTTAATAAAACAATGATTCTCTGTTTGTTTCAAAAATATAAAATTTGTAAGTATTATAATTATCATCTTTTTACTACTCAAAATGAAGTGTTTACGGTATATCTACTGTAAAAGATTTGTGCCACCACTGATGTATATGTGGAGCTCTTTACAGATTAAATGTTATTTCAAATAGCAGGTGCTGTTTACTGTATCTACTGTACTCTACTCTACTTTCTTTTTTTTTCTGAAGGTGTCATTATGCCCAAATAAATGGTTCATAAAAACTTTGTCAAAGTGCACTCAGTATTAATGGGATCAAATGTTGAGCAGTTCACCACCAAGTGATGTAACCCGACAAAGATAAACATGTTATTAACAGGTCGTTAATTTGTTTTCACTTCTAATATGGTCCCTTTGTCAACCCAGGAAAGCATCTTGTCTACCACATCTCCCAGAGGGCCAAGATAAATGGACTTTCAAGTCAAATTAGACATTGCAACCCTTTAATTAAGTCCCTTTGGTCAAAAGGCCAAACCAGTTCCAATGGGGCTGATCACTGCTGTTTTTATTGCATGTGTTAGGAAGAACCCAATTGCAGACAGTCAGCTCTTCAAAAATAATTAATGAATATATATATATATATAAAATGCAAAACTGGGCAATAAGAAAGAACACAATAAATCCAGACTATAATAAAAAGACCAGAAACAAAAACTACCCATGACTAGAAATAAATGAAAAAAAAATTAAATAAAAAAATTAAATAAAAAAAACACAAAAGAGAAACTATCAATAAACTGAAAAACAAAACCAACAAGGACCAAACATGACTGACCGAGATAATTAAACAGATTGAAACAAGAGGAAGAATCCAGTACAGGCAGGGCAGGTTTTTTTCTGAAACAGTTTTGTATTCCATCGCAATAAATTTTGCATACTAAAGTAACCATATTTTAACCTTGATATTTGTAGTAAAATCATAGAAATAATACAGAAAATTAAATCTATGGTAATAAAAATCATAATTTTGTGGTTATTATGGTTTACTACAAATACAATGGTATTTAAGCTAACAAAATATTTTAAATTGTGTAAAACAATTGAGAATGTTTAAAACTAAGGTGTTTAAAAAAGTATGAAAGTTGTATTATATAGGAATGGGTTGATAGGAACTTTGTATTATGCATATATGTATATATGTTTGTATAAATAAATGAGTATACAGTATGTGTCATGTAGAAATTAAGCAGTTAAAGCAAACACAAAATTTTGTTACGTTTAATTCAAATAATTGATTTGTTAGGGTGAAGTTAAATTTATAAATGTTATACAGTATAGCCATTTTGCTCTTAGTTTTTTCTTTATATTTTCTTAGTTTTATTCTTATGAGTTGTGAATAGGACTGTTAATGAAAATATTTAAAGAAAGAACATAAAACTAGAGAAGTAAAAAAAAAAAAAAGGTTAGTCATAATAAGGTTTGGCATTAGCCTAATACTTTTTGGACATTTAAAAATAAAAATCATGTTGGGTGCATTGAACTGTCATGAGTTGTATAAATTCCTAAATCTGCATTAAAGTATGCTGCATTAAAACCATGGTTTCCGTCCAAAAAAAAAAAAAAAAAAAAAAAAAGGTTGCTTAAATTACTTTTATTAGTACTACAATATTACTACAGTAAAAGCATGGTTTCTGACAAAAAAAAAAAAAAAAAAAAAAAAACATGGTTAGCCTACAACAGTCATGGTTAATACAATATTACTATAGAAAAATTATTTCAGCAAAAATTGTATAGTAAAACCATACTAACCACAATATTATGGTTTTTATTACCATAGTTTTCATTTTTCTGTATTATTACTATGGTTTTACTACGGATATCAAGGTAAAAATATGGTTACTGTAGTAAAACCATGGTAAATGTATTGTGAGGGAATGCAAAGCTATTGCAAGGGCATGCCAAACGTATTACGAGGGAACACAAAATATTGCGAGAGAATGCAAAACTTATTGCAAGGGCATGCAAAACTTTTTCAGAAAAAATAATTCCCGCCCTGTCCTCTTAAGGGCTCCATACAAGACAGAGCACACAAGGGAAATATAAAGAGGAAGAAATCAGGCAGGCAAATGTAACCGGTCCTGCTTGACCCGCTCTGTGCAGTATTCGAACTGGCGTCAGCCGGCATGGGAGGCAGCCTAGCAAATGAGGAGGTTAAAGGCTACAGCCTCTACGTCAGTCACTAGTGTGCCTCTTGAGGCATGGGGAGTGAGGTTTACACACACTGCACAGCTACCATGTACCAGCTGGCTCACGTTGCACAAATGAGAAGGGCAGTTGGAGCAAATTAACAAAAGGTCAGAGAAACAAGGGGGAAGGACCAGGGAACAAGACATAGAACAGAAACAGGTGGGGCAGAGGAACACATGGACTCAAAATAACGGAAAAGAAACAACAGTACATACGTGTCAGGATTCTGCCAGTGTCAGGATTCTGGTAAACAAGTAACCAGACAGAAGGCTGGATTCTGACATGGAATGGAAGATCAATCACATGATACAGTAATATAGTGGTGGAATAGTAAATAGGAGAAAAGTGTTGAAAAATGTAGAGATGGACAGAATCAAGATGGACAAAATTTTGTCATTGTGTATGCAAGTAGGGTAAGTCATGAAGTGAAGCCCTCTATCCAGCACATAATTTGGAATTTTTAGCTGTAAAATGGGCTGTTAAAGAAAGATTCAATGATTACTTGTATGGCAATGTCTTAAATGTTGTAATTGACAAAAATCCATTGAGATATGTACTAATGTAACGCGCCTCATCAGATGGAGCTCAGATTAACCAGACAGAAATGAGGAAATGCATTCAACTCAATGGCCATCCACACACACACATCTGTATCCTCCCAACACGAGAACAGTTTCTTTTTAAAAACAAAAAACAGGAATCAGATGACGATACAGCATGAGTCTGCATGGGAAGCATAATTTAACAGTCAAAAATTCAACAGAAACATACCTGGAACACAAAATAAAATAATGTTCCCTTTGGCAACTCAGTGTGTATCCACTTACATCTAGAAAGACTAAATCAGTCAATAAAATATTAAAATAAAAGGATCACTTGTAATAGTGGTAAAAATGATGGGCTTACCCGAATGGCTGACTAGCTGTTCACATGGTGAGTGAATTACACACTGTCAGAACAAAAGGTATAGTGCAGGTACAATTTTGTTCCTTGGGGTACAAAATATATAACTGTACCTTTAAAGGTCCACAATAGATCCTTAGGGTACAATTATGTACCCAAAACGACTTATAAAGGTACAACATTTTAGGTTTAGATGTGAAAGGTCCATTTTTGTACCTTTTGAACGTTTTTTTTTTTTTTTTTTTTACAGTTTAGCTCTAACTGGAATAACGTATGTCTTTTTTTTATTATTATTTAATGTATGTCAGCTCATGATAACATCAAGACACCATATTAAGTTGTTTTAAATGTTAAAAATATATTTTGTAGGCCTATACATAAGATTAGGCTACATGTCACGTAGGCTATATTAATTTATACTTCACTTCATGTAGCCTATCCTGTCTGTAAAATAAGACAAATGTTATTTCCAAACATGTTAATGAATTTATTAAATGAAATATTTTTAATAATTGTTCATGTTTGTTGTAATGTAGTATTAATTTTTTGTTTAAAAAACTTTTTTTATCAAATTAATGAACTTTTCATTAAAGTTCGTTGCATCAAAAACAGACAGATATATATTTTTTTTAAGATGCTGAATTAAATTTGGAATAAAGACCATGATGAACGGCAACAAAACATTCAAAACATACCTTATTGCTTATGCAGACGTTTCGGTTGTTTTCGCTTTAAGAAAATTTCCCGCTTGGTTTGAGTCGTTCGGTGCGGTCTGACAGAACTTCAGAACACGATTTTCAGCATCGAGCATTTTTTGGAGGACACATTTTTCAGGATAATGTTATATATTCTTATTTTTTCCACGTATGATGGCATGTTCTGTTGATTTTGTCTAATTCGTTGTTCCCCTGCTTAAAGCCCGCGAAAAGTACTCCAGTCAGACTGGCTGTTGTACGTTACTGACCGATTCGGAAGAGCCTTCAGAAGTTCAGAATGGAGTTGGGGAAATTGTCTACCGCTCAATTAATAACGGAGCTAAGGCAGTTTCTGAAGAGGAGAGGAAAAAATTTGAGGGTGAGTATGTTAATTGTCACATGTTGAGATGTTTTAAGAAATTTTAGGCTTTTCTCGAGGATTCTTCTCGGTGTGACAATGGCCTTTATCCATAGACTATAAACTTTCATAACGTAGCCTCTCATACCTTATTTCTTTAATAAAAACTGTGGCCAACACTATATATTTGTAGGGCTAGTTATTGTAATTAGTGGTTATCTCAGTTTTTACATTTTGAGACCAAAAATGTCCTGCCGTTGGGATTGCGACATTCTGTTAGGCCGCATGAGACTTCAACGCGACGCTCTGATTCAGATTATACACGACCATCAAACGGAAAATCAAGTAATTCATAATTTAAGTAAAATGGACAGCACAGAAGCGGTACGAATATTTTATTGATTTGTTACAAACACACTTGATGATATAAAAAATAATATTTGATATATAAAAAAAGACGATTGTAACAGTCCACTTTATCATCCAAAATAAATGCAGACTTATTTTTTAATTATAGTTAGGTTTTTATTTGCATTATCCACTAACAAAAATAACAGTGATGCCAAAGCTGTGTCCTGTTTAATCACTGATTGCCATTTGGACTTCAGTTTGGAATTACGTCACTGCAATTGTTAAATTCAGCTGTATGTTACTTCTGGGTTCATGTAATTTTCATGTTTTAGTATTTTAATCTCTATTTTCATCTTTTTTTTTTTTTTTTTTCATTTCAGAATTTATTTGTTAGCCCTGTAAAGTGTTCCCCACAGGTTACCATTTTTGTGTGTGTACTTTATCTGACAGGCAGTGTTCCAGCCTCAAAAACACTGGTTTAGTGCATAGTTCTAATTGATGGGTAATTAAATTGTACTTTTCATTATCTCTTTTATATTATAGACAATGATGTGGATGGAGAGACTGTTGACGTTGGTCTGACAGAGTCAATGGTTTCATTCCTGTTTGAGGGATCTTTTAAGAAGCAGGCAAAATTCCTTAGATTTGTCCAACAGATGAAGGAAACGGTGATGATAACGCTTGAACCTGTGCCTGCAGAATGCCTTTTGCAGTCTTCAGCTGGAGCAAGGTTGTTGCTATTTAATAATGTTTCATTTGTTTTCAGGGAACTATTCTTAAAGTAAATCTTAAAGAAGCTGGGGTTTTTCTTTGCTTCCCCATATTCATTTACTGTAATTATACTAGTGCTTAATTCATTTCTTGCATCTAGAACATTAAGTATTAGAGATGTTTTGAAATTTCTGCCATTTTCTTTGTCAACAATATAAACAGAAAACACTACTTAAACAGATCAGATAACAGACATTTTGACATGGTGAAAAAGCAGGGTGCCCAGTGTGCCTAGTACATAACTATTTTTTTTACATTAAGGGCCAGCTTTACTAACAGCTTGCACCAGCACAAACCCTCTTTTGGCATTAAAAAACTATTGTCAGGATTTACTAAAGACACGCAGTGAAGAATTAGTACTGAAAAGGCGTGGGCACAGTTATTTTTGCGGCTGACCTTATTGCATATGCATTTGTAGGAGTTTCCCTTTCAGACGCAAAATTTATGGGAGTAAAGTATTTAAATTAATCAGTCAAGGTGATTTACTAAGGTTTGCGCTCATCAATTTACTGGTGTTTGCGCCATTATTTACCGCCCCAAAAAAAGCACATCTGAAACCACTGGTAGATTGCGTTGGTCATTATGTGAATGATCCGGCGGCGTCTGTGTCCTTTAATTTGCACGTCGTCAGTAGATCACACGCAAAACTTTCCACTCCTATCGGTGCTTTTTTGGAACTGCGCTCTCATGCTTATTTGCCCTGTTTAGTAAATCTGGCCCTTACTCTGTAATCATTTATTAGAGGGTCAGTTCACCCAAAAATAAAATTCTGTCATTACTCGCCCCCATGTCATTCCAAACCCGTAAGACTCTCATTCATCTCCAGAACACAAATGAAGATATTTTTAATGAAATCTAAAAGCTTTCTGTCCCTCCATTGACCGCTTACACAACTAGCATTTTTAAGAAAGGTAGGAAAGACATGATTAAAGTAATCCATGTGTCTCCACTGGTTTAACCTCAATTTATGAACATAATCTACCACTACATTTACAAAATATTAATATCCAGCGTGCGTTCATGACAGCACCACAACGCATACATGTTGTATTGACGCGAGAGCAGATGTTGTAAACGTGTTCAAGATTAATATTTTGTAAATAAAGTGGTAAATTATGTTGTAAATTGACACACACAAAGCACTCGCATGGCTACATAAATTGAGGTTAAACCACCGGAGTCACATGGATTACTTTAATGATGTCTTTACTAGGGCTGCCCTCAACTACATTTTTCTAGTCGATTAGTAGTCACTAATTTAAGTGATTAGTCGACCAATCGCACGTGTATATTAATAAGCCTTATAAATCATAATAATGAGCCTTTAATTGCCTATATACAATACATAGCCTAATCAGCGCTCAAGTATACACTGAGTTTTGGTTTATTTTTTTGACTCGCTCAAGTTCACAGAGACCGAGATGGCAGAAAGCGCATCCAGTTTGTTTTCTTTATTTTACAAAGGCACAATGTTTTCTTGTTATTGTGAGTTTACACAAATAAAAGTAGACTTTCGAATGATGTATCACTCTTATCTGTATGACCAAAAATGACGGAGTATTTTAAGTGGTTTCCGCTGTTATCAGGAAAAATGCAAGTGATCGCGCCGCGCCTCCATGTCATGCAGTAAAGCACGCTATACTTTAGCTTCCACACTCCCCACAAACACTTGGATGTGCGTCTAATAATAGCGCACATTTATCTAGGTTAACGTTAGAGCATTAGAGGGCCTTGAAAGTGGTAGTTGTGTAGCTGTCAATTGAGGGACAGAAAGTTCTCAGATTTCATTAAAATATCTTCATTTGTGGTCTGCGGATGAACGAAAGTCTTACAGGTTTGGAACGATATGAGTGCGAGTATTTAATGACAGAATTTTCTTTTTTGCGTGAACTAACCCTTTAAGATGTATGAACTGACAACAGTGTATGAGTTGACAACTAAGATGATCAAGAAAATGTTAGGGCACATATTTCAAGTAAAACCTGTTTGGAAAAATTCTGAAGTTAGTGTTGTTTGTAAATGAATGTATTAATTTGTCTTTCAGCAGTAAGAACTGGTACTTTACAGTATTTGTTGTACTTTATGTATCCCTGTAACATTGCATTGCCTAATTATTACTTTCTCTTTTTTTACCATAGTAATATCAGCCCATCAGCAGCTCTTCCTGCACTTTTTGAAGTTATTAAGTTTCCTTTTGATGTTCAGGCTAAATTGGACCAAAAACAAAGCAAACTTTCAGCATCAGATAGGATCAAAATTATAAGAACATTGTATGAAAGCATGGCTCAGTACAGTATGTAAGTATTCCCCATTAACTGTGCCAAGGTCTTAATGGGTTACATTTTAATAAAATTTTAAAGAAAAATTTTATGCTACACTCGTGTTTAAAATATTTTTGCAGGTATCCGGCTAATGAAGAGTATGTTCAAGTGGCGAAGGCCCTGACTCTGAGGTACCCCTTTTTAAAGGACAAAGAGGGCAATGGATATGTAAGTAGACAAGTAAATCTTAATATCCTACTCTTGGTTCTGTTGATACAATTTGTTATTTTGTGTAATTTTTTATTTATTTTTGCCCAAATATTATTTTAAATAGCACACATGGCACATGTCTCTGAAATGCAAGTTTAAATTTGAGCGGACACCTTTGGCTGATGTTGAAGAAGTGAAAAGATCTGGTCATTCAAAAAAGTCTCTGCAACCTGAAAAAAGCACTTGCAAACAAATTACAAGGCCTGTGGTGAGAGAATATATTTATAATCTTTTTACAATGTTACATGTTACCAGTGTATTGTTCTCAAATTTATCATTATAACAAGTGATAAGATGCAAACATTTTCTTAATTTTCTTGCCTAGAAATTAGAAATAATGTTCTACCTGATTGTTTTTGTCTGTGCACAAGGACATGGATGTTGTTGGAGAGGATGCTACCTCAATAGAGGGACATGTGAAAGTCCTACAGGACCAATATCGAAAGACACAGCCAGATACTCGCATTGTTGAAGAGCAAATGAGGAGGACCTTTGCCTGGATGCGGAAGGAGATTACTGGTGGGATGACTGTTGAAGATGTTGTCAACAAATATCCATTCTTGAAGAGTCCATCAGGGGTCAGTGTGCAAATTATACAAGTACACAAACCCATTAACATGTAGGACACTAAAAGTGTATAAAATCCTGATTTTCTTATGCTTGTGTCTTTTTTACTAATTTCAGCTTTATCAAGAAATTGGTTTCCTGTATAAATCTGTTAATCTCTGCCGGCACTTTCAAGAAAATTTTGGAAACATTGCATCAGTGTGCTACAGCTTGCTCAAGGGAAATCTCTTTTAGCAAAGCCGCACAGAGAAGCTAGAGAAGAATCTCTTGTTGAAGACCATCTTGGTAATTGACTTTTTTAAAACTTTATCCTATTTATTAAATGGACAGTTCACCCTAAACTGAAAATTCTGTCATTGATTACTCACCCTCATGTCTTTCCAAACCTGTAAGACTTTGGTTCAACACAAATGAAGATATTTACAAGTACAGCCATGTCAATTTTGAAGGCAAACAGCTTCAGCGAGTAACAGAAGTAGAGATTAATGATGTCAAATATTGTGTTAAAGATGTGTTTACTGTGGGTCACCTGCATGCAGAAGAAGTTCCATTTGTTTTTTCAGATTAAGTACATTCTTAACATGGACACAGACTAGTTATTGTGTGGCAAGCTGTTAATTCCTGAATCATTTTGTCAACATTATTATTCATACTGTGTGAAATATGAGAATGAATGGACGTCCTCTCACCAGGTGAGGAGGTTGATTACCAGGCACTAGATACCTACAGTGTTGATGACAAATTATTTATTAGCACTAGGTATTCTTGCTGAAGAACAACTGCCCTGTGCTGTAAACCTCAAAGTGCAGCACATGATATAGCCTGTTTAATTAGCTGTATATCAATGTATAACAGTTCTTTTATTTTTCTGATTTGATTTGTAAGGATTCTACAGTATAGACAATTTCTTGTATTCCTGTTAAAATTTTTTAAAGGCATTACTGTTTTAAAATACTGTTTTATACCTCTGATTATATTTGTTGAGTAATGTCTGATGAGCTTTTATGTGCGATGAACAATTAATTGTCTTGACTCACACCTACTGTTGTGAGATGTTGTAATGCATTTCAAGTAATTCTCTTTGTAAAAGAAAGTTTACAAATAAAATTGCATATTTGTAAAATCTACATATTTGTAAGCCAGTTTCCACCACAGTGATGGCCAGTTGTACCCTAAAAGGTACAGTTTTGTACTTTTTTTCTGACAGTGCACTTGAATTTCTAAATGTTTTTCATATGCAATAACAATCAAATATTATATTATTGTAAAACATAATTATACTAAAAAATAAACAGTGATTGAGAAATTGAAGAGACTTTTGTCATTTGATGAACCATTTCACCAGAGCACAACAGATTTACCTGTAACCTCCCAACATGAGAACAGTCTCTTTGCTGGGGGAGAGAAGTGACTTTTCTGTTAACCCTTACCAGCCAGAGTGTTCAAATTTGGGAACAATTATTCCCATGGTTCCTGTCTCAGTATCTTCGCCGTCCAATCACCGATTTTATTCTGAAAACTGCCAGATTCTCATGAAAATATAAGCTAAAAGCACATATTATTGGTTAAGGGGTTACTGGGCATGAATAATAAATGTATCATCATCATCGTCATCCTCCATTTGCCTGAGCGGAGCCAGAGAGGATACACCGGGAGATTACCTCCAGTGTTGGACTTACTGCTTCAAATTGAAAACTGAGGCGAACTTTCAAGGTAAGACAAGTTATTTAACATGTGTTGTCAATATTGTCTGTTGAAAGACAAAACGTTTTAGTTACGAAGCATTTATTTGTAGGAGTAACACTAGATATTTCTGGAAAAAATGACATGACTGTTGGCGTTAATTGGACAGGAAGCTAGCCTCTATTTTTAAGCACATTTCTGTGAAACTTGCTAAATAAACATTAGCTAGCAATACTATGACATTTTTAGCTAAATATCAATAACATTTTTGGCCAATTTTGTCGCTTGTGGAAGATAGTCAAACCTTTTTAGTTACGAAGCATTATTTGCGCTAGCTAGTTTTTTTCTGGAAAAAAACGTGACCGTCATTAGCGAACCTCTTCTTTTTATATAAACGTTTTTTTTTTGGCAGTTTCTGTGAAACTTGCTAAATAAACATTAGCTAGCAATACTATGACATTTTTTAACTAGATATCAATAATTTTTTTGCCAATTTTTTCGCTTGTGAAAAATCCACCTGAAGTAATGTGAGACAGAAAACATGCTGTTCAGACCTTTTTTTTTTTTTTTTTTACGCTGTTCAGACCTGCATGGAAACTGGCCTGCTAGTTAGATAAGTTATCTAGCTTGTTGATTTTCCCATGTAATAAAAAAAATGGTAGATATCTTTCTATAATTTAGCAGATAGCCTTACCCATCCATCACACTGACATGATTTTAGATTGTGTGTAGCTTCCTGTTAACAAGGAAAGTGTGAGAGGACTGTCTGCAGTTGGACATTCTGATAGTCTGCAAGCCTTTGGTGACTATTCAGTGTACGGATTTGTGAAGAACACACTGCTGGCTACCAATGGTGTGCTTTTTTTGTAGAGATGGATAGAGACTATGACTCCCTGCTCAGCACCCTCAAGAGGAGGAGGCAGCTGGCTGCTGATGAGCTTAGGTTCATAGCAGAGGAGGACATGGCTCATGAGGGCATGAGCACACAGGAGGAAGATCTGCTGGACCAGGAACTACTGCAGGAAGACCCGGACCATGAGGAGATGGAGGTTGAGATGGAACCTGATCCCCAGCCAAGACCATCAACTGGGTATATACAGTTGTGCTCAAAAGTTGGAAGGGAAGTCACTTCAGGGCTTGTGGGCGAGGGGATTTATGTCACGTGACCACTTCAAGGCTCTTTTAGCAGCTCTACATGTTGTAGACCCTACCACAGAGGATAATCAGGATTGCCTTAGGAAGTTGCGTTATCTTATGGACCACCTCAAACAAAAATGCCAGCAGCTCTTTCAGCCTAACCAAAATCTTGCAATAAATGAAAGTATGGTCAAGTCTAAAGCTCGATCAGGATTTAAACAATACATGAAGGGCAAGCCTACTCGGTGGGGTTTTAAAGTTTAAAGTAATTGCAACATCAGACTCGGGGTATACTCTCGACTTTAATGTTTACACAGGTAGTCATGATGGGCGTGTCACTGACTTGGCCACCAAAGTAGTTGAATCGTTACTGCAGCCATTCAAATACCAGGGCCACAATGTTTGGTTTGACAACTTTTACACGTCCCCAGCTCTTATGGTTAAGTTGTTAGAAATGGGAACTAATGCCTGTGGGACATGCAGGGTGAATCGTAAACTGTTTCCTGCAGAATTTAAAGACATAAAAAAATGGGAACGCAAGACAGCTCGTGGGGATATGAGGTGGTGTAGGATTGAGGGAAATATACTTGTAATTCAGTGGAAGGACACGTGTGCAGTTACATGCCTCTCCAATTTCCACAATGTGAATGGCTCAACCGAAATTACTAGGTTTGTAAAAAATGATGGCGACTGGACAAAAGAAGTAGCCTTCCAGCCCACTGTCATCAGCAATTATAACAAAAACATGGGTGGTGTTGATAGGTCAGACCAAATGATAAAATCTTATGACGTCCTACAAAAAACTCAGAAGTGGTGGAAGACTCTTTTTTTCCACTTCATAGACATTGACATCATAGTTTCATATTGTTTAAGGAATGGCAACACATTCATGCAGCACCAAGGGATGAGCATAGACCGGTGAACTTAACCCAGATAGATTTCAGAGAAAACCTGGCTCGTCTGCTGGGAGGTATTGATATTAACGCAAGTTTCCCTTTGCATACACTAAAGCCTGTAGTCCCTCCTTCGTCATCACTCCACACAGCCCATGTCCCTAAATTTGAAGAGTCCTCTAAGAGATGTTGGCTATGCTATCGGAAAAGTAGGACTGAAAATAAAACTAAAGTAGCTTGTTGCGTGCTGGAATGTAATGGCAAAAGACTTTGCTTGGTTTGCGGTAGGAACTGTTTTCAGTCTTGGCACTCAGCTGAGTGTGACCAGTTTCACAAAGAGGCCTAGGTTGGGCTGTGTTTACTGGTGTTGTCGTCCTCCCCCTCCCCTCTGTTCTCCCTCTCTTCTCTCCACAGGTATTGCAGTTGTTGAGTATTTATGAATTTATATATATTCTGTTCCTGCACTCTTTATTAAAATGTATTTACTATAGATAGTTCGAAAGTTTGATTTTGTATGTTTTGCGGTGTAATTTATGTGTAATTCTAATTTTCAAATTAAGTGTGTGTTTTATTGAACACATAAAATGTATATTTTAGTGTTTGTGTCCTTCAGTTTCAGATGCAATCTCAATTTATTATTACAGGTGCTCAAAAGGAGTATTTGAGGAGTGGTCATGTGAAATGTATCTTAACATTCTAAATGTTTGTTTTATTCCGTTTTCCCACTAATCACTAGAATGGTCATGACTTCTAAACAATTGATTATATTTCTAATCTGTCTGCTATTCTACATTGCCCACAAATTATGTATATTTAATACATTCTAAGTTTCCCTCTATCTTGTAACTAAAATGGTTGAAAATGCAGTTGTCTGATGAAGTATGGTGGCCGGAGAAGATTTTTGTAAAAAATTTGAAATCTTATTGATAAAGGTTGATTAGCCTTAACATATGATATATATTACAATATTATTATTAAATATATTACATATATTTATATCATTTGAAAGCCCTAGTTCTTCTCTTCAATATGGTATATACAGTTCAGGTGTGTGATGTTATATGAATATGAATATAATATGAATTTGGATATGAATATCATATTCTGGCACAGAATGGAATTTTCGGAATTTTGGGCTCAGGCTTTAAAGGGTTAAAGGTGAACGACCCACTCATTATTTAAAATCGCCAGCAGATTTCACCCAAACATCATGAAATAAATAATTAAACACTAAGTTTGGTGGAAGGCATAACAAATAATATTTTTAATACATTACATTGTTTTAATACAATATAATTTTTACGTTTTAAAGTGAAGACATCACCTTGTTAGTAGAGTCCCTGGCCATTCACTCAGATGCCATCCATTATACACTATATTGCCAAAAGTATTCGCTCATCTGCCTTTAGACGCATATGAACTTAAGTGACATCCCATTCTTAATCCATAGGGTTTAATATGACGTCGGCCCACCCTTTGCAGCTATAACAGCTTCAACTCTTCTGGGAAGGCTTTCCACAAGGTTTAGGAGTGTGTTTATGGGAATTTTTGACCATTCCTCCAGAAGCGCATTTGTGAGGTCAGACACTGATGTAGGACGAGAAGGCCTGGCTCGCAGTCTTCGCTCTAATTCATCCCAAAGGTGCTCTATCAGGTTGAGGTCAGGACTCTGTGCAGGCCAGTCAAGTTCTTCCACACCAAACTCACTCATCCATGTCTTTATGGACCTTGCTTTGTGCACTGGTGCGCAGTCATGTTGGAACAGGAAGGGGCCATCCCCAAACTGTTCCCACAAAGTTGGAAGCATGGAATTGTCCAAAATCTCTTGGTATGCTGAAGCATTCAGAGTTCATTTCACTGGAACTAAGGGGCCAAGCCCAGCTCCTGAAAAACAACCCCACACCATAATCCCCCCTCCACCAAACTTCACAGTTGGCACAATGCAGTCAGACAAGTACCGTTCTCCTGGCAACCGCCAAACCCAGACTCGTCCATCAGATTGCCAGATGGAGAAGCGTGATTCGTCACTCCAGAGAACGCGTCTCCACTGCTCTAGAGTCCAGTGGCGGCGTGCTTTACACCACTGCATCCGACGCTTTGCATTGCACTTGGTGATGTATGGCTTGGATGCAGCTGCTCGGCCATGGAAACCCATTCCATGAAGCTCTCTATGCACTGTTCTTGAGCTAATCTGAAGGCCACATGAACTTTGGAGGTCTGTAGCGATTGACTCTGCAGAAAGTTGGCGACCTTTGCGCACTATGCGCCTCAGCATCCGCTGACCCCACTCTGTCATTTTACGTGGCCTACCACTTCGTGGCTGAGTTGCTGTCATTCCCAATCGCTTCCACTTTGTTATAATACCACTGACAGTTGACTGTGGAATATTTAGTAGTGAGGAAATTTCATGACTGGACTTGTTGCACAGGTGGCATCCTATCACAGTACCACGCTGGAATTCACTGAGCTCCTGAGAGTGGCCCATTCTTTCACAAATGTTTGTAGAAGCAGTCTGCATGCCTAGGTGCTTCATTTTATACACCTGTGGCCATGGAAGTGATTGGAACACTTGAATTAAATTATTTGGATGGGTGAGCGAATACTTTTGGCAATATAGTGTATGTTAAATGAAGAAGAGCTGTATAATGGTCTCCACACAGTCCCCAAGTATAGCTGTGTTGAATTAGTCAGTCTACTTACAGAAGGGAAGTGGGTAAGACCTGAACGCAACAGGCAATCTACTTCAAAGCTCTGTGGTACCGGGTTCATGGACGCTGCGTGGCGCCCCCTAGGCGATTTTTTCAGATGCCTTGCACGTTGCCGTTCCAGCCTGGGGGTCCGCCAGAGGCGATGGGAGGCATCCCCGAGCGGCTGTGCCCCACGGTGGCCACACTAGGAGCCATCGAAAACGTCCCCCCAAAAAGCAGTTCAGCCATCACCCACTACACCACATCCCACATTCATAAACATTGCAGGTGGACATCCAGGTGGGTTAGGGAACACCCCCCAATGTTCCACTGACCGTGTATTTGTCCCCTTACCTGCTATACCTGCTACCAGTGTCAGGCTCCAAATAGCTGATGCCGGGGGGGGTTCCGGGAGGGGCGGAGCCATCCATAAACAGAATTTTGTCCACTTACCAAATATATTATGCCACTTCATCCCTGTGGGGCCCTGGACCCCGGGGGTGTGTCCGGGAGGGTGGGGCTGTCCATAAACAGAGTATTTGTCCACTTACCAAGTATATTACGCCACTTCATTCCTGTTGGGCCCCGGACCCCAGGGGTGTATCCGGGAGGGTGGGGCTGTCCATAAACAGAGTATTTGTCCACTTACCAAGTATATTATGCCACTTCATCCCTGGGGGCCCCAGACCCCGGCTGGGTGTCCGGGAGGGGGTGTGGACAGGAGTGGTAGGAGTGGGTGGGGGCGGGGCTGTCCATAAACAGAGTATTTGTCCACTTAACAAGCATATTATGCCACTTCATCCCTGTGGGGTCCCGGACCCTGGGGTGTATCTGGGAGGGCGGGGCTGTCCATAAACAGAGTATTTGTCCACTTACCAAATATTTTACACCACTTCATCCCTGGGGGCCCTGGGGTGTGTCCAGGAGGGGGCTGGGCTGTTCATAAACAGAGTATTTGTCCACTTACCAAGTATAGTATGCCACTTCAACCCTGTGGGGCCCTGGACCTGTGAGGAGTCTGTTTCTTAAACTAGAGACTCTGATTTCCTTGTCTTGTTGTTGTGCATCTGGGCCATCCACTTTCCTCTAGATTCTTTCTAGTCAGTAGTGCATGGAATAGCTTTGAATCTCCAATAAACTGATGATGCACATATGTCAAAGTCATAATAACATTGCAATATCACATGCTTTATACACAAATTAATGAAGAGAATAATTTTACTGTATTTTAAACAAGCATTTGGATTACATAATATGACATTTTTGAGATAATTATTGTGAATTTGCCAATGTGCCTAAACTTAAGGCACCATGTACATTAAAGGTCAAACAGCATATTAACCAAATGTTGATCTTATTAGTAATGAACAAAAGGGTGTAATTCAACAACTTGTCATAAACATGTTATTAACAGGTCATCCTAGGAAAGTATCTTGTCCACCACATCTCCCAGAGGGCCACGATAAATGGACCTTTAGGTATAATTAGACATAAACACTTTAATTAAGTCCCTTGGTCAAAAGAGCAAAACCAGTCCCAATGAGCCTGATCACTGTTGTTTTACATAATGTTTATAAGAATGTTGCATCACTGCAGTGGAAGGCAAATGTCACACATGGGAACAGTGGTGTAAAATGTAGATATTTCTTTCCGAGTTGAAAAAAGTAACCTAAAAACAAAATATAAGAAATAAAATAATTGTGGTGAACACAATTTCATGTTTCTTTTATTCAAATAACAGGGATCAAAGTATCTAAAACAATCAGTAAAGAGCCCAAACATTGTAAAATAAAATAAAAATCTAAAGGGCAAAGGTGAAACAAAGAATAAGAGACTATTTGGTACTGCAATGAGAACTTTCAATGAGAAATTTACAAAGACAGACAAAATCATTTGTATTACATAGACATCACAAGGATGAGGTGCAAACAATGTGCAAACAATGGACCAAAATGAAGATCTCTAGTGTTCAGAATGTTGTGCATGTTGATGTGACATTATCACATCTTAAATCATTTGCACAATGCAAGTAAGGACATCTACATGGTTCGTGGACAAAGACCCATTCAAATACATTGCCATTGGGTGCATGCATAGTGCGATAGATCGTATTGCGAATTGGGCGCCTGTTTGCCAATTAGCTATATGATGAAATGGACGTTTTTGCCTTACCGGAGGTAAGATCAAGTTAGGGCCCAAACTCTCTGTATGGACGGAGTGTACTACCTCATGGGACCCCTAGACTGTGTGCAAAGTTTGAAGTGTGAATGAGTTGGTTAAGTTCGAGAGAGAGAGAGAGAGTTACGGGCAGCTGCCCGGCATGTATTTGTGTTTGTCTTTTTGTATAAGTTAATCATTAAACTATTATTTATATTGTTAAGCCGGTTCTTGCCTCCTCCTTTCCATTGAACTTCATTACAGGCCACCAAAAACATGGTCCGTGGACACTCATTTATTACATTAATTAGACATTATTATGAATTAAAAGTAATGTATATACAGTATGTTTATTTGTTTGCCCTGAGTGCTAAACAGGTGGTTTAATCAATAATATTTAGTACAAATATTCATGAAATACACATTAATGGATTGACCATAAACCTAGTATTTGGCGGCAATTATATACATTGCAGCTGGGATCTTCCTGTATGACTTAGCAAAAACTCTTAGGACAAATACTCTGTTTATGGACAGCCCCTCCCAGACACACCCCAGGGGTCCGAAGTCCCAAAGGGATGAAGTGGCATAATATACCTGGTAAGTGGAAAAATACTCTTTTATGGACAGCCCCGCCCACTCCAAGACACATGCCCAGTGTCCGGGGCCCCACAGGGATTAAGTGGCGTAATATGGTAGTTAAGTGGACAAATACTCTGTTTATGGACAGCCCCGCCCCCTCCCAGACACACCCCAGGGTTCAGGACCCCCAGGGATGAAGTGGCATAATATACTTGGTAAGTGAACAAATACTCTGTTTATGGACAGCCCTGCCCCCTCCCGGACACACGCCAGGAGTCCGGGGCCCCACAGGGATGAAGTGGCATAATATACTTGGTAAGTGGACAAATACTATGTTATGGACAGCCCCACCCAGTCCTGTACACACCCCAGGGGTCCGGAGCCCCTCAGGGATGAAGTGGCATAATATACTTGGTAAGTGGCAAATACTCTGTTTATGGACAGCCCCGCCCCCTCCAGACGGGCCCCCAAGGATGAAGTGGCATAATATACTTGGCATCAGCCAATTGGAGCCTGATACTGGGGGGCTTTCACCCCAGATAGTAGGTAAGGGGACAAATACACGGTCTGTGGAACATTGTGGGGTGTTCCCTAACCCACCAGGCTGTCCACCTGCAATGAATATGATAGGAGAAAGCACCCATTGCTATACACCTGCCGTGGGACGTGGTGTCACCACCCCGTGGGTGATGGTTGAACTGATTTTTTTGGGGGGGGGGGGCGTTTTCGACAGCTCCTAGCGTGGCCACCGTGGGGCGCAGCAGCTCGAGGATGCCTCCCATTGCCTCTGGTGGACCCCCAGGACCCACAGGCACAGAAACATGGAAGGCATCAGCAAAAATCGCCTAGGTGGCGCCGCGCAGCATCCATTAACCTGGTACCACGGAGCTATAAAGTAGATTGCCCGTTGCGTTCGGGTCTTACCACTTCCCTTCTGTAAGACCCAGGTGTCGTGGGGGCTGATGAGGAAACCTCCTGTGGAGATTCATGAGTCAGAGATGGGTGGAGCTGTTGCACATAGGAGGTGAGATTGGCTAGATGTGAGGCCATCACCTCCAAAGCCTGTTTTTTTTGCAGCAATCTGATCCTACTGACGTCCCAGCGGAACTCCCTGCTGGGAGAGGGCAGAGCGAAGAGTGGAATCCTCCACTGGGTCCATGTTGTGGCCAGATTGTTCTGTAACGTGTAGGTGCTGGACAGAATGACCTAGGAGCAGAGGTAACAGTTCCAAAATATTTTTGCACAAAGTCAGTAATGCACCACCGCGCAGAGTTTATCAGTGCATTCAATTTGAAATATTGTTGCTGATGCTCAGGTGTCTTAATGGCCAGATACATCTTTAAAAGCTTTTAAACCTTTTTAACATTTGAATGCCAGTAAATTGCTGATTGCTAATAACCAGCATTGTGTTTGCTGTCATTGGTCAAGTTTTGAAGAATTTATGGAAGTTCAGCATATGTATGAAATGTAGGAGTGCAGGGTGCAGTTCTAGAGAACAACAGTAGAACTGCACTACAAGTGCGGTATTTTGGATGCAGTATTCCTGCTGTTTTCAGTACTGCAGTACAAGTGTGGTAATTTGGATGCAGTATTCCTGCAGTTCCCTATCTGTCACTCACTCGACATTGTGTTGATGTAGTGACACTAGGGTTCACTCTTGGGAGCCCCAAACACCTCTGATTTTGGAAAAAATGGCCAATGGAAATTGGCGAGTGGAATTTGCATGCCACTCCCCCGGACATACGGGTATAAAAGGAGCTGGCTCGCAACCACTCATTCAGATTTTCTCTTCAGAGCCGAGCAGTTGTGTTCAGTGCACTGAATTCAATCTCGCTACCTTCACCTTAAATTGCTGGATCTAAGGCGCAGGCGTTGTCCACCCTGGTGGTCCAGGAACACCACCTTTGGCTAAACCTGGTCGAGATGAGAGAGGTTGACAAGGCGTAGTTCCTTGACGCCCCCATCTCCCAGGTTGGCCTGTTTGGCGAGGACTTTGCCTAGCAGTTCTCGGCGGTGAAGCAGCAGACAGAAGCTATAAAATTCATCCTGCTCCGGCACGGCTCAAGACCCCGCACCCTGTCTGCTCGTCGCCAAGGGCATCCTCTAGCAGCAACAACACCGGCTCCGCTGCAGCCCGCCCCCGTGGCCCGACTCCGGTGTGGAGCCCACCACAGGAAGCAGACACCACCCGTCTCATGGCCAGCCGCCAAGAACAAGAGGAAGGCTTCGAAGCCTCTCGTCACGACCGCCGTCCACTGTCCCATTTCGGCAGGTTCGGCGCTTCAGCGGCAGGCCCCCCGCCCCTGCGTGCCCAGCTGTGGCACAAACACGCCCACATCGAGTTTGTTCTGATGTACTGCGGGGACAATATTCCTCCTCTCCGCTCCCCGGCCAATCTTATGGTGGGTATCAGGAGCCAGGTAAGTGCTTCGATGTCCCTGGACTCAGCACAGCCACGGGGCTCGAGCCCCCTTGACATGGCACTTCAGGCTCCGCCCCACCATGAGGTCCCACTCGCCGGTACATCCGACGTGACTGTCCCCTTGGTCCCCCTCGCCCGGAGTTTGGTCGCGATGGCTGACCCGGACTGTCCGACTCGTTTACGCGATTCAGTTCACCAGGCACCCGCACAGGTTCAGCGGCGTCCTCTTCACTTCAGTGAAGGGCGAGAACAGCGCCATCTTGTGTCTCTACCCTTCTACGGAATGGTGCAATAGAGCCTGTCCCTTCGGCCGAGATGAAGAAGGGGTTTTACAGCCCCTACTTCATCGTACCATAGAAAGACGGAGGGTTGCGGCCAATCTTGGACCTATGAGTACTGAATTGGGCTTTGCACAGACTCCAGTTCAAGATGCTGACACAAAAATGCATTCTAACGAGCGTATGGCATCAAGATTGGTTCGCAGCGGTAGACCTGAATGATGCGTACTTCCATGTCTCGGTTTTACCTTGACACAGACCCTTCCTGCAGTTGCTTTCAAGGGCTGGGCGAACCAGTATAAGGTCCTACACTCGTCTTCACGAAGGTCACAGAGGCAGCCCTTCCCTCGCTAAGGGAAGTGGGCATCCGCATCCTCAACTATCTCGACGACTGGCTAATCCTAGCTCACTCTTGGGATGTGTTGTGTGTGCACAGGGACCTTGTGCTCACGCACCTCAGCCGGCTAGGGCTTCGTGTCAACTGGGAAAAGAGCAAGCTCTCCCCAGTTCAGAGCATCTCTTTTCTCAGTTTGGAGTTGGACTCAGTCTCGATGGTGGCGTGCCTCATGAACTAGCATGCACAGTCGGTGCTGAACTGTCTGTAGGCATTCAGACAGAGGACAGCGGTTCCACTGAAACTTTTTCAGAGGCTCCTGGGGCATATGGCATCCTCAGCAGTGGCCACATCGCTTGAGTTGATGCATATAAGACCACTTCAACACTGGCTTCAGACTCAAGTCCCGAGATGGGCATGGTGCTGAGGGACACATCGCGTGGTCGTCACGTCGATCTGTCGCCGCCTCTTCAGCCCTTGGACCGACCTAGCATTTCTATGGGCAGGGGTTCCCCTAGAGCAGGTCTCCAGGTATGTCGTGGTCCAAGACGGGCTGCGGCCCGTATGCAACGGGCACGCAGTTGCCGGCTCTTGGACTGGCCCTCGGCTGCATTGGCACATCAACTGCCTCAAGTTGTTGGAAGTACTGCTCGCCCTGTGGAGGCTCCGGCCGTTGATCCAGGACAAGCATGTGTTGGTCTGGATGGACAACATGGTGACGGTAGTGTACATCAACCACCAAGGCGGCCTATGCTCCCGTTGCATGTCACAACTCGCCTGCCGTCTCCTCCTCTAGAGTCAGCCTCAAGTTGCTGTGAGCCACTCACATCCTGGGGACCTCAACACCACAGCGGACATGCTGTCACGACAGGTTACGCTCAAGGGAGAGTGGAGACTCTGATTTGGAGTCGATTCAGTCGAGCACAGATAGACCTGTTTGCTTCCTGGGAATCTTCCCACTGCCCGCTTTGGTACACCCTGACCGAGGCACCCCTAGGTATAGACGCGCTGGCACACAGCTGGCCCCTGGGACTATGCAAATAAGCATTTCCCTCAGTGAATCTACTTACACAGACCCTGTGCAAGGTCAGGGAGGACGGGGAGCAAGTCGTCCTAGTAGCACTCTACTGGCCCAACCAGACGTGGTTCTCGAACCTCATGCTCCTCACATCAGCCCCCCCCCCCACCGGCGAATTCCCCTGAGGAAGGACCTTCTCTCTCAGGGACGGGACACCATCTGGCACCCATGACCAGACCTCTGGAATCTCCACGTCTGGCCCTTGGATGGGACGTGGAAGACCTAAGTGACCTGCAGTGGTAGACATGATCACTCAGGCTAGGGCTCCCTCTACGAGGTGCCTGTATGCCTTGAAGTGGTGTCTGTTCGCTAAGTGGTGTTCTTCCCGACGTGAAGACCCCCAGAGATGCGCAGTAGGATCAGTGCTTTCCTTCCTGTGGGAGAGGCTGGAGGGGCGGCTGTCCTCCTCCACCTTGAAGGTGTATGTAGCCACCGTTTCGGCACATCACGATGAAGTAAATGGTAAGTATTTGGGGAAGCATGACTTGATCATCAGGTTCCTGAGAGTTGCTAAGAGGTTGAGTCCCTCCAGACCGTGCCTCATCCCCTCATGGGACCTCTCAGTAGTCCTTCGGGGTCTACGGGGAGCTCTCTTCGAGCCCCTAGAGTCAGTTGAGCTTAAGGCTTTCTCTTTGAAAACTGCCCTCCTGACTGTACTCACTTCCATCAAGAAGGTAGGGGACCAGCAGGCGTTCTCTGTCAGGGAAACGTTCCTGGAGCTCAGTCTGGGCTACTCTAACGTGATCCTGAGACCCCGACCTGGCTATGTGCCCAAGGTCCCACGACCCCGTTTAGGGATCAGGTGGTGAACCTGCAAGCGCTGCCCCGAGATGAGGCAGACCCAGCCTTGGCGTTGCTGTGTCCGGTCTGAGCAGCTCTTTGTCTGCTTTGGCGGACAGTGGAAACAGAGCACTGTCTCCAAACAGAGGATCGCCCACTGGATCATTGATGCCATCATGATGGCATATTACGCTCAGGACGTGCCACCCCCATGGGGCTATGAGCCCACTCTACTAGGAGTGTGTCAGCCTCCTGGGCCCTGACCAATGGCGCCTCTTTGGCAGCATTTGGCAACACCTAACACCTGTGCGAGGTTCTAAAATCTCCAAGTTGAGCTGGTCTTGTTCCGTGTATTGTCAGGTATGAGCAGGTAAGTTCCGGGACAGCTGGCTGGGTGTACCACTTGCACATAGCACCTTTCCCCTCCCCTGAGGTGAAGACGTGCGCTTTTGACTCCCAGTCGTGTTCACAAGTTGTTATCCTTGAATGACTTTCCTCCTTAGCCCTGTGGCAAACGAGTTTGCGGAGGAAATCGCTGCCGGCCCAGTACATGTACTAACTAAGCCCTGTACTGGGGTAGGTGCTCCACATGCGCTGGTTCCCCATAGGTGACCCCATGTGATATATCTTCCGCTAAATCATTTCCCTGTCGGTAAACTGTGTCTTCCTTGGCAGAGGTTCCTCTGCCCCTGGTCACCGTGTTTGTAGAGCTCCTCCCCCTTTGGGAGGACCTACCATGGGACTTCTCCACATGACATACTTCCGACAAGACTCGGTAAGACCATGTGACGTATTTCCAATCAAAATACCCCCCCCAGATGGGGTGTGGTCTCCGCAGTGTCTTCCCCTTGGGAGTGACACCATCCCGACGTAGACCCTTATGGCCCCCAGTCGGTAAACAAAATTCCACTCTTTTTGGGGAGAAAAAAGAGGAAAAGAGGCCACGGCTGGGCTAGCTTGTCCCTATTTGTTGGGCAAGTCGACTTGTTCCCAAAGCACCGTTCGACACTCATAAGAGCGTTGGGGGAGGTTACGTGATGGCCCGGTGCACTGGCTACGAGGCACACAGCGGTCTGCCCGTCTCGCACCGCCAGTCCACGTAACACAGTTCAGCTTATTGTGGCATTTCATATAGGGACCCCTAGTGTCACTACATCGAAACAATGTTGAGTGAGTGACAGATAGAGAATGTCCTGGTTACTTTTGTAACCTCTGTTCCCTGATGGAGGGAACAAGATATTGTGTCCCTCTTGCCACAATACTGAACTACCCACTGAAATGGCTAGGACCTTGTTTCGGCTCCTCAGAACAAAATCTGAATTTTGTGGTTGTGAGCCAGCTCCTTTTATACCCATATGTCCGGGGGAGTGGCATGCAAATTCCACTCGCCAATTCCCATTGGCCTTTTTTCAAAATCAGAGGTGTTTGGGGCTTCCAAGAATGACCCCTAGTGTCACTACATCGACACAACATCTCATTCCCACCATCAGGGAATGGAGGTTATGAAAGTAACCAGGACGTTTTCAGTACTGCAGTAAAAGTGTGGTAATTTGGACGCAGTGTTCCTGTAGTTTCTAGTACTGCAGTACAATTGTGGTAATTTGGATGCAGTATTCCTGCAGTTTTCAGTACTGCAGTTAAAGTGTGGTAATTTGGATGCA
Source organism: Myxocyprinus asiaticus (assembly GCF_019703515.2). Classification (NCBI taxonomy): domain Eukaryota; kingdom Metazoa; phylum Chordata; class Actinopteri; order Cypriniformes; family Catostomidae; genus Myxocyprinus; species Myxocyprinus asiaticus. The sequence goes on along the minus strand of NC_059382.1, from coordinate 31,464,086 downwards.
GTATTCCTGCAATTTTCAGTACTGCAATACAAGTGTTGTAATTTGGACACAGTATTCCTGCAGTTTTCAGTACTGCAGTAAAAGTGTGGTAATTTGGATGCAGTATTCCTACAGTTTCCAGTACTGCAGTAATACTGCATCCAATAGACCACACTTGTACTACAGTTAAAAAACTACAGTTATTTTATGTATGGGACTTTTGAAGAATAATACTTGCACTTGTATACGTCAGCAGAGAACAGTCAGTCATGTCACTGGAAGAGCAAGTTATGATATTTTGAATAAAGATTACAATGTTAAAAAATGAGAAAATAACAAAAAAATGCATGGAGGAAGTGTTCACAATAAGGCCAGTAACATGCATTAATAATGCATGATCTGATCAAATCACAGACATGGAACAACAATACCCAGACTCAGTTATTATTATTTTTGGGGATTTTAACAAAGCAAATCTCACACGTGAACTGCCCAAATACAAACAGCACAATACATGCCCCACCAGAGACAGGAACATACTGGATCATTGCTACACAACAATAAAAGATGCATATCGCTCTGTCCCTAGAGCAGCTTTGTGTTGTGGTGTTGGCCCACCTGAAGAACATCACTGGACCCTTTCTAGATCACCTTCAATTTGCTTATCGTGCAAACAGGTCTGTGGATGATGCAGTCAACATGGGATTGCATCATATCCTGTAACATCTGGACAGACCAGGGACATATGCAAGGATCCTTTTTGTGGACTTCAGTTCGGCTTTCAACACCATCATCCCAGCTATTCTCTGGACTAAACTACACCAACTCTCTGTTCCCATGTCTATCTGTCAGTGGATTGCCAGCTTTCTGACGGACAGGCAGCAGCTTGTGAGACAGGGGAAACTCACTTCCAGCACCTGTACAATCAGCACTGGTGCCCCCCAGGGATGTGTGCTCTCCCCACTACTCTTCTCGCTCTACACCAATGACTGCATCGCCAAGGACCCCTCTGTCAAGCTCCTGAAGTTTGCAGATGACACCACTGTCATCAGCCTCATCCAAGATGATGATGAGTCTGCATACAGAAGGGAGGTTGAACAGCTGGTTGTCTGGTGCAGTCAAAACAACCTTGAGCTGAACACGCTCAAAACGGTGGAGATGATTGTGGACTTTAGGAGGAACACCCCAACACTGACCCCCCTCACCATTCTAAACAGCACTGTGGCAGCAGTGGAGTCATTCAGGTTCCTGGGCACTACTATCTCATAGGACCTGAAGTGGGAGACACACATTGACTCCATTGTGAAAAAGGCGCAGCAGAGGTTGTACTTCCTTCGCAAGTTGCGGAAGTTCAACCTGCCACAGGTGCTGCTGATACAGTTATACTCAGCAGTCACTGAGTCTGTCCTCTGCACTTCAGTAACTGTCTGGTTTGATTCAGCTATGGAATCAGACATCAGAAGACTACAAAGGACAGTTTGGACTGCTGAGAGGATTATTGGTAAACGTTTGCACTGTACATAACAGATTTGTTGTTGCACTGTACATAACAGATAACAGATTTGTATTAGATTGCACTACGTATGTGTATGTGTGTATGTATGTATGTGTGTGTCTGTGTGTGTATGTACATATGTGTATAACTATTTTTTTTTTATTTTTTTATTATTATCTATGTCTTGCTGCTGTTTTTGTATTGTTTTTGTATTGTTGTACACTGGAAGCTCCTGTCACCAAGACAAAATCATTGTATGTGTAAGTATACTTGGCAATAAAGCTGATTCTGATTCTGATAAAATAAATAGGGTTTTTTTTCTCATTTCATGCTGACATTTTTATGTGATTTGCTTGTACTTTTGATACTTAAGTAGATTTAATAGCAGTTACTTTTACATATATGTATTTTTCTCATGAGCTACTTCACCTTTTACTTGAGTCAATTTCCATTAAGGAATCTTTACTTTTATTCAAAGGGTTAAACTGTTAATTCTCTCATTATTTACTCCCCCTCATGATATCTCAGGTGCATATGACTTTTTTTCTTCACCAGAACACATTTGAAGAAAAACAAAAAAATATCTTAGCTCAGCAGGTCCTTAAAATGCAAGTGGATGGTGATTTCTCTTTTGAAGCTCCAGAAATCACAGACAGTTAGCATAAACGCCATCAATACGACACCAGCTGTTAAATTCATGTCTTCTAAAGCAACACAATTGCTTTTGGTGTGAAAAATATGAAAGTAAAATAAACATTAAAGAACTTTTTTAAACTCTACATGCTTCCGGTCAGCAGCGATAAGCACATGTAACGTAATTGCATTGGAATTTGAAAGACACAAGAACTGAGGCACGTGCTTCACAGCCGGAAGAGCAGCGCTGTTTACAAGTGAGAAGGAGGAAAGCTGTACAGTAGCTTTGTTGGTTTTGATCTGTATTTATCTGTTTCTTTACTCACAATAGTGAGTTTGTGTACTTATCCTGGATTTCTAAACCGAGAGGAGAATGTGAGATTACTTCTGTATCATGGCAATGCGAATATGTCATACGAGAGACCGCTTGGACTCCACCCTCTCCTGAAGCTTACCCGAACCATTGGATTATAATTAAAAAGTACTTAAATATTGATCTTTTTCACACCTAAAGTGATCATATTGCTTTAGAAGACATTAATTTAACCACTGGAGTCATATTGATGACGTTTATGCTGACTGTCTGTGATTTTTAGACCTTCAAAAGAGAAATCGCCATTCACTTGCATTTTAAGGACCTAATGAGGACCTAATATTTTTCTATTTTTCTTCAAATGTGTTCTTGTGAAGAAAAAAAGTCCTACACACCTGGAATATCATGAGGGTGACTAAATAATGAGAGAATTAATTTTTTGGGGTAAGCTATCCCTTTAAGTATGGGGAAGCGCCCTCCCTGAGTACGACCAGGTCCCACTATCAGAAGCCTCCAATGACAGAGTGTCCCTAGCAGAGGACATGAAGCCACCTATGGTATCACTATGCCCATGTGAACTCCATTTATATTAAAATGGTCATTCACAAATAAAAATGTTGGTAATATCAATTACTTTTATTTTGAGAGTGACCTTGACTTGTAGGACCCATCTATTTGTGCAACACACCTGGACCTGACTATTAGACATACAAATCACATTAATGGTGACAACCAAAAACAACATATTAGGTATAAGATGAGCTCTGAATAATCACAAAATTACAAATAACTGCAAGTTACAACAATTACAATAACAGCAGTGTAAATAAAATCAGCAAACAATAAAGCTATGAGTAGTATGCAGTCATTTGTATAATTTATTCATACCGCAAAGCATAATAGGGAACTGGAGTGTGGCTTCTTATCAAAGTATTATTAGACATAAATAAAACAATGCTCTCATTTGAAAGAAATGCAGAAAGTCAGTCATGAAAAATATTATTTGTGGTTATTTGTCTTTGAGGCTTTGTATAAAGAACAGCAGAAACAGCGCCTGTCAAATCATTAGGGCGTGTCACGTTTTGTCAAGAATAATCTGGGGAAGGAATTCATCCACTGACGATATAAAGACGCAAAAACTCACACAGAGTGAAAATATGAGCAATTAATCTGCACAATAACCAAACTATACTATCTGCAAATATCTGTGCTCTAATAGGTATACTTTATACCTTTATACTTTACATATATTTAGATTTGTTTAATTTTAGATATATTTTGAGGTGTTGTGTTTATAGGCCCTATTTAAAATAACCAATTTTATTTATACATTTTTATCCCAAAAAGTTCTACCTGATTTTAACTGGTGTTTTAACTTTCACTTTTGCACATATTCAGGCCAACTTTCTGTTTATATTAATTGTTTTGCAGTAAATAAACATTTACATACTGTAGTTATGTGGGTAATTAACATGAAATTTCAACCATTGTCAGCAGTGTCCTACTGTGTGACAAACTTTCTTTATCTAACTATTTTAAACAACATCTTGTATAGCTTTAATTATTATACTTATTATACTTTATACTATTATACTAAACTAAACATACAGTAACTATATGTTTCCATGACCCCATATCAAAGTTTATGCAAAATAAGCCAGATCAGAGGCCTCTTGAGATATGTTAGATGCTATAAAAATACTAGCATGTATTAGAGACCAGAGTACCTCAAGTAGCAACACAACTAGCCCTGATTAACTTCATATTTCAGATGCAATGATGGTCATTTCAAGGTGTATCGTAGAAGGTATTTCAATGATACATTGTTGGTGATGTGTGTTTTAGGGTCCTGAAATAAATAATGAATTTAAATGTATTTATATATTACATGAATATTAAAATATGTAAACTGATTGAATGATTCACATTAATACTGAAGTGACATTTCAATGTTACATTTAAGACACTGTGGCTGTCTCCCAAGCTGATAACAATGAAAATGCTTTTAAATGTAAAAAAAAACTTTTTTGTAAAAATCATAAAAAAAACTTTCTCTGCTCTCTTCCTCAGCTCCATGAAGACAACTTGGTTTTCCAAATGGGAAATGTAACATATTTTTACTTCATGTTGTTTGAAAATCTTGGGTACATAAAATATGCTCTCTTCAGTTTGGGATTTATTCTGTACTGTGCTATCATAGTTTTTAATGCCCTTGTTATTCTTGCAATATATCTGGAAAGGACAATGCACCAGCCCATGTACCTTCTGATTTCATGTTTGTCCATCAACTCTGTGTATGGCACCGCTGTCTTTTTTCCAAGGGTTTTGGCAGACTTGCTGTCTGATACACACATAATCTCCATTGAGGCATGTCTCTTACAGTCTTTTGTCATTTATTCATATACAGCAAATGAGGTAATAATATTAATGCTAATGGCATTGGACAGATTTGTTGCAATCAGCAAACCTTTACAATACCATAGCCTAATTACTCCCAAGGTTTTAACTGTTTTATTAGTTATAATCTGCATGTATTCAATGATTACTCTTGGTACAGCTGTTGTTTTTGCTGCCAATCTGACAATGTGTGGTAACAAACTGTGGAAGGTATATTGCCATAATTATGAAATTGTCAAGCTTTCTTGTGAAAAATCTTTTATTAATAATTTTTTGGGCATGTTTATATTGGTGACAGTGGTTTTCATCCCTTTAAGTTTTATATTATATTCTTATATACAAATCCTTATTATTTGTCAAAAAAGCTCAGCACAGTTTAAGAGCAAAGCTTATCAAACCTGTATTCCACACATAGTGGTCCTTTTAAATTTCTCAGTTTCCATTATAACTGAGGTCATATTGAGTCGGGTTGTGAACTTGGAGATTCCTATAGGGCTGACGATTGCCCTTTCACTTGAGTTTCTTATTGTACCACCCATCCTCAATCCTATTGTTTATGCTTTAAACATGCCTGATATTCGCAAGAAAATTCTTCTCCTTATAAAGGCATCCAATTAAAAGTGATTCTGATGTTAAAAATAATGTTACAAATTGGTAAAAGATTATTGTAAACCAGCAAAAGAGTTGAATTTCACAAGGACCCCCAGGCAAGACATTAATTTACATTTTTAAGATAGATTAAAATCATCATCCGATCAAGCAATCCAAACATCTTTTTTCTTTGTCTTTTTTCTTTTTAAATGGTTCCATGGTATGAATTTTGAAATGTTAGTTTGAGATTTAGTAAGTAAGTAAGGTCTTTATTTAAAAAAAAATATTATGTCATTAGTTTAATATTTTTGCCACAATATTTGGGTAAGAGGTGTATTGAGAAAGAAGAACACACTTCTTGGTTAAAAACATTCAATATTATACGTTTTTTATTTTTTATTTTAATAAATGGTATTTTCCAGAAACAGCTGTATTTGTTTAAATATATATATATATATATATATATATATATATATATATATATATATATATATATATATATATATAATATTAATCATTAGACTGCATTAGTTACCATATAGCCATATAAAAACAGTATCATTATTTTTTGTCAAACCCTTCAGTTTACATATGACAGGGGTATTAAAACTTTTTTGTCAGCTGTACCCCTTTGACTTAAATTATTTACTTCAAGTAATTTTGACCTTTCGAGATATAATTTTATGTCTCTGAACTCCATTTTTCATATTATTGTTATTTTGTAATGAATCTTTTTACAAATATGGTTTGTTTCTTATAACATTTTTACATTTTATATAATTTAATTCACTATTGGCATTTCTATTCCAAACAAAGATTGCACTAAAATACATATATAATCATCACAGTAGTAAAATAAAAAAATTACAAATAAAAAAGATCTTGTCTAGAAATCTATTTTTTGTTGTCATTTCCCTAATAATTTTATATTTTTGCTTTTTTCAATTTCCTGATAATTTTCTAAACAAATATTCCATTTGTGTATGTTCATTTGATTTCTTGATATGATTTAAACAAAATGTACATTTTCAATAATTAAAAATGATTTTCATACAAGTAACAAAATCAGTACCGTAGCAACTATTATAACTGGAGGTGGGGGGACATTTTTCCCCTTACATCTAGACATATTTTCTATTTTTAGGAAATTATACATTAGATTTAATGTTTTAAGGAGCTGTGCAAGGAAATAGTTGCCGACCACCTAAATTACACCTTTAAGACCCAGCAGAAGCCTCCGTCTTCCGGTCGGTTCTGCATGTTCTGTGATGGGAGAAAGGTGCCATCCATTGTTCCTGGCAGGCTACTCAGCTTTACAGGCTCCATATGTTTATGACTAGGGTGGGAGTGGGGTTAGGGTATGTGCTGCCTGCCAGGAACAAACCATGGCCCCTGTGTACAATGGCCGCAGTGGACTGAACCAACGTGGCAGGAATTTGCTGGTTAGCATCATGGAGTTCTAAAATACCTAGCGAAAGCTATCAGTTAGCATTCAGATTCATCTCTATTGCGGTGCTCAGCTGGCGCAGGTTCCCTTCGACTCCCCTGGAAGTGAGCGCAATCCTGGCAGCAGTTATGATGTGACATGCTCTGCTTCCGCAGAAAAATGCAGCAGAAAAATGATGCCCTCATAATGCTCATGATACAATGTTCATGCGGTAATGGTAGGGAACTTTAGGTTACTCACGTAACCCCGGTTCTCTGATAGTGGGGTATCTCACTATGGGTTATGCCTTGGGCATGGCCAATCCTGGAAGCACCAATAACACCCAGCCTGTCAGTTGACAGACTGATCACAGCAGTGATGAGGGAGTTCCACCTCCCTATATAAACCATTGTCATCATAGGTGACTACTTCATTCCCCGCATATCTCTTATCCATGCAACTGCAAGGAGGGAAGTGTGGTGAGATACCTCAATCCTGTTATCAGAGAACCCATAAGTAACACACCTGTGCTTCACTGTGTTATTGTTGATCTGTATGTGTATGTGTATTTTTAATTTTTACACATTGGCAGATTGACTACCCACACCAAGGACTGAATGAGCCAATGAAGGCTCTGTGACATCCAGTCTATAAAATTGGACAAAAGTGTGAGGCGATTCCCAACTTGCAGCTGCACAAATGTCCTGGACTGAAATGCCTTTAAACAGCATCCAAAAGTTAGCCATAACTCTGGTAGAAGGAGGTTGCAGCCCCAGACTATTATAACTTAATATAATAGACTATACTACCCAATGAGACAGGCAATGTCGTAATAAGGGTCTGCCCTTACAAGAATCAGCCCAAGAAACAAAAAAACTGATATCTCTTCCTCAATTCCTTCCTTCTTTCCATGTACAAACGTAAAGTACGAAATGGACACAAACAGTGAAACCGCTCATAAGGCGGCGGGTGAAAAGTTAGCAAATCCATTGACTTACAGCTGAGCGTAGAGTCGTTCACCTTAAGCACAAAGGCCAGATTTTTTTTAAGAGACACTCTCGATAAATCCACCAAAAAGCGCATACAAGAGTGATGAACTGACAAAGCACGTAGTTCACTAACCTGCTTTGCATATGTTAAGGTCAATAATAAAGCTGCTGTAAAAGATGAGGCGAGAATCAGTTTTCCTTCTTAAGGTGAGGCTTTACTTTTCCCTCTTCGCCACACCACTTTACAGTTTTCCTTTAAGCACTAAGCTAAACACTATCACACACTGCTTTCACAAATAAACTTTCACTACTAACAATCCTTGCTCTGGCTCGGCTCTGTTGTGTCCAGTCTCTCTCCCCGACTAAGTGCTGTGTCGCTCTATTTATGCCACTCTCCCCGTGCTCACTGAAATTAGAGACAGGTGTTAGACATAATTTAGCTCAGGTGTAAGTGCCCTTACCGCTTTCTCTCTCTCCGGAGAGATGCTTCACCACGCCCCCGCTGCCACAGCTGCCTTTAGCAAAAGGTGCTTTAAATCTAAACTTTCAACTGGCTCAAAGTGAGGCTGAGAAAGCGCGTTCAGGACCACGGACAGATCCCATGACAGAACCAGTGGTTTTGACACCCTGTTCAGATATCTTGCGCCCCTCACAAACCTGCAAACAAGCAGGTATTGACCCTTTGTATTTGAGTCTATTCCCACATGACAAGCTGATATGGTGAGATAAACTTTGACAGTAGAAAAGGCCCTGTCTTTATCTAGCAGAAAACACAAAACATCTGCCACTGAACATAAAAATGGAAATATGTGTCTTTCTGCACACGACTGCTCAAACACAGCCCATATCTGATCAAATGCGGAGTGCGCTAAAGCAGCTCTCATGCTTTGAATCATTTCAATCACCCTGGTGGGTAACCCATGACACTCAAATTTAGCCTCTCACGAGACAGGCACAAAGAGCTACTTGGTCCGGGCGGGGTCAAATATTTCCCCTCACGCTTGTGACAGGAGATCCCTGCACAGCGGTATCTGCAAAGGCTGGGTGCACAAAAGTTTAATTATCTCCAACAGTCACAGTTTCCCTGGCAAGTTTGGGTGATCAGTATGACTGCATGACCATATTCTCTTACTCTTTTTAGAGTTGGAATGATCAGACTTAGTGGAGGTAACAATTAAAGTAGCGCGTTTGGCCAAGGATGCGCTAGAGCATCCACACCCGAAACAGTACCGTCTCTCGCCAGAGAAAAGAACAGAGGGCAATGAGCATTTTCTGCAATGCTAAGAGATCTACGAAAGATCGCCCGTTTCTCTCCCATAGCTGACTCACCACCTGAGGGTTAAGTATTAATTCTCCATAAAGAGGATTTCCCCCGGACAGGAGATCCGCCCCGTATTCATTGCTCCTGGAATGGGCGTCGCCCATAATGAGAGAAAGCACGCACCACTCCACACAATCAGCTTTTGTGCCAGGCTGTGTAGCCACTGTGAATGCGTGCCCCCGTCTGTTTATGTATGCCACTGATGTCATGTTGTCCGATCTGACAAGGACATTGTGGCCTTGATGGAACTGTACGAAGTGTTTTAATGCTAGAAACACTGTCAGTAACTCCAGAAAGATTATGTGTGCGTTCTGTAGTGACACAGGCCAAACCCCATTCACTATCTGCCGACACGTATGTCGTCACCACTTTCCATGAAGGAAAGCAGGGATTCTCGAGTGACGGAGAGTGAGCATCCCCTCTGATGTCACTCTTACTCTGCGATTTAAGTGATGGTGAGGACACAAGTGCTGCACTGCAAAGGAGCTGTGTTTGTGTGTGTCTCTCTCTCTCTCTGGTGTCCCCGGCTGCTCCTTATGTCTCTCCCGCTGACTGGGGAAACTCAGCACCAGGCGTGCACCCTCACTGCCTGGCCATATCCTCCTCCTCGTCACATTTCCCTTTCTAAAAAAGGGACAAACAACCGTGAATCGATCCGATGCGTACCTCTGACAGAAATGCTTAATACTGATCAGAGTTTAATCTGAGACTGAGATCAGTTATTTCATATGAGGGCATCAGACAGCTCTTTGTCTCATTTATTTTGAATCCCAGATTCACTAAATGAGACCAGTGTTCTTGCAGCGACGGCACGCACAGCAGTAGATCATCTAGATAAGCAGACACCCTGAGACCTGTTATCTTCAGCAGTGCCACACACTTGCTGAAGACTTCTGGTGCCAATGAAAGTCCAAAAGGCACCATCAAAAATTCATTAGCTATTCCCTGATAGGCAAATCTTAAGAATTTTCTGTGTGACGGGTAGATGCCCACATGAATATATGTGTCCTTTAGATTGACTGATATAAACCAGTCTCCGGGATGAATAAACTGAGAAAGAGTTTTGAGTGTGAGCATTTTGAACTTGTACCTTCTGAGGTATTTGTTGAGGTTTCGCAAATCCAGAATGGGACGGAGACCTTGGGGATGATGAAATATCTGGAGTAAAAGCCCTGATGACTGTCCTCCACAGCACAATCCTTTTTGCTCTTTTGCTCAGCAAATGTGCTATTTCCTCTTCTAAATCTGAGCTGACTCCCCTTCCGCTGTTGACATTAACACACTGTTGAACAGAGGTGGTTTTACAGTGAACTGCAGCCAATAACCCTGTTTTATCATAGATAAAACCCAGGAATGAACTGCGCGTGCACGCCAACTCGCTGCATGAACAGAAAGGTGCCCGCTGAAGCTCTCGCTAACTGATGGTGCTGTGGCACCATATAGCAGCGGAGCTGGGGATTGCAGCTCTGAGCTCGATTTACTTTGTTATTTATTTTCACAAACTGTTGTGCCCTTGGCCCACGGCCTGGATGCACAGAGGAGATTTTTATTTTTGTCACACATGTTTTTGTGCAAATTTTCCTCCTCTTTCTTTTCTGACCCCGTGGGTGGAGAAGGGAGATGCAAACTGAGAGGCACTGGGGAAACTGGTGCCAACACTCCCATTAAATTGTTTGTGTATTAACCATGTAACACAAAACACCTTCTGAGTCCTCTTGGCTTGAGGGGTGGAAAACAAACTCACTTCTTGAGGGAGGAGTGGAACAGAGACTCCACAAGTGCTGTTCACCCACTCCATGTCCCGAACCAGAACACTGGTTAGGTCGCCTGACTGACTTTTTGTTCCCCTGAGCATAAGACGGATAATGTTTGGCCTCCATCGCCATGAAAGAAACCTTGCTTCTTGGCTGGGGCTGTTTCAGCTGTGCCCTTTCACTGCCCTGACTGCTAGGGAGGCCTGGTCTGGATTCTAAAATCAGACTGTCCACCTCTAAAATGGGTCGTGAACCCGGAACATGATGGTTGCAGGGGGCGAGCAGTGGATTTTCAGGGAAGGCAGGTCTTGAACGCGTCCCCATCCTTTTTCCTCAAATAGCACTGCTGCCACATTGTGGGCAGCATAGCCCTGAAAAGGGCTTTCTGATCCACTGGGGCATCGAAGAAATCTGTCTTCTCTCTTTCAGACCAAACAGACCTAGCCAAATAGCCTGTTCGCCCATGACGTGTGTTTGCGGCTGCAGCTCTGGACGGCCCCTCTTGATGTACATAGGTTAAGATCCGCAATAACACAGATCTTTTCCCACAATGCTGCATCCGGTGCCCCTGCATCAGTTTGTTGGCCCGTCACCTCCATCAGCTTGGTCTGATATTCTGTGAGGAACAAGGTGACATTAAGAAAATATAGAATATAGTCAGAAATATAGTCAGAAAATATACTCACATTTGAACAAAAAGAACAGCCGTGCTCTGCGACGTACCTGAACGGCTCGCCTGATGAATTGTTAAGTGACCACTTCTTATGAGTCCTGCTGAGGATAGCTTCCAAAGATCTTCACAGGGAAGAGAATGAGAATGAAGTTAGCACCTATAATGACAGTGGTTTATATAGGGAGGTGGGACTCCCTCATCGCTGCTGTGATTGGTCTGTCAACTGACAGACTGGGTGTTATTAATGCTTCCAGGATTGACCACGCCCGAGGCATTATCCATAGTGAGATACCAAACAAATTTTAGAAAGAGAACAGTAATGTGAATGTTGCTTGGGCGATCACATTAGGCAAAAAAATGAACGAATGTCTTAAAAATGTTGTCACTCCAGATCTTTTCTGTAAACTACATATATACTCCTCATTAGTTACACAGCAAAGGTTGAGTATCTCTATCTAGATCACAAATTCTACAATTTGAAGAATGGCCATACAAACTACAAAGCCAATATCTCAGAACATTTTTAGTTTTCTGTGTTAACAAAGAAAATTCCTTTCCAAAGTTTCACAAGAGACAGGCTTTCATTCCAAACATTCATTCAACATATAAAAGAAAAACCTTCTTTATTAGACAACTTCCACTCTATTCAGTGTCCATTTATTTTTATGGCTCATGAAACAGTCACTCTTTTGTTCTTTATTTTTAAGGACTCATTTCATTCACACTTTGTCCTTTATGACAAGGCTCATTCATTCACACTTTGTACTTAGATAAAGGCTCATTCATACACTTTCATACACAACCTCACTATACACACTTTCAAACACAGATACAGATACTCTCACAAACACAGAAACGTTTAAACTTCTCACAAACACAAGGCCTTCATAAACACAGAGCTCTCAAATACAATAAACTTCTAAAACAACTATTCTACCACCTCTCTTAGGTTACCTAATAAGCAGCCCTTCTCACCGATTAACTTCCTCGACACAACAAAAAGCGGTATTAGTAGGATATTTGCCTACCCATGCAGCCCTCTTGCTAATATAGCAGAGAAGTATCCGTTGGACTTTCTTTTCCTGCCTACCCGTGCAGACCTCTTATCGCTATACAATAGAGCGGTATCCGTAGGACTTTCTTACACTGTTATCCATCAAGGCCCACTTAAAAGTAGAACACAATTTATCTTGAATTTTTACTGTTATCCATCAAGGCCCACTTAACAGTAAAACACAAATTTTGCATGCAAGTCAATGCTTTTGGAATCAAAAATTTGTCTGTTCTTTAATTTGGAGAAGCTTTTTAAGAATGCTCTTACCACTGCGGGCAGACCTGTGGAAAACTACTCAAACTATTTATACTAAAGGCAAAGTTGCTTACCTCACGTGGCCACGTAGCTCGCCTCATGCCAGCCTGAAGCAACAGCCTGCATTCTGCTCCTGTTCCAATCCCATCCTCGTCGCCAAATTATCTCATGCAATCGAAGTGCAGTTGAGTCAAAGATTTTTGAAGATGCAAAGTTCTGATTCCAAAAGCATTTATTCATACCACCCAGCTGGGGGAGAAGCTCCTGTGGCTTCTCCCCTCCTTAATTTATGATAGGCTTATATAGGATGTACTTATGTATAGTTCCTTTGTTTACATGTGTTTTTCTCCTCAGCAGATTTCCATGTGATATCAGCAAAATATATTTTAGGTAGCATTTGTATACATTCTATGTTACCCCAAGTTTGTCATATGATCAGATGCATGCTCTTTATAATAAAGAGACATTTGTCTTTTGCTCTTAAAAAGGATGTTCCATTTGAACTCATGATCACATAATGCTTTTTCTAGCTGCTAACTATTATATTTTCTTTCACACTAGCAAAAGCATAACTATTTCAGTTTATATGCTTAAAACACACTATAATCACTTCATATAGTTACATACTAAATTATTAAATAAAAATATACCATAGCACAGATCTTCAAACCCTCTCGACGCCACAAGGTATAAAAGTATACTTTATATACACATGTATTTTGTATATGTAGAATTACCATATTTTTTGGAAAATAAGTCAAAACGTTTTTTCATCCTCTGAAAGGTCCTTGGACATATAGTCCAAAGCAGCTTGTTTACATAATTTGTGTAATTGATGTTGGTGAGTCAGACATACTGCACACCAAAACACATCTACTTACAAACAGATGAAAACAACTGTCAGAGATAGTAGAGGCATGTTAAAGCAGACTATAAAAAGTATTTTACCATTAGAAAGTACTTTATTTTTTCTTTCATGAAACAAACAGGATATGTTACAAATAATTACTAAAACCAAATACTCCAGATAAAAACATGGCCATAGATTTGAGGTAATATTTACAGATTGCATCTGACATATTGAGAGGCTGAAGGGAAGTCGGGCAGCTGCTCCTGGATCCCAATGCCTGCCTCATGCAACCTATGTCAGTGCGGCTTATGAGAAGATGCAACTTATCTGAGTTTTTTCCCTCCACAACATGATAATGACCTGGTGCGACTTAAATGTTAAATTTGTACCTGATGTGCCTGTCTGTGTATGTTTCATGCCACTTTTAGTTTACTGACTGCAATTCTGTGCTTCTAAATTATTTCCTGGCATAGCTTCTCCTTTTCCCTTTTGGCATTGTGGCTGTATGGGAGAGAAATTCACGAAGGGCAAACTCACTCAGACAGTTTTAAGACTTTTTTTAATCAGAATAAATGATGAGGCGACCCAACCATGGATGTCCAGTGCCTTCCTAATTCCATTAAACATATGATGCAGACTACACCAGTTACACTGGCGATTTATTAAAATGTAATTTTCACTTAACTTATTAAAAAGGTTTTAAAATATAATTTAAACTTATTTAAAATTATTGGGAAATGTTGGTAATGGATATGCTGCTTTTGGAAGACTTTTCCTATGGCATTATTATGGGGGAAGTGTGCTTTTTTTTACAATTAAATGTTTTTATTGATTCATAGACATATAACAAAAAACACATATATATATATATATATATATATATATATATATATATATATATATATATATTGAATCAACATTTAACCCCCCCAATACCCCTCCCCCTCCCCAAACACCAACCCCACCCTGACCCCCAATGAACACCCCTGTGGTCACACATAGAATACACACACAAATAAACAAACAAATAAATAAATAAATAAATAAAATACAATAATTATATATAATTAAAACTAAACAACTCTCTCCACAGTCCCCCCCGAGAGTCCCCCAAAAACACTAAGTAATTGCCCCGCTTCCTAACAAACAAATTCCGAACCCCCAGCCTTCTGCTTGACATCTCCTCGTAAGCAGCCACCCTCCCCATCTCTGCACACCACTCAGGAAATGAAGGCGCTCCATCTGACTTCGATCCCCTTAAAATAATTTGCCTGCCAATCATAATACTGGTCAGAACCCAATTATTTATGTGTTTATCCCTCAAATTTATAACTGCCCCATCGTCCAAAATACAGAGTCTGGGGTAGAATGAAATTTGAATGCTGAAAACGTCACATCTAAAATTCTGAAACTTAAAATTCTTGGATCTTAACACACCCCCAAAAAACATGGGTTGTGTCTCTATCTTCTGATTGGCATTGCCAGCAGGTGGGTGTGTCTTTAAGACCAAGCCTATACAATCTAGAGGGGGTCCAATAGAATCTGTGTAAAATCTAGAATCTTGCATCTCTAGATACAGACTTGACATTTTTTAGAATCCTGGCCCACACTACTTCCTCCAATACCAAGTTTAAGTGTTTCTCATATAATCTCTTGATAGAAGTTGAAGCTCCGTCCCCCAGACTCTGAATTAGCAGGGAGTAATACACTGATGCCTCATGACCTTTTCCAAAAGCAGTAATCACCTCTTCCAGAGTATCTGCTACTTAAGGGGGATGTGTGCTACTCCCAAAAACAATACAGAGCATGTGGCGCAGCTGTAAAAATCCATAGAACTGAGATCTGGGAATCCCAAAATGTTGAACCAAATTTTCAAAAGATCTTAATACTCCACTCTCATATAGGTCACTGAGTGTAGTAACCCCCCTCACAATCCACTCTGACCAGCAGAAAGGGGACTTATTAATACATAATTTAGAGTTCAGCAATATGCTTGATGCAACATTTAAATAAATGTCAGAATTAAACAATCTGGACACTTTTGTCCATACCAAGTGCAAATGCGAGAAAACGGGGTGTAACTTAACTTCTCTGATTAGTTTGATAGAAAAGCTTTGCAATGGCGAAATAGGGGCAAGTACTTCTTGTTCAATACAAAACCAGGTAAGGGCTCTCTCAGGTGGAAGCGACCAATGAGCCAAATGTCTGAGGCCGTATGCATAATAATAAACAAAATCTTGGGTTGGCCTAGCCCATCTTTGTCAATCAGCCTATGTAACTTGTTAAAATGTAATCTAGGATGCTTACCATTCCAAATGAAGGACTTCACTATGCTATCAAATTGCTTGAAATAAGAGAGGGGGACATATACAAGGAGAGATTGTAGCAGGTACTTAAATGTTGGAATACAATTCATTTTAATAACACTAACCTTCCCAATCATAGATAAATGCAATGAAGCCCACCTGCCCACATCGCTCAAAAAACTTTTTATTAAGGGGTCAAAATTAACTCTAAATAAATCAGACAAATTTGCTGGGAATAAAATGCCCAAATACTTAATGCCCTGTTTGGGCCACTGGAAGGTGCCCGGCTGGAAAGCCGTTACTTGGCAGTACACTGTCAGAAACAAAGCTTTGGATTTAGACAAATTGACTCTGTATCCTGAGAACTTAGAAAAGGAATGAATAATTCTGTGGAGGCAATGCATAGATCTAGTGGGGTTGGAAACGAATAATAAAATATCATCTGCGTAAAGCAAAAGCTTATGCGCCATACCTCCGGCCACCACCCTTGGAAAATCATCTTCCTTTCTTATCGCAGCTGCTAATGGTTCCAGGTCAAAACAGAAGAATAATAGGGAAAGAAGGCAACCCTGCAGGGTACCCCTATCCAGAGTAAAATAATCTGAAATTAATCAATTTGTTCATACTGCCACTACCGGGTGTCTATAAAGTAACTTAATCCATTCAATAAAAGTTTTCCCAAACCTGTATATTTCCAAAATTTTAAAAAGATAATCCCATTCTACCATATCAAAGGCATTTTCAGCGTTAAGTGAGATGGCAGTGACTGGAGTCTGATCATTCACCACTGACCACATGATATTGATGAAACACCTAATGTTATCAGAAGAGCTGTGGCCCCGAATAAACCCCACCTGTACTATATGTATAAGAGATGTCTTAATCGGTTAGCCAGAATTTTTTACAATATTTTTACTTCTAGCTGGATCAGGGAAATTGGACGTTAACTCTTACACACTTGGATCTTTGTCCTTTTTAAGAATCAGACTGATCCAGGCTTGTGTCATGGTTGGTGGAAGCTTTCCATTCTTTAATGATTCCGTATAAACTTATAACAAAAGTGGAGCCAGATCTGTACCATACGATCTAAAAAATTCAGCGGCAAAGCCATCTGGCCTCGAAGCTTTGCCTGTAAGCAAGGCCTTAATTACCTTGCTAAGCTCCTCCAAGTTCAGAATCAAGAGAATTGTTTTGCTCAGCCATAAGTTTAGGGAGTTCTAATGGTTCCACAAAATTTATAATATCTTCATCAGTAGACGAAGACTTGGAGCTATAGGGATCAAGATAGATCTCCTTTAAAACATTATTAATATCAATGGCCATGGTGAATATTTCACCACCAGCAGATTTCACTGAGGGAATGGTAGAAAAAGACACTTTCTGCTTTATATATCTAGCTAGAAGTTTTCCTGGGACGTACCGGCAGGTGGGGCCTCGCGGTGGGGCAGAGCTCGAGGTGCCACACCATGTCGTAGCCGTGCTGAGTCTAGGGATATCGAAGCACTTACCTGGCTCCTTGTGACCACCCCCGGAACAGCCTGGGATGGCAATCTCCTCGCAACCCGTGGAGACTGTCACATCGGGGGCGGATGTGTGACACAGCTGGGCGCGCAGGGGAGGGGAGACTGCCACTGGAGCACCAATCCTGCAAGGAGAAACCCGTGGATGGTGGTCATGATGACAACCGTGCACACTAGGTATGTGACCCAGGGAAGGAGGAAACCGCTCTTTTGCTGAACTGTTGGGTACCGCAGCCAATTGGGCGTGCGGCGAAATCAAATAAAAAGACAACAATAGATTCTCCACCCGGCCCTCCACCGGGGGCTGGAGTGGTCTTACTTCCAGCTCCAGTGCAGTGGGTTCCGTCGACCCTGGGTCACTCATCTCAGGGGCGTTTTGACGACCTTCGTGGGTTCTTAGCGTCCGAAAGTGAGACAGTGGTGTCTGCTTCCTGCGGTGGGCTCCATGCCAGGGCCGAGCCTAAGGGGCGGGCTGCGGCGGAGCCGGTGAAGTCACCACAGGGGGATGCCCTTGGCGATGAGCAGACGGGGTGTGGAATCTTGAGCCGTGCCAGGGCAGGATATGCCGGATAGCCTCCGTCTGCTGCTTCACCATCGAGAACTGCTGGGCAAAGTCCTCAACAGTGTTGCCGAACAGGCCAGCCTGGGAGATGGGGGCAGCAAGGAACCATCTTTTCGGCCTCACCCATCTCAACCAGGTTGAGCCAAAGGTGGCACTCCTGGACCACTAATGTGGACACCGTCTGCCCGAGAGACCACGCCGTGACCTTCGTTGCTCGGAGAGCGAGGTCGGTCGCCAAACGCAGTTCCTGCATCAGATCTGGGGCGGAACTACCCTTGTGCAGTTCTTTTAGTGCCTTGGCTTGGTGGACCTGCAGGAGAGCCATGGCATGCAGGGTAGAGGCGGCTTGTCCAGCAGCGCTGTAGGCTTTGGCCGTCAGGGACGACGTGAACCTACAGGGCTTGGACGGGAGCTTTGGGTGTCTGCGCCAGGTGGCAGCGCTCTGCGGGTCTAGATGCACCGCGAGCACCTTATCCACTGGGGGAATCGCCGTATAGCTCCTGGCCACCCCGCCATCAAGGGTAGTGAGGGCGGGAGAACTGAGGAATCAGGACCGGGCAGTAAAAGGTGCATCCCATGATTTCGTTAGCTCCTCGTGCACTTCCGGGAAGAAAGGCACTGGAGCGGGGTGTGGCTGCTTTGAGCGGCGCCGCGAGCCCAGGAACCAATCATTGATCTGCGAGAGTTCAGGGGAGAGTGGAGGGTTCCACTCTAGCCCGACACTCACGGCTGCCTGGGAAAGCATGTCCGTCATCTCTGCATCAGCCTGTGACTGGGCAATTGACCCCGAAGGGGGGAGCCCAGCTGAGGCTTCTGCGTCCGACTGGACAAGCCCGCTCTCCTATGCTGCGCTGGAGAGCTCATCAGCTTCGCGGGCTCCGAACAAGAGGTCTAACTCACCATGAGAGGAGCCGGAGGACTCCTCCGGAAGCCCAATCGGGGCAGACAAGTGTGCTGGGGAATGGGAGGTCCGCGGGGGATACCCGGCAGAGGCGATCCCATTGGAGTCCCCAAATCGCCCCCAGTGCTAGCCGCGCTGGCCTCAAATCCGTTGATAGAAGGACCGAGGCGGGGAGCCGCTGAGGTGGTTTCTTACGAAAGCAAGCCGCGACCACAATGTTGCCATGGTCATGTTCTCGCAGTGAGAACATGAACCATCCACGAACACTGCCTCCATGTGGGTCGTGCCCAGACACGAAAGACAGCGATCATGACCGTCTGAAGTTGAGAGGGAACGACTTCAACCAGGAATAACACACATTCGGAAAGTCATCTTTAAAAAGACGCATCTTTAAAAAGATGTTCCATGTGTGCCGTTCTTTTAGAGAAATATACTCTTTTAGAAAAATATACTCTCTTTTTTCTGCCGAAGCGCCCAGGGGCATTCTCTGCAGTGCACCAGTGCAGAGGAGGGAGAAGCCGCTGAAATGCGCCATCAAATCCAGCAGAGGTGAATGAACAGTCGTGAGAATTCAGCTCAATGAGCACGACCGTTCGGCTCCAAAGAGAAAATCTGAATGAGTGGTTGAATATCAGCTCCGATTATATCCGTATGTCCGGGGGAGTGGCATGCAAATACCACTCGCCAATTTTCATTGGCCTTTTATCAAAGACCAGAGGTGTTTCGGGCTCCCAAGAGTGACCCCTGGGCGCTTCGGCAGAAAACAAGAGAGTATATTTTCTGAAAGAGCTTTTTTCCTCTAAAAGAGTATATATTTCTCTAAAAGAGCGGCACACACGGAATGTCTTTTTAAAGACGCGTCTTTTTTGTTCGGAGCCTGTGAAGATGATGAGCTCTCGAGTGCGGCCGCGAGCATCAGGTTAGAGTGGAACCCTCCGCTCTCCCTTGAACCCTCGCGCTTGATGATTGGTTCCTGGGCTCACGGCGCCGCTCAAAGCAGCCATGCCCCGCTCCAGTGCCTTTCTTCCTGGAAGTGCACGAGGAGCTGACAAAATCGTGGGAGGCACCTTTTACTGCCCGGCCCTGATTCCGCAGTTCCCCCGCTCTCACTACCCTCGATGGCGGGGCGGCCAGGGGCTATATGGCGATTCCCCCGGTGGATAAGGCGCTCGCGGTGCACCTATGCCCGCAGAGCGCCGCCACCTGGTGCGGACGCCCTAAGCTCCCGTCCAAGCCCTGTAGGCTCACGTCGTCCCTGACGGCTAAAGCCTACAGCGCTGCTGGACAAGCCACCTCTGCCCTGCACACCATGGCTCTCCTACAGGTCCACCAAGCCAAGGCATTGAAAGAACTGCACGAGGGTAGTTCCGCCCCAGATTTGATGCAGGAACTGCACTCGGCAACCGACCTCGCTCTCCGAGTGACGAAGGTCACGGCGCAGTCTCTCGGGCGGATGATGGCCACACTAGTGGTCCAGGAGCGCCACCTTTGGCTCAATCTGGTCGAGATGGGTGAGGCCAACTAGACACGGTTCCTTGCTGCCCCCATCTCCCAGGTTGGCCTATTCGGCGACCATCGAGGACTTTGCCCAGCAGTGCTCGTGTTAGCCTGATGGAGGGAATGAGATGTTGTGTCCCTCCTGCCACAACGCTGAACTACACGCTGAAATGGCCGGACCTTATATCGGCTCCTCAGCATAAAACCTGAATGAGTGGTTGCATACCAGCTCCTTTTATACCCGTATGTCCGGGGGAGTGGCATGCAAATACCACTCGCCAATTTTCATTGGCCTTTTATCAAAGACCAAGAGTGACCCCTAGTGTCACTACATCGACACAATGTCTCGTTCCCTCCATCAGGGAACGGAGGTTACACAAGTAACCATGATGTTTTGAGCAGGTAGAATTCAATGAATCTGTCAGCTGAGGACATGTGAGGCATCAATTTCTCAAACTAGAGACTCTGATGTACTTATCCTCTTGTTTAGTTGTACATCTGGCCTTCCACATCTCTTTCTGTCCTTGTTAGAGCCAGTTGTCCTTTGACTTTGAAGACTGTAGTGTACACTTTTGTATGACATCTTCAGTATTTTGGCAATTTCAAGCATTGTATAGATTTCATTCCTCAAACAATGATTGACTGACGAGTTTCTAGAGAAAGCTGTTTCTTTTTTGCCATTTGTGACCTAATACTGACCTTAATACATGCCAGTCTATTGTGGCAATCTCAATATTGTAGCGTTGGTCAGCCTAACCAGACATTATTTGTCATTCCCTTTGACTGAGAATAGTGTTATTTTAATTAAGTGTATGCAGATCTTGGAGGACTAAACAAAATTACTATTCAGAGAAAAGTACGCAGGGAGTGACTTGTCTTGAGTAGTAAGTTACCTCTGGTTAATGATCCAAAACTGATCAGTTTGTGAAATGATCACATGTACTCAGACGGCACGTGGACTCAAGTAACAGGAATCCGAATGAAAAGTGCAATTTAAATGTATAGAATTGACTACAATAATCAAGTACCCAAATCAAGATAAAATCTCAAAGAATGATAAATAATAATAAGAATCACAACCTAAATTTGAGGTCCAATAAAACTGGAGTCAGATTCTGTCTTAACTAAATCAAATAGTTTAAGTGGCTTCAAACACAAGTGCCCAAAAAAACAAACCCGCAGAAACCTTCACCATCCCACTGGAAACCACCATTGAACCAGTGGCATGGGTCTTACAGTGCTGTACTCTACCTAATGACACTCCATCTATATTATAGCTAGCTACTGAACTGCAATTCAGTGCCTCAACTATTTATGCATGTTAGCAAAAATACAACCTTAAGGACCATTTACACAACAACATTTACACAAAAACGGGTTTCAAAGTACACGTTCTTGAAAACAATGCCATTATCGTCTCCGTGTAAACATACAAAAACGCGAATTTGAGAAAACACTGACGTCATGCACACGCGTATTACGTGTTCAGTCTATAGGCATGCATGCGAGTACTTCAAAACAACACGCGAGACATTCTAAACTACAATGGCGGACTACAGGACTGTGTTTGTGCTGCTCAAGATTGAGTTTATTGATGCTTCTCCAGCAAAGTGTAGATTTACTGCATCACTACTACGACCAGCAATCGCTATCTTCTTTGTTTGTATTCACCGCTCTGTGGAAGAATGTTTATGTGCACAGGCGCATAAAAGGTTAGTTTGTACTTACCTGTAGTGGAGCAAATGGTTAGTTAGGAATACGTAAATTTATTACCTTTATATACGTCTGTAAGGGAAGCAAAAGATTAGTTATGGAAAATGTGTCGATTACGTTGATATGCAACTTTGAGGAAAGCAAAAAATTTAGTTAAGAATACAACTTTATTACATTTGTCATGGCGGGGCACTGTTGCTGCGGTATTAAGTAGGACACAAAAGACTTCATTAGAATCATCAACACCTGTAAGGGAAGCAAAGGTTAGTTTGTACTTACCTGTAGGGGGAGCAAATATTAGTTAGGAATATGAACATTTATATATGTCTGTAAGTGAAGCAGAAGGTTAGTTATGGAAAACGTGTCAATTACGTTTATATGCAGCTTTGAGGGAAGCAAAAGGTTAGTTAAGAATACAACTTTATTACGTTTGTCATGGCAGGGCACTGCTGTGGCGGTATCAAAATGTGAAAGGGGTGATGCTGTGGCATAATTGAGAGTATGTGGGCAATGCTGCGGCAGTATCGAGCGTGGGCGGGCGGTGCAGCACATTATCTGGTGGGGCACTGTGGCTGCAGTATCAAATAGGGCACATATAATTTATCACATTTAGGCACACCTTATTGTGTGTCGGGCTCATTTAGACTATAAGCAAAGGAAATGCCAAAGCTACGATTAACAGGAAAAGTTAAAAGGCTCTTAAGATTACTGCACCACCACTACACTCGAACAGGAGAGCTCATACTGCGTTTCGGACGGGAGAGCCCACGGAATGAATGACGTGAAATCTCACTGCATTCGAATGGGAGAGCCCACCCTGTGATTCGAACAGGAGAGCCTGCATTGCGGTCGAACGGGAGGGCCCACACTGTGATTCGAATGGGAGAGCCTGCGACCAATGTGCTGAGGTTCACACTGCATTCGAATGGGAGAGCCCACACTGCAATTTGATGGGAAAGCCTGCATAGCGTTCGAACGGGAGGGCCCAAACTGCATTCGAATGGTGGGTGGCGCAGAGTAAAGAACCTTGCTGAATAACAGTTTGATGGGTATACATTTATGAGCTGTGCTCCTCAAGTCTTAATAAGATGAAACATAAGAGGAAACAGGAAACATGATTGTGGTGTTGTGGGAGATTTAGTGGCAAGGCCTGAAAGGTTCTGCAGTTGCGGCACCTGGAAAAACACATTTGCGCTGCTTTGTGGTGTGATGGGATTTTTTTTTTTGTTGTTTTTTTTTTTTTTGCATGGTCCAAAGGATACCACAGTTGCAGCACCTGTACAGCATGTTTGCGCTGCTTTGCGGTGTGGTGGGAGTTTGTCGCATGGTCCGAAGGACACCGCAGTTGTGGCACCTGTACAGCACATTTGCGCTGCTTTGCGGTGTGGTGGGAGTTTGTCACATGGTCCAAAGGACACCGCAGTTGCAGCACCTGTACAGCACATTTAAGCTGTTTAGGGATGTTTTGATCCGAAGGCAGAAGCACAAGCAGTTGTGCTTTCTTAACTAAAATGGTTGCCATCTTTGGCTCCTCGGTTGGTAATGGTGAAGTCTTGGAAAGACACCTAGATAGAGAAAGTGAGAGGTAAACCTACATACAACCCAGTGATAGGAATTTAAATGGGCCTGCTGGAAGTAATATTGGTGAGACCCTGTGGAAGGCACAATTTCAGGCGTTTCTGTAGAAAAGACAAAATAATCATATTTAGGTGAAACTTTAGAAATAATATGCTAGGGAATACAGTACATCTTAATAAACAATGTGAAAAAATAGCATAAAATTATCTGAGAAATAAGAGCTTTGGCTCTGTACTGCATACAAATATGCATGGACTTGCAATCATCATTGAAGGATTCACTTTAGGCCATTCGCTCTTCAGGAGTATACAGTATCTGTCACATGTAGTACAATATACTTGCATAGGAACTGCATCGCATAGCAATAGGTGTGAATTATCTAGGAATGCACTGAGTTGCAGCTCTGCACTGCATACAGAAATGCAGGAGATATGTGCTAGAAAATACAGTACATCTTAATAAACAATGTGAAAAACAGCATAAAATGATCTGAGAAATAAGAGCTTTGGCTCTGTACTGCATGCAGATATGCAGGAGAAATGGACTTGTAATCATTACTGAAGGATACATTTGTACAGTCGTCATTCGCTCCTAAGGATTATGACTTCCCCCTGCTGTATAATATATGTCAATATATGTCAATAATGCTGAGAGGAAGCGAGACACATTGCAGAATGATTATGAATGAGTTGGAACGCGGCGTATGATCCGCCTCTTGCGGAGCCGGATTCGGCTTGTGTCTGTTCAGACAGAGTCCGTGTATAACTACAGTGTGCTGTGGAATGGTCAGAGCCAGTGCTGCGCGGCAACGAGCTCATGCTGTAATGTCTGCGTTGGTTTGAAAATAATTTGTCATTAGATTATTGATCGAAGGGAGTTCTGTGCTGCATGATGCCCCTGTGTTCAGAATGAAATAAATCACACTCTGAAGGGCACTTTGGAGGGAGAAACAATTGTGATATTCATGTTAGAAGATGAGGAACGATCGCTGAATAAAGCACGCCCCCTAAACAAGCTGTGGCATGGTAATGAGACTGACAGGCATCACCTGTGCTGCAGAACCTGATTAAAAATGCTGGGGGTTGATATGGTGGTTGTATTGAATAGTTTATCTTTGTTTCTTTTGCTTTCAAATAAAATTGAATTCTAATGGCATGAAGCCGGAAAGGCACCTGTTTGCGGAGGCAACTGGCACTGCTTTATGGTGGAAAGTTTAGATAAGAGAACATATGAGCAGTCGTAGAGAGCTGTTTCACATTTTTTAAAGTGCAGGAGCAGCCAGTTTGCGGCAGCAACTTCGCGCTAAAAAATGCTCCATCGAATGGAGCATAGAAAGACAGACAGGACAAAAAATATATTACATATACATATATATATATATATATATATATATATATATATATATATATATATATATATAAAACACTTAAAGTGGTAGCCGTCAATACTGTTAAAAAAAGAGAGCTGCTGTGGCAGCTTCTGTTGAATAACGAGACTGGATGGAAGAGCTGTTCTGGTGGAACCGAATGCTTTGCAGGGAAGTTGCATCCGATGATCCGTCTGCCTGGGTCTGTTCGTGGGGAAATGGGCGGGGCTGAATGCCGGAAAGACTCTCATATCAGGAGAGCTGTCACAGGAAGCAGGCTTATATACTCCTGCTCGTGGGCTGTGATTTGTCAGATTAAAATGAACATGCACCTCCCGAACCTCTGTTAATTAACTCCATTTGTCAAGACTCAAGAGTATTAACTATATCGTACACATTTTTGAAATGTCTGATCTGTAACACATTAACTCCAAATGTTTCACACAATTCACACATAAGGATTTATAAACCAACCTGAGCATTGTTGAATTCCTGACCAGAGAAGTGTTGGGCCTCATATATTCCAATAGAAGACAAAGGCAGGCCTAAAACAGTCGTAAAACCTAACTCAGGCCCCCACATACCATGTCATAAATTATACTGCGCCAAAATCAAACAAAGGGAGTCCAAAACAGACTACAAATCCCATGAAGCCTTGCTCACTAAAGGATCGAACTCTCAGCTCCTATTGGATGAGGCACACGACAGAATGCACCTCAACCATGACATCATCAGGAGTAGAAATACCTCTGAAATGCTTCCGGGATTTGCTTCCAGCAACTTTGCTCGCCGTGTGTAGCAGCTCATTGCTGCTCTCAGGTGCAGCCTCGTGGCACAAGGAAGTAACGTCCGACTTGAAACTGTGGCCATACAATCTCCATCTCGCTGGACGAGTTGAGATTACTCTGTGTTCCACTGAACACTCTAACGGATCAGAAGGATTCTGCCGAGCAATCCACATCTTCATCCGTTTGCCTGCAGAGGTGAAGAGATTAAAGATTTCTCTTCCATCTTCAATCAAGTCGACGTTTCTGATTTCTCCGCCAGCCTGTCAAGAATCAGCAGCCGTACCGCCTGCCGACAGAGCGAGGAAATGGCCTCCCGTCATCACCCGAGCCTCGAGGAACTGAGTCTGAGTTAAAGGACGGATGAACATACATTCTGCGTCCTCATGCGATTCAAATAAGAGGTTTACGTCTGGGCAGAGATAAAATATTATAGTGTGTTATTCTTGTGTATCAAGGTATTGCTTGTACAGTTTACGGACCGCCATGTCCGCTCATTATTAATACTCAGGGTATTAATTATCACAAATTTGATTTGCTTTATTGTGGTCCAACCACATTGGACTGTTGTGCATTTCCGCCATTGTGGGCGAGACCGGCAAACTGAGTTTATCCATTAAAGAATCAAAGAACGCGGGACGTTTACAAGCCGTCCACCGCATCTCTGAGTGATAAACTAACAGCTGCTTTCTCTCCCACGATCGCGAAATCGGCTTTGGGGCCGTCACTTAATTCTCTCTCTCTCTCTCTCTCGTACTAACCACACACACACACGAGTGACCCCTCACAAACATTCTGGCACACATTTTTGGCTAGTAGATAGCTTCGTGATGAAGCTCAGCTTTGTCCCTAAGCTACCATTGACTGGTTTCTCTCCGCCCACATTCGCAGTCATATTCCCTGGCCGGAAGTCTCGCGTGACATACTCTCCATGAGAGTCACGTCCGCCATTTTGTGCGGGTCCCTCCTTACACACACACACACTCACACACACACCTTATGTGTTATAGGATTATTTTAGTTTCCATATCTAATCATATCACTGTTTAGTTTGTAGTTGTAAGTCGGAAGTTTATTGACTGCATTGTATTAATTATTAATTGATATTACTGCATAAATAAAATTTATTATATTACAAAGAGAAGTGTTTTGGTTTGTTTTGCATACACCTGTGTCATGCTGATGGGATGTCAGTGCTCGGATTCAAGCCTTCATTCATTGTTTTTTTCCCCGAAAATCGCTATTCTTCGGATGTCGATTTCCTAAGAAAAAAAATCTAATATTGAGTTATATTATCTGGTTATTAGTCCCTGATTCCAGGGTGGTGCTCCGTCAATGTTAATCCTTATTAATATTCTGTTGATTTTTGATAATTGATAATTATCTTTGATGATTGTTGAATTTGAATGTTCAATAAACTAGTGTTAATTTTAATTCATGTTTCATCAATGTTAACAATTAATGATTATCTTTGATAATTGTTGATTTAAAGGATTAGAAAAGCTAACATTGATTCTAATCAATGTTCTACTGATTTTAATAATTATCTTTGATAATTATTAATTATTGCTAATAACCAAATGTAAGGGGGTTCAGTGGAAAGGAGGAGGCGAGAACCGGCTTAAGAATATAAATAATAGTTTAATAATAAACTTAACCAAAAACACACAACCATAAACACACAGTCCAGCTGCCTGCAATTCTCTCTCTCTCTCTCGAACCATCGTCCCCGGCTGCCTTTATCCCTCGCGCGCCCCATCAGGCTGATTGGGGACCGGGCGTCCGCCCTCCTCGGCTCTACACCAAACCCGCTCCTAAATGTATCGCACTACATTTACTGGAGCCCCATATGAGGTTTTAATGAGTTAGATTCAATTAATAATCAATTATTTCTGATAGTAACACTGATCTAAACAACCAGTAAAGCCCTACAGAAGTGATGATTTTATAATGGAGCTTGACTGTAAGTTGATCATATTTATATATATACATTACTGATTAAGGTAATTATCTGGTTAACCCTTTATTCCAAAAGTGTTTAAATGCTCCATAGAGGTTTAAATACTTCATAGAGTGTAAATCGATTCAGAATATTCCTGCACACGAAGAATTGCAAAAAACATGCAATTTGTTTTTTTCTAGAAATATATAGAGGCTTGATCTTGCAATGTTTTCCACTGCATTTCACTTATTCTGCACATGTAATTTAACTAATTAATTATGTCCTCCACAAAAATATGTGAACACAAAAAAGCCTTGAGTGTATCATAAAACTTTGATAGAGATTTACAGTGCTTTCATTTTGTAGGCTATATTAATTTATTCTCATTTCTTTTAACATTCGTATTTGTAATTAATATTCGCTGCAAAATGTGTGCTTTACATTTTACAGTTGCTTAACACCTCGTGCCTCCAGAATAATGTTGTTATACTTGGACACTGCACAGACATAAACAAAAATTTTATTTCAGCAGATATTAATGTCCAAAATTCCAGTAGAAAACATAGTTAACAACATATACCACAGTAAATGTAGCCTACATATTCAGCTTCATCTGGTGAGAAAAAATAAATAATATATCAATAATATAATAAAAAATAATAATGAAAATAATAATAAAAATTATAATAATAATGTAATAATAATAATAATCATATTTAACTAGGCCTATCTGAGGCATACTTTATATACAGAAGCTATAGCCTAAATATAAGAGAGTTACATTTTTTAATTAGTTTTGACACTTCTGATTTAAGCCACGCTCACATCTGAATACAGTTACAGATAATTTTGTCATAGTAATAGATACCGATAATGGCTTCACTGCAAACCCTAGTTTAAACACCATAACCAGTTCAAGAAAAGCCTAAATACAGTATCTTACAGTGTGCACCAAAACACATAATTTCTATTAGTAATTAATGTAATTTCTTCAATCATTTTTACACATTAATAAATTGGGTTTTATGTGAATGCCTACAAACATGTCTTAGTGCATTTCACATCTTTCTGTCCTTGTTGAACGTGATTGAAGCAGGTGCCTGGGAAGATCTGGGAAGAGAGGTAAGATACACGCAGGTTATAGAACCTGGCAAAGGTGTTGGGGGAAGCACAACATGCAGCCAGACATATGTTTTCTAGAGACACACTTTTTTCACATGCCCAGGAGAAGGCCATACTCTTGGTTGAAAGCGCTTTTATACCCATGGGGCATTGTATGCCTTGCGATTCATTCAGTCAATGGTACATGCTTAATGCCCATACTGAGTAGAGCATGAATATTCTCTTAGCCTCATCTGACTCAAAGGGAGGGTAGGGTAACAACCTGAGCTCTAAAGGGGGTTGCCAGTACTTTGGGCACATCACCATCCCTGGGCTTAAGAATGGCCTTCGGCAGGAGGAAACACATACCTGCATTTTGCTGGCCATTTGAGAGCTAAGGCATCTAGGCCTAGTGGAGCTTGTGTCACGAAGTACCATAGACAACACTGCGTAGTCTGGGGGGAGGCAAACAGGTCCACCTCTGCCTTCCCAAATACCTCCCAAATCCTCTGAATTGTTTGAGGGTGGAGTTTCCATTGCCCTGTCCTGGGATCCTTATGCTTGTGTTAATCTGCTCCACTATTCAGGTGGACAGAGACATACACTGCATGGATCAGTAGGAGACATGATTTGATCCAGAGGAGAATTTGGCTCACCTGGTTCAGCACTGGGCGAGACCTCACTCCTCCTTGCCTGTACAAATCATTACGTGACTTCCTTGCACAACTGTCAGAGCCAACAGGGCTGTTAGCAGTTCGAGTTGATTTGTGTGCCACATGGCTTGTACACCTGTCCAATCACAGGGCGTCCTTCGCACCGGAATCTCCAGCTTGCATTGGACATGTCCGTAGTGACAACTTTGTGCCTGCTCATCTTAGCGAGTGTCACACCATGTTGATAAAACTCCGCCGATGTGGTGTTGGGCCTCATGTATTCAAGACAAAGGCAGGCCTAACACAGTCATAAAACCTAACTGAGGCCAACATGCAAAGTCATAAATTTTACTGATAAAAACCGTGATAAAATCAAACAAAGGGAGTCCAAAACAGACTACAAATCCCATGAAGCCATGCTCACTAAAGGATCTAACTCTCAACTCCTATTGGATGAGGCACACTACAGAATGGCCCTCAACCATGATGTCATCGGGAGTAGAAATAACTCTGAGATGCTTCCGGGAGTTGCTTCCAGCAACTTTGCTCACTGTGCGTAGACGCAGCTCATCGCTGCTCTCAGGTGTAGCCTTGTGGCACAAGGAAGTAATGTCTGACTTGAAACTGTGGCCATACAATCTCCATCTCTCTGGACGAATTGAGATTACTATGTGTTCCACCAAACACTCTAGCAGATCTGAAGGAGACCACCGAGCAATCCGCATCTTCATCTGTTTGCCTGCAAAAGTGAAGAGATAAAAGATTTCTCTTCCATCTTCAATCAAGTCGACATCGCTGATTTCTCCGCCAGCCCACCGAGAATCAGCAGACATACCGCCCGCCGACAGAGCGAGGAAACGGCCTCCCATCATCATCCGAGCCTCGAGGGAGCGAGTCAGAGTTAAAGGACGGATGAACACACATTCTAGCTGCATCCTCACGCGATTCAAGTAAGAGGTTTACGTCTGGGCAGAGATAGAATATTATAGTGTGTTATTCTTGTGTATCAAGATTATTACTTGTACAGGTTATGGACTGCCGGGTCCGCTCATTGCTGCTAATAATACTCAAGGTATTACTTTAATGTATGGTTATCACGAATGAGATCTGCTGTGTTGTAGTCCAACCACATTGGACTGTTGTGTATTTCCGCCATCGCGGGTGAGACCGGCACACTGAGTTTATCCATTAAAGAATCAAAGACCGCGGATGGTTTATGAGCCGTCCACCACGTCTCTGAGTGATAAACTAACAGCTGCTTTCTCTCCCATGATTGCGAAACCAGCTTTGGTGCCGTCACTTAATACTCTCTCTCATACTAACCACACAGACACACGCGACCCCTCACAAACATTCTCGCACAAATTTTTGGCTAGTAGATAACTTCGTGATAAAGCTCAGCTTTGTCCCTAAGCTATCGTACAAGCGGATACACGCGGTAAACTGGCAGACCGTTGACCGGTTATTCTCCACCCACATTCACGGCCATATTCTCTGGCTGGAATTCTCGCGTGACATACTCTCCATGAGAGTCACGTCCGGCATTTTGTGCGCGTCCCTCGTTACACACACACACACACACACCTTCCTCATGTGTTATAGGATTATTTTGGTTACCATATCTAATCATGTCACTGTTTAGTTTGTAGTTGTTTAGTCAGAAGTTTATTGACTGCATTGTATTAATTATTAATTGATATTACTGCATAAATAAACTTTGTTATATTTCAAAGAGAAGTGTTTTGGTTTGTTTTGCATACACCTGTGTCAAATGCTGACGGGATGTCAGTGCTCGGATTCAAGCCTTCATTGTTTTGTTTTTTGAAATCTATGTCGATTTTCCTAAGGGAACAATCTAATATTAAGACTGTTATACTATCTGGTTATTAGTCCCTGATTCCAGGGTGGTGCCCCGGTGATATTAATCCTTATTAATATTCTATTGATTTTTAATAATTGATAATTATTTTTGATGATTGTTGAATTTGAAGGATCAATAAGCTAGTGTTAATTTTAATCAGTGTTTCATCGATGTTAATAATTAGTGATTATCTTTGATAATTGTTGATTTAAAGGATTAAAAAAGCTAACATTGATTCTCATCAATGTTCTATTGATTTTAATAATTAATAATTATCTTTGATCATTTTTACTGGAGCCCCATATGAGGTTTTAATGAGTTAGATTCTATTATTTAATTTAAATATTAATTAATAACTAAATAAATAATTAATTATTTCTGATAGTAACACTGATCTAAACAACCAGTAAAGCCCTACAGTGGCTAGATTCATTCCGAGGAAGAAAACTTGCTGACTGAGCACCAATAGGCTCTTTGTCCAATTGACCCTGAGTCCCTGTGCTGGTATGCATTTGTCCCTGATTGTGCTAGCAACATCCAATTGTCGAGGTAGTTCAATATCCGAACATTGCTCAACATCAGTGAAGCCAGCACTGCATTGACACATTTCGTGAATGTGCAAGGAGCCAGGGACATCCTGTCAGGTAGGGCCTTGAACTAGTATACTGTCCCCTTGAAGGTGAATCTCAAGAATGGCCTGCGACAAGGGGCAATCTGCACATGAAAGAATGCATCTTTCAGATTGATTGTTGGCCAGTCCAACAGGTGGACATGAGACAGGATTTGTTTTTTAGGTACCATCTTGAACAAAGACTTATTGAGTGTTTGATTCAAGGGTCTCAAGTCCAGTATGAGCCGCAATCCACCACACTTTTGCTAGCACAATCAGAGACTTAGGCGTGCAAGCACATGGATCTGCTGCGTATGCATTTGGAGCAGTTTGGACTCAGGGTTAATTCGGCAAAGATCTTGAATGAAGACCCTTTAATGTTCGATTCAAGGGTCTCAAGTCCAGTATGGGCTGCAATCCACTCTTTTTGGAGATCAGAAAATAGCAGCTGTAGAAGTCTTTCTGTTCTTTGCCTGTTTGTACGCTTTCTATTGCGTCTTTGCATCACATTATTTTCTTGATAAGTTTTTGAGGCATCGATATAATAAAGCTGCACAACGTAACTTTGTGCTCTCTAGCGACATCTGTGCTTGAAACGTAAAGTTGCAAGCAATTTGCGGTAGAACACTTTACATCAGTCGTGTTTCAGCACTGCTCTTCTGGCAGAATCTCATGATTTCAGCTTACCTGGACATGTGTGTGATCATGACTGGGAGATATTCAGAGCCGGAGTCATAAAGTGCTGTTTTCATGCTGATATTATGTTATATGTTTAAAATTTAAAACTGAAATATTACTTGCTTTGATGAAGATAAACCACATATTTTGAATTAATTAATTTACATGTATAGCGCTTTTCTGACACTAAACTCAAAGCGCTCTTACGTAGAGAACAGGGGACTCTTCTCAAACCACCAGCAGTTACCAGTATATTTTAATATGATTATTCATACAAGTGTTTTATCTACTGTCAATGTTTGTATTTTAGCCTACTACACGTATTAATTTAAGAGTTGACTCTCTCGATATGGCCGATATAAGTTCAGTGGAAGATTTTATTTTTACATTATGTACAGCCCAGAGTTAATTTCATCAATGAAATCACTGAAGAAAATGTTCAGTGACAATTTTTTTATTTTTTTTATTTCGTCAAGGATAATGAAGATGAGATGAAAAAGGCGCATCATGGCGATGATTAAATTATTAAAGCACATTGTCGAAAATATGACAATAAAAATGATACTGCAATATATTAACAGTGCAAGATATAAACAGAAGAAGAAACATCTTGAGAATATGTAAATAGAAGAAGATATTATATATGGATTCTTCAATTTCGTATATTTGATACGTTTACATTAGAAAATATTTTTTTTTTCTAAATGTTTGAATATTTGATTCAAGTTTGTCTGTTACAGTTTTATGCTTTTTTGTCCATTTTGCACATCAAGTAAAATATATTATTTTTGTTGACTAAAATTCTGTCATTTTTTTCAGAGTAAAAGTGACTAAAATTAATGAATATGAAATGACGAAATATTGACTATATTTAAAGGACATTTTCGTCAAAAGAATAAAACTATGACTAAAACAAAAAACTATAAAAAATTAACATTAATAATTATATTTATTTATCACATGTTATACATTTGCACATATACAGCAAAATTCTCTTTTTTTCACATATCCCAGCTAAGCTAGGGTCAGAGTGCAGGGTCAGCCATGTTACAGCACCCTTGCAGCAGATAGGGTCAAGGGCCTTGCTCAAGGGCCCAACAGTGGCATCTTGGCATTGCTGGGGCTTGAACCCCCAACCTTCTGATCAGTAACCCAGAGCCTTAACTGCTGAGCCACCACTGCCCCATGTGGTACAGCCTCAGTTGATAATAAAAGTGAAACAGTAACACCGTAAACTAAAAGCAATAAAATGAGGATTCAGTAATGTTGGGGATAAAATATACTTTATTAAACATAAAAAAATATGCAATATAACAATTACAAGAAGTAAATTTCAGAAGTCATAGGCTACATATTAGTAAACATGTCACATTAACTTCACCGGACAGTGTAGATACAACATCGTAATTGGTTAACACACGAGTAAAACTCGATTCATAAAAGCATGACGACCTTACCAGACAATACTGTATCCCAGCATTATAGAAGGCAAACAACTTCGCCAAATAGATAACAGATATACATCCATCCAGACTGCAACAATGCTGTCCTGAACAGTGAGTGTGACTGAACTGAACAACATAGTTTCTCCAGCCCGGAAGATGTGACAGCCGATACTTCTTTCTTGTGTTAGTGGACATGGCGTAATGGACGACATAAGCCATTGATTTTGTGCCAAATCTGACCTGACAGCTCAAAATACAAAGGTAAGATAAGGACATTGTTTTATACACTGACTGTTTATGTACTTCATCAGTGTTGTTATTTTTTAATAAAAAAATCTTGCATAGTGCAGCTTTAACATTAGCCAATATTTAAATTAGAAGCCTAATTTGTGTGCTTTCCAGTTCACTGTCAGCTGACCTTCTGTTTAATGTAGTCTAGCAAGGGGGTGATTTAACATTTACTGTACTTAATAATGAGATGTGTGGATGCTGTGCAGGTGGCAGTCCAAATTTATGAATGTAGTTATCATACACAAAATTTGTATAAGCTATAAATTAAGTAGGGAATTTTGGCATGTGTAAGTGTACACGAGATAGGTTAAAATGCCTGCGTACCTTCACCAATATATGTAGGAATTTTCAAAGAAAATAATGACTGTATAAATGTACACGGGATGGGTTAAAATGCCCGTGTACCCCCACCATTATATGTAGGGAAACAGTATGTGTGAGCTAGGAATTAATTTAAACTGTTCTTATTCTACATTATTACATAAGGAAATTTATAATGGAATTAGTCGCGTTTGACAACCATTATAAATTAGATAAATGACAAATAACTAGATTATTTATCTGAATACAATTTTCCACCATTAAAATCATAATACAACTATGTGAGTAGTGACAGAATGTGAAATAAATGATCAGTACAGAGAAAATGAACTTTATGGAGTCTGCTGACAATGCCTTAAGAACCATTTATCCTTCTTTGAGTCTACATCGATTTGTAGTCGGATTACCCAAAGTATTTAACTAATACACCAGCACTTTGAGCAAAAGTCTGGAAATGTACTTGCGTGTCGTTGCTTTTCCTTGTGTTGCATTTCTTTGTGTTGCTTGGTTCTTTGGCTCTTTGTAGAAAGTTCGTTCTGTCGATGCTTTGGACCTCTGTTATGAACGCTGATAGTTGTTGTCTCATTGGATGATGAAGTGGGCTTTGAAACGAGGCCTTCTGCAAGGAAGACTCGCGACTCCCTTTGGGTGTGTGAACCATAGAGCAGAGAGTGAGAGGCTTCCTCTGGACTTTTGTGTCCGAGTTTTCCTTGAACTCTACATGGCACGGAGGATCTGGAAGAAGCACGAGGGCCGAAGAAGGAGGAAGAAGAAGGGCAAGAGTGGCAAGTGGAAGAGAGTGCGTGTTCTTCCTCTTTAGGACTTTTGAACAGAAATTGGCTGCACCCCAAAAGGTGTTCTGAGCCAATAAGAAGTGGCTGTTCAAAGTCACATGGTCAACTGGTCTGTCCTTTTCAAAAGTGATTTACGGTCCTTTGTGTGGAGAATTCCTGCTTAAAATAGTGAATGTTTAATCATGAACTTTTATATCTTGAAAACGTTGCAAGAAACATGACATTCGTTGTCATCAAAATTCTCTACGTAAACAAGCAAACATTTACATACCAAACATGACACACTTTCATAAATATTATACCTTGAATAGTTACCATTCTTAGTAGAATGAGATGAATCATACAAGATTGATGGTTATAATCATCAATTTTTTAGTTAGAAGTGATTACAAATCACTACACATATTTTAAAAAGGTACATCAGGCTATAATCATTAATTTGTCAGTTATAAAAGTAATCACAGGTCAAAGTAATTTTCAGATTATCTAGCAAAGCTAGGTATGGTGTATATTTCGGTCCAAATGCACTCTGTACATTTTAGAAGGTTAACTTAGTAAAGTACTGTGACTTTGTATGAAATGTCCCTGGATTAAGACGAAATGTCTTAGTATTAGAATCATGCAAATCTGAGGGTCTTTGCAAGGAAACCTTTTAAAGTGAAGCCTGTTTTATCTCTGTGTGGTAGTTCAGAAGGTCATACTGAGGGGCATCTCTGACCAATGACCTTTTTCCTTTAAATCATGCCGTTTCATTCTCTTTGACCATTTTATGGTCCTTTAATTTATGATATCGAGGAATTTCCGGATTTCCCTAGATTCAAATCACATTGCTGCAATTCTTCTGCATCTCATATCCTACAGTTACCTAAGTAAAAGTGACTTCTTCCCAATAAACTACTCCCCTCCTTTGCAACAGACAATTCCATCAGAATTGCACAATACTCCTTTTTATATCCTGGTGTCACTACAACTCAATCATATTCAAAACTTTTTCAAGCTAATTTGGTGCGATGGGCATCTCTTCCACTTTCCTTGATTGGCAGGCTCAATTGTATAAAAATGAACATCCTTCCCAAATTTCTCTACCCATTTCAGTGCCTCCCTATTTTCATTACACACTCTGTTTTTAAATCCCTGGACAGTTTATTTTTCTCTTTTATTTTTGGAAAGGATAGTAGCTAGAATTTGAAGAGTATTCCTGCAGATGCCAAAAAGTATGGGTGGCTTAACTTGTACTAATTTTACCTTTGACTACTGGGCATCCAACATCAAATCAAATCAAAATCAAATCACTTTTATTGTCACACAACCATATACACAAGTGCAATAGTGTGTGAAATTCTTGGGTGCAGTTCTGAGCAACATAATAGTCGTGACAGTGATGAGACATATACCAATTTACAATAAACATCAGATTTACAACACAATTTAAAATCTAATATACACATAATTACACACAACACAATATACAAATAATAACATACAATGTACAGTATACAATACACACAATATAAAATACACATTATACAATAAAAAAGTATATAGAATATATAGAATGTACAGTAGGTTGTGTTGTATTGTATTGACATTCAGGCTGTTGGTTGATAGTAAGTTGCCAGTGTGTTGTTAAGAGAGAATATAATATAATAATAATATAATTTATGACAGTCCGGTGTGAGATATAAGAATAAGAGTAATAAAGTGCAGTGCTGATGTATTTTGATCGTGGGAGATCAAGAGTTCAAAAGTCTGATTGCTTGGGGGAAGAAGCTATCATGAAGTCGGCTGGTGCGGGTCCTGATGCTGCGATACCGCCTGCCTGATGGTAGCAGTGAGAACAGCCCATGGCTCGGGTGGCTGGAGTCTCTGATGATCCTCAGAGCTTTTTCACACACTGCCTGGTATATATGTCCTGGAGGGAGGGAAGCTCACCTCCGATGATGTGTCTGGCAGTTCGCACCACATTTTGCAGTGCTTTGCGGTTGTGGGCAGTGCTATTACCTTGCCAGGCGGAGATGCAGCCAGTCAGGATGCTCTCTACAGTGCAGGTGTGGAACCGTGTGAGGATGTGGTAGTTCATTCCAAACTTCCTCAGCCGTCTCAGGAAGAAGAGGCGCTGATGAGCCTTCTTCACAACGGCTTCAGTGTGGATGGACCATGTTAGTTCCTCAGTAATGTGGACACCCAGGAACTTGAAGCTGCTGACTCTCTCCACTGGTGCTCCATTAATGGTGATGGGACTGTGTTCTCTATCTCTTCTCCTGAAGTCCACCACAAGCTCCTTTGTCTTACTGACATTGAGGGAGAGGTTGTGCTCCTGACACCAGTGTGTCAGAGTGTGCACCTCCTCTCTGTAGGCTGTTTCATCATTGTCAGTGATCAAACCTACCAACGTCGTAACATCAGCAAACTTAATGATGGCTTTGGAGCTGTGTGTTGCCACACAGTCATGTGTGTACAGGGAATACAGGAGTGGGCTGAGAACACAGCCCTGTGGGGCTCCAGTGTTGAGTGTCAGTGATGAGGAGATGTTGCTGCCCATTCTAACCACCTGGCATCTGCTTGACAGGAAGTCCAGGATCCAGCTGCACAGCGAGCTGTTTAAGCCCAGAGCCCGGAGTTTCTCATCAAGCTTGGAGGGCACTATGGTGTTGAATGCTGAGCTGTAGTCTACAAACAACATTCTCTCATAAGTGTTCTTTTTTTCCAGGTGGGAGAGAGCAGTGTGTATTGCAGATGCAATGGCATCATCAGTGGAGCAGTTGTTGCGGTAAGCAAACTGCAATGGGTCTAGTGAGGGAGGCAGCACAGAGCAAATGTAATCTCTGATTAGTCTCTCAAAGCATTTGCTGATGATGGGGGACAGAGCAACAGGACACCAGTCATTTAAGCAAGTGATTTTGGATTGCTTTGGAACAGGCACAATGGTGGACATTTTAAAGCATGTGGGGACTACAGACAAAGAGGGGGAAAGGTTGAAAATGTCCGTAAAAACACCAGCCAGTTGGTTCGCGCACACTCTGATGACGCAGCCAGGAATGCCGTCTGGACCCGCGGCTTTGCGGATATTCACCCGTCAGAAGGATCGGATTACATCCGCTACAGAGACGGAGAGTGAACTAAACTTTGTGGCTTTGGCCGCGAGAGCTCTCTCTGCGAGGGCGGTGTTATTTCCCTCAAAACGAGCATACAAATATTTAGCTCATCCAGGAGAGAGGCAGCGGTGTTCACGGCAGAGTTTTTATTCCCTTTAAAGTCCATGATGATGTTAATTCCCTGCCACATGCTTCTAGAGTTGGTGGTGTTAAACTGTCCTTCAATCTTGTTCCTGTACTGACGTTTTGCTGTTCTGATTGTTTATACTCCTCCGTAGTATGGCCTCTTGGCTCCTACCAGATAATGCTGATACACCCATCTGGTAAAAATAGAGAAAACATTAACTCAACCCCACTCCTTACCTGCAGTGTTTGGGGCATCCCTTCCTCTCCCTGTGTCTGTGCATTCATTAAAGATCCTAAATCAGTTTAAGGAAGCCTTTGGCCTGAATGAACTACTGTATCTTTACTTTCTCCTCTAGCTATTAACCCATTGTTCCCCCCATCTCTTCACAGCTCTGTTTTCAGAATCTGGCATTCCTTATGAATAACACAAATAGAGTATTTTTATATAGATGATGTATTTGCCAGCTTCTTACAACTGTGTCAAGCATTCAATTTGCCTAAAGCAATATTTATTTTTCTCAGTAGCTGCAAACAAGGGATTTCATTTGTAAAAGATTTCCACGTAGAGGTCTGACCCAAGACCTGCACGGGTTCGGGTCCAAAACTTTGATAAGTGCCTCAGACAGGGGTCAGGTCTGATATTAGTAGCCTCGGGTCTCTGTAATTTTAAATAAATGTGCTTTTGCCGAATGGACCCGAGAAGACCCAAATTATTTTCTGTATATCTCATTACAGCTCTCAGTAATGGCAAAGCACCCCCTGTAACCTAGTAACCCCAGGCTAGAGCACTTTTACAAGGGGAACCTACAAAGTTAGCAAAAAAAGCATGCAGCAGACCCATAGACATTCTAACAGTGGTCACTGGCAAGGAGACAAGAGGCAGTTCTTTTTGAATGGATGCCTATGTAGGAGATGCTTCAGTGCACTGAATAAACTACTTTTGTGAGGAAACAGTGCATCACTTCATGAATGGACTGCCTGTCCACTAATCTTCAACATGTTTTACACTAAAAATCCTTTTGGATTGTTGTATTTTAAGAGAATTCACAGACAATTTTGCAACAGGTAGGTGTCAGTTTACGGCTTTCTCCATTCATAAGGTGACGGTGATATTTTGAATCAAAACCTACAAGTGTATCCTTCATTTGACAGCAATGAATGATGTCTTTATTAAGTTCAACAGTGCGTGTGCAGCGTTTGAACGACTCAAGGTAAAATAATTTTCCAAACAAACAAGTATCAAAAAGTATCATTGCATGTTTTTTACAAGTAGATTAGAGTACTATGTAAATACAATAGTGTACATCAATGTACTGCAGTATTGCCATCTGATACCATCACTATACCATGATCCTGCCACAGCAGGCTTCTTTTTTAAGATAGTGGATTTTGAGAAACTTTAACTAGTGCTGTATGTGCCATGTGAATAAATATTTTAGCAATGCTTTGTAACCCGTATTACATTAATGCTACACAAGATATATATTTGAAAATTAAAAAAATGCTGCTCCTAAATTCACCAGAATTCGATGCTTTAGTGCCATTTTTGCCAAAAGTTTCTCACGGGTGGCATGCCCCATAAGGACACACTGTTTTGCCCAAGACAGCACTTTTAAAAGCTAAAAATCTATGACTATTATATCTATGCCTTTTACATTCGGGTCCAGTTGGGTCCGAAAAAAAAAAACAAATTGCTGTCGGGTCGGACTCGGGTCTAATTTTATCGTGTCTGTTTTGGATCAGGTTTTTCTTTTTTTAAATTAATTTATGGACATCGGGTTCGGGTAAGAAGTGATTTTGGTCGATTCGGGTCGGGTACAGATCATAGGACCAGAGAAGACCTCTATTTCCATGCTTCCCTTCCCTGCCACCTAAAACTCACTTTGATATTATTGTTTGCAACTTTATGCTTGTGCTTAGAGGTAGGATCAGCAAGATTTATAACTACATTCATTCTTTGAGAACATCCTCTTTAAGTATCCTAAAGTTTCATTGGGAAAAGGAAATGAGCCTTGACATCTCAGAGGAGAGTTGGGAAGCTGTTCTCAACCGCATTCACTCATCGTTACTTTGCGCACGCTATGGCCTTATCCAAATTAAAGCTCCATTATTCAAAGTCAACCTTAGACAAAATTTACCCAGAAATGGACCCTTGTGTGACAGATAAGGATGTGCCCTTGTGACACTTAACCTCATGTTTTGGGGATGTTTTGAAATCCTTCTTTGAGACTTTTTCTAAAGTATACCCGGATCTGTTCCCCCATGTCCTCTTACTGCTATATTTGGGTACCCCCTGAAAACACATCAATCAGTATTTATCAAAGAGATGCTTTAGCATTTGCTTCCCTATTAGCAAGGAGATTAGCAGTAGTTCACATTTCAATTTAATCCTGGATAGAAGTAAATGTAAACAGATTTGGCTCACTCTCCATAGTGGAGGGCTCAAGGCTCGGCGCTAGGGTCAGCCTGGGGATAGGAAATTGCGAAGAAATTTAGAGAGCAAGGAGATAGTATGAGGGGATAGAAGAGAAGAAAATATAAGTGGCTCTTTGTTAAAAAAATCAAGTGGCTCGCGGGGTGTCTTACCATTCACCAATACATGATCGTTTAAAACTTTCTAGAGATAATTTTCCTGCAGAAAGTGTGGGTGGGATTGCAAAGCTGAAGTCAATGACACCGTTTTGATTTCCTTTCTCCCGAATTTGTCATACAGCCTACTCCTGGTGAACAAGGTTTGAAATGAACACCTGCCAAATGCAGATTTTTCATGCTGAGTGTTTTGCTGATGTATCAGCCACTGTGGAGGGCGACATGTAAGACTTCTCGGAGTGATATATTACAAGAAATTAGACACAAAGGTGTGTGTTTGACAAAACACCATTAATGGATTATTATATTTTGAAGAACAGAGGAAAGAAATGCCGCCATACGCTTCTGGTTTTATATGTGTACAGTGAGCTCCGCTGTTCACTAGTGCAATGATAGTTGTCCACACTAATATGTTTTAGTTTGAAAACACATCTTTTTCTCTCCGTTTTGGCCTTCCATCCACACTGAGAAGTGTGCAGAGCTATTACATTATACCTGGGTCCCGAGTATGTTTCACTTCCATTCTCAGAACCAGAAGTGCAGAGCCTTGTCACAAACTTTTACAAACACACGGAATACCACAATGTCTTGGGGCTATAGACTGCATGCATATTGAAATTAGACAGCCTCCAGTAAACTCCACTGATTACATTAACAGAAAAGGCAAATTCTCATTGAATGTGCAGGCTACCTGTGATTACAAGTATACATTCATGGACGTTGTTATTAAATGGCCTGGCAGCGTTTACGATGCGTGTATATTTGCAAATTCAAAAATCAATGGCTACCTGAGAGATGGAAAGATTCCTTCATGTCAAAGAGTAATCGTGGAGGGAGAAGATCCTGTTCCTGTATTTTTACTCAGAGACCCAGCATACCCCCTGCTGCCCTATGTTATGAAAGAGTATGCAAGTGGAGGAGCTACTCCTGAGGAACAGTACTTTAGGTTGTCATTGTGCAAGTCCAGAATGGTAATTGAATGCTCCTTCGGATGTGTAAAAGCACGGTTTGGAGCATTACGGAGGGCAATGGACATAAATCTGGATGATCTTCCATTTGTTATCAATGCCTATTTTGTCTTGCATAACTTTTGTGAAGCTAACAGAGAAATCATTCCAGATCAAAATGTTGCTGTAGCTCTTAATTATGATCGAGACTTCCAGCCACCTACACAGCACAATAACTTCTGAACAGAATGCAATGAAACTGAGGGGAGATGAGTGAGAAATGTGCTCACCAAGTTTCTTGACCCGTGAATGATGTTCTTAATGTCATCTGAAACCTTTCACATTATTGCATTTACATTTTGCAACTTATTTTTTGTCTAATTGTCTAATAATTTGTCTAAACAAAATTGATTTGCAAAATTAGTTCAGCTGATAAAAGTATACATTCAGACTGTTTTATAGACTGTTTGCTGTGCATATGATATAATATGTGAAATGTCCAGCTCCTGGAAAGTGTTAACTCAAAGTACATTGTAACAGTGATTATAGTCACCAGATCTGTATAAAACAATACACTGAGTCATTAAATTAATAAAATGTATTTTAACTTATTCCACATTTATTTTGCAACAAGCTTTTCTCAACATCAAGATATGCAGAACAAATAAATAAATCAAATAAATTAATTAATTAAAAAAATATTGTTCCCTATCTGTCACTCAGTCGACGTTGTGTCGATGTAGTGACACTAGGGGTCACTCTTGGAAGCCCGAGACACCTCTGGTCTTTGATAAAAGGCCAATGAAAATTGGCGAGTGGTATTTGCATACCACTCCCCTGGACATACGGGTATAAAAGGAGCTGGTATGCAACCACTCATTCAGATTTTCTCTTCTGAGCCGAACGGTCGATGTTTACTGAGCTGACTGTTCATTCACCTCTGCTGGATCTGACGGCGCATTTCAGCGGCTTCTCCCTCCTCTGCACTGGTGCACTGCAGAGAATGCCCCTGGGTGCTTCGGCAGAAAAAAAGAGAGTATATTTTTCTAAAAGAGTATATTTCTCTAAAAGAGCGGCACACACGGAATGTCTTTTTAAAGACGCATCTTTTTAAAGATGCCTTTCAGTTTGTGTGTTATTCCTGGTTGCGGTCATTAACTCTCAACTTCTGAAGGTTACGATCGCTGTCTTTCGCGTCTGGGCGCAACCCATGCGGATACAGCGTTCATGGATGGATCATGTACTCACTGCGAGAACATGACCATGGCAACATTGCGGTTGCGGTTCCCTGCCTCGGTTCCTCTACCTACGGGTATGAGGTCAGCACGGCTAGCACCGGG
The DNA here is from genome assembly GCF_019703515.2 of Myxocyprinus asiaticus. Lineage (NCBI taxonomy): Eukaryota > Metazoa > Chordata > Actinopteri > Cypriniformes > Catostomidae > Myxocyprinus > Myxocyprinus asiaticus. Next base: position 31,420,335 of record NC_059382.1, on the reverse strand, counting down.
GGCGATTTGGGGACCCCAATGGGACCACCTCTGCCGGATATGCCCCCCACAGACCTCCCATTCCCCAGCACGCTCGTCTGCCCCGATTGGGCTTCCGGATGAGTCCGCCGGCTCGTCTCATGGTGAGTTCAACCTCTTGTTCGGAGCCCGTGAAGCTGATGAGCTCTCGATTGCAGCATCAGAGAGTGGGCTCATCTAGTCGGACACAGAAGCCTCAGCTGGGCTCCCCCCTCGGGTACGGTTGCCCAGTCACAGGCTGATGTGGAATTGATGGACATGCTTTCCTGGGCAGCTGCGAGCGTCGGGCTAGAGTGGAACACTCTGCTCTCCCCTGAACCCTCGCGGCTCAATGATTGGTTCCTGAGCTCGTGGCACCGCTCAAAGCATCCACGCCCCGCTCCAGTCCCTTTCTTCCCGGAAGTGCACAAGGAGCTGACAAAATCGTGGGAGGCACCTTTTACTGCCCGGTCCCGATCATTCAGCTCTCCCGCCCTCACTACCCTAGATGGCGGGGCAGCCAGGAGCTATTCGGTGATTTCCCCCGGTGGATAAGGTGCTCGCGGTGCACCTATGCCCGCAGAGCACCGCCACCTGGCGCAGATGGCCAAAGCTTCGGTCCAAGGCCTGTAGTTTTACATCATCCCTGACGGCCAAAACCTACAGTGCCACTGTACAAGCCACCTCCACCCTGCACGCATGGCTCTCCTGCAAGTCCACCAAGCCAAGGGGCTAAAGGAACTGCACGAGGGTAGTTACGCCCCAGATTTGATGCAGGAGCTGTGCTCTGTGACCGACCTTGCTCTCTGGGCGACAAAGGTCACGGCGCGGTCTCTCGGGCAGGCGATGTCCACCTTAGTGGTCCAGAAGCACCACCTTTGGCTCAACCTGGTCGAGATGGGTGAGGCCAACAAGGCACAGTTCCTTGCTGCCTCCATTTCCCAGGTTGGCCTATTCGGCGACACCGTCGAGGACTTTGCCAAGCAGTTCTCTATGGTAAAGCAGCAGATGGAGGCTATCTGGCACATCCTGCCCCAGCGCGGCTCAAGATCCCGCACCCCGCCTGCTCATCGCCAAGGGCGTCCCCTTGCGGTGACTGCACCGGCTCTGCCACAGCCCATCCCTTCGGCCCGGCCCCGGCATGGAGCCCACCGCAGGAAGCAGATGGCACCCGTCTCACGGCCGGCCGCCAAGAACCCACGGAAGGCTTTGAAGCGCCCCTGAGACGGGCGACCCAGGAACGACGAAACCCACCTTGGAGCTGGTAAGCAGACCACTCCATCCCCCGGTGGAGGGCCGATAGGAGAATTTTTTGTTGCTTTTTCATTTAATTTCGCTGCATGCCCAAGTGGCTGCGGTATCCAACAGTTCAGCAAAAGAGTGGTTTCCTCATTCCCTGGGTCACGTACCTGGCGTGCAGGGCCGTCATCACAACCACTGTCCACCTTTTCATCCTTGCAGGTTTGGCGCTCCAGTGGTGGTCTCCCTGTCCCTGCGCGCCCAACTGTGGCACAAATCCGCCCCTGATGTGACAATCTCCACACGTCACGAGGACAGGCCTCTTCCTCCCCTGTCCCAGGCTGTTCCAGGGGTGGTCAAAAGGAGCCAGGTAAGTGCTTCGATGTCCCTGAACTCAGCAAGGCCACAACATGGCGTGACACCTCAGGCTCCGCCCCGCCGCGAGGCCCCATCTGCCGGTACGTCTGATGAGATTGTTTCACAGCCCCTACTTCATTGTACTGAAAAAGGCGGTGGGTTGCGGACAATCTTGGACCTGCAAGTACTGAACTGGGCTTTACACAGACTCCCGTTCAAGATTCTGATGCAAAAACGCATTCTGGCGAGCACATTTCATGACAGCGACAGCCCCCCCGGCAAATTCCACTGAGGAAGGACCTTCTTTCTCAGGGACGGGGTACCATATGACACCCATGACCAGACCTCTTGAATCTCCATGTCTGGCCCCTGGACGGGACATGGAAGACCTAAGCAGTCTACCACCCGCGGTGGTAGACATGATCATTCAGGCTAGGGCCCCCTCTATGAGGTGCCTGTATGCCTTTAAGTGGCGTCTGTTCGCTAAGTGGTGTTCTTCCCAACGCGAAGACCCCCAGAGATGCGCAGTCGGATCGGTGCTTTCCTTCCTGCAGGAGAGGTTGGAAGGGCGGCTTTCCGCTTACACCTTGTATGTAGCCACTATAGCGGCACACCACGACACAGTGGACGGTAAGTCCTTAGGGAAGCATGACCTGATCATCAGGTTCCTGAGAGGCGCCAGGAGATTGAATCCCTTCAGACAGCGCCTTGTTCCCTCATGGGACCTCTCTGTAGTTCTTCAGGGTCTTTGAGCCTTTGCAGTCAGCTGAGCTTAAGGCACTCTCCTTGAAGACTGCCCTCCTGACTACGCTCACTTCCATCAACAGGATAGGAGACCTGCAAGCGTTCTCTGTCAGCAAAACATGCCTGGAGTTCGGTCCGGGCTACTCTCACGTGATCCTGAGACCCCGACCGGGCTATGTGCCCAAGGTTCCCACGACCCCTTTTAGGGATCAGGTGGTGAACCTGCAAGCGCTGCCCCAGGAGAAGGCAGACCCAGCCCTGACATTGCTGTGTCCGGTGCACACTTTACGCATCTATTTGGATCGCACGCAGAGCTTTACGGTCTCTGAGTAGCCCTTTGTCTGCTTTGGTGGACAGCGGAAAGGAAGCGCTGTCTCCAAGCAGAGTATCCCCCACTGGCTCATTGACACCATAACTATGGCATATCATACCCAGGACGTGCTGCCCCCAGTAGGGCTAAGGGCCCATTCTACCAGGGGTGTAGCGGCCTCCTGGGCCTTGACCAGGGGCGCCTCTCTAACAGACATTTGCAGAGCAGCGGGCTGGGTAACACCCAACACCTTTGCGAGGTTCTACAATCTCCGGGTGTTGAACCAGTTTCGTCCTGTGTAGTGGCAGGCACAAGCAGGTAAATCCAGGACAGCCAGCCAGGTGTATCGCTTGCGCATAGCACATTTCACCTCCCCTGAGCTGAAGACGTGTGCCATTAACTCCCAGTAGTGTTCACAAACTGTGTTCCCTGGTTGATTTCCTCCGAGCCCTGTGGCAGACGAGTTTGCAGAGAAACTCACTGCCGGCTCAGTACACAAGCTAACTAAGCCCTGTACTGGGGTAGGTGCTCTGCATGTGATGGTTCCCCGTAGGTAACTCCATGTGACGTATATCTTCCGCTAATTCGTTTCCCTGTTGGCAAACTGCATCTTCCTTGGGCAGAGGCCCCTCTGCCCCTGTCACCATGCTTGTAGTAACTCCTCCCCCATAGGGCAGGACCTACCATGGGACTTACCCACATGGCATACTTCCGACATAGCTCGGCAAGTCCATGTGACGTATTTCCCCTTAAATTCCCCCCCAGGCGGGGTGTGGTCTCCGCGGTGTCTTCCTCTTGGGAGGGACACCCTCCCGACTAGACCTGGTGGGCCCAGTTGGTTAATCCCCCTTTTTTTGGGGGAGTGGAAAAAAAAATGGGATAAGAGGCCACAACTGGGCTAGCCTGTCTCTATCTTTTGGGTAGTCGACTTGTCCCCAAAGGGCCGTTCGACACTTATAAAAGTTTTGGGGGAGGTTACATGTCAGCCTGGTGTGCTGGCTACAAGGCACACAGTGGTCTGCCCGTCACACACCGCCAGTTCACGTAACACATTTCAGTCAGTTGCTGCATTTTGTATAGGGACCCCTAGTGTCACTACATTGACACAACGTCGAGTGAGTGACAGACAGGGGACATCCTGGTTACTTGCGTAACCTCCATTCCCTGATGGAGGGAATGAGACTGTTGAGCCGAGTAGGGCGTGGCCGGGCTGGAATGAGACACACCCGGTCCCCAATCAGCCTGATGGGGCGCGCGAGGGATAAAGGCGGCCGGGGACGACAGTTCGAGAGAGAGAATTACAGACAGCTGTACTGTGTGTTTATAGTTATGTGTTTTGTTTAAATTGTTTATTAAATTATTATTTAAGTTGTCAAGCCGGTTCTCACCTCCTCCTTTCCACTGAACCCCCTTACAGAGACATTGTGTCCCTCCTGCCACAATGTTGAACTACCCGCTGAAATGGCCGGGACCTTCTCTCGGCTCCTCAGCATAAAACCTGAATGAGTGGTAGAAGGACCGAGGTGGGGAGCCGCTGCAACATTGACCACAACATTGCCATGGTCATGTTCTCGCAGTGAGAACATGAACCATCCACGAATGCTGCCTCCATGTGGGTCGTGCCCAGACATGAAAGACAGTGATCATGACCGTCTGAAGTTGAGTGGTAATGACCGCAACCAGGAATAAAACACAATCGGAAAGACATCTTTAAATAGACGCGTCTTTAAAAAGACATTCCGTGTGTGCCACTCTTTTAGAGAAATATACTCTTTCAGAAAATATACTCTCTTTTTCTGCTGAAGTGCCCAGGGGTGTTCTCTGCAGTGCACCAGTGCAGAGGAGGGAGAGGCTGCTGAAATGCGCTATCAGATCCAGCAGAGGTGAATGAACAGTCGTGAGAATTCAGCTCAATGAGCATGATCGTTCGGCTCTGAAGAGAAAATCTGAATGAGTGGTTGCATACCAGCTCCTTTTATACCCGTATGTCCGTGGGAGTGGTATGCAAATACCACTCGCCAATTTTCATTGGCCTTTTATCAAATGCCAGAGGTGTCTTGGGCTCCCAATAGCGACCCCTAGTGTCACTACATCGACACAACGTCTCGTTCCCTCCATCAGGGAACAGAGGTTACGCAAGTAACCAGGACGTTTTGGACTCGTTATCACTGCTGAAATTATAATATTTTCAAAATTGTGCTCTGTTAAACAATACAATAGCTCATGCCCCTTGTAGGCATTGTTGACATGGATTTACAGAAGTAGATTAAACTGAAATGTGCCCACAAAACTAGTGTTTAAATTAAAAAGTAAACTTTAAATGACATTTGAGAAAACAGCAGTACCATAAAAGTCCATCAAACACATTGAATTGTTGAAACCATGGCTACATTAAATTTGAAGAAGCCATAAGAATTAAACCAAGACCAGCAAAACAATTAAAACAAAACAAGATCCTATTTTTAACAACAACTTGGATGTATTAAAGACATGACAGACTAGTCTGTGTCATCAGAGAAAACATAGCCTGTTTAAGAAAATGGAGCAGCATCTTCAAGGTGCTGTGGGGCTGGTCTGGTTGCCACTGAAGAAGAAGTGGAGACAACAACTGGACTGTGAGCATATGGGTAACCATGAAGCTGATGCTGTGAGGGGTAATATCCTGGTGGCGGTGGTGCAAAATATGGTGCAAATCCATCTGCAATTTAATTAGTAAGTTTTTAAATGTTGGAAGTCAGCCTGCCAATGTTCTCTGAAAACTCTTTGTTTGCAGCCTCCATCCTCTCAAATGTTTGCTGCCTTAGCTTGAGATCCTCCTGAGCAAGCACAATTAATTGCCCTTCATTTGACAGTTATCGTTTAAGCTTCTCTTGTCTGTAGGATGACAGCATTGCGTTCAGCCGGTCACGTCTCTTTGGATCACGGTAGACATCACCTCTGTGTCAGAGTCCGGACTTGTTGTAGCAGGAGAAGGAGCAGAACTATAGATAGAAGGAGAAGGACTATCTCGACTGATTGACTATTGTTGATATCGCTGGTTTTGATGCCAGAATTAATGGTGGTGAAGGCTGGAGATCCACCCCAAATCTGCTCGCAAAGTTCGAAGTAAAGCAACACTACTCTGCCATGTCCGCTTCTCTTTCCGGAGTCCACCGCATGTCTGTACTTAAGCCTAATAGCCTTAAATTTTGCTGTAATAATACGTTTTGTGAGATCGTCCTTACTGTGGGGGTAAGCCGCATCATCAGAAGGATAGTGCTCTTTGAAGCGGTCCAATATTTCACCGTATTTGTTTTGGCATGATTCCCAGTCTACATTTTCACTCACTTTTGCAACTTTATAGTCTAGTGTTACCTGCAGCAACAACTTCACCTCATTGTCCGTCCATTTAAAAAACTCGGTGCCTTTCCTCAACATTGCCGCAACGTTTCAAAGAGGCGGAAAGTAAATAAACGCCTGATGGAAATTACGCATGTCGAAGCGTCTTACGTTTTACTCATGCGCAGTACAGGGATGTAAGCATTTTCAGACGTTTCAGTGTGGATGAGCAACTTTTGGAAAACGCTTGAAAACGTTAGTGTGGACGGAGAGCGTTTTGAAATGAAAACGCCATTTTCAAATGTAACCGGATTAATGTAGACGTAGCCTTAATTGCTCTCAGGTGTGTGGTAACCAGGTGAGCTGATTGTTAATGGAGTGCACCGGCACGCAGTGTGTTTCATGGCTGGGTTGTGCAATGGGAAATGGGTGTTTGTGAGCTGTGCCATCTTGGTCACCGATGCTCTCACACAGATTCCCACTGCTGGAGCGGAGAGTTTGTGGTTGTCACTGTCTGAACTTCAGAGTTAGCTATTTTTTCAAATACAGAACAGCCAATAAATGTGTCTGTGTTTCCACTACTCTTGTCTCCCCACATCTTTTATTGCATTTTATTTTTAAAGTATATCACCCATCCACTGACATACAGATGCAAAATGGTTTATTACAATAAAAAGTCATATTTGGGTGAATTAGAAACCAGAACCTCTCAAAACTAGATGCAAAAAGTAACCACTAGACCAATCAGTCATGTTCTTGATTGAGTTGCTTATTGATGTGTTCATCTACTTACTAACAATATCCCAAGACTGATAGTGGCAGATGTAGTGATTAAATTACCATATATTATGTGAAATATCTATTTGAGTGCTTGAATTGGTAATTAAGAATGACTTTTTATCAAAATAGGTGATTTAAAAGAATCTTTTATTATGCATAAAATAATTAATATTCATGAATTTCACAGCACTGCCACCCAAAGTACAGTTTTCCTAGAGTTTATTTGTATTTAGAACTAACTTTGTGTAATGTCCCTTTCAGATTGCTTGTTCCAGCTGTTACAAAGTTGATAGGCCTACAGGATTTTATTAGCAGAATAACATTAGGAATGCATGCACTCTCCATTCATGGGTACACTTAATAAAATAAAACAATTTGGACTACATAATGTGGTGAAGTTTACTCCAGATTGCCAGTTTTATGTCAAGCTAAGGAACATTAGAATTTGTTGATGTGTTTAATAGACAATGTCTTGGTACTCTGGAGATTATTATTATTATTTTATGTTGGCAAATCAGTAGCAAAATGGTTACTATGTGTGGTTCTTGTGGAAATGCAGTTGTATTGCAAATTCATGGATATTTATAATTTGATAGCAACTCAAATTAATGAACTAGTACTTGTTGCAATGAAGCTTGGTACCTTGATCCAAAAGAACTACGCATGGGCACTTGCTTTGGTGTTGCCACCACTCATAGTTTGCATGCCACCCCCTTGCCACCCCATGAAAAACATTCTAGATCCACCCCTGTTGGGCACAGAAATGCATCTATTCTCCGACTACATGCTAATCAAACATAATTAGTAAGTTTGGTTCTTTGGTTTGTGTGCAGCTGTGTTGTATTTTGTTGTTTCTATCGCTGTGGTGAACCTGTTGTTAGATAAACAAAATGTGTTTTCTCTTGAACGCCACGCAGGGGGCTGCGTGAATTGTTTTGTGCAGTCTCATTGCGAGTAATGGTCAGTCAAAAATTTCACTAAATAATTCATTTGATTTTTGGTTTGTTTCTCACCAAAGCTCATCGTATGCTTTCATAACAATCATGAGTCTCATTAAATAATTTATTAGACTTCTGAATTATACTTTTGTGTCCTTTTGAAGCTTGAAGAGGTGGTCACCATAAACTGCCATTGTATGACATCACTGAGCACAAAATTTTTTCACAATTTCTCCTTTTGTGTTAAGAGAAAGAAAGAAAGGCAAATGGGGTTATAACAACACAAGGGTGAGTAAACAATGACTGAATTTTCATTTTGGGGTGAACTATCCCTTTAACAATAAATAACTATAAAATTAAAAAGTAAATGAATATAAATAACAATAAATAACTATATACAATGGGACACAGCTAAACATTAGCTAAATAATTGTTGCAGTTTAATGCATGACAACAAATGTAATCTAGCCAGGTAGCTACCTGACATCCATTTCTTATCAATGATCTGGCTGCATTTCTCATTCTCTTCCTTTTCCTTTTTCCTTTTTTATACTCCCTGTTTGTAGGTGCACTTCATGATGAGAATTACATCCAGCTTTTAGTATATAAAAAAAAAATAAAAATAAAAAACATTGCTTTGTGGCCCGCCTCGTGGCTCGAGGGCCCTAAGTAGCTGCTTATACCGCTTATACAGTTGTGATCAAAAGTTTGCATACCCTGACAGAAATTGTGAAATTTTGGCATTGATTTTGAAAATATGACTGTGAATTTACATACCCTTGTTTGGCCTTGTTACAGACACACAAGGTGACACACACAGGTTTAAATGGCAATTAAAGGTTAATTTCCCCACACCTGTGCTTTTTAAATTGCAACTAGTGTCTGTGTATAAATAGTCAATGAGTTAATGTCGAATAAAATCGAACAGTGCCCAACCGATCGAGCAACTCATCAATGCGAGGCATTGGATACGTGTCAAATTTAGACACTGCGTTGACCTTTCTATAATCCACACAGAACCGTACAGACCCGTCGCTCTTAAGCACTAGAACAACTGGGCTGGACCAATCACTGTGGGATTCTTCTATTACCCCCATATCAAGCATTGCATCCAAATCTTCCCGAATGATTTTCTTTTTGTGTTCGGGTAATTGTTAGGGGCAGCTACGTACCACGACCATCGGTCTCGATGTCGTGCTGAATGAGGTTCGTACAACCCGGTAGAGGGGAGAACACATCCGCAAACTCCTGTTGCAACCTGGAAACCTCCGCGAGTTGACTCGGTGAGAGGTGGTCTCCGCAAGTGATCGGGGTGAACTGTTTATGTTTTGAATTCACCTCAGGTCCGAGATCCACCCTCTCCGGAACTACCGTAGCCAACATCACAGAGACCACCTCCCTCCACAGTTTCAGGAGGTTGAGGTGATATATTTGACGTGCGCCCCCTCTATCAGTTCATTTAACCTCATAATCGAGATCCCCCACTCGTCGTGTGACTTCAAAGGGCCCTTACCACTTGATGAGAAATTTAGAGCTCGATGTGGGAAGCAATACAAGCATTTTATCTCCCGGTGCAAATTCCCTTAGCTGAGTTCACCTGTCATACAGTCGGCGCTGTCGTTCTTGAGCTTGGAGCAAATTCTCCTGTGTTAGTTGTCCCAAAGTGTGGAGTTTGCTCTAAGATCAAGAACGTATTGAATTTCATTCTTACTGTTTGAAGGTCCCTCCTCCCAGGCCTCTTGCAATACATCAAGCACACCACGTGGGCATCGCCCATACAGCAGCTCAAATGGGGAGAAGCCAGTGGAGGCTTGCGGGACCTTTCGTACTGTGAATAACATTTATCCCAATTTCTAGCATCGTCGTGCACGAACTTACGAATCATGTTTTTAAGGGTTTTATTAAATTGTTCCACCAGGCCATCTGTTTGTGGATGACAGACGCTGGTGTGAATCAATTTAATGCTCAATAATTCGTACAGCTCGCGTAGTGTCCGTGACATAAACGTTGTGCCTTGATCGGTGAGGATTTCTTTCGGAATCCCCACCTGGAAGATTATTTTTCAAGAGTGCCTCCACAACACTGCATGCTGAGATGTTGCGAAGAGGCACTGCTTCCGGATATCGCGTTGCATAGTCCACTAGGACCAATACAAAGCGATGTCCATGGGCTGACCGCACTAATAGCCCGACGAGGTCCATTCCAATTCTTTCAAAGGGGACCTCGATCAACGGAAGAGGGCACAATGGCGCTTTTGGGGTGGACGGTGGGTTAACCAGCTGACATTCGCGGCATGCCGCACACCACCTGCGGACATCGGCGGCCAATAGAAACGTGCTATTAGACAGTTCAGTGTATTCCTTTCTCCTAAGTGACCCACCATGGGATTATAATGAGCCACCTGGAATACCACTTCCCGGCGGCTCCGTGGTATCAAAAGCTGGGTTGTATTTTCTTTTGTCTGAGCGTCCTGCGTCACTCTATACAACTGCTCATTTATAACTGCAAAATAGGGGTATGAAAGGGCAATATCATTGACCATCGATAACTCTCACTTGGTCGAAGGCGTGTTTGAGGGTTTCGTCTCGCGACTGCTCCAAAGGGAAATCTCCCTCAGGAAATTCCCTAAGAAGGGGAGGGACTACAGCCTCTCCCCCTCTCTCGTCATTATGACGTGGAGCTGTCGAGGAAGGCCCCGGCTCCACCTCCCCTGCCAGAGTATCGCACATTTCACATCTCCCTAATTTAGTGCAGGACCCATCCGCACAAATTCCCTTCAATACATTTCTAAAATCAGGCCAATTCGTCCCCAAAATCAGCGGATGGGTGAGGTGGGAACTAAGCACGGCTAATTGTAAGAGTCACCACAGGATACTTTTTAGGATAACGTTTTAGCTGTGCCCAAAGCCTCGGGTTGAACCAAGCGTTGGTGGATAGTGGTTTGATTACAACTGGTGTCCACCAACGCTTGGTGAGTACCCCCCTTGACACTTACCAGTATCCGGTACACTCCGGCCCAGTCGGGGGCAGCCTGCGGGAGGTCAGAGACGCATACCACCATCCCCAGCTCCATCAGAGGGCACTTATCCCGGAAGTGGCCCGGATCTCTGCACCTCCAGCATGCTGGCACAGGCGCTACACCCGCACTTGCATCGGCGGGCACCCCCACCTGAGAGGGAGAGCGGCGGGGCATCGGGGCAGGGGTAGGTGTCGCCTCCCACGCCCGGGGAGCTGGTCTCGGTGGCTGAAGTCCTCCTCGCTTGCGTGGGGCAGGAACGGGCCCTGGGGAGAGAGCAGAACGAGAGGAGAGAGGGGAGGGGTATGAGACAGGGGGAAACACAGGGGGAGGGGAGAGAGAGTAGGAGGGCTCTTCTGCCCTCGGGATCGCCGCCATGTGGTCCTCTGCAAGCCGGACAGCTTCCTCCAGCGATGCCGGGCGGTGGCATTGGACCCACTCCGCCATCCCTTTTGGCAGTCGATGTATTAACTGTTCCAGTACCACTTGGTCGATGATCCCATCGACGCCGCTGTCCCTCGCTAGCAGCCATCTCCGGCAGGCGTTGCGGAGCCATTGGGGGAAGGCAAATGGGTGGTCGGACTTCTCCAGCTTCAGGCTCCGGAAAAGTTGACAATTCTCTTCCGGACTCTGACCAACCCGTTGCAAGATGGCTTTTTTCAGGTCACTATAAGCCAGGAGGCTCGTCGCTGGCAGTTGTTGAGCCATGAGCTGGGCTTCCCCGGACACCAGCGGAATAAGTCGGGCAGCCCACTGGCCGAGCGGCCAGCCCCAGATGTCGGCGATGCGCTCGGACAGATCCAGGAATGCTTTGGGGTCGTCCGCCATCCCCATCTTCTGTAACACAGGCGGAGGCAACAGCGTGTGGGTGTCCGGGGTCACAGCTGGGGATGCCTCTTGGCTGAGGAGGCTCCGGATCGCATGCCGGTCCTCTGCTTGAGCCCAAAGGAGCTCCACAAACTGGCGATCTTGGTCTTGCCGGAGCTCAAGCAGGGTTTGCTGGTGGTTCTGATGAAGGCCAGTGAGGGATTGAAGGATCTCAGCCAACTGGGAGGACTCTACGGGGCGACTTCCATCCATCAACCAAGAATTGATCCCGGGTTTCGGCACCAGTGTAGAGACAGTCATTAAGGAGGACACGGGAGGCAGGTTGCTCCACTCACAGGTAAGGCTTTTAATGACCACACTGATCTCTTCAGCTTCACAATAATAAATTCTTAGCTTCACAATAATAGTCTCTTCAACTTCACAATAATAAATTCTCAGCTTCATAATAATAATCTCTTCAGCGTCACAATAATAATCAGCTTCAAAGTAATAACTTTGGGGACCCAGGCTCTCATCTGCTGGTGGTGTGGCTCTTTTATGTCGCTCTCCCCGTGCTCACTGTAATTAGAGACAGGAGTTAGACATAATTTAGCTCAGGTGCAAGCACCCTTACCGCTTTCTCTCTCTCCGGACGGACCCTTGACCATGCCCCCGCTGCCACAGCGTGCTTTATTGGGCACGAATTATTGGGCATTAAGTCAATTCACACCAGCGTTTACCATCCACAAACAGATGGCCTGGTGGAGCGGTTTAATAAAACCCTTAAAAATATGATTCGTAAGTTCGTGCATGAGGATACTAGAAATTGGGACAAATGGCTCGATCCCCTGTTATTTGCAGTACAGGAGGTCCCGCAAGTCTCCACAGAATTTCCCCCATTCGAGCTGCTATATGGGCGGTGCCCGCACGACGTGCTTGATGTCATATGTGAAGCTTGGGAGGAGGGACCTTCAAACAGTAAGAATGAAATTCAATACGTTCTTGATCTTAGAGCAAAACTCCACACCTTGGGGCAACTAACACAGGAAAATTTGCTCCAAGCTCAAGAACAACAGCGCCGGCTGTATGACAGGGGAACTCGGCTGCGGGAATTTGCACCGGGAGATAAGGTACTCGTATTACTCCCCACATCGAGCTCCAAATTACTTGCCAGGTGGCAAGGACCCTTTGAGGTCACACAACGAGTGTGGGATCTCGATTATGAGGTAAAGCGAACCGATAGAGGGGGCACACGTCAAATTTATCACCTTAACCTCCTGAAATTATGGAGGGAGGCAGTCCCTGTGATGCTGGCTATGGTAGTTCCAGAGAGGGCGGAGCTCAGGCCAGAGGTGAATACGAAACACAATCATTTCACCACCTCTCACCATACCAACTCGCAGAGGTTGCCAAACTACAACAAGAATTCGCAGATGTATATTCCCCTCTACCGGGTCGCACGAACCTCATCCAACACCACATCGAGACCTAGTTGGGGGTGGTGGTACATTGCCGTCCCTACCGATTGCCCGAGCACAAAAAGAAAATTGTCTGGGATGAATTGGATGCAATGTTAATAGAGGAATCCCACAGCGATTGGTCCAGCCCAGGTTGTTCTTGTTCCTAAGAGCGACGGGTCTGTAAGGTTCTGTGTGGATTATAGAAAAGTCAATGCGGTGTCTAAATTTGACGCATACCCAATGCCTCGCGTTTATGAGTTGCTCGATCGGTTGGGCACTGCTCGATTTTATTAGACACTGGATTTGACAAAGGGTTATTGGCAGATCCCCTTGACACCAATTTCCCATGAACAGCCTTCTCCACACTGTTCGGATTACACCAGTTTGTGATGCTTCCGTTTGGTTTGTTTGGAGCCCCAGCTACGTTTCAGCATCTCATGGACTGAATCCAAAGACTGCATTCGGCTTATGCCGCTGCATACTTAGATAACATCATCATTTACAGTAATGATTGGCAGCGGCACATGCAGCATCTAAGGGCGGTTCTGAGATCGTTGCGATGGGCGGGACTCAAAGCGAACCCCAAGAAGTGCTCGATTGGGTGGGTGGAGGTACGGTATCTGGGGTTCCACTTGGGCCAAATTGACAAGACTGTGGCGATTGTGGCCTGCCTGAGGCCCAAGACCAAAAAGTGGGTGAGTCATTTCCTGGGGCTGGCTGGCTATTATTGGAGATTCGTGCCTAATTATTCAGACGTCACCAGCCCACTGACTGATCTCACTAAAAAGAGAGCTCCAGACCTGGTCCAGTGGACGGAGCAGTGTCAACAGGCACTTATGCAAGTGAAAGCCGTGCTTTGCGGGGGGCCGCTTTTACATTCACCCGATTTCTCTCTCCCTTTTGTCTTGCAGATGGACGCTTCAGACAGAGGGCTGGGGGCCGTACTTTCGCAGGTGGTGGAGTAGATGGCTAGTGCTGTACATTAGCCATAAGCTCTTACTAAGGGAGTCTAAGTACAGCACCGTGGAAAAGGAGTGTCTTGCCATCAAGTGGGTGGTCCTCACTCTCCGGTACTACCTGTTGGGGCAGGCCTTCACCCTCTGCTCGGATCACGCCCCACTCCAGTGGCTCCGCCGCATGAAAGATACCAACGCGCGGATCACCCGATGGTATCTTGCTCTTCAGCCGTTTAAGTTCAAGGTGGTCCACAGACCGGGAGCACAGCTGGCTGTCGCCGACTTCCTCTCCAGAAATGGGGTCGGGCAGTGGGGATATGTGGCAGCGGGGGCGTGGTCAAGTGTCTGTCCGGAGAGAGAGAAAGCGGTAAGGATGCTTGCACCTGAGCTAGATTATGTTTAACACATGTTTCTAATTCCAGTGAGCATGGGGAGAGTGGCATATAAGCAGCCATGCCACCAGCAGAAGAGAGAGAGAGAGAGAGTCTGGCCCAAGGAAGGCAACGGTGCTCCTGAAGTTGTTACATTTATTCTGTTATGTTTGTGAAGCTAATGAGTTGAAGTTACTACGTGCCTGTGAAGCTGATGTGTTGAAGTTGCTACGTGCCTGTGAAGCTTATGAGTTTGTGAAGTTGTAAAGCACTGAGGTGGCTGATTAAAAGTCTTATCTGAGCCTGGAAAACCTGCTTCCCTGTGTTCTCCTTTCACTCTAACTCCCTTACATATACAGGTATATTCAACTTTCTTTGTTCCTTTGTCGGTTCTTGTTTGTATGTTGGTTTGAAACCAGCATAAGACTGTAGAGTTTGTTTTTCCTTCCTGTTTGTATGTTACCTTCACTGTTATATCCTCTTCTTTTCTTCGAGTTAAAGTTCTGCGTCTGGAGCCTCACTCTCTTGTCTCTTCCCTGCACAATGCTGACAGAAGAAGTGACAGACAAAATGGACCCAGCGGAGGTGATGGGCATTTTCTTAACTGCCACTCCAGTCAGGCAAGAACCGTCCTCCCATGACTCGGCCTTGGGCTGCAATACAGGGAGGTGCGCCAGGGCAACTGCCCTTATGCTGTTTATGCCGAGGCACTCTTCGAAGCAGCTCAGGGCTTGGGTTATAGTGAGGCCACCCTGATATACCTCTTCCTGTCTGGATTAGATGAGCCAGTGGATTGGGAGTTATGGGAAGACCTGGAGGCTTGGTTTTTCTGGGAAGTAGTAGATCACATCTGTGAAATCATGGAGGAGAGGTTCCTACTCGGGCTGTGGGAACCCAACTTCACTGCTCCCACCTCTCAGCCCTTAACAGTTGCTCAACCTTTGTCCGCTGCTGATTGCCAGGAGGCGGTGGCCGATACCGCAGCTGTGTAATCTATGAGAGACAAATGTCTCCCTTCCTGGAGCCACCTTCCTGGCCTCCCCATTTATCTTGTTATCCTTTGAGTATATATATATATATATATATATATATATATATATATATATATATATATATATATATATATCCTCAGTTTCTTTGTTCCTTTATTGTTTCTTGTATGTATGTTAGTGTGTAATCAGCATATGGCTGTAGAATTTGTTTTACCTGCCTATTTGTATATTACCTTCATTGTTATTTCCTCTTCTTTTGTTCAAATTAATGTTCTGTGTTTGGATCCTCACTTTCTCGTTTCTTCCCTGCACAAACCCTGACAGCCCCTGCCCCTCAAAATGTCTGTGCACATCCCTGGTCATAAATGTAATTCAGCTGTGTTTACTTAACCTAGGATGTGGCATTTTTTTCATTTTTATTCTCGACTGGTTAAATTGTTTAACCCAACAGAAGCTTAAGCTAAAAAAAATGAGGTATATTTGATATATAATCCTAGAGTCAATAGTTGTTTAAACTACAGCACATTTAATACATTCATAAACAGTCTTGTCTCAGACTTTGCCTTTTCTGGTCTCGACTGTGACTCAGCCAACTCCGGTCTTGGTCTTGACTCGAACTCGACCCTCTTCTGGTCTCGGTCTTTACTCAAACTCAACCTACTCTGGTCCCAGACTGGAACTGGACTCGACAACATCTCTGAGGTACATTTGCATAGGTAACTAATGTTAAATAAGTGTTATTAAGAATTTAGAACATGTGAAGGACAATGGCTCACTATTTGGTAGGTATTGCATGAAAGATACCCTTTTATATGCAAGTTGTTATAACCACATATTAATTATTTATAAAGCATTTGTAAATTATTTTTAGTCATTAATAAACCCTTTTATAAAACCTTAACAAAGGGAAAATTAATGTAAAGTGTTACTGACATTTTTTATCTTTTTAGAAATTAGTCATTTAGCAGATACCTTCATCCAAAAGAACCTCCAGTACACTTATAACTATGGTGTATAACAATTAG
Organism: Myxocyprinus asiaticus; assembly: GCF_019703515.2. Taxonomy (NCBI): domain Eukaryota; kingdom Metazoa; phylum Chordata; class Actinopteri; order Cypriniformes; family Catostomidae; genus Myxocyprinus; species Myxocyprinus asiaticus. The sequence goes on along the minus strand of NC_059382.1, from coordinate 31,404,025 downwards.
TACACTGGGAGTAAGCTGTGGTTAAGAGCCATGATCTAGGGCAGAATGGTGATGGCTCATAGCTCAAACCATCAAACATCCAGTTAATATCCCCGTGCTTTATCAACTGTGCCACACCAACACTATGTTTTTGTGTTTCTAGTGAAGGGAAACTTCAGAGGGGTTTGTACGGTTTATGCAAATCATGCCAACAGAGAGGCCTCTTGAGACATATTTAATGCTATAAAAATACTAGCATGTACTGTTTCTTTACAATACAACACAAGAAGGTCTAATTCCCTACATATCCCATCATTGCAATTTCAGAGTTTATCACAGAAGGTATTTCAAATTTGCATATTTTCTTCTTTTTTTTTATGTTGTTAATGAAATTGTACTTTTTTCAAGATGTTTATTAGTATCTAGCATATGTATATAGTGAACTGATTAATCATAAATCATAAGGTTACAATATGAATAATTTAGAGGACATTTTGGAAAAAAAAATATCCCAAGCTGAATAAAAATGAAACTTTTTCTTTTTTTCTTTGTCTTCTCTCTTTCTCAGGTCAATAAAAGCATCCTTTGTTTAACAGAAAATGGAAAATGGAACATATTATACTTTGGTGTTGTTTGAAAACATTGGGTACATAAGATATGCTCTCTTCAGTTTGGGATTTATTCTATATTGTGCTATCATATTCTTTAATGCCCTTGTTATTCTTGCAATATTTCTGGAAAGGTCGTTACACCAGCCCATGTACCTTTTGATTACAAGTCTGTCCTTCAACTCTGTGTTTGGTACTGCTGCCTTTTTCCCAAGGTTATTGACAGACTTGCTATCTGATACACACACAATATCCCGTGAAGCATGTCTCTTACAGGCTTTTGTCATTTACACATATGCAGCAAATGAGAATACAATATTAATGTTAATGGCATTTGACAGATTTGTTGCAATCTGTAAACCTTTACAATACAACAACATAATGACTCCCAGGGTTCTAACAGTTTTAATTGCTTTAAGCTGGATTTATCCGATGCTTTGTATTGGTATTGCTGCTATTTTAAATGCCAGAATGACAGTGTGTGGTCACAAATTATTCAAGGTGTACTGCCACAACTGGGAAATTGTCAAGCTCTCTTGTGCAAACAATTTACCTAATAATGTTTTGGGATTTTTCAATGTGACCGCCACTCTTATCATGCCTTTATGTTTTATATTATATTCTTATTTTAAAATTATTATCATTTGTAGAAGAAGCTCACCAGAGTTCAAGAGCAAAGCTTATCAAACCTGTGTTCCACACATAGTGATCCTTTTAAATTTCTCAATTGCCATTTTTTGTGAAGTCACTTTGAGTCGGTTTGTGAATGTAGAAGTTCCTATAGGGCTATCAATTTGTCTTTCACTGGAATTTATTGTTGTACCACCGATTCTTAACCCTCTTGTTTATGGATTTAACTTTCCTGATATTCGCAAACAAGTCTTATGCATTATAAAAGCATCCAGGTAGCATGTAATGTTTCTGTTGTAGATAATTTTATTGATTTGTAACAAGAATGGTTAACCATTGTCATGCTCAACCCAATTCTAGACAGGAATAAAATTAAGCAAGTTTAAAATCACTGTTCAATCATGGAATCTTTTTCATGCACATTTTCAGAACATTTTTTTCCAAGCTTTATGATGCTATGCCATACATATATGAGTTTGAATGTATTTGTCTGAGATATTTGCACTGTACCGAAATGCATCTGTTACTGTTTACCATACAGCATATTTTTTAAACTGATCAGTCTAGTACATTTTGCCACAATTTATAAGGGTATTAGGAAATCACTTTTATATTAGAAAAAACCCTTAGTTATAAGGGCATCAATTTCATATGAACTATTTTAAACAAATTTACTCCTTATAAGAATGTAAATTATTATTGGAGTCCCCAAGGAGCCCTCACAATTATGCACACAGTATAAAGACAAATTAAACTGGCAATCAATATATATATGTATTTATTTATTTATGTATTTTTTATTATTGTAACATTTATTTATTAAATATTATATTTATTCTTAGATCACATAAATTGTTTTGTGCCTAACTAACCAGAAAATAAACTAAGCACTTAAATTAATTATGCAATATTTTAATGTTTAAATGTTAAAGCATAATGCCTTAATGAGGCCTATTTTGAAATGTTCTTGAAATGTGACAAGCAATAACGTTTTTTATTTAGTTTTATCTGGTAACACTTTATAATAATTACACAGTATAAAGTATTTGTAAAGCATTAGTTTATCATCAATTGATCATTCATAAACTATTGTTCCTACATTAATAAGCTACATACAAATAGTTTGTTATTTGTTTATATTCACTGTAGCAAATGATTTATTATTGTTTAATAATTTAATTTATAGGCAGTTTGATAATGTTTTTTTAAACATGAACAAGACATGAATTCATAGTAAATAAAGCAATTATAAATGTAATTAATTGGATATACATTTAAATGTAATTAATGTATTTGTTACTGTTTTAGTAACAATTACTATTAAAGCAATTATTACTTAATATATAGGTCATAATAAAGCATTGACTAATTGCTAAGCACACTGAAAAAATGATTCCTTGCTTCAGCAAATATTGCTCATTAAAATAAAAAGATTTTACTGAAAATGTAATGCTGTCAACTTTCCTTAATTATATGCTATATGTGTGATGCAAGATACTGAGATTATGCTGTACTCATAATAATAAAGAAACTTTGCTAATTATTTTGAGTGAAGTGACAATAATCTGAAGTTTAGTAAACCCAGCCTAATTTTTTAATATTCCATGGGAAACCACGTGATGCAGAATGTGACTGAATTTTAAGCTAGCATATTTGGGGCTGGCTGCCATTTTGGATGTGGAGAGCTGGTGGTGGACAACACAAAGTTTTTGCCAAAAAGTTCAAAGGTAAATTACTTTAAACATAGTGTGAAATCAGTAGAGTTTTTTTTCAATTTCAATTGAACTTTCAATCAGTTTAATTTTCTGTGTATTCAAGTTTCTCTTCGCTTAAAGAAGTTGTTAACTTACGTTACGTTTGCAAATCTACAGTATATTAAACATTTGTCTGCATGAGGCTAATTAGATGTGTACATCTTCACAGTTGAACAAACACAAAGGAGCCCGCACATTACTCTTCAGATTCAACTGCTGCTCAGGGCCTTCACCTACAACTCCTCACTCAGCAAACAACAGGTAATTCCAGTAAATTAATCGCATTTCTACACCAATTTAAAATGTTTAATGCAAACTTCAAATTGTGCATCTTGAAACCACCTAACATTTTCAGCAGTTTTAATGGTAAATGTTATTTCTGGTGACCAGAAATTTTAAAGTACAAAAAGCACATAAAGGTAACATTAAAGATATGAATACGACTCCAGTGGTTTAATTCATGTCTTCAGAAGCGAAATTATAAGTGTGGGTGAGAAACAGATCAATATTTAAGTCATTTTTAATATGAATTTTCCTCCCTGCCCAGTAGGTGGTGAAATGCACAAAGAATGTGAATCCCCAAAAACAAGAGAAGACAAATATGAAAGTGAAAGTGGAGATTGCTGGTAAAAAAAGTTCTTAAATATTGATCTGTTTCTCAATCACACTTATCACTCCTGAAGACATGGATTCAACCACTGGAGTCATATGGATTACTTTATGCCACCTTAATGTGCTTTTTGACAACCATTCACTTGCATTGAATGTACCAAGAGAGCTGAGATATTCTTCTAAAAATCTTTGTTTGTGTTCAACAGAAGAAAGTCCTACACATCTGGGATGGCATGGTGGTGAGTAAATGAATTGAGAATTGTTATTTTTGGGTGAACTATCCCTTTAAGCATCACTTTTCTTTTTACTCTATAATTATTGATTTTGAGGATATTTCATTGTTCAAATAAATACAATGGAAACTGTTAATATACATTTTGACAGATTATTTCTATGCATTTAGGAAGAGGAGCTTGACCAAGCACAGAAAGGAGCAGATGCCATCAATGCTTTGGAGAAGCAAGAGTGAAAGTTTCCTTTCAACCCACTGGATGTACTGATTATCTTTGAAAATGAGTTGGGGACATTTGTCAAAACTTGGGTCAGTGCACTGACTTTTGGGCTACTATGTGCCCTTCACATCAGCTACCCAAAGAAGCTGACACTTTTTTCTTTCTTTTTTTGAGGTCAAACAGTAAATGGTGTTGCATCTTGATGATGGCAATGTCTGGCCAAGTTGAAAAGATCTTTTGAATGAATAGTTTCATTTATAAATACAAACTGTTTCTGGTGTTTTTGTTACAGTATTAGTTCAGAGAGTTTTCTCCTACCTGCATATATTTCTGCAGTGTGCAGTCTGTTAAAATGCATTTTGAATTGTGTTTATTTAGATTTACTGAAATTCTTTAAGTCACTGCATAATCTTAGAATAGGCATAACAAGATAGTGTTTTCCTCGCTTTAGAGTTTTCAGATATAGAAAGCGTTTCCAAATTTGTCTAAATTCATTAAGATATTCCTTAAAATGTGGTTTATTTGCATTCATGTATATGAAATTTGGACAAAAGAAGTAAAAGATTTATAAGATAAAACTGTATTAATAAACCCAAACAACACATCTTTCCAGTATAAAGAAAATCAAAAGTACACATAATCAATCACAAAGGAGCAAAAGCTTTCCCAAAATAATTTTGTGAAATGACAATGCCAAAATAGATGTACAACAGTCTCGTCTTGCATATTACAATAATTACACATTGTGTTAATGTTGGATTTACATTTCTTTACTATTAGCTGGGTAGAATCTGTGGACTAATTTGAAAGACACTTCTCTAACTTTGTTCACAGTAAGGTATTTATGTGGCAAGAGCCAAAGTTTTTTCCAGTTTACATCATTTGCAAAGTTACTCCAATAAGGAATTACATATTGTGATTACTCTGAAAGAGAGCACGAATCAACTTGCTTATTTGGACTGGATCACAAAGAGGTGGTATGGTAAACAAGTCTCTTTCGAGACCTTTAAATAATGTAATGTAATAATTCCTGTGTGAACAGCATCAAAAATAGTGGCAAATTTTTTGGGTGTAACAGGAAAATTAAACTTCTGAAAAAGATACACTTGACTGTCTAAGGTGGCCGGCAGCGAGCCCCTCCTCCCCTTGTGGACGGCGGCCGTTCCTTTGCGTCCAGGCGGCTGGCAGTGACTCCTCCGTCCCCAGGCGGATGGCCTCGGCTGCTTCTTTGGGTGGACGGCAGTGGCGAGGACTCCACAACAGCACATCTTTCCTCCCTCCCGGGCTTCGGCACCAAAGTAACAAGATTAAAATGGGAAAGGAGGAGGCGGGAACCGGCTGAACGGTCAAAATAATATTTAATGAAACAAAAAGACATACAACATAAACGCACACACAGCAGCTGCGTGTGGCTCTCTCTCCAGTGACAGACGCATGACCACGTCCTGCTCCACAGTGCTGTATAAATAAAGGTTGACTTGACTTGACTTCTTGTTTTTATTAGAGCCCGACCAATATGTGATTTTTGAGACCGATACCGTTTACAATTTTAGAGGGGAAAATTCACCGATTACCGATATGGTGGCTGATATAGTTAACAGACATTTTCTATGTTGATTGTGCACCGATTTTGCACCGATATGACTATGCAAAGGTACTCAGAAGGCTGCTTTCTTAAACAAATATTTTTATCAAAGAATATTTGACATTTTTATTATACATTGTCAACATTGGAAAAAGTACAACATTTCCCTCTGAAATGTAGTGGAAGTATAAATTAATAGAAAATGCCATGGTAATACTCAAGTAAAGTACAAGTACCTCTAAATTGTCCTAAAGCACAGTTTTCTTGCTCATCAAAACATCATCAGTAATATTTCACTGTTAATGTATAACAAAACAGTCACAAACAATAACTCATGGTTCGCTGCTGCCGAGTAAAGAAATAAACAGCGGCAGCGGTGTTACACCGTATTCTGCTATACAAGTTCAGGAGAAAACTTTCAACGGTGGAAAACCAGACTTTTAAATATTACATTTTGTAAATGCAACGACTGGAATTGTTGGGTTGAAAGGGGGTACTGAATCCTGAACAAAACAGTTTGGAGAATACATGTTTACACATTAGCTTCTACTCAGCTGACAAGGTATGAAAGTAGCTACTTGGTTAGCTAGCTATAAGCTCATTGTCATGGAGAGTAAAAGATGGACGTTGTTTATTTACTTTCCAGCATTACGTCTCACCAACTAGGTAACAACGTAGCATGAAATCAACACTCAACAGACACAATCCACCAATGCACCGTAGTCTGCTGAGCTGCAAACTATAGCTAGTTAACATAGCAAACAGATGTGATAAACATGAGTGACATGGTTGTCAGGGACAGGGTTAACGTTATATTAGTTATATTAAAAAGGGAAACGGAGAGTCGCGTGGTGCCATATTTTGCTAGTTTTTGATTATTTTTATGTCATAAACTGATGAGATTCAGTACACCCTGCTACATAACTGTTCTACAAAGTCAACATGTCAAAGAATTCAAAATCCTCGGGCTCTGGAGATATTAAAAGACAGGCCCGCAGACCAGGGACAGGGAAACACTTGACTGTCTAAGGAAGCTGGGCACCTTTTTGTTTCTTTTTGTGTTAGTTCCGCCTAGCAGCTGGAGTTTGTTTTGTGTAGTAACACTCCTTCAAGAAACTCTTGCATCGATGGAGAATCGCTTTTGCACTGATGTTAAATTGAGAATAAATACTAAGGATGGCCGCAAAATATTTACATGCCCACAACAAGTGATGTCTTCCATAAAATGAATGGACAGAGGAAGTCATGGTGTGTTTCTCACATTGCCCCCAAGTGAGCTTGACTCTCTAATCATGCACTTGACCATCCAAGGAAGCTGGGCACCTTTCACGTTTCTTTTTGTGCTGGTTCCGCCTAGCGGCTGGAGTTTGTTTTGTGGAAAAACACTCCTTCAGGACAGCTGTGGATGAATCTGCTTGTTCTTTGTGCTTATGCCTCCTATTGGCTGGAGTTTGTTTTGTGGAGTATTTTTTTGCAGGACATTGGAAGGATTAGATCATCTGCTGCACTTATGAAACAGCTGGCTCACTGAACATTCGTTTGACTGTCCAAGGAAACTGAACTGATTTTTTGTGTGTGTGTGTGTGTGCGTGCTGGTTCCACTAGAGGCTGGAGTTTGTTTTGTGGAGGAACACACCTTTGAGACAGTTTTGTGAATGAATCTACATGTTCTTTGTGTTTATTCGGCCTATTGGATGGAGTTTGTTTTATAGATTACTTTCTGTTATGTAATTCTGTCTCACCAAATTTGTACAGAAGCACCGGACTTGAGCAATCCGACGGCAAAGTTGTCACCGGGACTCTCGTAGGCGTTCATGGACTGTTTGAGTTTAGAGGGATGGATGCAGGTTGGCGCTGTCGTGCGTGGGATTAATGCACACATTTTTCTTTTTTCTGTTTGTTTGGTTCTGGGGGAAGTTCGGGGTTTGACTGTTGCACTGATGTTGGAAAGTGGTCTTTATAATTTAGTTTTTGACACACAATCTATTTTTTCTAATATGTCAAAATGTCAAATGTTAATATGAGTGGATTATCTCTTTCCACATGGAATGTGAATGGGTTGGGGCACCCCATAAAAAGAAGGAAGGTTATTTCTTTTCTTAAATGTAAGAAATATGATATAGTGTTTCTTCAAGAAATGCATCTTTCCCCACAGGAAGCTGAAAAATTTGGGATGATATGGGGTGGACATGTCTTCTTTAGTGCTGGCTCAAATAAGAGCAGGGGAGTAATTATACTGGTAAGTAAACATCTACAATTCAAATGTCTCAAACAGAGTAAAGATAAATTAGGAAAAGTCATTATTGTTTTAGCTGAAATTCAGGGGCAAAGGTTGATTTTGGCTAATATATACGCACCTAATGTTAATGATCAGGGCTTTTTTATAGATCTTGAAGGGATGTTGCAAGCCACTGGCACCCCTCATGATATAATATTGGAAGGAGACTTTAATCTTTTGATGGACTCAGTCCTTGATCATAGTGACGCAAAAGTGTCTAAGCCCCCAAGACAACACTGATGCTTCACAGGATGTGTACAAATCTTGGTCATACAGATATTTGGAGACTTTTGAACCCATCTGGTAGGGACTATACATTATTTTCATCAGTCCTCAATATTTATTCTAGAATAGGTTTTTTTATATATATATATATATATCTAAGTCCCTCATTTCATCTGTTGTTGATTGCTCAGTTGGAAACATCTTAGTCTCAGATCACGCCCTGGTAAGTTTAGAGGTGTTGCCACATACGGAGAAAAAGAAATCATGTAGTTGGCACTTTAATGCATCCCTTTTGCAAAATCCTGAATTCCAACAAATGTTAAAGGCTGAAATCAATGTTTATATGGAGACCAACTGGTCATCAGTATCCTCTGTGTGCGTGGCTTGGGAGGCCCTTAAGGCAGTTCTCAGGGGCCGGATCATACAGTATGCCTCATTCATCAAAAAATCCAAAACAGGAGAACTTGTGGAGTTGGAAGGGAATATTAAAAGTGCAGAGGCAGAGTTGAAGTGCCAAATGTCGTCTGATGGCCTCAAAGAATTGACCCAATTGAAATACAGATATAATAATATTTTGTCACAGAAGGTGGAGTTTTGGCTATTCAGGGCAAGACAGTCTTACTTTGAGTTGGGGGATAAAGCAGGCTTTTGGCTAGATATATAAAGCAGAGAGAGTTTTTTCTACCATTCCATCAGTGAAAACTGCTAGTGGTGAAATATTTACCACGGTCATTGATATTAATAATGCTTTTAAAGAATTCTATCTTGATCTTTATAGTTCCACATCCTCGTCTACTGATGAAGATATTAGAAACTTTGTGGAACCACTAGTTCCCTATCTGTTACTCACTCGACATTGTGTCGATGTAGTGACACTAGGGGTCACTCTTGTAAGCCCGAGACACCTCTGGTCTTTGATAAAAGGCCAATGAAATTTGGCGAGTGATATTTGCATGTCACTCCCCCAGACATATGGGTATAAAAGGAGCTGGTATGCAACCACTCATTCATATTTTTTCTTCGGAGCTGAGCGGTCATGCTCACTGAGCTGAAATCCCACTACTGTTCATTCACCTCTGCTGGATCTGACGGCACATTTCAGTGGCTTCTCCCTCCTTTGCACTGATGCACTGCAGAGAGTGCCCCTGGGCGCTTTGGCAGAAATAAGAGTATATTCCTCTAAAAGAGTATATCGTTATCTCTCGACTTCTGACAGTCACGATCACTGTCTTTCGTGTCTAGGCACTGCTCACGTGGAGACAGCATTTGTGGATGGGTTTTTACTGCCCGGTCCCGGTCTTTCAGCTTCCCCACCCTCACTACCCTTGATGGTCTTCCCGCTCCTGAGCGCCCAGCTATGGCACAAATCCACCCCCGATGTGACAGTCTCCACGGGTCACGAGGACAGGCCTCTTCCTCCCCCATTCCAGGCTGTTCCGGGGGTGGTCACAAGGAGCCAGGTAAGTACTTCGATGTCCCTGAACTCAGCACGGCCACGGCATGGTGTGGCACCTCGAGCTCCGCCCCGTCGTGAGGTCCCAACCCACCAGTACATCCGATGAGATTATCCCTTTGGTCCCCCTCGCGCGGAGCTAGGATGCGTGGCTTGCGGTTTCCAATCCATCGCGATGGCTGGTCCGGACCGTCCGACTCGGCTATGCGATTCTGTTCACCAGGCGCCCGCCACATCCTGGGTGACCTCAACACTACAGTGGACACGCTGTCACGGCAGGTTATCCTCAGGGGAGAGTGGAGACTCCACCCTCAGGTGGTCCAGCTGATCTGGAGTCGATTTGGACAGGCACAGGTAGACCTGTTCGCCTCCCAATAATCCTCCCACTGCCCGCTCTGGTATGCCCTGACCGAGGAACCCCTCGGCATAGACGCGCTGCCACACAGCTGGCCTCCTGGCCCACACAAATATACATTTCCCCCAGTGAGCCTACTTGCACAGATTCTGTGCAAGGTCAGGGAGGACGTGGAGCAGGTCCTCCTGGTAGCACCCTACTGGCCCACCCAGATGTGGTTCTCGGACCTCATGCTCCTCACGACAGCCCCCCTCCTGGCGAATTCCCCTGAGGAAGGACCTTCTTTCTCAGGGACGGGGCACCATCTGGCACCCCCGACCAGACCTCTGGAATCTCCATGTCTGGCCCCTGGACGGGACGCGGAAGACCTAAGTGGTCTACCACCCACGGTGGTAGACACGATCACTCAGGCTAGGGCCCCCTCTATGAGGTGCTTGTATGCCTTTTAAGTGACCTCTTTTTGCTAAGTGGTGTTCTTCCCGACGGGAAGACCCCCAGAGATGTGCAGTCGGATCGGTGCTTTCCTTCCTGCAGGAGAGGTTGGAAGGGTTGCTGTCCCCTTCCACCTTGAAGGTGTACGTTGCTGCTATAGCAGCATACCACGACACAGTGGACGGTAAGTCCTTAGGGAAGCATGACCTGATCATCAGGTTCCTGAGAGGTGCCAGGAGGCTGAATCCCTCCAGACCGTGCCTCGTACTTCAGGGTCTACAGAGAGCCCCCTTTGAGCCTTTGCAGTCAGCTGAGCTTAAGGCACTCTCTTTGAAGACTGCCCTCCTGACTGCGCTCACTTCCATCAAGAGGGTAGGGGACCTGCAAGCATTCTCTGTCAGTGAAACGTGCCTGGAGTTTGGTCCGGGCTACTTTCACGTGATCCTGAGACCCCAACCGGGCTATGTGCCCAAGATTCCCACGACCCCTTTTAGGGACCAGGTGGTGAACCTGCGAGCGCTGCCCTAGGAGGAGGCAGACCCAGCCCTGTCGTTGCTGTGTCTGGTGTGCGCTTTATGCATCTATTTGGATCACGTGCAGAGCTTTAGGATCTCTGAGCAGCTCTTTGTCTGCTTTGGTGCAAAGCAGAAAGGAAGCACTGTCTCCAAGCAGAGGATCGCCCACTGGCTCATTGACGCCATAGCTATGGCATATCACGCCCATGATGTGCCGCCCCCGGTAGGGCTACGAGCCCATTCTACCAGGGGTATAGCGGCCTCCTGGGCCCTGGCCAGGGGTGCCTCTCTAACAGACATTTGCAGAGCAGCGGGCTGGGCAACACCCAACACCTTTGCAAGGTTCTACAACCTCCGGGTGGAACCGGTTTCATCCCAGGTACAAGCGGATAAGCCCAGGATAGCCGGCCAGGTGTATCGCTTGCACATAGCGCCTTTCACCTCCTCTGAGCTGAAGACGTGCGCCATTAATTCCCAGTAATGTTCACAAACTATGTTCCCTGGTTGACTTCCTCCGAGCCCTGTGGCAGTCAAGTTTTTGAAGAGACTCGCTGCCAGCCCAGTACACAACTAAGAGCCCTGTTCTGGGGTAGGTGCTCCGCATGTGGCGGTTCCCTGTAAGTTAACCCCATGCGATGTATATCTTCCTCTAATTTGTTTCCCTGTTGGGAAACTGCGTCTTCCTTGGGCAGAGCCCCCTCTGCCACAGTCTCCATGTTTGTAGTAACTCCTCCCCCATTGGGTAGGATCTACCATGAGACTCTCCACATGGTCGGCAAGACGTATTTTTCCACGTAAATATTTGGGTGAGGTGTGGTCTCCGCGGTGTCCTCCCCTTGGCGGCCCAGTCGGATAATTGGATAATCCCCCTTGTATTTTAGGGAGTGGAGAAAAAGAAGGGGAAAAGAGGCCACGACTGTGCTAGCCTGTCTCTATCTTTTGGATAGTCGACTTGTCCCCAAAGGTCCGTTCGACACTCATAACTATGTTTGGGGAGGTTACGTGTCGACCTGGTGTGCTGGCTACGAGGCACACAGTGGTCAGCCCGTCATACACCGCCAGTTCACGTAACAGAGTTCAGCCAGTTGCAGTTTTGTATAGGGACTCCTAGTGTCACTACATCGACACAACAGGCAAAGCTTTGGAGCCAGATGGCTTTGCCGCTGAATTTTTTTAGATCTTATGCTACAGAGCTGGCTCCACTTTTGTTAGAATTTTATACGGAATCATTAAAGAATGGAAAGCTTCCGCCAACCATGACAAAAGCCCGGATCAGTCTGATACTTAAAAAGCACAAAGATCCAAGCGAGTGTAAGAGTTACCGTCCAATTTCTCTGATTCAGCTAGACGTTAAAGTTATGACATCTCTTATTCAGTCTGGGGGAAGGAGCTTTAACCTCTATCAAGAGATTATGGGAGAAAGATTTTAATTTGGTATTGAAGGAGGGAGTGTGGGCTGGGATTCTAAAAAACATCAAGTCTGTATCAAGAGATGCAAGGGTGCAACTTATGCAATTCAAGATTCTACATAGATTCTGTTGGACCCCCTCTAGACTGTACAGGCTTGGTCTTAAAGACAAACACACACCCATCAGAGGATGGAGATACGGCCCATGTTTTTTGGTGGTATGCTTAGATCCAGGAATTTTGGTTGAAGGTACAGAGTTTTGTGTGTGACATGTTGGGCATTCATATTTCGTTTTGTCCCAGGCTCTGTGTTTTGGGTGATGGGGCGGTCACTGAGGTAGGAGATAAATAAACTCAGCAAAAAAAGAAACGTCCTCTCACTTTCAACTGCTTTTTTTTTCAGCAATATTTGTATGAACATAAAAAGATTCAACAACTAAGACATAAACTGAACAAGTTTCACAGACATGTGACTAACAGAAATGGAATAATATGTCAAAGAACAAAGGGGGGGGGGGGGTGTCAAAATGAACAGTCCGTATCTGGTGTGGCCACCAGCTGCATTAAGTACTGCAGTGCATCTCCACCTCATGGACTGCACCAGATTTGCCAGTTCTTGCTGTGCGATATTACCCCACTCTTCCACCAAGGAACTTTAATTGTTAATAAGTTCCCGGACATTTCTGGGGGGAATGGCCCTAGCCCTCACCCTCCGATTCAACAGGTCCCAGACGTGCTCAATGGGATTGAGATCCGGGCTCTTCGCTGGCCATTGCAGAACGCTGGCATTCCTGTCTTGCAGGAAATCATGCACAGAACGAGCAGTATGGCTGGTGGAATTGTCATGCTGGAGGTAAGAGAGCTAGAGATGTGACAGCAGAGAGTGGAGACCGAGTAATGCGCTTCCACTTATATGAACAATTTACATTTTAAATAGGCTGCTTTGCTTATGTTTGGCATTCTGTTTTCTAGATTTAGCTATGGAGTTTGCAGATTGCACACATTTATACAAGGCTTGTTGTTGGTTCAAAAACAACAAAAAACATACTATATTGTTTAAGAAAAGACAGAGAAAAGTGAAGACTTAAGTACTGAATAATTGTTTGATATATTCTGTACTTAATGATGGTTTCTAGGGGAAGAGTCATCCAGAAAACCTGATGCGATGATTGCACCAAAAGTTTATTGTTTTAGATGGATGGTAAAACTTGGAAAAGGAGTGTTGAATAAATATGGTTAAGTTGATTTCAGCTCCTTAGTGTTTGTTTGTATTTTATTGCACATAGAAAACACAGGAAAATTCATCTCTGCAATGCCTTTTTATTATTTTTATTAAGACATTTCTCATGGTATACACACACACACACACACACACACACACACACGTATACACTACCAGTCAAAAGTTTTGAAACACTTATTCTTTATTATATTTTTTTTCTTCACATTTTAGAATAATAGTAAAGTCATCAAAACTATGGAATAACATAAATGGAACAATGGAAATTATGTTGTGACTAAAGAAAATCCAAAATAAATCAAAACAAATTTATAATGAAATAAATGAATATGGTGGCACAATTATATTTTTGTCTACAAAACTAATTTCAAACATTAGACACGCCTTCAGATCAAAAGATTTTTAAGATTATGAGAAAAATTTCAGTCAAGTGTTTCAAAACTTTTGACCGGTAGTGTGTGTGTGTATATATATATATATATATATATATATTGCAATAAAAGAGGTGAATGAAGAGGAATCTGTGGGTGTTTTTATGGGAATGTGGATCTTTCAGATCAATTTGAGGAGTGCCTATGGTTTGCATGTTTCACATTTTATCGTAAGTGTGTCATGCAGTGTGGGACTTGCCCTGCCTTGGTCTTGGTCTTGACTTGGTTTCAACCCCTCAAAGTCTCGATACACTCTGGTTTTGGTCTTGACTACAACACTGCAAATCAATTTGCAAAGAATGGATATGGGTGAACTAAATAACACACTTGTGCTTCACTGTGTTATTGTTAATTTGTATGTGTATTTACATTTTTTACACATCGGCAGATTGATTACCCACACCAAGGTCTGAATGAGCCAATAATGGCTCTGTGACATCCAGTCAATAAAATCAGACAAAAGTGTGTGGTGATTACCAACTCACAGCTGCACAAATGTCCTGGACTGAAATGCCTTTAAACAGCGTCCACGAGTTAGCCATGCCTCTGGTAGAATGAGCTCTCAAGCCCTCCGAAGGTCGCAGCCCCAGACTATTATAACTTAACCCATTGATGTGCATGCCCCCTGATGTGAACTGATGTCACTTTGCTTAAATTAGTTCACATTTACTATATAGTCTAGTAAAAAAAAAAAAAAAAAAAAAAAAAAAAGAGTATAATTTGTCATCATTATGAACAATTTTGAACAGCTCACTATATAGAAAATGTGAACTAATTTAAGCAAAGTAAAGTCAAACCCATGGGTGGAGTCAATGAGCATCAACAGGTTAACATAATAGCCTCTACTACCCAATGAGACAGGCACTGTCGTAATAAGGAGCTGCCCTTATGAGAATCAGCCCAAGAAACAAAAAGCTGATTACTCTTCCTCAATGCCTTCATTCTTTCCACGAACAAACGTAGAGTATGAACTGGACACAAACAGTGAAACCACTCATCCTCTGGCTAGGAAAAAAAAAGCCAGAATATTAAATAGCATGAATCAAATTTACTGAGTAATTCAGAAGGGGGCGGCACAAGGACAATTTCATTAGAATCAGGACATGTCCCAGATCAGACTCAAACTTAGGTCACAGTGAGCGAAGAGCTCTTATACATACTGAGCATCTGTGCAACCCACTGCGCCACAGTTCTGATGATGGCATATTTCTACTAAGCTTAGTAGACTTGTAGTTTTGCTCCTGATTATAGGCACCCCTATATAAAATAATGGATTACTCAGTAAATATTCATCCATGGCATTTAATATTTTGGTTTAGGTCTACATTATCATCATTTAAGCATTTCTTTCACAAAAAAAATAAATAAAAATAATAAAAAATAAAAGAAAGAAACAAAACATAATTTTGAGCTGGGAAACTCTGGTTGAGTTGACACAGAATAACCCTATTGTTCTGCTGACTCTAGACATGTTATCTAGATTGTGAATAGGCTCAGCATGTCCACTATTGTTCCATGCAGGAAGCCAGAATGTTTTCTGTACTTTTCTCTCTCATCCCAGAACAGACATACAGCTTTTGCTGATTGATATTGCAGTAAATGTAATTGGAAAAATGTGACTTCTAGCACTGTAGTCTACACACACACAGCATTACTGTCTAAGACCCTGATTTATTAAGATCTCAAATAACGGGTACTGATATGTTTGTGCAATCTATCAAACTGTGTGTGTGTGTGTGTGTGCATCACGGGTGTATTGCGGGTGATTTACCAAGGAAAACTGTGCTACACTTGCAAATATCTGTGTGGTAACTGCACCAAATGCACTTACAGTACAGCTCTAATATAATATGGAATTTATTATGGTTATACAACATCATCCAAATCTGCTATTTAGCAAGTGTAAGAGTAGTTGATGAGAATACTCATGTATCAAATGTTTAACTTCTCTTGTAATGTTCTCTTGTAAGGCATCTCAGCCTAGTTTGGCAATCTCAGTATACAGTTGAAAGCCCAGATTACATGGCTAACACAGAGAGCCATGAAAATCATGGGTGTCAGGCAGCATCCCACACTCCGGGCTGTCTTTGAAGGAACAATCATCAGACAGTCCCAAATAATTATTTCAGACCCCACCCATGTTTCTACTCTGAGTATCAGCTTCTTCCCTCAGGCAGATGTTTAAGAGCCCCCCAGTGTAGCTCCTTTGTCCCCCTGTCCATCAAAGCCCTAAATGGCAAGTCAGCCAGAGGTTTACCCCATAACACTGTTTTTAATTGTAACTATAAACTATATTATGTTTTTATGAATTGTTCATGAATTGTTTATTATAATATTTTTTATGATGATTTTTACCAAGGTATGTTGTACGACAGGCAGTGTGCAATTGGTTGGTTGATGGCAGTCTGTGTATGTACTCTAGGTATTATGCGTATGCATGCGTATGGGTGACAGCTTGTGTATGTACTGTATGTATGCACTATGTTATTTGTCTCTAAACAGCAGATACTGTACTGTATGTGTCCAAGACAGATTTCCTTTGGGACAATAAAGTCTCTCTCTCTCGTTTCACTGCTCGTTTTGCAGCAACATGATCACATGCAAAGTCGGCATGTGGTTTACGAGAGTTCTGCTACACTAGGATCAGCCATATAATGCCAAATTACCAACAAGTGCCATCTCCCATCTTAGATTGGACATCTTTGCATCAGAACCAGCATATTTACCTTCCCCTGTGGTACCACCGGAAGCCATTGCATCAGCAGAGTAGAAGACCTGGTTTTGGATCCTGGGTTAAAACCAGGAAGTATTCGCATTCGCATAACTTACTCCACTGATGGTTAGGTTTAAGTTTGGGGTTTGGGTTAGGGGTACAGTCTATAAAATATATATTTGTCTTCACTGTATTACAGCCTGTACAGCTGAAAACAACTCTCTTTTGGCGCCCCTCTGTGGACATTTTACCTGGAAAATGGAGCACACATTTGCCCAACACCACTTACCATTTTGGCTACTGGAGTCAGTGTTTCGCATTTCGATAAGCACACACCAATTTCAGCAAAAGAAAAGTCAAGTGTTTCTGATTTCACTGTGAGACCAAGACACTTATTCGGCATACTTGTGCGTACTGACCAGCCCACTTCGATTAAGCACTGGAGAGAACCACCACTTATATTTTGCCAGTTAAAAACAATGTTTAAAACATTGAAATACTTTAGGCATAAATTGTTAGTAGGCTGTTTTTATCTTAGAGTTATAGGAGTTTAATGATAATCAGTATGTTATCAGTTATGATTTTGGGTTCTAAAATAACCAAATAAAGAATGTTTTTCTTGAGAAATTATTTAATATATTAATGCGTGTCATCAGTGGGTGTTCTATGCACAGTATTCTCTGTTCTCAAAGTCTCTGTTTTGCCACAACAACATCATTTTGCACAGCGCAAATCAGTTTCTGTTTGTGAAATGACTTTCAGGCTTGATACATCACTTTGCTACACCACTCTTTTATTTTGCACACCTGGAGGCACGGCTCTATTTTGTGTGTGCTTTTAAGTTTGCACGTGTTTTATACATTCAAAACTTTAGTAAATCAGGGCCTAAATGTTCAATTGCAACTAAATGAATTCTGCTCTTCAATGCAAAAATATAGTAGACTGATGGCAAGAGTTAACATATAAAATATTATTCTAAATCCCAAATTTAAGAATCCTAACATTAACAATTAGCAATTCATGTTTTCATGGAACATACAACAAAAAAATTATTTTAGTCTTTTAGATGCTGGACACTTTGAGAGAGTATTTTTGCATTTTGCAGACAGAGTTATCATAGCGGAGAGGACAATCTTACCGTTCACTGGTGCAGCCACTGCTTGCTTGGGCAAGAGTGTCATATCCAACTACCAGTCCTCTTTGTGTTTAGGTCAGGGAAATATTTGGCTAAGTATTTGTACATCCCCTACAAGGACAGTGAGGGACAGGCAGTGTTAACAGAACTGGACACACTTTAAAAAAATGAAAATATCTAGAGTATTCATAGTATTCATTTGGCCAAATACTTGTCAAAGTCACAAAGGAGCAAGACTTGAATCATAATGCAAGTTGTATAAATCAGTATATTTTGGCTTTAATCTGGTGAGTAGATGTTTGATGGAATGGGGCTCTCCATTCATTAATAAGTTTGTACTGGTCATAGTCGGTAGGTGGCACTGCCTGGTTTGTTCCATTCATTTACTACATTGATAAGTGCTGGACTGCTGATCATAAATAGTATAATGCATTGTTATTTACCAAGACTACTGTAAAAAATGAGAGAGAGATGGGGCTCTATTTTCATGACCGCACTAGGTGAAGCACTATGCGCAATGACCATGTGCCACGTCTTATCCAACTTTCATGACAGCGCTAATTCTGAGCACAAATGTTGTGCCAGTGCAAAGACCAAGTGGGTGTGAATGGGAGGGGTTAAGCTATCTGAGGGTGTATGCGTACAAACTGTGGGTGTATTGTATGTTAATGTAGTAACACAAAGCACAAATTGCTATTTTCCTGAGAAATGGGTCATTAAATGGGTCACTAAAAGTTTGTGAACCACATCTATTCTCATTGCAATGTATAAACTCAGTTCCAGCATTCGCTGTTTGGGGATTCCACCAACAGATAATATCAAAGAGGTATCGATTACTCTTTTTAATAGCCATGATTTGTGTCAGTAGATCGATATGATTAATAATAATATGTATATTTTTTATAGCTCCTTTCCAAAACTCAAAGATGCTATACAGAATTTAAACATATAACAAGAAAACAGAACAAATATAAATTAAGAAAACAATGAACAATGGGAGAGAAGCAAAGCATATTTCAAGCAGGTGAGACATGGGGGAGCAGGACGAGAGCCAATAGTCACAAAGAGGCAGATAGAGAACATATACAATATACAACACATCCAACACATACATCATGATCCGGAGCAGCGCAAGCGACAGTAGTCACAGAGCAGGGGATCCATTGCATACAGCCCATTTACACTACCAAATTCTTATAAATGAACTATCTTCATTTATATCAGTACCTTCCACTGACAGGAAATGGAACATATAACAGGATGCAGATGGTGCAATAACCAGAGAAGAACCTCAGAATTGCATTGCACAGCCAATTAGCACTTTGCATGCTAACCCACTTGTGCCTAGACTTAGTGAATGTTCGCACAAAAATGCACACTGACTTTACACGAATGACGTATCACATAGCGCTGCGCTAAAGGCATAGCGCTTTTAAAATAGGGCCCATTATCTGTATATTGGAACACATATTTAAGCAATATACTTGATAGATATGATGGTAAATCTACAATAATGAATTGTCAGATAAATTTAAGCATGGAGTGCCACAGGGCTCAGTATGAGGTCTTCTGCTTTTCTCCTTGTATATGCTTCCCTTGGGAGACATTATCATGAAGGAGTTTATTTTTGGACCTCACCCTTTTATTTGTTATGCATTTCTCGGTTGTTTGGGCCTGGTTGATATATTTGATCAAATTAATAGTAATCCTACTTATTAATAATTTTATATTACACTGTCATAATAATTATGTTGCAAGGAATATGTATATTTAATCTTTGAGAAGTGACTGAGGGTCTGACACATGTCAGGAGTGCAGTAACAGCGTTTTCTCATTTAGTCTGGATTCATCATGAGATAGATATGCACTGATGTAATACTCTTTATATTCCCAAGTTTATTAATCATTAATTTCATCTAATTTATTTCAACTTAATATTATTGTGTATTTTATAAGCTTTTCTGTAGCACATTCATACAAGCAGTGTAAGATATTTAAGTGTTTATGTGTCTTGTGAGCCATGAGAGTAAAAAGAAGGCCATGCTATAATGTTCAGTGACTGTAAGATAACTTTCATAGAAAGCCCCTGAAACATTATTGTTAATCTGTTTAACCCTTTCTAGCTCCTTTATCACTGTGAATCACTCTATATTATACAGTATGTTTGATTTACATATAGATTTATTTATAAGTGGAAGCTTTAGATAGAATTTGGTTCTGTTCTCTTTCTCTATGTTTTCCACATCTCATTGCAGGCCATGCATTCCAGATAGGTCTGGGTGCCATGTTGCCTTTGATAAATTAGACATGTTTGTATAAATAAGACCTGTTTGTTCCGTCTAACAATCACTTCCTTCATGGGAATGTGACTATGTTTTTCTTAATGGGGTGCCTCATAGCCAATCAGCTTCCAAAAAATTGATATTTCATGGACATCATGAGAAAAGAGGCTCCACAACTGGTAATTATAATGAATATTATGTCTTAATTAGAACTGTTGTCATGCAGTCGGATGAATACCATGTTTGGAGAATGTTTGAAAATCTGTGAAATAAACTAATTTAGCATCTGCCTATTATATTTTAGTATTTCTGTATTTTACAGTAAGTTAGCTCGCTCCCTGAACTCATCTGTAAAATTTCTTGCTGACTTTTGCCATTAGAATTGTGGAGAATAAAAAACACTTTGTCTTCAGTAAACTCTGTCAATTCATTGTAACCTTGACCCTGGATTTTTATTCATAACAGTCTCTTTACTGGGTTAAGCTGTATTCCCCAACAATGAGGAATCATGGAATTAGTTTTCACTGTTATGCCGATGATACTTCGCTTTATATTTCCTTGAAACCTGGTGAAATTTCCCAATTCTCCAAGTTAGCAGAGTAAAAAAAATGTATCGGCACTACATTGGCTACCTGTTAGGTTTTGTTTGCACACTGAGTTTTACATGGTCTAGCCTCTCAGTACTGAAGTGACCTTTGATCGTGCTATAATCCATCAGGCCATGCATGGATTATACAATTCCAAAAGTCTGTCCTGTTGATAGTACCTAGAATATCAAAATACACAAAAGGAGAGAGATCATTTTCCTATTCGGCAATCAAACTCTGGAACAGCGTTCCTAGCATGGTTTGGGACTCAGACACAATCTCTCAGTTTAAGTCTACACTAAAGACTCATCTCTTCAGCCAAGCATACACCTCATTTGTCCCTCAACCTATAGTTATGCTGCATTAGTCAGTTCTGCCGGAACCGAAAACACTTCATTTATTCTAGAACTCTGCTTTAAAATTAAGTGAATAGCATCTACGTGAATTGTATTTCATTTGATTCCATGTTAAGTGCAAATAGAATTAAAGGGATAGTTCACCCAAAAGTGAAAATTCTCTCATCATTTACTCTGGCCATCCAAGATGTGAATGACTTTCTTCTGCACAACACAAAGATTTTTAGAAGAAAAATTCAGCTCTGTAGGTCTTTTCAGTGCAAGTGAACGGTGGCCAGGCCTTTGAAGCTCAGATCAATTTAGCATAAACATAATCCATCAAACTCCAGTGATTTAATCAATATCTTCTGAAGCGATCCGGTTGGTTTTGGGTGAGAACAGACCAATATATAACTCGTTTCCCATTGCAGTCTCCTTGGTGATCATGATTTAAAGCTGGATTACACTTCCCAGTGCTTGATACATGCACAGAACATTATAGGAATTGTAATTAAGCTTGAAATCATGATCTCCACGGAGACTGCTGTCAGGATGTAGAGTGAAAAAGGAGTAATGCTGCGTTCCATTTACCTCGTAAGTCGGATGTCGGAGCTGGGAATGACGTCACACCCGAGTTGACCACGTTCCAGCACAGAAGTCGGAAAACCACGATGGACGCGTCCAGGCAAACCTTGGTTGTGCTTGCTCTTTCGGAATACAAACAACTACAGAACAAATATGAAGTCCACCTAAAAAACATCATGGAAGAAGAAAGGAGACGCAAATGGTAGGTTGTTTTTCGGTGTATTTTTATTAGTGTGAAAAACACCTTGACTGCGTTATAATCGATAATTTTGTAACCAGTTAACAAAGGGCGAGGGCTCGTTCTAATATATATATACATATATATATATATACACACATTGCTCAAAACAATTAAGGGAACACTCCAAGTTCAAAATCAATGTTAAATGTTCCCTTAATTTTTTTTGAGCAGTTTATATATATATATATATATATATATGTATTATTCCGATATCATTTTAGTCTGCTACATGAGATATGTATAACGTATGTTGTATTAAATGTGCTTAAGATTTCAAAAAAAGAAAACTTCACTCATCTTGAATGAACTTTGTATAGCCAGAGTCCTTCAAATTGGAAATAAAAATAATATAGTGATGCGACTGTAATATTTAAATGGCAGATATTCTTTACTTAAATACAGTTTTTCTGTGACTTAGGAAACTGATATCCTGCGGTCAACACAGCGACTCATCCTGAAGACTGGAACAGAGTGGGAGGTCATGCTGAATATGGATGACTACACTTTTGCACGCCATTTCAGGGTCACCAAGCCACAATTTGAATATCTCCAGATTAAATTGCAGGAAAACGGTATAGAAAAAGAAATAGTCAAGGTCTACCACCAGTCTCTGTGTCAAAGAAGGTGCTGATGTTTCTGTGGTACATGGCCAACCAAACAGCTTTAGGGAGATATCAGACAAGTTTGATGTGTCACAGTCATCAGCACACAGGATCATTCTAGTAGTTCTCAACAT
Organism: Myxocyprinus asiaticus; assembly: GCF_019703515.2. NCBI lineage: Eukaryota > Metazoa > Chordata > Actinopteri > Cypriniformes > Catostomidae > Myxocyprinus > Myxocyprinus asiaticus. Next base: position 31,381,455 of record NC_059382.1, on the reverse strand, counting down.
CATTTGTACAATGGGAACAACTTTCATCTCCTGGCCAAATACCTGTGAGAAAGCAGCGTCTGCTGCTGCTTTCCACAGTCTCTGTGACCTCAGTGGTGTCATCGGTGCAATTGATAGGTGCCACATCAGGGTGCAGAGGCCACACATAAGAGGAAGAGACTACATGAACAGAAAAGCATTCTACTCTATCCTCCTTTGGGGTATTGTAGACGAGAGGGGGCGATTCATTGACATTTTTGCTGGACCACCAGGCAGGGTTCATGATGCCAGAATGCTGAGGGCCTCCAACTTTTACACAACATGGCAAGAAAACATGGGTGAGTACAGCTTGCTGGGAGACAGTGCATACATTGGCCAGGCCTTCCCATTTGTCATCACTCCAAACCGTGACAATGGGGCTCTTACTGAAGCAGACCAGCTGCAGAACTCCAAGATCAGCCATGGGAGGGTGGTTGTTGAGCAAGCCTTCGGAAGGATGAAGTGCAAGGGAGACGTCTTTGAGATCTGCAGAACACTCGAATTGATGCTGTGGTGATGATAACAATGGCAGCCTGTTTTTTACACAATATGTGCATTGGTGCTTCAGAAATATGTCAAGAACACCCACATGGCTGCCCAAGGCAGGGAGATGAAAATGAGTAGGTTATCCTCTATGTTAAATTCTTAGTTTTAACAGAATGCCATGCTATTAAATGCTGAACCCTGATCAGTGATGAAAGGATTGATTCAAAATTGTTTTTTTTATCAAAATGATATATAGTGGATATATTTTAATGTTGTAAATACTGAATGTAGATTTCAAACTGTGTAGTATTTGAATGAGTTGTTTTTATATTGTTTTATATTTTCACTCATTGAACAACATTAGTTCCCTGTCTGTCACTCACTCGATGTTGTGTCGATGTAGTGACACTAGGGGTCACTATTGGGAGCCCGAAACACCTCTGGTCTTTGATAAAAAGCCAATGAAAATTGGCGAGTGGTATTTGCATGCCACTCCCCCGGACATACGGGTATAAAAGGAGCTGGTATGCAACCATTCATTCAGATTTTCTCTTCTGTGCCAAACGATCATGCTCATTGAGCTGAATTCTCACGACTGTTCATTCACCTCTGCTGGATCTGATGGCGCATTTCAGCGGCCTCTCCCTCCTCTGCACTGGTGCACTGCAGAGAACGCCCCTGGGTGCTTTGGAAGAAAAAAGACCTGAAAGGTTATTTTCTGAAAGAGTATATTTCTCTAAAAGAGCGGCACACACGGAACGTCTTTTTAAAGACGCGTCTTTTTAAAGATGTCTTTCCGATTGTGTGTTAATCCTGGTTGCGGTCGTTACCTCTCAACTTCAGACGGTCACGATCGCTGCCTTTCATGTCTGGGCGCGACCCACACGGAGGCAGCGTTCGTGGAACGTTCATGTTCTCACTGCGAGAACATGACCATCGCCACCACCGGGGATCCCCCCATGGACCTCCCATTCCCCAGCACGCTCGTCTGCCCCGATCGGGCTCGATGATTGGTTCCTGGGCTCGCGGCACCGCCCAAAGCAGCCAAGCCCTGCTCCATTGCCTTTCTTCCTGGAAGTGCATGAGGAGCTGACAAAATCGTGGGAGGCACCTTTTACTGCCCAGTCCCGATTTCTCAATTCCCCCGCCCTCACTACCCTCGATGGCGGGGCAGCCAGGGGCTATACGGTGATTCCCCCGGTGGATAAGGCGCTCGCGGTGCACCTATGCCCGCAGAGTGCCGCCACCTGGCGCGTACGCCCAAAGCTCTTGTCCAAGCCCTGTAGGTTCATGTTGTCCCTGACGGCCAAAGCCTACAGCGCTGCTGGACAAGCCGCTTCTGCCCTGCACGCCATGGCTCTCCTGCAGATCCACCAAGCCAAGGCGCTAAAAGAACTGCACGAGGGTAGTTCCGCCCCAGATCTGATGCAGGAACTGCGCTCGGCGACCGACCTCGTTCTCCGAGTGACAAAGGTCATGGCGCTGTCTCTTGAGCAGATAATGTCCACATTAGTGGTCCAGGAGTGCCACCTTTGGCTCAACCTGGTCGAGATGGGTGAGGCCGACAAGACACGGTTCCTTGCTGCCCCATCTCCCAGGCTGGCCTATTCGGCGACACTGTTGAGGACTTTGCCCAGCAGTTCTCAACGGTGAAGCAGCAGACAGAGGCTATACGGCATATCCTGCCCCAGCGCAGCTCAAGATCCCACACCCCATCTGCTCGTTGCCAAGGGCGTCCCCCTGCGGTGACTGCACCGGCTCTGCCGCAGCCTGCCCCTTCGACCCGGCCCCGGCGTGGAGCCCACCACAGGAAGCAGACGCCACCCGTCTCATGGTCGGCCGCTAAAAACCCAAGAAGGTCATCAAAGTGCTCCTGAGACGGGTGACCCAGGGTCGACGAAACCCACTGCACTGGAGCTGGTAGTAAGACCACTCCATCCCCCAGTGGAGGGCCGGGTGGGAAATCTTTTGTTGCCTTTTTATTTGATTTCGCCGCATGCCCAAGTGGCTGCGGTACCCAACAGTTCAGCAAAAGAGCGGTTTCCTCCTTCCCTGGGTCACATACCCAGTATGCACGGTCATCATCATGACCACCGTCCGCGGGTTTTTCCTTACAGGATTGGCGCTCCAGTGGCGGTCTCCCCGCCCCTGCGCGCCCAGCTGTGGCACACATCCGCCCCCGATGTGACAGTCTCCACGGGTAGCGAGGACAGGCCTCTTCCTCCCCCGTCCCAGGCTGTTCCGGGGGTGGTCACAAGGAGCCAGGTAAGTGATTCAGTGTCCCTAGTACGTCTGATGACATTGTCCCTTTGGTCCCCCTTGCGCGGCACTTTAAAATCCGTTGCGATGGCTGGTCCGGACCGTCCGACTCGGCTACGCGATTCAGTTCGCAAGGCGTCCACCCAGGTTCAGCGGTATCCACTTCACCTTGGTGAAGGACGAAAACACTGCTACCTTGCGCACGGAGATCACTACCCTCCTACAGAAAGGTGCGATAGAACCTGTCCCTCCAGCCGAGATGGAGGAGTTTTACAGCCCCTACTTCATCGTACTGAAAAAAGGCGGTGGGTTGCGGCCAATCTTGGAACTGCGAGTACTGAACCAGGATTTACACAGACTCCCGTTCAAGATGCTGATGCAAAAACACATTCTGGAAAGCGTCCGGCATCAAGATCCGTTCACGGCGGTAGACCTGAAGGACACGTACTTTCACGTCTCGATTCTACCTCGACACTTCCTGCGGATTGAATTCGAGAGTCAGGCATATCTGCACAAGGTCCTCCCTTTTGGCTGTCCTTGTCCCTTCGCATCTTCACAAAGGTCGCAGAGACAGCCCTTGCCCCGTTAAGGGAAGTGGGCATTTGCATTCTCAACTATCTCGACGATTGGCTAATCCTAGCTCACTCTCGGGACATGTTGTGTGCACACAGGGACCTCAGCCGATTAGGGCTTCGAGTCAACTGGGAAAAGAGCAAGCTTCTCCCAGTTCAGAGCATCTCTTTTTTTGGTTTGGAATTGGACTAGCGCGCACAGTCAGTGCTGGCTTGTTTGAAGGCATTCAAACAGAAAACAGCGGTTCCACTGAAACTCTTTCAGAGGCTCCTGGGGCATATGGCATCCTCAGCGGTGGCCACCCCGCTCGAGTTGATGCATATGAGACCGCTTCAGCACTGGCTTCAGACTCGAGTCCCGAGATGGGCATGGCGCCACGGGACACATCACGTGGTCATAACACCGGTCTGTCACGTCCCTTCAGCCCTTGGACCGACCTCTCATTTCTACGGGCAGGTGTTCCCCTAGAGCAGGTCTCCAGGCACGTCGTAACAGATGCCTCCAAAATGGGCTGGGGTGCTGTTTGCAACAGGCACGCAGCCGCCGACTTATGGACGGGCCCACGGCTGTGTTGGCACATCAACTGCCTCGAGTTTTTGGCAATTCTGCTTGTCCTGTGGAGGTTCCGGCCATTGATCCAGGGCAAGAATGTGTTAGTTCGGACAGACGACACAGCAACAGTAGCATATGTCAACCGCCAAGGCAGTCTGCGCTCTCGTTGTATGTCACAACTCACCCGCCGTCTCCTTCTCTGGAGTCAGCAGCACTTTAAGTCACTGCAAGCCACTCACATCCCGGGTGACCTCAACTCTACAGCAGACGCGCTGTCACGGCAGGTGACCCTCAGGGGAGAGTGGAGACTCCACCCTCAGGTGGTCCAGCTGATTTGGAGTCAATTCGGACAGGCACAGGTAGACTTGTTCGCCTCCCAAGAATCCTCCCACTGCCCGATCTGGTACGCCCTGTCCGAGGCACCCCTTGGCATAGATGCGCTGGCCCACAGCTGGCATCCTGGCCTATGCAAATATGCGTTTCCCCCAGTGAGCCTACTTGCACAGACTCTGTGCAAGGTCAGGGAGGACGAGGAGCAGGTCATCCTGGTAGCACCCTACTGGCCCACCCGGACGTGGTTTTCGGACCTCACGCTCCTTGCGACAGCCCCCCTGGCGAATTTCCCTGAGGAAGGACCTTCCTTCTCAGGGACAGGGCACCGTCTGGCACCCGCGACCAGAGCTCTGGAATCTCCATGTCTGGCCCCTGGATGGGACGCGGAATACCTAAGTGGTCTACCACCCGCGGTGGTATACACGATCACTCAGGCTAGGGCCCCCTCAATGAGGTGCCTGTATGCCTTTAAGTGGCCTCTGTTCACTAAGTGGTGTTCTCCCCTACGGGAAGACCCCCAGAGATGCGCAGTCGGATCAGTGCTTTCCTTCCTGCAGGAGAGGTTGGAAGGGCAGCTGTCCCCTTCCACCTTGAAGGTGTACATTGCTGCTATAGCAGCACACCACGACACAGTGGACGGTAAGTCCTTAGGGAAGCACGACCTGATCATCAGGTTCCTGAGAGGCACCAGGAGGCTGAACCCCTCCAGACCGCGTTTCGTTCCCTCATGGGACCTCTCTCTATTTCTTCAGGGTCTATGGAGAGCCCCCTTTGAGCCTTTGCAGTCAGCTGAGCTTAAGGCTCAAAGGGGGCTCCTGACTGCACTCACTTCCATCAAGAGGGTAGGAGACCTGCAAGCATTCTCTGTCAGCGAAACGTGCCTGGAGTTCGGTCCGGGCTACTCTCACGTGATCTTGAGACCCCGACCAGACTATGTGCCCAAGGTTCCCACGACCCCTTTTAGGGACCAGGTGGTGAACCTGCGAGCGCTGCCCCAGGAGGAGGCAGACCCTGCCTTGTTGTTGCTGTGTCCGATGCACGCTTTATGCATCTATTTGGATCGCACACAGAGCTTTAGGATCTCTGAGCAGCTCTTTGTCTGCTTTGGTGCACAGAGGAAAGGAAGCGCTGTCTCCAAGCAGAGGATCGCCCACTGGCTTATTGACGCCATAGCTATGGCATATCACGCCCAGGACATGCCGCCCCCAGTAGGGCTACGAGCCCATTCTACCAGGGGTATAGCGGCCTCCTGGGCCCTGGCCAGGGGTGCCTCTCTAACAGATATTTGCAGAGCAGCAGGCTGGGCAACACCCAACTCCTTTGCGAGGTTCTACAACCTCCGAGTGGAACCGGTTTCATCCCAGGTAGTGGCACGCAATACAAGCGGATAAGCCTGGGATAGCTGGCTGGGTGTATCACTTGCACATAGTGCCTTTCACCTCCTCTGAGCTGAAGACGTGCGCCATTAAATCCCAGTAGTGTTCACAAACTATGTTCCCTGGTTGACTTCCTCCGAGCCCTGTGGCAGTCGAGTTTTTGGAGAGACTCACTGCCGGCCCAGTACACATGCTAAGAGCCCTGTTCTGGGGTAGGTGCTCCGCATGTGGCGGTTCCCTGTAAGGTAACCCCATGCGATGTATATCTTCCGCTAATTTGTTTCCCTGTTGGCAAACTGTGTCTTCCTTGGGCAGAGCCCCCTCTGCCACAGTCTCCATGTTTGTAGTAACTCCTCCCCCGTTGGGTAGGATCTACCCCGAGACTCTCCACATGGTTGGCAATATCCCCCCCCCTCTCTTTGGGCGAGGTGTGGTCTCCGCGGTGTCCTCCCCTTGGGAGGGACACCCCCCTACTAGACCTGGCGGCCCAGTCGGATAATCCCCCTTGTTTTTTAGAAATTGGAAAAAAAGAAGGGGAAAAGAGGCCATGACTGGGTTAGCCTGTCTCTATCTTTTGGGTAGTTGACTTGTCCCCAAAGGGCCGTTCGACACTCATAACTATGTTGGGGGAGGTTACATGTCGGCCTGGTGCGCTGGCAATGAGGCACACAGTCGTCTGCCCGTCACACACTGCCAGTTCACGTAACATAGTTCAGCCTGTTGCACCGTTTTGTATAGGGACCCCTAGTGTCACTACATGACACAACATTGAGTGAGTGACAGATAGGGAACGTCCTGGTTACTTGCATAACCTCCGTTCCCTGATGGAGGGAACGAGACGTTGTGTCCCTCCTGCCACAACGCTGAACTACCCGCTGAAATGGCCGGACCTTGTCTCGGCTCCTCAGCATAAAACCTGAATAAGTGGTTGCATACTAGCTCCTTTTATACCTGTGTGTCCGGGGGAGTGGTATGCAAATACCACTCGGCAATTTTCATTGGCCTTTTATCAAAGACCAGAGGTATTTCGGGCTCCCAAGAGTGACCCCTAGTGTCACTACATCGACACAACGTCTCGTTCCCTCCAACAGGGAACGGAGGTTATGCAAGTAACCAGGACGTTGCTGACTTCTGCACTTTAAAAATGCAAATAACCTTCAATATAAAAATGAATAAATTGCAGGCTTGCCTCCTGGTCTTATTTTCCGCAAAATGGTCAAAGGGTCTTTATTGTACGAACATTACAGGGAAAATCCAAACAATCATTTGCTATCACAAGACAAAGAATCTGACACAAAGTAAAAATATGACTGTTATTTGTGTGCAAAATGTATAAAAACCATTAAGTACTTGTGCAAAAAGTGCAGAACTGTTCTTTATGACACATAAACAAAAAATATCTTCCAAATGGCACAATTAAACATGTGCAACAACATCAAAATATAGTGATACCTTAACACACATTACAGTTTGTCTTAAAATCTTCAAAAAGAAGAAAAAAATATGCAACTTTCCTATTGCACATTACCAACTTCAAATGACAAACGATTACAGTTTGTCCAGCAACTTTGTCATCAGAGCCTCAAAACCCTGCTGAGCAGACCTTATTTGTGCTAGAGTCTCCTCATGATGCCGATGACTGGCTTCTTCCGAGTCCTGCAAAAATTGGATCAATTCAGTGTCCACCCTTCGACGCTTACGAGGAGGTGTTGGTGTGGAAGTTGGTGGTGTTGTTTGGCACAATGCAGTGACACTGCTGCAATGTCCTAATGCTTCAGGTCTGTGCACCTCTAGACCCACTGATGTGCCAACAACAGGGAAGACCACATCATGCTGCCCTCCCAGAAGGTCATCCATTTCCGAATAAAACTGGAAGCGGATGGTCCCCTTCCCTGTAGTTTTATTGTTATCTTTTATTTTTTTGTAGGCATCTACAAGTGTATTCCACTTCCTGGCCACCTTGTCAGGGCAGAAAGTCTGCATGAAATGGCTGGCCAACTTATCTGCAGCATCTCTCCACAGATGTTTTTTATTGCACTTTGCAGATTTAAGCCGTGCATTCAGCTCTTTCAGAGTCACTCTTGATGTGCTGCCGCATAAGGTCGATCAAAAACAAAGTTTGGTCTTTGCTGAAGCCCTCATTTGCTGGCATTGGCATGGGTGAGGGTGAGGGTGATGGTGATATGCTGGATGTGGCATCACTGTTCTCCTGGCAGCTTTATAAAACACACATTTAAGCAACAGGTTAGCATGCACACCATTATTAACATTATTACTATTTTTTATTTTTATTTGTATTATTGTTTTCTAACCTGTTATGGTGTGCTAGTCTTCAGCTTCAACCATGTTTATCACGATTGTCAGGTCCTCATTCAAGTAGTATGTGGTGGGGTCTGCTGCCCTCTGGTACAAGGGACCAGGGAATGGAGTGCTCCTCTGGGGATCCATGAACATGTTCATGTTGCTGTCCAAATATACTAGAAAAAAGCATACACTGTTAACATCACAGCCGTAGTGCTTTGGGTTAATTCATTCACTAGTTTATTTACAACATATACAACACCTCTCCATGTTCAAAAAGTCATTCACAGATAAATTGTACACAAATTCAAAACCTTTTCCCAGTGGTGGAAGTATTTAGATCCTTTACTTAAGTGAAAGTCACAATACACAGTGTAACAATGTTCTGTTACAAGAAAAAGTCCTAGTACACACAAGCATCAAAATTTACATAAAGTATCTAAAGTAAATGTAGTCATTATGCAAAATGCTGGGTAGCTAATAGCACAGTTTATTTGTTGATCTTTATTTTATATTAATAACACTATGTAACACAATTTTTGTTCCTGGGTAGTAAGTGTTATTTCCGAATTGCGAATTTGGATTTAGAAATGAGTAGTTTTTCGAGATTTACGATTATACTGTAAATACATCGTAAATCTCGAAAAACTACTCACTTCTAAATCTTTTGTAGTCATTTTTGTATTACTTTAGTATAAATACATGTTAATTTGGATTCATATGTTGTTTTTTTTCTCACTTTATGTGAACGAAAAGACACACATTTGCCCATTTTCTCATCGGAAATAGTTACATTTCAAAATATCACTGTCCTGGTCACAAAAGCAAAGTTTGTGGGGAATAATAGCCATTTTCTATACTTTTGAGGCATAAGCAATTAGGAAATAATACTTACTACCCAGGAACAAAAAATTAAATAAATAATGTTACACGGTGTAATCTATTAATAATCTAAATCTGTAAAACTACTGTTTCACTTACTGTTGATGCGCCGAGCAGCCATTTTGGATTCTGAAGTCGGGGTTGTTGCGGTTCCTCCGAGTTACCGAATCGGAACTCCAACCTGAGGGGGCGTTCCAGTTAAAAAATCCTACTGGGAACTCGGAATTTCCAACTTCCGAGTACAAATGGAACACAGCATTACAAAACCAACTGGATCACTTCAGAAGACATTGATTTAATCACTGGAGTTTGATGTATTAGGTTTATGCTGACTTGATCTGCTTTTTGCCACTTCAAAAGCCTGGCCTGCTTTCACTTGAATTAATGGACCTACAGATCTGAGATATTCTTCTAAAAATCTTCGTTTGTGTTCTGCAGAAAAAAGAAAGTCATAAACACATGGGATGGCATGAGGGTGAGTAAATGATGAGAGAACTTTCATTTTTTGGTTGAATTTACCCTTTAATCACGTATTTTTACAATAATTAAAATAATTACAAATATAATATATATAGTCCTAATAAATATTATAATTCAGATAATTCAAATACAATACATAATATTGTGGCAACAGGCAAGTAAAGCATTTAGATAATACAAAATGTAGCTTTAAATGTGAAAATATTGATAGTTTTATAACCCTATAATTGGCCAATGGATTACTTTTGTGTTTACGATTGTCTGTGCTTTTTGGAGCTTTGAAGTGCTGATCACCATACACATATGGAGATATTCTTCTAAAAATCTGTGTTTGTGTTCAGCAGAAAAAAGAAAGTCATACACATCTGGGATGGTATGAGGGTGAGTAAATGATGAGATACATTTAATTTTTGGGTGAACTCTCCCTTTAAGGAAAGCAGGTTTGAACATTGATCGATATTACTTTACACAACAGCCTCTTCTAAATATTTGCCAATGGTAACAGTCAATCATCAAATGTGGGTCAATGCCTCATTAAGGTTGTGGGATTTCTGCAAGCTATAGCAGTGGATGGGACTTCTATTTTCTCTGTACTGTTACCTGTGTCTAGTGTTAATCTCGTCAAATGAAATGACTAATGGAAATTTTTTTGTCACTATTTGGTTAAAGTTTGGCCAATAACAGTTTTATACATGTTTTTGTAATTTTGCATATAATCATCAACTAACTGTGCTATTTTATGCCATTTTAGTCAAAGACAAAAATTATGACTAAAATTTAAAAACTATGAAAATTAATGCTGCCTGAGTCCAGCGCACCTGCCTGCATCCACTCAAGAGTTCAAGGGGAATATACTTGTTGGTCTGAACTGAATCAAATGCTTCTACCTTTATTCTCACATTTTCATGTTGAGGAGTAATTATTGACATCTGCATGCTATTACCTGGGCTTACCTGGTTAGATTGAATGATATTCAGGTCGATGATGGGAGCAAACCCCACCCCCATTGCGGCTCTTAGGCCAGCTGTTCCAAACGTCATCCTGGAGCACAACCTCCTCTTCAGCTCCACCACACGGCCCTCTCGCACCAGAGTCTCAATCTGCTCCCGTGTTTGACGATTCTAATGACAAAAACACACCATAGTTTACATGTGTAGTACGGCACTACTTTAAATGGTGGATGTTTAAAATGTTTGAAACACCATATTAAATCCTACAATTTCTGCAGTATAACATAAGGGTGGGGTAAAAATTAATTAAATCAATTACACATTTATCTAAATATGCTAATAATAGATATTGGAAGCTATATTTGTGTTGGGTTCCACACGATCTGGTTTTCTCACCAAGAAGTTTTGTCTTCTTTGATTCTTTACGTTTAGTCCATTAATGCAAGGGGTAAATGGTTACAGCCATCAAAGCACCGCTGTTGTGCACAAACTGACACCTCATTCAATTATACATTTCAAGACAGTCGCAGTCGGACGTCAAATCCTACACTGTGGGTAATGTTCCTGTTATTATGCATAATAGGGTTTGTGTGGAGAGTAATATTCAGTAATCATTCTGCAGATTCTGTTTGACACTACCTTAACAAAATATTGCAGAAAAAAGGCTCATGAAACTGTTGGATGCCGTGAACTACAAGTTGCATTCCCGCAATATTTATCTACTTTAACATTTCTGCACTTTTAAAAGTGGAGCATGGATCGTCTTGTGACTTCAAGCACTCCGGTTACACTAAAGTGCGTCATTCTGCGTCCAGAATGCACATTGTGCCGCTCTGTATTGGAGCCTTTCTTGTTTCTTACTTTTGATAATTTTGTGCAATCAGAGTTTTTTTAGCCTTTATTTTTTAAATATCTCTTAATTACCCTGTGTTTAGCATCTATTTATCCCTATGAAATGTGTCTGGTCGGGGTCACATGGACATAATGCAGCCATATATGGGTTTTCTTAACACTGACTAGTCGACTAATAGCTCAGAGAATGCACCGGCTAGTTGATTATGAAAATTGGTAGTTTTGCACATCCCAACATTTTACCTGCAAATTCTGTATTCCAGACAGACAAATATAATTACAGACACTGTTCTTCAATAAAAATAAAAATAAATTATTTCTATAAATATATATTGTAACATCAATTTACAGTACTTACAGATCGATTCTACCATTAAATATTGGTGTTAGGCTATATTGAATTGGGAGGTCCGTGGCAATTCCCAGTCCTAGTATATGGTATATATAATGTACACATTATGGACATTTTCTTTATGAACCTACTACATTTGGCAAAATGTGCAGTATACAACAGTATACTCAGTATGCACTGTATCCAAAAATGCATTGCGCTTGACATGACTGTCTATTTCCACTGTGACAAATGAACTGGAAATAATCACACAATTTTTTTATACAGCTCTTTTTTTTATTTTTTTAACTCTTTATTTGAACAGTCTGCCAAAAGTAAAGACATTTTTACATTAAAATGAAAAAAAAAAAAAAAACAGCCCAACCATTTTTATCTTCAAGATGATAACTGGACGCAACTCGCTGAATTCCACAAACAACTTGATGAGTTCATGTGATAACAATTTAGCATGCTACTGCTAGAAACATTTGCATTGTGGAACAATGTCTACTGTTTCACTCAATACTCTGCAGTATTGACAATGTAATAAGCAAATGTTCTATTCTGGATATGGCCAAAATCATATTTGGAGGGACTTCTAAGTTCAAACAGTATTCTGGGATGCAGTGTGCAAAGCAAATGTGGAGTTATTGATCAGATACAAATATCAATACAAGCCCTGACATAGAAAAAGTCACCTAGAGAGGGCATCACCGGGCACTCTTCCTGCCATCTGCTTTAGTATGCCAAGATCTGCTGAGTCGGTGATAATGCATTTAATCATAGCCTAGATTTTTTCAGTAGTCACGATTAAAAACAAATAATTACTTTTTTCTGTTGGTGAGAGTTAGCAACTAGATACAACAGACTTCAGATTAATCCCAATATTTAAGCTATCAGAGCCACTTAATATGTGAACAAAATATGTCGAAATAGCATTACATATACAATCACAAAAAAGTAGATCAACTTGACCACACCAGCAAGGGTAAAGTGCCACTTTCCATCCATTTTTGCTGAGCTAATGCCATTTTATTACAACTACCAGTCTGACAGCTGGTTGATCTGTAGTGCAATACTATATACGACCGTCTTTCAGTGCTGGCTGAATTTGACATTTACAGGAGGAGGTCAGCCAGATATTTGAAGGGCTGCAAACAGTAGAGGCAAAGTCTTAAATAAACAGTACCTTACATAATCTTACTATACACAAAATGGTTTGTAAATTGAAAGCACCAAAAATAGCTAGATCAACATGATCCCACAGGAAGTCGGCACGTTATTTCCAAACGTTAGAGTACTCTGCATTCCTCTTCACTGTATTACATCCTGTACAGCTGAAAACAACTTGCTTCGCAACTCACTTTTGGCACCTCTCTGTGAATATTACACCCGGGAAAAGAGCTCACATGTGGCCATAAAAAAAAAGTCAACCTACTATATCTTATTTCGCTGTGGATCACTCTGAGATGACATGGCCTACCATTCATCTAACATTAAAAGCATATGCCTCTTTTGAAATTTTAAGTCTCTCTCTACAGTTCTTCAGCACTTCTGACCCATAGAGAGAGGGGCTGGTCATCCTAGCAATGCTCTTTGGCTGCCTTCAGGTATCAGAATATGACACGTTAGCTTACTTATGTACATCAGGAAAATATGTGATCATGTTTGTCAAGGTACTACCATGTTTTCTTGGACATGCACCATTGGCAATACCATGTTTTTAGGTTCAGTGGTACCATAGTTTTCTTTGAAGTATTCTAAAGTACCAAGTAAATACCATGGTACATGAATATGGTAATTATTCAGCAGCACTCAATAATAAGAATGAAAAAAGGCACAGGGTAGCTTGAGAGTGTGGCACTCTGACAGAATAGTAATTTGCCAATGGTCAACTTACCAAGGTAATGTTATCTAGCAGGCTAACATAATTCAAAATTGTAAACAAATCAGTTTTGGACAGTATGCCATCATTTTCCAGCAAAAGTGTGCGTATAGATTTTCCTTGTGCTCCACCAGAAACCGCTGATGCCCCCCCCCACCTGACGGTGAAACGTTTAAAGGGGATCCCAGGGCTTCAGACTGCAACAAAATGGTTGCACTGTCTTTGATTCTGTGCTGCTGTTTTCTGTTGTGTATGAGAAACATCAAATTATAAATGGCCCAAAAGCAAAAGAAAACAGCACTATTCGATACCTTGACCAATTATCATAATGGCTCAATGGACAGAGCATCGCAAAGCAGGTGTGTTTACTCACAGACCAGTTTCAACAGCGCAGCGCTGGGAAAACCTGTTTATATTTGGTACAGAATTACATGATGTGAAACCCCTATGAAAACCCCAAATGTCCCAGTGATTAAACTAGTTTAAAACCGTATTTAACAGCCCGTCATTCTAAACAGCACTAACAAGGAAAACTGGAGAAAATGTGCACACAGATATGGACCCTTTTCACACTTTCGGGTTTTGAAATGCAGAAGTAAAAGATTGCAGGGTAAACCTCGATAGCACTGAAGGGGAGTGAATGGGAAAGTGGCTGGTGCTGGAGGGTTCTACAGTCTGAACTCCTTATTTCTACAGTACAACTGCGCCCTCTAGAGGTTAAATAAAAAACAATCACTGACTCCACATGGAGTTTGTTGTGCAACGTGACTAGGCTATTTATAGAGACGGACGCTTCAAACCCGGGTTTAAAACATCGACAAAAGCCTAGGTATGTATACAATACACGTTATTATTATTGTCATGGTACAATAAATTAGTCATTCATGACAGCCAAAGGTTGTTTGTTAATTAATTTGTTTATAACTAATCGCTGCACTGGAGAATTGCGATGCTGACCAGGTGAAGAGGACGGGAAAATGGACATTAGCTGTTCGAATGGTTAGAACAATGTTAAGTCAAGGATGGAAACTGCTTACTGTTCCACTTAATATGCTGTTTTGAATTAAAAAAAAAAAAAATCACTTATGAATTTGTGCATAGGCTATTCACTGATTTTTTTTCCAGGGTTGAGGGCGTCCAATTTGTTCCAGTCAGATTATAAACATGAGCGCTCTGAAGAAGTAATGTTTGTAAGTGAATTTATACATTAATTATCATTAGTAAATCCATCATTAATTCCAACCTTATATGAATATGCTGCCTGAGTTTTCGGCCATTCATCTACTTCAGAAGTCCAAGCGCAAGCACACCTTGTGTGCATGCAGACAGGAACAGTTTGATAGTTTTCAGTTTGATATTTTTTTGACTACAAAGTTTCCCAAAATTTTCTCACTTCTGACAAAATGAACTTCAGTCCAAACTTCCTAATTGTATAACGTAGTTATGTACAAAAAACTTAAAAGCATGGTAAAATATATCCATCTGAAATAATTATGTAATACAATGTGTTCAAGTGAGGGCACATTTACTACAGACAATGACATTCTAAAATTACCTTTAAAAAGACAAGACTTGATATTATTTTATTTCTATCCCCTTTTTCCCTTTCTTGTACATAATTTATAGATTTAATGTGAAAATAAAATAATATAATAAATATTGTCAGTAGTGATAAAGCATACAGTCGCTACTTGGCTTTGTAAGACAATGTTTACTGCTTAACTACAAACACATTTGACCTGCAATATTTCCATTAATATTTTCATTAATTTCAGATGGCAAAGGCATTGAAAAGGGTACCAGTGTGGGAGACATTTCTTAAAGTATCACCATGGAAAGCAATACTTACTGAAGTTCAGCACTATTTTACATTGAGTGGAAAGTTTTCATTCATATTATACATTTTTAAAACCAAAGGCCGATTAATCGGCTATCAGTCTGTTTTCCCACCTTAATTATCATATCAGCAAGACCTACTATTGGTCGACCTCTACTAAATAATTAAAAAATTGCAAATATAAAAAGGTTTGCTAGATTTAGGCCGCTAAATAAGGCTGAAACGCGTCATCACAGGACTGTGAAAAGGGTCCATTCGGTACATTAGAAGGCTTTTCAATCCACACATCATCACCTATACTTCAGCAGCACTAACTGCAGAAATGTGATACAATAATATTTAGGATGAATGTATTATTTAAATACTTCTATTAAATATAACAATAATGGAATTGATGGAATATAATTTGCTTTTGTTACAACTATGGTAGTTTCAAAGTTTTTATATTTTGTATTTATAGTTTCTAAATGTATATATTTTCATAACAAAAATGCCATAGTTCAGAAATTCCAAGAGATCACAGTACTTAATCATTTGGAGTCCCAACTTTGTTGCAGTCAGAATATTTAAATTTAGCCCTATATAAATTAGATGTACGTAAATAAACTTTTAACAGATGATTCTATTCTTATTAAGTTTACATATGCTTCCCAACTCAACATCAAGGTTTGAAGTGCCTTGAAATGCACAGCTTACTTTACACTGTTGATGCATTTCCTACTGAAACATGAAGTTGGGGTGGGACATGTTGAACGGCTCATGCCATTTTTTTTAAATAGCCAATAAGCACAGTCCCACACACACACACACACACATTCCTCTGTCCACCATGCTGCTGTTAGAGAGTGAAACTGTACAGAAACTGAGCGTTCTCAATCTAGTACGGCAATGATCAAACTGACCGTTACTATCCATTATAACCAGCCAACAAACAAAAACAGCTTCAAGTCATGAAGATGAATCAGAAACAAGCGAACAAAACATTACATCATATCAATGTTTTGAATCACACTACACTAAATAGAAAGAGCAAAGAAAACATACTCGTGATGTACATCCCAAAAAACCTCTGAGAAACGGCTGCATTAAATATAAACTCCAGACCTTTCATTGTGTCTAACTCTCATGAACACGTTCCAATCAGAAGTGATAGTCCCTATGCCCTATTCCCTTCAAAGACAATTATCCTCGAATCTGAGGGCTTCAGGGGGCTGAAAGGTGATATCTCAGTCACAACTCACTTCTACAGTGATTATTATTGGAAATTATGTTTGGAAAGACACCCACAACATGGACTGTGCTCTCTTTGAAGTGCCCTGCGAAGGAACCATCAGCGCAGTGTGAGAACACAGCCATGTGCGGCAAGCAGATTAAGGGTGTGGGTGCCTCCTTGTTCTAGAACGCAGTTGATTAAACAAAGTTTCTCTAGTGCAGTTTGATGTCATGATTTGTCTTTCTTGCAGGAACAGCAAGACTGCAGAATTTAAATGCTTATATCTTTAGAAGTACACTGGCATATAGATGACCCTAAAGCTAATAGATATGGACTAAAAGCAGCATTTTGATTTCACAGGGTCTTTAATGCCAGGGTCAATATCACCTTGTAGCTCTAGACTTGTTACCCACTGAAGCTAAGCATGGTTGAGCCTGGTCAGTGCCTGGTCACTGTCCATTTGGAAGACCTATTTGCGACCAAGCTTTAACTTCCTGGCTGATGTCTTGAGATTTTGCTTCAATATATCGGCATAATTTTCCTTCCTCATGATGCCATCTATTTTGTGAAGTGTACTAATCCCTCCTGCAGCAAAGCACCCCCACAACATGATGCTGCCACCCCCATGCTTCACGGTTGGGATGGAGTTCTTCGGCTTGCAAGCCTCACCCTTTTTCCTTCAAACATAACGATGGTCATTATGGCCAAACAGTTCAATTCTTGTTTCATCTGACCACAGGACATTTCTTCAAAATGTATGATCTTTGCCCCCATGTGCACTTGCAAACTGCAGTCTGGCTTTTTTATGGCAGTTTTGGAGCATTGGCTTCTTCCTTGCTGAGCAGCCTTTCAGGTTATGTTGATATAGGACTCGTTTTATTCTGGATATAGATACTTGTCTACCTGTTTCCTCCAGCATCTTCACAAGGTCCTTTGCTGTTGTTCTGGGACTGATTTGCACTTTTCGCACCAAACTACGTTCATCTCTAGGAGACAGAATACGTCTCCTTCCTGAGTGGTATGATGGCTGTGTGGTCCCATGGTCTTTCTACTTGCGTACTATTGTTTGTACAGTTGAACGTGGCACCTTCAGGTGAACCAGGGTGAACCAGACTTGTGGAAGTCCACCAATTTTTTTCTAAGGTCTTGGTTGATTTCTTTTGATTTTCCCATGATGTCAAGCAAAAAAGCACTGAGTTTGAAGGTAGGCCTTAAAGTACATCCACTGGTACATTTCCAGTTCAGTACACTCCCTATCAGATGATAATTGTCTAATTGTCTAAAGGCTTGACATGATTTTCTGGAATTTTCCAAGCTGCTTAAAGGCACAGTTAACTTAGCGTATGTGAACTTCTGACTCTGGACAACTGGAATTGTGATATATTCAATTAAAAATAAACACAATGGAAATTCACAGAGACATTATGCAAAGCAGCTGACAGTGGCTGACAGTGCTTGGTAACCATGATCACATCAGTCATCCCTGTCACTGTGAGCTTTTAAATGTTAAAAACATATTGCATTCTCACCTTATTCCAGGTAATCCACTGACTGACCGCTTTGTCCAGGATCAGGTCCTCAGTACTGCAGAGACACTCTGAGTTTGCGCTGAGGTCTCCGTTAGACCCCATTCTAGCGGTAGTTCCCAGACAGGCACCATTGGATGGAAACTTCCTCAATCCCGGCTGCTTCTAAACGGTGCGACTGAATGTTGTTGCATGCAGCATGCTCGGAAAAATTAATGAGTAGCCGAGTGACATCACGGGTTGGACCATTCAAATGGGTTAAAGACGAAAAGCAAGAGGTCAGACTGACACAGATCCACAGCCTTCATAGATTCAACCCGTTGCAATGCGTGCGTGTTAAAATATTGCTTCGCGTCAATTTATCCTTGTCCATAAGCCAAATCGAAGGAAAAAACAAACACGCTGTAGCTGCCTAATATTGTGTTTAGTTCACTTTAAATTTAACCACACACGCATTAGATGAGGGATCCTGGGAAATTGAGTTGTTTTGTTTGTTTTTTTTTTTACACACAAGGTCCACAATGTACACAGCTCCTTAAATACTCAGTAGAGGATGTTTGTGGTAGTTCATCTCTCTTTAAACAGAAAATCGGTCATCTTCATGAAACACACATTAGGGGGTTCGAGTATGATGACATAATGAACTTGTTTAAATAAAAATCAGCCTAAATACACACGATGATCGTACTTTCACGTATAGGGCGATATAGCTGAAGAAGCCCCGTTAAAGATTAATGTGCATTTACTTTTCGATTTTAACACATTTAGATACATGTTTAGCATGCACATGATGATGATGATGCATCATCCAGTATGTTATCATGGGGAAAATAGATCCTATGAAACATTTGCTAATTTAGTTGCAAAGCACATCTTTTAAAAATAAGAAAAGAGTCCATCTTACCCCACTACTATGGTAAGATGGCCAGCTACATGGAGCAGCGTTCCAGGATAAACCTGTCCCAGGTATCATCTGATTTTTACAAAATGTTTAAAATACATTTGATATCATTCTTAATCATGTATTATTATTCATTTATTTTATTTTTTTTTATTTTTTTTTTCATTTTATGTAAAATGCCAAATCAAATATTCTATGTAATTAACTGAATAATGGCAGACAAATCAAAGAACAGAATCAGAGATTCATCTGAAAGGTATTTAAAGTCATTTTATGAATTATATTGTTCAGACCTATGAATATATACATATTTAGATGCCCATATTTTTAATTGAAGGAATGTCAAAATAGCAATACTATGAATTCTGATTGAATTCCACTTAATTATCCTATAGTTTATTATTGAATAGTATATATGAATATAAATGTGCATCTAATGCATGGAATTATTATTACACATAACTTGTAATTACTAAATTAAATAATAATGACACAAGAAATAACATACCACTGGGGGCCTTCTGTGCCAATTCTAAGAGGGGCATCTTACCCCAAGGTTCTAACTTTACCTTTTCACTTAAAAATAAAAATAAAAATTTTCACTACATAAATATAATTGATTACATGCACAAATCTAAATGCACACAAATCCCCCATTAACTAACAGACATAAAAATGTTTTAATCTGATATTTCTAATGTCAAAATTTAGATCAAGTAACCTTAAAAGCTTTAGGTGAAATACATCTCACAGATTTTGATATTCAGATGAAATGCCAAGATTAAGAGGAATACAGCACATTTCATTAATGTGTTGAGATTAGATTTATTGCCATCTATGGTAAAAAGAAAAAGTTAAGTTGGGGTGACATATTACCCTGGGCTCTGGGGGCTTCTTCCCCTATAAGGTATTATAGTGTATCTATACAGCAATAGTGTGCAATAGGGCTAAAGGCTTTCAAAAAAATATTTTTACTGACTATTTATAAAGCAACATAATTTGTGTGAAAAGAAAATTAAATTAATTTTAATTTAGGAGGGAGGAGTGTGATGAGGAGCTGCCATGTGTGCCTTTGTGTCTTTATGTTTTCATTTTTCATTAAATATACACTATATTGCCAAAAGTATTCGCTCATCTGCCTTTAGACGCATATGAATTTAATTGACATCCCATTCTTAATCCATAGGGTTTAATATGACGTCAGCCCACCCTTTGCAGCTATAACAGCTTCAACTCTTCTGGTAAGGCTTTCCACAAGGTTTAGGAGTGTGTTTATGGGAATTTTTGACCATTCTTCCAGAAGCGCATTTGTGAGGTCAGACACTGATGTTGGACGAGAAGGCCTGGCTCGCAGTCTTCGCTCTAATTCATCCCAAAGGTGCTCTATCGGGTTGAGGTCAGGACTCTGTGCAGGCCAGTCAAGTTCTTCCAAACCAAACTCGCTCATCCATGTCTTTATGGACCTTGCTTTGTGCACTGGTGCGCAGTCATGTTGGAACAGGAAGGGGCCATCCCCAAACTGTTCCCACAAAGTTGGGAGCTTGGAATTGTCCAAAATCTCTTGGTATGCTGAAGCATTCAGAGTTCCTTTCACTGGAACTAAGGGGCCAAGCCCAGCTCCTGAAAAACAACCCCACACCATAATCCCCCCTCCACCAAACTTCCCAGTTGGCACAATGCAGTCAGACAAGTACCGTTCTCCTGGCAACCGCCAAACCCAGACTCGTCCATCAGATTGCCAGATGGAGAAGCGTGATTGGTCACTCCAGAGAACGCGTCTCCACTGCTCTAGAGTCCAGTGGCGGCGTGCTTTACACCACTGCATCCGACGCTTTGCATTGCACTTGGTGATGTATGGCTTGGATGCAGCTGCTCGGCCATGGAAACCCATTCCATGAAGCTCTCTATGCACTGTTCTTGAGCTAATCTGAAGGCCACATGAACTTTGGAGGTCTGTAGCGATTGAATCTGCAGAAAGATGGCGACCTCTGCGCACTACGCGCCTCAGCATCCGCTGACCCCGCTATGTCATTTTACGTGGCCTACCACTTCGTGGCTGAGTTGCTGTCATTCCCAATCGCACCCACTTTGTTATAATACCACTGACAGTTGACTGTGGAATATTCAGTAGCGAGGAAATTTCACGACTGGACTTGTTGCACAGGTGGCATCCTATCACAGTACCACGCTGGAATTCACTGAGCTCCTGAGAGCGGCCCATTCTTTCACAAATGTTTGTAGAAGCAGTCTGCATGCCTAGGTGCTTCATTTTATACACCTGTGGCCATGGAAGTGATTGGAACACCTGAATTCAATTATTTGGATGGGTGAGCGAATACTTTTGGCAATATAGTGTAACTCTGACTGTTTAGCCGGTTCCCGCCTCCTCCTCACCCATCAATAAGCTAATAAAATAATTTTAACTCAAATCAATGTTTCAAGTGCATTTGTTTATTTATTTGGCAAGGAATCTTGTAATAAGATGCATAATGAGCAGTCAGACCTTCATTAATTATAAAATAAACACCATCAGGACTCTTCTGTTCAGCGATTTCTTTCTTGTCACATAATTGAATAATTGCAACACAAATCAATATTTTATGTCCATTAGTTGCCGTGTAATAAGTGGGATAAAGTACGGATAGCCGGTTGTTATCGCAATTTAAACCCCTTCAGGGTGATACAAGACCCCTCCACTTTGCGTCGGAAACCTGATCAGTCTGTCGGGGTTTATTTTGCGACAACAGCCGGCTGACTGTACATTATTTTGATTTAATCACATTGAAAAAAACTGAAATTAAGTCTCAAATTAAATGTGATAATTTCAGGGATTCTCATTAGCTACATACATTTTAATTTAAATTTGAATAGTTATAAATGTTAGACCAAATGAAAATAAAAAAGTAATTTTTTCCCCAGGGGCTTTTAGCCTCGTTGTAC
This sequence comes from Myxocyprinus asiaticus, assembly GCF_019703515.2. Classification (NCBI taxonomy): domain Eukaryota; kingdom Metazoa; phylum Chordata; class Actinopteri; order Cypriniformes; family Catostomidae; genus Myxocyprinus; species Myxocyprinus asiaticus. The sequence continues at coordinate 31,359,760 of NC_059382.1, read as the reverse complement.
CCTATACATAAAAAGTGGATGTTTTACCGTCACTGTATATGTTCCTTTTGTTCAAATTGTGAAAATCATAATATAAAATAAAATAGATTACACTTGTATATGTTCTGGTACTGTAAATATGCAGTAAGGTGTTTAACCACCATGCAAACCATGCAATTGTGTGGGGCCCTCATGTCACATGACTCTCTTTGAGATTACAAAAAAAAAAAAAAAAGTCCTTGCAATTACTTTGATGCATTAATTGTAGACAGTAATAAAGAGGACTTGCTGAACGTTTCCGTATGCTCATGGTAAATTTAAGTTAGTTAAAAAACTAAAGTCTTGGGATGCTCTGAAACAATAAGGTCAATTTAAATGAATAAAAATAAATTATTATTAAGAAATTATTCAATATCTCTTCATAAAGTTTGTCAGGTTTTAAATATTCCTTGTTGCTTTGTACTCTTAAAGGTATAGTTAACCCAAAAATGAAAATTCTCATTTACTCACCCTCATGATATCCCAGGTGTGTATGACTTTCTTTTTTCACCAGAAAACATTTGAAGAATAATAGAAAAATACCTCAGCTCAGTAGGTCCTTAAAATGCAAGTGGATGGAGAGTAGACCTTTGAAGCTCCAAAAAGAACAAACAGTCATAAAATAAGTCATCCATATGACTCCAGCTGTTAAATTAATGTCTTCTAAAGATATACGATCGTTTTTGGCATTATGCGCATTCACGAGAGCACTGAGTTCACATGGTCTCTGGTGTGACGTCTTCACGTTGGCATGTTACAGACATAATCTCAACTTTTCTCTCGGTTGAGACATCTAGGATAAGCACACAAACACATCATTGTGAGTAAACAAACAGATACAAATACAGATCTAAACCAAAACCAACAAAGCTTCTGAATAGCGTTCCTCCTATTCAGTTGCAAACAGAACTGCTCTTCCAGGTGTGTCTCACATACATCAGTTCTCGTGTCTCACATGCACCCGTGTATACCACTGCTCACCGGAAGCAATACATTACACAAAGTATTTAAATATTTTGTTTGGAGCTTCCAAAGTCTGATCACCATCCACTTGCATTTTAAGGGCCTACTGAGGTGAGATATTTTTTTTATTTATTTTTTTCAAATATGTTGTGCTGAAGGAAACAAAATGTCATAAACACTTGGGATATCATGAGAGTGAGTAAACATCCTGATCTCATTAATATACGTAGCTATTTGTACGTTAATATTTGTAACATTCAAACATACGTTTTTTACGTCTGGATAAATACTAGTATAATAACATTTGAAAGCATCTAAAACATACATTTTTTTACGTATTTACAGCTTTAGAAACATAAAATTTTGACGAACCCATTACAAATATATCTGAATACATGAATCAGTTATAAATATATTTGTAAATTTGTTCTGTTTTATAGATATTTTAGATCCCTTAACCCTACCCCAACCTCTAAATATAAATTTAATATAATAATATATAACAATAGAATATAAATAGAATATAAAAGTTTTATTTAAAACAGCAATGTTCTTATCAGAAACCACTCGCAAATCACAGCGCGCCTGTCCCAGATGCTGCTTCTTCCATCGGCTGCCGACAGAAGGATTGACTTAGGAAAATGTTTTCTGTTTGAAAAAGCTTGGAATAATTTGTTTGTGTGCTCTTTTCACTTTATTGGCAAGAAGTCAACAGCGGGGATTACTTATATTATCCACCATTACAGTCCGGCTACGATAGACATCTAGAAACTGAGCGCAATTAATTACATAAACGATAGCATTATTGTGCTAACAGGTGTGTGTACATGTAGGGTGACCATACGTCCTCTTATTCCTGGATATGTCCTCTTTTTAGGCCTTAAAAAAGCATCCGGGTAAATTTGCGAAAATGTCCGGGATTCGGCTTTAGTTGCATTAAGATGTGCATCTGGTCTAATCCTTAAATGTGTGCGCGCATATTTGCTTTGCTTTAACCCCGCTTTGTAAGTCCCGCCTTCTCGCACACAAATTGGTCGATAATAAGAGGCTTGCAGCAACTATTGGCCAAATTCCTGCCTGTCAATCACTCCGCGAAGAGCTGTTGTGTTCGGCATCAAACAGTTGTTTGACAGAAGCAGCAAATGGCATCTGAGTGGAAACAATGACCAAACGAAAGTGCAGATTTACAGAAGATTTGCACAAAAACATTCCCATGCTTTCGTCCAGGTCGAGATCCGTGGGAAGCAGAATGTATGATATGTAAAGCTGGCACTTATGTGTCAGTTGCTAATAAAGGTGCAAGTGATTTAGAAGCACACATTAGCTCTGCGAAGCATAAAGGGTCAGCAAAAGTTGAATTTTTTTCAGGTAAATTAACGGACTACTTTTTGCGACCAGGTAAAATTGTTATCACATTGTTTCATTTTCCATGGCCATTCAAAATAATATTAATGAAGGTACACTCATGGCATCAAATATTTTATTTTAGTACATGGACATTCAAAAGAATGTTGGAAATTTGTATTTATTTATTTATATATATATATATATATATATATACAGGTGCATCTCAATAAATTAGAATGTCGTGGAAAAGTTCATTTATTTCAGTAATTCAACTCAAATTGTGAAACTCGTGTATTAAATAAATTCAATGCACATAGACTGAAGTAGTTTAAGTCTTTGGTTCTTTTAATTGTGATGATTTTGGCTCACATTTAACAAAAACCCACCAATTCACTATCTCAAAAAATTAGAATACATCATAAGACCAATAAAAAAAAAAATTTTTAGTGAATTGTTGGCCTTCTGGAAAGTATGTTCATTTACTGTGTATGTACTCAATACTTGGTAGGGGCTCCTTTTGCTTTAATTACTGCCTCAGTTTGGCGTGGCATGGAGGTGATCAGTTTGTGGCATTGCCGAGGTGGTATGGAAGCCCAGGTTTCTTTGACAGTGGCCTTCAGCTCATCTGCATTTTTTTGGTCTCTTGTTTCTCATTTTCCTCTTGACAATACCCCATAGATTCTCTATGGGGTTCAGGTCTGGTGAGTTTGCTGGCCAGTCAAGCACACCAACACCATGGTCATTTAACCAACTTTTGGTGCTTTTGGCAGTGTGGGCAGGTGCCAAATCCTGCTGGAAAATGAAATCAGCATCTTTAAAAAGCTGGTCAGCAGAAGGAAGCCTGAAGTGCTCCAACATTTCTTGGTAAATGGGTGCAGTGACTTTGATTTTCAAAAAACACAATGGACCAACACCAGCAGATGACATTGCACCCCAAATCATCACAGACTGTGGAAACTTAACACTGGACTTCAAGCAACTTGGGCTATGAGCTTCTCCACCCTTCCTCCACACTATAGGACCTTGGTTTCCAAATGAAATACAAAACTTGCTCTCATCTGAAAAGAGGACTTTGGACCACTGGGCAACAGTCCAGTTCTTCTTCTTAGCCCAGGTAAGACGCCTCTGACGTTGTCTGTGGTTCAGGAGTGGCTTAACAAGAGGAATACGACAACTGTAGCCAAATTCCTTGACATGTCTGTGTGTGGTTGATGCCTTGACCCCAGCCTCAGTCCATTCCTTGTGAAGTTCACCCAAATTCTTGAATCGATTTTGCTTGACAATCCTCATAAGGCTGCAGTTCTCTCGGTTGGTTGTGCATCTTTTTCCTTCCACACTTTTTCCTTCCACTCAACTTTCTGTTAACATGCTTGGATACAGCACTCTGTGAACAGCCAGCTTCTTTGGCAATGAATGTTTGTGGCTTACCCTCCTTGTGAAGGGTGTCAATGATTGTCTTCTGGACAACTGTCAGATCAGCAGTCTTCCCCATGACTGTGTAGCCTAGTGAACCAAACTGAGAGACCATTTTGAAGGCTCAAGAAATCTTTGCAGGTGTTTTGAGTTGATTAGCTGATTGGCATGTCACCATATTCTAATTTTTTGAGATAGTGAATTGGTGGGTTTTTGTTAAATGTGAGCCAAAATCATCACAATTAAAAGAACCAAAGACTTAAACTACTTCAGTCTGTGTGCATTGAATTTATTTAATACACGAGTTTCACAATTTGAATTGAATTACTGAAATAAATGAACTTTTCCATGACATTCTAATTTATTGAGATGCACCTGTATATATATATATATATATATATATATATATATATATATATGTTATGCTAATAGAGTGTCTTTTTCACTGTATTAAAGTTTGCATTCATAGTAACACTGTTTTGAACCCTATTAGAAATTTTGATTGTTTGTTCATTTCAATTCAGCATTTGCCTTTGTGCATGTTCATGTGTTTTGAAATGGCATTATTACAGAGTATAAAAAGGAACAGTGTTTTTCTTGAACTGTCTGTGAGTAGTTACGATGTTTTCAACTGTTCAACTGATGATGTTTTCATGCTGTGATACTAAATGGATAAATTCTACAGTGGACGATCATAATTATTAGATGAGAAATGTACAGTACTGATGTTTTATCACATTTGAAATTAAAAGTATTATGATTTTCATCTTCCTGTATTTTTCTTGCCTGCAATTCACTTTCTTCTGAGTGTCATTTTAGAATGTGCTTGTCTTCCCTTAAGGGGAAAAGGTGATTTGGAAAACTGTGTGGACATTTATTCAGTATCAATTAAATGCATTTATACAGTGCTTTTAATAATACATACTGTTTTATAGTTCTTTTACAGAGAACATTGAACTTTTGTGTGCAATGTTTATAATGTATGTCCAAAAAAAAAAAAAAAATGTTTTGTATTGCATGTAGTTATTTTTGTATGGTACAGTTTATTGTGTGGCTGCTAATACATCGTTATTTCCTACACAAGAACAATAAATTCAATCTATCAACAGGATCAGTTGTTCACTCAACACTAAAACATTTAATGTTGGTTATAGCATTTAGATATGGAGATTATGTATGTAAACTAACAATTATAAAGCTATATTGAGCTTACTACACAGTCATCTCCCACAAAATAATTGTATTTTATCCGAAAAATCATCTTGTAATACACGAGCATCCTGCTGTCTGGACCTCCCCTGTATCTGCAGTAAGTACATAATCTTGGTACAACAAACTCTTCAGGTTCAGACTAGACTTAATATATGCTTTAAAATAACCATAATACAGTTCTCAAAACATGTCTGACTTTACAGCTGTGAAGGCGCTAATAGGCTACATAGCTTTTCAGGTTAGTCTGCTCAGGTTCTTCCATTGATGGATAAAGACTTGACAAAGTAACTAAAATGCTTCTATTTGTGATATCTGGCCATCATCCTGAAACCCATAATCATTAACAGATAAGTGAGGAAGAACAATATTGCCTCGCTATAATTCTGTGATCATTTGTTCTCAAGTTTCTGTCAGTACATGTTTACACTTAACCGGAAGTTCTGCCCACATTGGCCACAAAGTGTCAGGGGAATATTGTGGATACATCGCAGAATATGGCATGTTGCAAACGGTCACGAGATACTTGAGAGCCAATGAGCATTCGACATCACTGCCATAAAACCATTGGTCGTAATGTTTGAGGTGGCAGTTTTTTATTTTTTGAAAAAGAAACCAACACATGTTGACAGTTACAACGGGTGCGATGGCGCTGCAATCATTGAATAAAAGGCTTGAATTTGGGTCTGTTATTCACTGAAAGCAGTCTGAAGATCTGGATTACAGCTAACACATTTATGGATTAATTTTATTTAATAAATTAGATTAGTTCAATGACATCAAACTGGAACTAACTGTTGTATATTACTGTATATAATATCTTATTAACTTATTTTATTTTTATACCTCAAATCATCTTGAGGCCCTCTTGAAAGTTTACTGAGGCCTGCTAGTTGAAAACCACCACTCTGAAAATGTCATTAATGAGACAAAAAAGAAAGAAAGATCTTTGACAACTTTGGAGCAAAGTTGGACGTCACTGCGAAGACATATGCAAATTGTCTGGTTATCATTGGCTGGTGCTACGAAAGCTCAGTGGCAGCAGGGTCAAAGTTAAAATAGTTTGAACCTTGAGCGTTGTGTTACAAGGTTGAGTCTAGTGCTGATAAGGTCTCGAGGTTGTGTGAGACGTTCCAGGCGATGCTTAAGATCCGCTATCCTGCATCCTCTCTTGGAGTCCTCACTCAACAGTTTGACCACATCTGCCTCGTTCCTCAGTTCCATCATCTGATGCTGCAAGGTATTGGCTGCATTCTTCAGCATGAAGAGAATTATCAGTTTGGGCACTTAGTCTGTCAGGCATTGATAGACTGTCTGTATAGAGACATGATAAACAACTTGTAATATTATTAAAGTTTAATGTTACTTTGTTTTTTCTCTGTCTTGGCATTTAATATAAGCAACAGCACTCACAAACTACTTGCAGGGTTGCTGTCGTGTCAAATAAGACCACTTTTCATGATCCAATAACATTGCTAACATTTTTCTTGTTGAATATCCTGTTTCACTCTGAAGTTAAGTACATCACATTACGAGAGTAAAATGGGTTGTGCATGCAGCTGAATTTCAAAGCTGTTGCATTTTCACTAAAAAATATTTATGACTCACCTCATCACCCCTAGTCCTTGCAACCCTAAATTCACGGTATGAGTTTTAACCCACCTCATAATATAGAACCAATATGTCTGGAATTAAATTTCTAGCATCCAACAAGGCACAGTCTTTGGAATTAAAAATCTTGTCATCAAGACTTTGTCAGTCTTGCCAAAGAACATTTTAAATGTCATCACAATTTGTTATAGCTCTTGGGTGAACAAGCGAACACAATCAAACCTACTGACATACATTAAGGCAAGGGTCAGCAAAGTTATTTTTGATTAAAGTCAGGTTGGGGCATTTTGTCACATGTTTTTTAAATGTAATTCAGTCATGACAACTCTCGGAAAGATTTGCATGTTATTGTGGGTATGACATATTGATAGGATATTGGCCTTGGCAGACTAAATCCGCTAAACTGCTGCTGCAGAGTAAGTACGGAGACTTGCTACTACTGCTAGGACATATAAAGACATACTGAGTTCAGCATGTGGACATGCTGCTGCTGCACAATTAGGAAAAACTGCTGCAAAATTATCCATCTCCTTGTGGAAATGGAGTGTTTCTGAAACCAGCTTACTAAAAAAACTGAGCAAATTTAAGTGTTAGACAAAGAGAGAGAGAGACACAAGTTGATTGGCTATCCAGTTACCTGCCAAAGGACCTATCATATAACATGACGAGCTAACAGATAACAAGTTCACCTATCAGAGTTTCATGCCTGAAATTTATACAATTTATACAATTTATACAATTTATCAATTACAATACTTATTGACCAAAATAATGTTTTGATGTTTTTGTACATTACCTTTTACATTTTTGTTGTTTCATTAATTGTTTTGTGCCTCATACACTGTAAAATCTAATTAGTTGACCTTAGAATTTTTAAGGCAATCAGTTTGCATGCTTAAGTAAACATACTTATTTGGTTCAAGTAAAGTGAACTTAAATAATTAAGTATAGTTAACTAGTTACAAATAAACTTAATTCATTTGTGATTTAAGTATATATATATATATATATATATATATATATATATATGTGTGTGTGTGTGTGTGTGTGTGTGTGTGTGTGTGTGTGTGTGTGTGTGTGTGTGTGTGTTTAAATTGGGATATAGCATGTCTTCTACAGTATAAAGGAAATAATTACTGGACTGTAGGTTAGACAGATGGCACATTGGATTCTACTCAGTACTTTTTAGTGCACATAAATTTGCAGTTTTGTAAAGTACAATTAAGTAGAGAAGAATGACTTCAATTTAACAGGCTCCAACTTCACCAGAGGTAAGACTAATAATCACCGTAATGGTAACTTCGCACAAATTACAACTATCAATCAGCTACAACAAAACAACAACAATAGTCATAAGAATTAAAACTATTCTCATTTTCTAATAAGAATTATTATATTGTATTTCTCCATAAGTTCTCATCTTGACAAAACAAAATTTATTCAAGAGCTGTATTCCACACAAAGTTTAGAAGTTGATCATTTTGAGTTAGTAGTACTCAAAAACAAAGTTTAAAGAATGTGTATATTTGATTTATGATTCCTAAATGTGACATTTCAACTCAAGTACTGTTTAATTAGGACCACTTGATTGTTTTTATTCATGATAAATTTAGGGTTTAGATAGTAACTGAGACTTAATTACAATTAGTAAAAATAATAAAAATAAAGCTAAAGTTGCGTTAAGTTTTTTATTTTATCAGATAACTATTAGTATTTACAGTATACTTTTTACATTTAGCTGAAAAGCTATAACAGGTTTTTTAATGCAGGTGTAGATTTAAAGAGAGACCTAGAATTGGTTTGGGTGGTTGTGAGGGATAGGGGAACCTGCTGGTTGGGTAAGTTATCACCAATGGTCAACATATGTTCAATTAACTGTTTCCTGGGATATAACGCCAAGCATGTTCAATGCTTTTTACAACCAAGACTTTATGGTATGTGGTACATTTAGCTAAAAAATAGCTAAAAAGGCTGACTAGAAAATGCATGCTGTACCTCGTATGTGTTTCAGAGTTGCAAATGCTGGCTCTTGAAGGGCTGCCACATGGTCTTTGATGACACACTCAAATTCACAGAAATCACTGAAAGTTAGAAGCTCTCTGCCACGATGCATCTCATTATCCTTGTTTATCTTTTCCTTCACTTTTGCAGTGACTAAATTGATGATAAAAGAAGGTTAGGTTTAGGAGAACAGGTAAGAGCCAATCCTACAAAAGAGACAAACGATTTCAACATATCTTGTCTCACATGACACTTCAGTGCCTCTCAGGTAGATGTCCCATTTCTTGAACATAGGACGCAGGAGGGCGTAAATGTTTTTGTTTTTTGAATGTCCCGTCCTACTAAGTTCATTAATTTGATTGCTGATCTCCATTATGATCTAAATAAGAGCAAAATAATTTTGAAATGTCATATTTATTCCTAAAATGATGTAATGTGTTTTATTCTCAGAGCTCTTCCCTCAATGAGAAAAGGTCCCATCAATTCCTCTTCCAGAGGAGGACCCTGCACATAGTTTTTAAGCTCTCTTTGCTCATTGAGTAGCCTGTCTGAATCTGCTCAGTCAAGTATGGTAGTGATTTCTGTGTCCACAAGAAATACAGATTTTGATATACACTATCTTGCCAAAAGTATTCGCTCACCCATCCAAATAATTGAATTCAGGTGTTCCAATCATTTCCATGGCCACAGGTGTATAAAATGAAGCACCTAGGCATGCAGACTGCTTCTACAAACATTTGTGAAAGAATGGGCTGCTCTCAGGAGCTCAGTGAATTCCAGCAGGGTACTGTGATAGGATGCCACCTGTGCAACAAGTCCAGTCGTGAAATTTCCTCGCTACTAAATATTCCACAGTCAACTGTCAGTGGTATTATAACAAAGTGGAAGCGATTGGGAATGACAGCAACTCAGCCACGAAGTGGTAGGCCACGTAAAATGACAGATCGGGGTCAGCGGATGCTGAGGCGCATAGTGCGCAGAGGTCGCCAACTTTCTGCAGAGTCAATCGCTACAGACCTCCAAAGTTCATGTGGCCTTCAGATTAGCTCAAGAACAGTGCATAGAGAGCTTCATGGAATGGGTTTCCATGGCCGAGCAGCTGCATCCAAGCCATACATCACCAAGTGCAATGCAAAGCGTCGGATGCAGTGGTGTAAAGCACGCCGCCATTGGACTCTAGAGCAGTGGAGACGCGTTCTCTGGAGTGACAAATCACGCTTCTCCATCTGGCAATCTGATGGACGAGTCTGGGTTTGGCGGTTGCCAGGAGAACGGTACTTGTCTGACTGCATTGTGCCGACTGTGAAGTTTGGTGGAGGGGGATTATGGTGTGGGGTTGTTTTTCAGGAGCTGGGCTTGGCCCCTTAGTTCCAGTGAAAGGAACTCTGAATGCTTCAGCATACCAAGAGATTTTGGACAATTCCATGCTCCCAACTTTGTGGGAACAGTTTGGGGATGGCCCCTTCCTGTTCCAACATGACTGCGCACCAGTGCACAAAGCAAGGTCCATAAAGACATGGATGAGCGAGTGTGGTGTGGAAGAACTTGACTGGCCTGCACAGAGTCCTGACCTCAACCCGATAGAGCACCTTTGGGATGAATTAGAGCGAAGACTGCGAGCCAGGCCTTCTCGTCCAACATCAGTGTCTGACCTCACAAATGCGCTTCTGGAAGAATGGTCAAAAATTCCCATAAACACACTCCTAAATCTTGTGGAAAGCCTTCCCAGAAGAGTTGAAGCTGTTATAGCTGCAAAGGGTGGGCCGACGTCAATTTAAACCCTATGGATTAAGAATGGGATGTCACTTAAATTCATATGCGTCTAAAGGCAGATGAGCGAATACTTTTGGCAATATAGTGTTTCAGCTGACTAATTTAACCAGTGGCGATTTCCCAGGGCCAGCAAAGCCTTCTCTGCTGGCCTAACATGCCAAATAAATAAATATTTTTCAACCTTTCATTCTCAATCACCTTTTTGCCTATGTATTTTTAATCACTTTCCACTCTTAATCTACAAACAAATAGAAAAAAACAAAAAGTTTATCCAGTCAGAATGTATTCCTTGATGCTTACAAGCAAAGTGTGACAACTGTTTCACAAATCACATGCCTGAAGCAGCACGTGAGTCTGAGCTCCACCCCCTCAGGCCTTCAGAATTTCTTCAGAATCCCTCAACAGTGCAAATGAATGAGCAACTAAAGTCAGACTGTCAGATTCATCAGCCAATCAGATTGATTTATTTGTTCTTGGTGGTGTGATCTTTGGGATATGTCCCGGTGGAGGCCTTCTAGCTGGTCTTGAGTGACGCAGTCACGCTTTAAGTGATGTCCATAATTCAAGAAGAAAAGTGCAAGATCTTGCTGAGGAGTTGGCTGTCATCACTGCTGGTATTGCCATTGAGAAAGAAATCCTTATGGATTTAAAAACATGAGATGTTCTGCATGATCATGTGATTGCTTAATTTATTAAACAAGAGAGGAGGACTGATTTTCACTTCAAGTAAATTGGTAAGTGCTTTTTGCATTGTTATAGCAACATCAGGAGTTTTTTTAAAGTGTACATTAGGCTGCTTGAATATTCAGTGTCAGATCAAGTTTTGAAAAGTAGTGCTGTGTTCCATTCAACACGGAAGGTCAGATTTTACAACTTCCTACTAGGAAAAGTGCAGTGGAATGCATACTGAAGTCAGAATTACAACTTGTAGGCTCGTGTAGAAATTCTCAACTCTGATTTCGCCGAGATGCAGGGGCATGATGTCACACAAACATGCTGACACTCAGGGAGATATACAAAGTAAGTGATAAACATTCACTTTATTAAGTAATATCGATAAATGAGTTTGTTTCCACATTACATTAAATTAAATCTTGTTTAACAAACGCCTGCAGAAACAGGTGTACAAAACTGTAGAGCCGAGGAGGGCGGGGCCGGGCCAGAATGACGCACGCCCGGTCCCCAATCAGCCTGATGGGGCGCGCGAGGGATAAAGGCGGCCAGGGACGACAGTTCGAGAGAGAGAATTGCAGGCAGCTGTACTGTGTGTTTATGGTTGTGTGTTTTTGATTAAGTTCATAATTAAACTATTATTTATATTCTTAAGCCGGTTCTCGCCTCCTCCTTTCCACTGAACCCCTTACACTGGTGCCGAAACCCGGGAAGGAGGAGGGATTCCTGTCGCAGAGTCCTCGACACTGCCATCCACCCAGGGGAGCGCCACTGCCATCCGACGGGGGACGGAGTAGCCCAACCACCCAGACGCGGGGAACGGCCGCCGTCCGCGTGGCGAGTGGGGACGGGACTCCCTGACCATCTGGAGCGAGGGAGCCGCTGGCGGGGGCGGAGGAGTGCCCTGCCTTCCCCCGGGAACGCAAAAGGGGTAGAGAGAAGACCGCCGTCCGTGGGAGGAGGAGGGAAGCGACTCCCCGACCGCCTGGAGTGGTAGGGCCGCTGCCAGGGGCAGAGGAGTGTCCCCACGGGACGCCGGGAACGCGGAGGGGCATTCTGTCCAATGGGGGTCAGAGGTCTGACTCCGGTCCACCCGGGGAGGAGAGGCTGCCGTCCACCTGAGAGGGTGGAGGAGTGATCGAGGACCACACGACGGCGCATCAGAGAACCGGTGAGTTTCTTTTCCTCTCACTCCTCTCTCTCTCTGTCGCTCCGTGTTGGCCTTTCCCTCGCCTATTTTGTTTTGTTGTTTTTCCCCTCCTGTCTCCTCCCAGGTCAAGGAAGGCGGGGATGACCCGCCGGCAGTCGGGGCACAAGGCACGCCACCCGGAGAGGAAGGGGGGATGTACGTCATGCCGGGGGCTCCCCGGCCTGAGGCAACGCTGGGAGGAGTGTAGAGCCGAGGAGGGCGGGGCCGGGCTGGAATGACGCACGCCCGGTCCCCAATCAGCCTGATGGGGCACGCGAGGGATGACAGTTCGAGAGAGAGAGAATTGCAGGCAGCTGTACTGTGTGTTTATGGTTGTGTGTTTTTGGTTAAGTTTATTATTAAACTATTATTTATATTCTTAAGCCGGTTCTCGCCGCCTCCTTTCCACTGAACCCCTTACAAAAACATTATAATCTCTTTTGATAATTGTACACCTGTAGCACAAATGCTAGCGCTGCAGCATTGTTTATCAGTTGGTTTGCTAGGAGACATCTCTACTGAGAGTCAAACACCTGCTAAGCTAACGGGAGCGGGGAATGGAATGCATTTATGGTCGGAGATATCAAGTAGGAATATCCCTCATCCAACTTGAATGGAACGCAGCATAACTGTGTACCCTGACGAAATGAAATTTATTGCAAGCAACATTTAAATGGCAAATATTATTTGATTATTTTCCAGGTATTATAGACCTCCTTGGTAGATTCATATGAAAATTTATGATTTTTGAATGTCTGTTCAGGAGATATTCATTTCACAAAACAGTCATGCTGCAGTTAGAATTAGGCTTGCTTGAGCAATAAGTGTCTTTTCAAGTTCTGACTTTCATGCATGGACGTGTTTTTAAAATGTCAATTATTATTACAAGTTAGCTGCAACAATGTATGATGCCCAAAGGCATAGGGTGTCTTATTCAATGTGAAACTGTGTTTTCTTAATGGCATGAATCACACTGAAGGCCTAGACTTTAAATGCACAGCAGCCACTGAATTTAACTGATTGTTAAAAAGAGCAGTCAATGTAATGTGTTCGTTTTGTACAGTAAAATATTAAAAGAAAATAATTTTTTTTTAAAAATTATGCATTTAATCATGCCCCCTGACTGCAAAACCACATTAAACTGAGAGTAGACAGCACAGGATGAGTAAAAAGCCATTCACACAGTACAGCATTTCTTGCATTCAAAACCAACATAACCACTACATTTTTTTAAAGAAGTACTTTTAACTGGACTCGGCATCTTTAAGTCAGCGGTCATGGCGTAACATGCTGGAAAAAATGCGAAAAGATGTCCATCTGACACACGTACAGTATGTAGACCAACATTTAAAATTATTGCCGATAAATGCGAGAATGCAACCCCAAAATGGCATTTCACACTTGAAATTGTTAACCCATGGTCATTTTTAACCCTGTGCAAATAAAATCCTGGTGTAACAAAGTTCTTATTTTTTGTGGAAAAGGAGGAAGCGGGAGACGGCGAGATCCAACTCAAAAGGAGCTTTATTTCTCACACTTTCACAGACTCAAAAATCACACTTTTCAGTGTACACACTCAATAATGCTTTTCAGCACAACAGAAATATTACATGCTGGAACACTCTGCTCCAAGCAGCTCTCTCCCCCTCACTGGTGTCTGGCTCGCTCTTAATAGCACGTCTCCACTCTCACTGCAAAGACAAACAGCTGTTAGACAATCACTGCCAGGTGATGATCCTTACCATTCTCATCTCCTGATCTCCCTCTCCATTCACAAACCGTCACTCAACCACACCCCCACTACCACATACCCCCATCGCCCAACTCATGCGGGGGAGCCATCTGGCCTGCCCAGTACCCCCCCCCCAGAAAATCTGCGACAGCCATCTGTGGCCCCGGTCTGTGGACCACCTAGGACTTAAAAGGCTGAAGAGCCAGATACCAACAGGTGATCCACGTGTTAGTATCCTTCATGCGATGGAGCCAATATAGCAGGTTGTGGTCCGAACAGAGGGTGAAAGCCCATCCCAAGAGGTAGTACCAAAGGGTGAGGACAGCCCACTTGATGGCCAGACACTCCTTCTCAACAGTGCTGTACCTCGCCTCTCTTGCCGAAAGCTTACGGCTGATGTACAGGAACGGGCACTCCTCCCCCTCGACCACCTTCGACAACACGGCTTCCAACCCCGTCTGATGCAACTGGTCTTATCAATTTGGGGGTACACCTGCCCATGACCCAAGTGGAACCCCAGATACCTTACCTCCACCCGTCCAATTGTGCACTTCTTAGGGTTTGCCATGAGTCCCGCCCATTGCAGCGACCACAGAACCACCCCCAGATGCTGCATACGCAGAGTGTGGTCTGAGGTCCATAAGGCACTGAAATGTAGACGGGGCCCCAAACAAACTGAATGGAAGGTTCACAAATTGGTACAAGCCAAACGGTGTGGAGAAGGCCGTTTTCTCATGGGACATTGGTGTTAAGGGGATCTGCCAATAACCCTTTGTTAAATCCAGTGTCGAATAAAAGCTAGCGGCGCCTAACCGATTGAGCAGTTCATCAATACGAGGCATTGGATACGTGTCAAATTTAGACACCCCACTGACTTTTCTATAATCCACACAGAACCGGACTGAGCCATCACTCTTCGGAACCAGCACCACCGGGCTGGCCCAGTCACTGTGGGATTCTTTTATTACACCCATATTGAGCATGGCCTTTAATTCTTCTCAAACCACTTTTTTTCTTTTTTTTTTTTTTTTGTGCTCGGGTAATCGGTAGGGACGACTGTGCACCACTACCCCTGGGGTTGTTTCAGTATGGTGTTTTATGAGGTTCATACGACCGGGAAGGGGCGAGAACACATCTGAAAATTCTATTTGCAACCAGGCCACGTCTGCTATTTGCAACGGTGAGAGGTGGTCTCCACAAGTGACCGGGATTCACTTCCTGCCCGAGCTCATCCTCCTCCGGTTCCACCATCGCCAAAGCCACAGGAACCACTTCCCTCCAATTTTTAAGAGATTGAGGTGGTATATTTGCCGTGATCTGCCCCTGTCTGTTAGTTTAACCTCATAATCGACTTCCCTGACTCGCCGTGTGCTCATGCCACTTTGCAAGTAATTTAGAGCTTGTTGTGGGTAGTAATACTTTATCTCCCTGTGTAAATTCCTGTAGCCGAGCTTCCCTGTTATACAGTCAAGTCTGACGTTCTTGAGCCTGTAGCAAATTCTCCTGTGATAGCTGCCCCAATGTGTGGAGTTTTGCTCTCAGGTCAAGAATGTATTGAATTTCGTTTTTGCTGTTTGAAGGTCCCTTCTCCCAATTTTCCCTCACGACATCTAAGACACTGCGAGGCTTACGCCCATACAATAATTAAAATGGTGAGAACCCCGTGGAGGCTTGCGGGACCTCTCGAACAGCGAATAACAGGGATTCGAGCCACTTATCCGAATTCCGGCATCTTCGTGCATGAACTTACGAATCATGTTTTTCAGGGTTTTATTAAGCCGTTCGACCAAGCCATCCATTTGCGGGTGATACACGCTTGTCCAAATCGATTTAATGCCCAATAATTCGTACAGCTCACGTAGTGTACATGACATAAAAGTAGTGCCTTGATCAGTGAGGATTTCTTTCAGAATACCCACTCTGGAGATGATTCTGAAGAGTGCCTCCGCAACACTATGTGCTGAGATGTTGCGCAAAAGCACTGCTTCTGGATATCGCATTGTGTAGTCCACCAGAACCAACACAAAGTGATGCCTGTATGCCATCCGCTCTAATGACACAACGAGGTCCATACCGATTCTTTTGAAGGGGACCTCGATCAATGTAAGTGGCCGCAAAGGTGCTCTTGGGGTGGCCGGCGGATTCACCAGCTGACATTCGCGGCATGCTGCGCACCATCTGCAAACATCTCCGCGAATACCCGGCCAATAGAAATGGGCCATTAGACGGTTCAGTGTCTTTTCCTGCCCTAAGTGACCCGCCGATGGCTCTTCAGTATCAATAACTGGGTTGTATCTTCCTTTGTCTGAGCGTCCTGCGTCAATTGATACAACCGGTCATTTATAATAGAAAAGTATGGATATGCGAGTGCAATGTCTGGCTGAAGGCGTTGGCCATCTATCACTCTCACTTGGTCGAAGGCATGCCTAATAGTCTCTTCTCACATCTGCTCCAGAGGGAAATCCCTGGCAGGGAATCCTCTAAAGGCTGGTGAAGCCGAGACTTCCCCCTCCCTTACGTCATCCTGATGCCTCCCCAGCCAGCACATCACAAATCCCACACCGAGACGCTCTGTTACAGGACCCATCGCACAAATTTCCCTTAATAGAGTGGAAAATGCTGACCAATTTGTGCCCAAAATTAGCGGATGGGTGAGGCGCGAACTAACCGCAGCCTCGACACTATGCTTTGTCCCAAAAATTGAATAGTCACGGTCACTACAGGACAATCGTGGATATCCCCATGCACACACCTTACCTTCACCTTGTGACTAGTACCCAAAGCCTCGTCTTGAACCAGGCATTGATGGATGGAAGTTTAGCTGTAACCCGAATCCACCAAGGCCTGGTATGTACCCCCTTTAATACTCACAGGTATGTGATACACCCCAGCTCGATCAGGGGCAGCCTGCGACGCTTTGGGGACCCGAACCAATGCGATCACCTCCATCAGCGGGCACTGGTCCCAGAAATGCCCGGGCTCCACACACACCCTTCAACAGATCCGCCCAGCCTCCACGCCTGCGCCCGTGACAGCAGGTTCACCACCCTTAGAGTGAGAGTGGAGATGGGCAGGGGAAACCAGCAGGTAGTGCAATCCCTGGAGCTGAGGAGCTGGTATTGGAGGAGGAACAGGATGGAAAGCAGGGGGAGGAGGAGAGACAAGGTAATGAGAGAGAGAGAAGGATCTCGGGGCTCACCGGCTCCCGAATACGCCACCATGTGGTCCTTTGCCAGCTGAATGGCCATTTGGAGCGACGCCGGACGGTGGCACTGGACTCACTCCGCCAACCCTCTCGGAAGTCATGTGCACGCCAATGGTCATAGAGCGGAAGTGCTGACGCTGCTGCTTGGGTGTCCAGCCGGCCCGTTGAAGGATGGTTTTTCTCAAGTCAGCGTACACCAGGAGGTAACTGCTGTGCTGCGAGTTGGGCTTCTCTGGACAGCAGTGGAATTAATCAGACTGCCCACTGGGTGCTCGGCCATCTGCATGCCCCTGCCGAGAAGGCCTCTGGATTATTAAAGGGGCCCATCTTGACTAGCGGAACCTGGGGCAGGGTGGTCACAGAGTCCGTGGTGGTGGCGGCAGCACCCTACTGGTGCAGCAAGCTCCGGAACATCTTACCGTCCTCATCTCCTGATCTCGCTCTCCATTCACAAATCGTCGCTCAACCACGCCCCCACTACCACAAAGATATATTTACTTGACAAGCAAAATGGCATGTGATACTAAGTCTTGTTTTGAGAAAAATCTAATTATATTTAGTGAGGTTTTTGCTTTAAACAAGAAAAAAAAATTGCCAGTGGCGCAAGACAACTATTCTTAATTCACAGGGAAAACAAGTTTATTTTTCTTACCCCATTAGCAAAAAGTATTTTCTTGGTTTAAACATAACCTTAACAAAATTTTGTCAAATATCTCTGTAAAAAAGACTTAATATCTCATATCATTTTACTTGTGAAGTAAATATGTCTTGTTTTAAGACTGTTTAGATATTTTTACTGGACAAAAATACTGAGTAAGAAAATGATTTTTTGCAGTGTGCATGCGGTTGGCATTTATTCAATCATGGTATCATTGTACATTAATGAGATGTTGAATAGACATTTTCTAGTGTTTACCATCAACCTTTTGGCAACTACGGTTCATTTTAAAAGTATCCCAAAAACACTGGACTATATCATTTTAACTTGCATCTGCATTTTCAAAATAGTCCAACTGAGCATGAAAACTGAGAACCTGGCAACAGTGTGACTGGTTATACAGCACTTTGTGCATGAATCAATTATCTAGAATGCATTATCTGCCTTACGGAAACTTGGATGTCTGCGGAGATTCCAGACTCAGCCATTGAACCCACGAGGTTCTCCGTGCACCGAGCGGACAGAGTGAAAGACCTCTCAGGTAAAACCAGAGGAGGAGGTGTGTGTTTTATGATCAACAAATCCTGGTGTGATCAGAGGAACGTTCATTCTATCAAGTCTTTCTGCTCTCCTGATCTGGAATTTCTTATGCTTCTGTGTCGACCATTCTGGATACCGAGGGAATTCACAGCGGTCATTATCACTGCTGTGTACATTCCCCCACAAGCCGACACAGACCGGGCACTCAAGGAACTGTATGGGAGTATAAGTAAGCAGGAAACAGCGCACCCTGAGGCCTCGTTCATTGTGACCGGGGACTTTAATAAAGCCAGTTTAAAATCAGTCGCACCAAAATACCACCAGCACATTAGTTTCAACACACGAGGGGACCGGGTTTTGGACCATTGCTACTCTCCCTTCCGGGACGGCTACAAATCCCTCCCCCGCCCACCATTTGGCAAATCGGACAACTCTTCCATTCTGCTTCTACCCGCTTACAGGCAGAAATTGAAACAGGAAGCACCCACCCTCAGAACGATCCAGTGCTGGTCGGACCAGTCAGACTCTATGCTACAGGACTGTTTTGATCACACGGACTGGGAGATGTTCCGGTCCGCCTCTGATGACGACATCGAGCTTTACACTGATAGCGTAATGTGCTTCATCAGAACGTGCGTAGAGGATGTGGTTCCGACCAGAACAGTACGGATCTATCCAAATCAGAAATCTTGGATTAAAAGCGATGTTCGCGCGGCACTTAATGTGTGGACCTCCGCTTTTAATTCCGGGAACGCGGAGGAGCATAAACAAGCCAGTTATGCCCTCCGAAAAACTATCAGAACTGCAAAACGCCAGTACAGGAGCAAGATTGAAGGACAGTTTAACACCACCAACTCTAGAAGCATGTGGCAGGGAATTAACATCATCACGGACTTTAAAGGGAATAAAAACTCCACCATGAACACCACTGCCTCTCTCCCAGATGAGCTAAATACTTTTTATGCTCGTTTCGAGGGAAATAACACCGCCCTCGCGGAGAGAGCTCTCGCGGCTGAAGCTACAGAGGTAAGTTCACTCTCCGTCTCTGTAGCGGATGTAACCCGATCCTTCTGACGGGTGAATATCCGCAAAGCCGCGGGCCCAGACGGCATTCCGGGCCGCGTCAGAGCATGCGCAAACCAGCTGGCTGGTGTTTTTACGGACATTTTCAACCTTTCCCTCTCTTTGTCTGTAGTCCCCACATGCTTTAAAACATCCACCATTGTGCCTGTTCCAAAACAATCAAAAATAACTTGTTTAAATGACTGGCGTCCTGTTGCTCTGACCCCCATCATCAGCAAATGCTTTGAGAGACTAATCAGAGATTATATCTGCTCTGTGCTGCCTCTCTCTCTAGACCCACTGCAGTTTGCTTACCGCAACAACCGCTCCACTGATGATGCCATTGCATCTACAATACACACTGCTCTCTCCCACCTGGAAAAAAAGAACACTTATGTGAGAATGCTGTTTGTAGACTACAGCTCAGCATTCAACACCATAGTGCCCTCCAAGCTAGATGAGAAACTCCAGGCTCTGGGCTTAAACAGCTCACTGTGCAGCTGGATCCTGGACTTCCTGTCAAGCAGACGCTAGGTGGTTAGAATAGGCAGCAACATCTCCTCATCACTGACCCTCAACACTGGAGCCCCGCAGGGCTGTGCTCTCAGCCCACTCTTGTATTCCCTGTACACACATGACTGTGTGGCAACACATAGCTCCAATGCCATCATTAAGTTTGCTGATGACACGACGGTGGTAGGTCTGATCACTGACAATGATGAAACAGCCTACAGAGAGGAGGTGCACACTCTGACACACTGGTGTCAGGAGCACAACCTCTCCCTCAACGCCAGTAAGACAAAGGAGCTTGTGGTGGACTTCAGGAGAAAAGACAGAGAACACAATCCCATCACCATCAATGGAGCACCAGTGGAGAGAGTCAGCAGCTTCAAGTTCCTGGGTGTCCACATCACTGAGGAACTCACATGGTCCATCCACACTGAAGTCGTTGTGAAGAAGGCTCATCAGCGCCTCTTCTTCCTGAGACGGCTGAGGAAGTTTGGAATGAACCGCCACATCCTCACACGGTTCTACACCTGCACTGTAGAGAGCATCCTGACTGGCTGCATCTCCGCCTGGTACGGCAATAGCACCACCCACAACCGCAAAGCACTGCAAAGGGTTGTGCGAACTGCCAGACACATCATCGGAGGTGAGCTTCCCTCCCTCCAGGAAATATATACAAGGCGGTGTGTGAAAAAAGCTCGGAGGATCATCAGAGACTCCAGCCACCCGAGCCATGGACTGTTCTCACTGCTACCATCAGGTAGGCGGTATTGCAGCATCAGGAACCGCACCAGCTGACTTCATGATAGCTTCTTCCCCCAAGCAATCAGACTTCTGAACTCTTGATCTTCCACGATCAAATACATCAGCACTGCACTTTATTACCCTTACTCTTATATATCTCACACCGGACTGTCATAAATTATATTATTATTATATTATATTCTCTCTTAACAACTGACTATCAACCGACAGCTGAATGCCAATACAGTACAATACTGTACATTCTATATATACTTTTTTATATATATTTTTTTGAATAATGTGTATCTATATAGTACGTATTGTATACTGTACAGTGTATGTTATTATTTGTATATTGTTGAGTGTAATTATGTGTATATCAGATGTTTAAATTGTGTTGTGTTAATTTGATGTTATTGTAAATTGGTACTGTCTCATCACTGTCACGACTGCTATGTTGATCGGAACTGCACCCAAGAATTTCACACACCATTGCACTTGTGTATATGGCTGTGTGACAATAAAGTGATTTGATTTTGATTTTGATTTGAATCAAGCACAAGGAAGGGTGTGAATTAGCATCTCATGATCACGCCAAAGGAGACTGCAGATTTCATGATTTAGAGTGAATATGGCAGGGGTGGGGAACGTCCATATAAGTCTTGCAAGATCATTTTTGCCAGCCCATGAGGTCATTCGAAAAATTATTTGAAAAGCAAAAAAATGGCCTTGATTCACTTAACTGTAAAATAATAATAATAATAATAATAATAATAATAATAATGATTAAGTATTATTTTAAATAATAAGCAAAAATATTGGATAATAGAAAGGCCTTTAAAAAAATAAATCTTGGTGCATGAGTACGTAATGGAATGTGTATGTTAATTTCAGCCCACAATCAAAAATTGCAAGAAATTTTAATAATTTAATTTTAATAATTAAAGAAAATAACCTCAAAAAGTGAATACCCAGGATAAATTACTAACCCACACCAAAAGAAAAAAAAAAACAGTGTAGAAAATGAAACAAGGTAACACAGGTGTGACGAGGAGGAGGGCGTAGCCGGGCCATGAGGGTGCACAGCTGATCAGCGGGAGAGCGAGATGAAGGGGAGCTGGATACGCCAGTTCGAGAGAGAGAGAGATGCACGCGGTCACTGTGTGTGTGTGTCTTACGTTTTATGTTGTTTTAAGTTGAGTTTGGCATTAAAGTTTACATTGGCAGTTCAGCCGGTTCCCGCCTACTCCTTGCCCACATTTACCCCATTACAATCTTGTTTTAAAAATGTTTCTATTTTTTTTTTTTTTTTACATACGTTTTTGCAGTGCAGCATCAAACATTTCCCACTCGAAGCGATCTCCTCTTCGGGCAGCAGATGGTACAAAAACACTTAACACATCCATTTTTAAAAATATATATTTATTATTTATAAATATTTAAAATTAAACTTCATTAAAATCCTGATGAACAGAGAACATTGTTGATGGACATTTCATTTTCCTGCACTTTTTCCATTATTTTTATACATGAATATTCAATTTATTATTTATTTTTTTGAAAACATTTAGTATCACAAGCATTAGTTTTAAATATTTTTTATCATTGTAATTATTCTGTGAAAATGATTGAGACAAAATGAGAAATGCAAGTACATTTATTTAAAAGGTATGTAAAATATTAATATAACATTTATTTTTATTTTCATTTAATTTAATTATTTTGTTATAGGCGAGACTGAGGCTAGTTGTCACACTTTTTACTCCAGTGAATTTTTCTCAGGCTAGGTGGTTATTTTTGAGTGAACTTCTAAACTTCTACAGTGCATCCGGAAAGTATTCACAGCGCTTCACTTTTTCCACATTTTGTTATGTTACAGCCTTATTCCAAAATGGATTAAATTCATTATTTTCCTCACAATTCTACAAACAATACCCCATAATGACACTGTGAAAGAAGTTTGTTTGAAATATTTGCAAATTTATTAAAAATAAAAAAACTGAAAAAAATATCACATGTACATAAGTATTCACAGCCTTTGCCATGACACTCAAAATTGAGCTCAGGTGCATCCTGTTTCCACTGGTCATACTTGAGATGTTTCTACAACTTGATTGGAGTCCACCTGTGGTAAATTCAGTTGATTGGACATGATTTGGAAATGCACACACCTGTCTATATAAGGTCCCACAGTTAAAAGTGCATGTCAGAGCACAAACCAAGCCATGAAGTCCAAGAAATTGTCTGTAGACCTCTGAGACAGGATTGTATCGAGGCACAGATCTGGGGAAGGGTACAGAAAAATTTCTGCAGCATTGAAGGCCCCAATGAGCACAGTGGCCTCCATCATCCGTAAATGGAAGAAGTTTGGAACCACCAGGACTCTTCCTAGAGCTGGCCGCCCGGCCAAACTGAGCGATCGGGGGAGAAGGGCCTTAGTCAGGGAGGTGACCAAGAATCCGATGGTCATTCTGACAGAGCTCCAGCATTTCTCTGTGGAGAGAGGAGAAACTTCCAGAAGAACAGCCATCTCTGCAGCACTCCACCAATCAGGCCTGCATGGTAGAGAGGCCAGACGGAAGCCACTCCTCAGTAAAAGGCACATGACAGCCTGCCTGGAGTTTGCCAAAAGGCACCTGAAGAACTCTCAGACCATGAGAAACAAAATTCTTTGGTCTGATGAAACAAAGATTGAAATCTTTGGCCTGAATGGCAAGCGTCATCACCTGGCCAATATCATCCCTAGAGTGAAGCATGGTGGTGGCAGCATCATGCTGTGGGGATGTTTTCAGCGGCAGGAACTGGGAGACTAGTCAGGATCGAGGGAAATGTAGCAATGTACAGAGACATCCTTGATGAAAACCTGCTCCAGAGTGCTCTGGACCTCAGACTGGCGTGAAGGTTCATCTTCCAACAGGACAACGACCCTAAGCACACAGCCAAGATAACAAAGGAGTGGCTACGGGACAACTCTGTGAATGTCCTTGAGTGGCCCAGCCAGAGCCCATACTTGAACCCGATTGAACATCTCTGGAGAGATCTGAAAATGGCTGTGCACCGACGATCCCCATCCAACCTGATGGAGCTTGAGAGGTCCTGCAAAGAAGAATGGGAGAAACTGCCAAAAAATAGATGTGCCAAGCTTGTAGCATCATACTCAAAAAGACTTGAGGCTGTAATTGGTGCCAAAGGTGCTTCAACAAAGTATTGAGCAAAGGCTGTGAATACTTATGTACATGTGATTTTTTTTATTTATTTATTTTTTTTATAAATTTGCAAAGATTTCAAACAAACTTCTTTCACATTGTCATTATGGGGTATTGTTTGTAGAATTTTGAGGAAAATAATTAATTTAATCCATTTTGGAATAAGGCTGTAACATAACAAAATGTGTTATGTTGAAGCGCTGTGAATACTTTCCGGATGCACTGTATGTGTGTTTAAATCTGGAAGACGTATTTTTTAGGTTGTTTGCTCATCTGCAATACGTCTATAAGACGTTTCCTCTCGGATGTCAATAAGACATTCAGCAGATGTCTTTGAGACGTTAATGATTAAGAATGTTTGTATACATTTTTTTTAACTACCTGCTACAGTCTCTCCCTGTAGATGTCCTCCTCTCTTATTTCAAGCAATTTGATAGCATAGCGAAGTCCTACATTTGGAATAGTAAGCGTCCCAGATTACATTTCAATGAGTTACATAGGCCGATTGACAAAGGTGGGCTAGGCCTACCCAAGATTTTGTTTTATTATTATGCATTTGGTCAATTCACCTGAGAGAGCCCCTCCCTGGTTTTGTATTGAACATGAAGTTCTTGCCCCTATTTTGCCATTGCAAAGCCTTTCTGTTAAACTAACCGGAGAAGTTAAGTCACACCCGTTATCTCGCATTTGCATTCGGTATGGACAAAAGTGTCCAGAGTGTTTAATTCTGACATTTATTTAAATGTTGCCTCGAGCATATGGCTGAACCCAAAATTACATTATTTTATTTTTTCCATTAACATTTTTTATTGATTCCTATATTAACACATACAAGCAATAACATATACAAACAGAATCAATGCTTCACCCCCTCTATTACTACCCCACCCCCCCCCCATCCTACCCAAAACAACATCCCAGTGGTCCCACATAATTATAGACACACAAAAACAAATATTACAAAATAAAATAATTAATAAAATATAATAATTCACACACATAACCTCTACATCTCTCTCTCCACTGTCCCTCCCCGAGAGCCCTCCAAAAATGCCAAATATTTGCCCCACTTTCCCATAAACAAGTCCAAATTACCCAATCCTCTAGATACCCCTTCTTCAAGCACTGCCACCCTTCCAATCTCTGTTCACCACTCTAGAAATGATGGCGCTCCGTTGGACTTCCAACCCCTTAAAATGACTTGTCTGCCAATCATAACACTTCTTAAAACCCAATTTTTTATAAATTTGTCCCCCAAATTTATGACAGCTCCGTCACCCAAAATACAAAGTCTGGGGCAAAGCAAAACTTCAGTGCCCAAAACGTCAAACAAATAGCTCTGCACCTTCATCCAAAAATCTTGAATCTTAACACACCCCCAAAAGGCATGAGTTGTGTCTCCAACTTCTGATTGACAATGCCAGCAGTTGGATGTGTCTTTAAGAACAAGCCTATGTAATCTAGAGGGGGTCCAGTAAAATCTATGTAGAATCTTAAATTGCATAAGGCGAACCCTTGCATCTCTAGATGCAGACTTGACATTTTTTAGAATCCTAGTCCACACTTCTTCATACAATAGTAAATTCAAATCTTTTTCCCATAATCTCCTGATAGAAGCTGAAGCTCCATCCCCCAGACTCCGAACCAGCAGGGAGTAATACACTGATGCCTCATGACCTTTTTCAAAAGCAGTAATCACCTCTCTCAAAGCATCTGCCGCTTTAGGGGTGTGTGTGCTACTCCCAAAAATAGTACAGAGCATGTGGCGCAGCTGTAAATACCTATAAAACTGAGATCTGGGAATCCCAAAATGATGACCCAGATTCTCAAAAGATCTCAACACTCCACTCTCATACAGGTCGCCGAGTGTAACAACCCCTCTCACAATCCACTCTGACCAACAGAAAGGGGACTTATTGATACATACTTTTGGGTTCAGCCATATGCTAGAGACAACATTTAAATAAACGTCCAAATTAAATACTCTGGCCACTCTTGTCCAAATCATGTGCAAATGTGAAATAACGGGGTGTGACTTAACTTCTCTGGTTAGTTTTATAGACAGACTTTGCAATGGTGAAATAGGGGCAAGGACTTCCTGTTCAATAGAAAACCAGGGAGGGGCTCTCTCAGGTGGAAGCGACCAATGAGCCAAATGCCTGAGACTGAACGCATAATAATAAAACAAAATCTTGGGTAAGCCTAACCCACCTTTGTCAATCGGCCTATGTAATTTGTTGGAATGTAGTCTGGGACGTTTACCATTCCAAATGAAGGGCTTCGCAATTCTATCAAATTGCTTAAAATAAGAGAGGGGGACATCTACAGGGAGAGACTGTAGCAAGTTCTTGAATTTTGGAATATAATTTATTTTAATAACATTAATCTTCCCAATCATCGATAAATGTAATGAAGCCCATCTGTCCACATCGCTCGAACACGTTTTAATTAGAGGGTCAAAATTAACTCTAACTAAATCAGACAAATTTGCTGGGAATAAAATACCCAAATACTTAATGCCCTGTTTGGGCCACTGAAAGGCACCCGGCTGGAAAGCCGTTACTGGGCAGTATGCTGTCAGAGCCAAAGCTTCGGATTTAGACCAATTGACTTTGTATCCTGAGAACTTGGAAAAGGAATTAATAATTCTGTAGGAGGGCAGACATAGATCTAGTGGGGTCGGAGACGAATAATAAAATATCATCTGCGTAAAGCAGAAGCTTATGCGCCATACCTCCTGCCTCCACCCCTGGAAAATCATCCTCCTTTCTTATCGCAGCTGCTAATGGTTCCAGGGCAAGACAGAACAATAATGGGGAAAGAGGGCAACCCTGTCGTGTGCCCCTATCCAGAGTAAAATAATCTGAAATTAGTTCATTTGTTTGTACCGCTGCTACAGGGTGTCTATAAAGTAACTTAATCCAACCAATGAATGTACTCCCGAACCCATACATTTCTAAAATCTTAAAAAGATAATCCCATTCTACCATATCAAACGTCTTTTCGGCAACAAGTGAAATGGCAGCGACCGGAGACTGATCATTTGCTACTGACCACATGATATTAATGAAACGCCTGATGTTATCAGAAGAGCTGCAGCCCCAAATAAACCCCACCTGATCTGTATGTATAAGAGATGTCATAACCTTTCTTAAACGATTAGCCAAAATTTTGGACAACATTTTTACATCTAGCTGGATCAGGGAAATTGGACGGTAACTTTTACACACACACGGATCTTTGTCCTTTTTAAGAATCAGACTGATCCAGGCTTGTGTCATGGTTGGAGGAAGCTTTCCGTTCTTTAATGATTCTGTATAAACTTCTAACAAAAGTGGAGCCAGTTCTGTAGCATAAGATCTAAAAAATTCTGCAGCAAATCCATCTGGCCCCGGAGCTTTGCCTGTAGGTAAGGCCTTAATTACCTTGTCAAGTTCCTCCAAGGTTATCTCAGAATCAAGACAATTTCTTTGTTCAGTCATCAGTTTAGGAAGTTTTAATGGTTCCACAAAGTTTCAAATACCTTCATCAGTCGACGAAGACGTAGAACTATAAAGATCAATATAGAATTCTTTAAAAGCATTATTAATATCAGTGGCCGAGCTAAATATTTCACCACCAGCAGATTTCACCGAGGGAATAGTAGAAAAAGACTCTCTCTGCTTTATATATCTAGCCAAAAGCTTCCCTGCTTTGTCCCCTGACTCAAAGTATGACTGTCTTGCCCTGAATAACCAAAACTCCACTTCCCACGACAAAATAGCATTATATCTGTATTTCAATCTAGTCAATTCTCTGAGGCCATCAGATGACATTCTGCGCTTCAGCTCTGCCTCTGCACTTTTAATATTCTCTTCCAACTCCACAAATTCTAATGCTTTGGATTTTTTGGTGAATGAGGCATACTGTATGATCCGACCCCTAAGAACTGCCTTAAGTGCCTCCCAAGCCATGCCCACAGAGGATACTGAGGACCAGTTGGTCTCCATATAAACATTGATTTCGGTCTTTAACATTTGTTGGAAATCAGGATTTTGCAAAAGGGATACATTAAAGCACCAACTATATGATGTGGCAACATCTCCAAACTCACCAGGGCGTGATCTAAGACTAAAATGTTTCCAATGGAGCAATCTGCAACAGATGAAATGAGGGACTTAGATATAAAAAAATAAATCTATTCTAGAATAAATCTTATGGACTGATGAAAAAAATGTATAGTCCCTACCAGATGGGTTCAAAAGTCGCCAAATATCTGCAAGACCAAGATTGTTACACATCCTGTGAAGTGTCACCGTTGCTCTAGGGGGCTTACACACTTCTGCTTCACTATGATCAAGCACTGAGTCCATCAAAAGATTAAAGTCTCCTCCCAATATTATATCATGAGGGGTGCCAGCGGCTTGCAACATTCCTTCAAGATCTATAAAAAAGCCCTGATCATCAGTATTAGGCGCATAAATATTAGCCAAAATCAACCTTTGCCCCTAAAACAATAATGACTCTTCCTAATTTATCTTTAATCTGTTTGAGAAATTTGAATTGTAGTTGCTTATTAATCAATATAATGACTCCCCTGCTCTTACTTGAGCCAACACTAAAGAAAACATGTCCACCCCATATCTTCCCAAATTTTTCAGATTCCTGCGGGGAAAGATGTGTTTCATATCATATTTCTTTCATTTAAGAAAATAAATAACCTTCCTTCTTTTTGTGGGGTGCCCCAACCCATTCACATTCCATGTGGAGAGAGACTACTTATTCATATTAACATTTGACATATTGATATAATAAAAATAAATAAATTGTGTGTCAAAAACAAGATTACACAGACCACATTCCACATTAATGCAACAATCAAACCCTGAACTTCCCCCCGATCAAAACAAACAGAAAAAAGAAAAACGTGCGCATTAACCCCGCACACGACAGCGCCAACCGGCGTCAATCCCTTAAAACTCAAAGAGTCCATGTACGCCTACAAGAGCCCCCACGACAACTTTGCCATCGGATTGCTCAAGTCCGGTGCTTCTATACAAATTTTGTAAGGCAAAATTACATAACAAAAAATACTTTGTAAAACAGACCCCAGCCAACAGGCAGAATAACAGAAAAAACATGTAGACTCAGTCACAGAACCGTCTCGAAGGTGTGTTCCTCCACAAAATAATCTCCAGCTGATATAAAGCCATTCAGTTTCCTCGGACAGACAAGCAATTGTTCAGTGAGCCAGCTGTTATGAGTTCAGCGGATGACATAATCATTCCAATGTCCCATAAAAATACTCAACAAAATAGACTCCAGCCAGCAGGAGGAATAAGCACAAAGAACAAACAGATTTATCCACGGCTGTTCCAAAGGAGTGATATTCAACAGAACAAGCTCCAGCCGCTAGGCGGAGCCAGCATGAAAAACAAAACCGGCATCCCGGTTCCTCGGATGATCAAGAGCCAAACTAACTCGGAGGCCGCAAAAAAAACAAAAAAAAGAAAAGAAAAATACACCATAAATCAGCAAATCTGCGAGCTGGGACTCCAGCTTGTGGCCTGTTATGTCGAGCAGACTCGGGAAGAGCTCGTCCAGGAATTTCACCATATCTCTGCCCTCTTCATGCTCAGGAATTTCAACAATTCGTATGTTATTCCTTCAGCTCATATTTTCAAAATATTCCAGATTTTCTGAAATTAATTCCAAATCTGTTTTGGTCACAGGCGAATTAGTGGATAATTCCCTTTCCGATGACTCAAGATAATCGATTCGTTTTTCAACTTCTGTCACTCTTGTAAACAAAGAATTTTGTTTCCATCGCCGTAATCGATCGACGTATTACAGCGAGATCTTCCAAGTCAGCAACAACCTTCGTCAACATCACCGACATGTTGGACAGTTGACGCTGAATTTCATCTACTGACGTGCCGTCCAAATCAAGTCCCCGTCTCGCAGTCCCGCCAGAGGCCTCAGCTTGAACATGTAAGTGTCTTTTAATGTCTCCAGAGTCTGAGGATTTTGACTTCTTTGCCATGTTTACCTCAAAGAGCAAGTATGTAATTGGGTGTATCGAATCTCAACAGATTATAACATGAAAATAGTTTTTAAAAAAACTAGCAAAGTTCGCAGAGCTCGTGTCTCACACTTCTGCTTCTCGCATGGCATCCCCGGAAACTCCATCCAAAATTACGTTATTAATAATTATGAATAAGTCCCC
Source organism: Myxocyprinus asiaticus (assembly GCF_019703515.2). Lineage (NCBI taxonomy): Eukaryota > Metazoa > Chordata > Actinopteri > Cypriniformes > Catostomidae > Myxocyprinus > Myxocyprinus asiaticus. Next base: position 31,329,705 of record NC_059382.1, on the reverse strand, counting down.
TTTCTGCTTTCTGGGAGGTTAATACGCTCGGTGACCTATATGAGAGTGGAGTGTTGAGATCTTTTGAAAATATGGTTCAACATTTCAGGATTCCCAGATCTCAGTTCTTTAGGTATTTACAGCTGTGCCACCTGCTCTGTACTATTTTTGGGAGTACCATACATCCCCCTAAAGCGCCAGATACTCTAGAAGTGGTGATTGCTGCTTTTGGAAAAGGTCATGAGGCAACAGTGTTTTACCTGTTAATACAGAGTCTGGGGGACGGAGCTTCAACTTCTCTCAAGAGATTATGGGAGAAAGATTTAAATTTGGTATTGGAGAAGGGAGTGTGGGCTAGGATTCTAAAAAACGTCAAGTCTACATCTAGAGATGCAAGGGTGCGTCTTATGCAATTTAAGATTTTGCATCGATTCTATTGGACCCCCTCTAGATTGTATTGGCTTGGTCTTAAAGACACACCCACCTGCTGGCGATGCCAATCAGAAGACGGGGACACGACCCATGTTTTTTGGGGATGTGTATTATGATCCAAGAATTTTGGTTGAGTATTCAGAGCTTTATGTGTGACATATTGGACACTCAATTTTCATTTTGTCCCAGACTCTGCATCTTAGGCGATGGGGCGGTCATTAATATTGGGGATAGTCACTTAAAAAGTTGGGTCCTAGACGGAGGAGTTATGGTTGGAATGTTCGGGGGGAGGGGTTTAATGTATATAATTGATTCCATATTTTATGTTGTGTTTGTTTGTCTTGTGGATGGAATCAATGAAAATTGTTAATAACAAAAAAGAATGTTTGTAAATCTAATCTTTTTTAAGATGTTTAGCAGATGTTAATTAAATTATGATGCTTTCCAGATGAAAAGATCTTAGACATCTCGGAGATGTACATGTGCTATCTGGGCCTACCATCTGTATACCTCAGCAGAAATCTGGATTTATCAGACCAGGCTATTTTTGGTGATAGTATTTTTAAAGAGCACTGTTATATATATATATATACACACACACACACACACACACACACACTACCGGTCAAAAGTTTTGAAACACTTGACTGAAATGTTTCTCATGATCTTAAAAATCTTTTGATGCTGTTCAGAGCGGATCACATCACAGAGTTAACGGGGAAAACGAGAGGTGGTGGAACATGCTTTTATATCAATGAAAGTTGGCGTACAGATGTAACAACGTTAAAGAGGATGTGCTGTCCTAATTTGGAAGCGCTCTTTATTAACTGTAAGCCTTTCTACTCGCCGTGGGAGTTTTCCTCATTTATTCTGGTGAGAATATCGTGCCTATTTGAATACGGCGCTGCAACAGCTGACTGATCAAATCACAGACACAGAACAACAATACCCGGACTCAGTTATTATTATTCTTGGGGATTTTAACAAAGCAAATCTCACACGTGAACTGCCCAAATACAAACAGCACATCACATGCCCCACCAGAGACAGGAACATACTGGATCATTGTTACACAACAATAAAGGATGCATATCGCTCTATCCCTAGAGCAGCTTTGGGACTCTCTGGTCACTGTCTGGTTCATCTTCTTCCAACCTACAGGCAGAAATTAAAATCAACCAAGCCAGTAGTAAGGACTGTAAAGAGATGGACAATGAAGCAGAGCGGGAACTACAAGCCTGCTTCGACTGCACAGATTGGAGTGTTTTTGTGGCTGCAGCCAAAGACCTGGACGAGCTCACAGATACTGAAACATCATATATCAGTTTCTGTGAGGATATGTGCATTCCTATTAGGACTTATTTAAAGTTCAACAATGACAAACCGTGGTTTACAGCAGAGCTCAGGCAGCTTCGTCAGGCCAAAGAGGATGCTTACAGGGGTGGGGATAAAGTCTTGTACAATCAGGCCAGGAACACACTGAACAGGGAAATCAGAGTGGCTAAAAGAAGATACTCTGAGAAGCTGAAAAACAAGTTTTCAGCTAATGACCCTGCATCAGTGTGGAGTGGCATGAAACAACTCACAAATTACAGGACTCCTACCCCCAACCCTGTAGGGAATAAACAACTGGCTGACAACCTGAATGTGTTCTTCTGCAGATTTGAAAGGCCCAATCTCACACCCCACACCCACTCTGACCTTCACTTTACACAAACACCAACACCTCCTGCTACCCCCCCTAGCAGAGGTTGTACTTCCTTCGCCAGCTGAGGAAATTCAACCTGCCACAGGCGCTGCTGATACAGTTTTAATCAGCGGTCATTGAGTCTGTCCTCTGCACTTCAATAACTGTCTGGTTTGGTTCAGCTACGAAATCAGACATCAGAAGACTACAAAGGACAGTTTGGACTGTTGAGAGGATTATTGGTTGCCCCCTGCCCCTCCTTCAAGAACTATACACTTCCAGAGTGAGGAAAAAGGCTGGAAAAATCACTCTGGACCCCACTCACCCTGCCCACTATCTTTTTGAACTGTTGCCTTCTGGCCGACGCTTCAGAGCTCTGAGCACCAGAACCATCAGGCACAGGAACAGGTTTTTCGCTCAGGCTATCCATCTCATGAACAGTTAAACTGCCCCATTGAGCAATAACTATGTGCAATACACAGTTTAGTCTTTCTTATATTTATCCAACACATACAACCTCTTCTGCCATTTCATTCCTCTGAAAAAATAAAAAACAAAAAAAAACATTTGCACTGTACATAACAGATAACAGATTGTATTAGATTTGCACTACCCATGTGTATGTGTGAATGTATGTGTGTGTCTGTACATATGTGTATAATTATTTTTTATTTTTTATTATTATCTATGTCTTGCTGCTGTTTTTGTATTGTTGTACACTGGAAGCTCCTGTCACCAAGACAAATTCCTTGTATGTGTAAGCATACTTGGCAATAAAGCTGATTCTGATTATACATGTCCGCCTTGTGGACGAGTTAATGCAATTGCATTTAACGATCCATGCAGATTCACATGAGTTCTGAACATGGGAGTTTTTATATTTGTAAAATTCTCTATCTGACCTTTTCCAGAAAATGTGTCTGCACAATACAAATAATGTTATCAAACAAATCATTAACTCAATATCAAATATATCAGTGATTAGGCTTTAAACAAGAAACATGCAGTCATAATTATTTACCTGCTACCTGTTTCTGTCAACAAGAAGTAAAAGCTGAGGCAGTACACCTCAAAGCTTAATGTAAGAACTCATAATGTCTAATGTAAAGACACTCTTTCTGAAAATAATAATAATAATAATAATAATAATAATAATAATAATAACAACAGATTAAGATTTGGTCTCTTAAGGGTCTCTGTTGCATATGACAAGAGATAAATGAACTCAGAAATTAACATGCACATAAACAAAGTGAACACAAGATGGTGACAAATCATTGCTAATTGGTCCATTTTAACTGGCAGGATTTGTTATGCGTAAGGAACACCCTGTATAAAACATACTCTATTTTCCATAAATGACAATGTAATATATTTACTGTTTTTATTTTTTGTGTTTATTCAATATTTATTGAATGTATTTTTGTGTATTATGTTCATTTGACAGTAATATATTTTTTGATGTTCTTTTTAGATCCTATAGTTCAACATTTAAATGGAGCCTTCTTGTTTTAATGTGTTATTTATTGAGAGCTTCAATGTGTAGAGCATGTTAAATTGTGCTGTAATAAATATTATACATTTAAACATATTAATATAAAGCAGGGGTGTAAACTCATTTTGGGTCGCAGGCCTGATTAGACCAAGCCACATTGCTTGGGGGCCGAAGTTTATATTTATAAATTATATATACTCTGTGTGTGTGTACAGTACTGTGCAAAAGTCTTAGGCACATAAGATGTTTCACAAGAGCATTTGTTAAGATGGTTATTTATATCTTAAGCTTTAGTGTGTCAATAGGAAATATAAATGTTAGACTCCCAAAAATTACTTTTGCAAATAGAAAAGATTAGAATAGAAGAAAAGGTAGTCCTGCAACAGATGTTATGACCCCCACAAAGCCCCCCACTGAACATCGTGTCAGTCTGAGATTACATAAAGAGACAGAAGCAATTGAGACAGAGTAAATAGATAGAAGAACTGTGGCGAATTCTCCAAGAAACTTGGAACATACTATCTGCCAACAACCAAGAAAATATGTGTCCAAGTGTACCTCGGAGAATTGGTGCTGTTTTAAAGGCAAAGGTGGTCACACCGAATATTGATTTAGCTTTTTTAGTTTACTGGACTTTGTATGACATGAAGTGATAAATAAAAACTATTTATGGCACTATTTTTGAAGAAATCCTTACTATGCAACATTTTCACAAGTGCCTAAAACTTTTGCACAGCACTATATATATAAATACATAAGACCAATAAAAAAAACATTTTTAGTGAATTGTTGGCCTTCTGGAAAGTATGTTCATTTACTGTATATGTACTCAATACTTGGTAGGGGCTCCTTTTTGCTTTAATTACTGCCTCAATTTGGCGTGGCATGGAGGTGATCAGTTTGTGGCACTGCTGAGGTGGTATGGAAGCCCAGGTTTCTTTGACAGTGGCCTTCAGCTCATCTGCATTTTTTGGTCTCTTGTTTCTCATTTTCCTCTTGACAATACCCCATAGATTCTCCATGGGGTTCAGGTCTGGTGAGTTTGCTGGCCAGTCAAGCACACCAACACCATGGTCATTTAACCAACTTTTGGTGCTTTTGGCAGTGTGGGCAGGTGCCAAATCCTGCTGGAAAATGAAATCAGCATCTTTAAAAAGCTGGTCAGCAGAAGGAAGCATGAAGTGCTCCAAAATTTCTTGGTAAATGGGTGCAGTGACTTTGGTTTTCAAAAAACACAATGGACCAACACCAGCAGATGACATTGTACCTCAAATCATCACAGACTGTGGAAACTTAACACTGGACTTCAAGCAACTTGGGCTATGAGCTTCTCCACCCTTCCTCCAGACTCTAGGACCTTGGTTTCCAAATGAAATACAAAACTTGCTCTCATCTGAAAAGAGGACTTTGGAACACTGGGCAACAGTCCAGTTCTTCTTCTCCTTAGCCCAGGTAAGACGCCTCTGACGTTGTCTGTGGTTCAGGAGTGGCTTAACAAGAGGAATACGACAACTGTAGTGTCTGTGTGTGGTGGCTCTTGATGCCTTGACCCCAGCCTCAGTCCATTCCTTGTGAAGTTCACCCAAATTCTTGAATCGATTTTGCTTGACAATCATAAGGCTGCGGTTCTCTTGGTTGGTTGTGCATCTTTTTCTTCCACACTTTTTCCTTCCACTCAACTTTCTGTTAACACGCTTGGATACAGCACTCTGTGAACAGCCAGCTTCTTTGGCAATGAATGTTTGTGGCTTACCCTCCTTGTGAAGGGTGTCAATGATTTTCTTCTGGACAACTGTCAGATCAGCAGTCTTCCCCATGATTGTGTAGCCTAGTGAACCAAACTGAGAGACCATTTTGAAGGCTCAGGAAACCTTTGCAGGTGTTTTGAGTTGATTAGCTGATTGGCATGTCACCATATTCTAATTTTTTGAGATAGTGAATTGGTGGGTTTTTGTTAAATGTGAGCCAAAATCATCACAATTAAAAGAACCAAAGACTTAAACTACTTCAGTCTGTGTGCATTGAATTTATTTAATACACGAGTTTCACAATTTGAGTTGAATTACTGAAATAAATGAACTTTTCCACGACATTCTAATTTATTGAGATGCACCTGTATATATATATATATATAATTTTTTAACATTGTTTAAATAACTTAAAATTATGTATTAAAATTATTAATTAACTTTACCAACATTTTATCATGTATCATATTTTATCAACTTTGTACACAAAACATTTTGACATGACTGAGAACAACTTGCAGAAAATCATATATTCATTCAGCCCCTCCGAATAATTCAGAAAGTTCATTCACTGAAGGATTCGTCAAACTGATTTAAAACGAGAACTCGTGAGCTGGTGAATCACTGTTTTAAAAGTACCGGCTCATAAGAGTCATTTAGTCATGATTCGGACTAAACCAGTCACCATTTTGTTGAGTACAGCCAGCGAACACAACGCAATAGAAAGGTGCGCAGTTTTTTTTTCATGGTGCACGCTTTTTTGTCACCACATTCAGTTCAGACTCCAATCTCCTAACTTGGGTAAAATATAATTTCTTTAGTGACGCTAGTAGTTCAGCGGTGGAGCAAAGGAAAATTGGAGCAAGAAAACAGAATGATGATGTTTTCATAGCTAGCAATGGGGTAAAAGATACCAAATGTTTTGCCCACCAGCCACAGTGGCTGTGAATGCCCAATTTAAAAAAAAATTCATCATTTTTTTTTTTTTTTTTTACCAGCTCCTTTGGTTATTCATAAAGGTATATAAACCACTACTTCTGAAGCTGTAGTAAATGATGACAAAAATAATAATTAATTGTTATTTGCTTTGTATGGTTATGTATTCAGCCACAAATTTTTGGAATTAAGCAATGTTGCATTCACAATGCGTGTAAACGTGGACTACTCCGTGGAAATCAAGCAAACTAAATTAGAGCACCTCCTGAGACGGTCTGAAATCATTTGCAGAGTTCTCATATACGACACTGTTCTTGCAGTTGCAAACTATTCTCAGATTACTGAAACAGCAGAAACAGTGAGCACGCTACATGCGCGTGTTCCATGAGAAGCGCTGCTCTAAACCGCGGTAAAGATAGTTTGTGGTTTGAAATTCAGACTTTGAGTGGCTATAAACCCACTATGCGCTGTCGTAGACATGTAAATAATGTTGCATTTTATTCTTCATGATTTGTGAATTCAGATGACATCATCCTCTGCTCTGCAATCGGTCGTTTAAATTTGACAACTTTTCATTTTCTAATGCAAATAGCTCCAAAAGTTGAACACCTAGAAGACTGAAACCACTCTCATCTTGACCAGTCGGATTTGTGATTTTTTTCACAGCAGTTTGTTTTCCTGTCAACCCTTTTTAAGTCCATGATTTGGGACAGTGACAAATAAGTGCTCTTCACTTTTCACTTTCACATTTCCAGCAAACACGCAGTTTTAGATAGTTTTCACAAATCAGGTTCTTTCACAATCACATTTAGTTGGGTTTGATTGCATCTTACTGCTCTATAGGAAATCAACTTATAATTAACTGACCATCTTCACAGGTCACAGTAGGCACAAATTAACTGTTTTTGTCTCTTAACCCTTTTTTGAGTTCTGGTGTCAACAGTTTACCTAAAAAATCTATGTTATAGGCTTTCTTGAAACATGATAATTATGGCGGAAAAATGCTAGTTTCCCACAAAACTGGATTTGTGAAAACTTTCACAGATTGATTTTACTCAGTTTGATGGCTTCATGCATATTGGCATTGTGAAAAATGAATTTTCTATGCCATAAAACCAATAAACGTCTTATAATTCTACAAAATGAGCACCTACACGTGTCACACTAGGCTTAAATAAACCACTTTTTCACAGATCAGTTTTTGTAATTTAACCAGTTATTTGAGTTCTTGGGTCAACAGTTTACCTGAAAAAGTTATAGGCTTAGAGTTATAACTCTTGTGTTTTAGTCATTCCCATGAATTTCCTATGGTGGGTCAAAGATGACCTGGAACAGCACAAGAGTTACTTTTTTTGCCACGTGGCCTAAACACATTGAATGCAGTCCAATTTTTTGTGTGTTCAGATGGCAAATGTAGGAAAAGTAACTAAGCCTTGGCCCACCGAGATGAAGGATACCATTTGTATTAAAGAAACAAAAATCAAAATGGGTAAAAACAAATGACCAGAACACTGCACAAGGGTTAAACAAAATGACTAGTTGACGTATCATCCATATACAAATTTTATTTGTCAACAACAAACCAAAGCCATCAAACTAAGTAAAATCAATCTATGAAAGTTTTCACAAATCCAGTATTGTGTTTTTCCACCATGTTAAGAATGTGATCTCTTAAATCCTATAACACAGATTTTGTAGGTAAACTGTTGACTCAAGCACTCAAACAAGAGTTAAGAGACAAAACCTGATCTGTGAACAAATGTACAAATCATTAAGGTCTTTTTGAGCATACTGTGACCTGTGAAGATGGTCAGATTTTAGAATTATAAGCTGATTTCCTATTATTACTCAAGGCAATGGGGGTAGAGCAGTAAGATGTAATCAAACGCAACCAAATGTGATTGTGAAAGTTTTCACAAAATCAGGCTCTATCTAAAAATTTGCATGAACCCAGACTGCCTGTTTGTTGGAAATGTGAAAGTGAAGAGTGAAAACTGAAGAGCACTTATTTGTCACTGTCCTGACTCATTGACTTAAAAAGGGTTGACAGGAAAACAAACTGCGGTGAAAAAAATCACAAATCAGACTGGTCAAGATGAGAGTGGTTTCAGACTTCTAGGTGTTCAACTTTTGGAGCTATTTACATTAGAAAATGAAGAGTCGTAAAATGTAAATGACCGATTGTAGAGTGGAGGATGATGTCATATGAATTCACAAATCATGAAGAATAAAATCAACATTATTTACATGTCTAGGACAGCGCATAGTGGGTTTATAGCCAATCAAAGTCTGAATTTCAAACCGCAAACTATCTTTACCATGGTTTGTGCTTATGGGAGGCAGGGCGCCTCTGAATACACAGAGAATCAGATACGTGCATCAACGTCTTTATTCTTTCATCTGTTCTTCAAAATATAATCAAGTGTGTTTCTTCAAATGCCGTTTCTTGGTGTCTGACAGCATTTCTTGTCACATGTCACTCCAAGATTTCACCCACCACTGCACATAAAATATCCACATTTGGCAGGTTGGTGGGTGCTAATTTTACTCTGAACAAAAGGAAAAACACGGAATTTACTAATTTCATTAAGCAGAGGTTACATCACATATACACAATTAGTTGAAGGTAATCAAGCAAAAATAAGAAATAGACGGCTCGCAGTCCACGTGTGTATTTTTTTATTCTGAAGGCTTCCCAGCAAGAACTTCAATTTACACACAGCTTCAATGATAAGTCAACATAAACTCAATAATTATATTATTCAAACAGCTTCGGTCTGGATGTGTGTGTGCGTGTATATCTCAGATTCTCTCTCCCGCTCTGGTGTTCCGCCAGCCTTTTAAAACCCATCTCCGCAGTCACTGAAATGAGCTACAGGTGTTTACAGTCAATAATCATCTGGGTAGGGTTGCACCAGCTGTGCGTAAGTTCTCACGTAAGTTGGGACATAAGTTCACACTAAGGGCTTGTCAGTGCTTAATTTGGTTGCACCACCTGTTCTTAAGGCAAGACTTAACTAGTAGGTTGTAAGCTCTCCGTTAAGTAATGCGTAGTCCCATAATATGATGTTTACCCATATTTATCCAATAAGTAGCCTTCAGATTTGTACATATAAGTGTTAAAAAGCCATCAGTTTCAATTTGATCTTGTTATGGTTGATGTTCAAATCTTGTTTGCTCATGTAACTGTCAGCTGTAATAAATTATATCCCCATTAAAATACCATACGTAATAAAAGTAGATTTAATAAATAGTATATTTGCCCTTTGTAAATAACAATATATAGGAACTGTATCTAAAATAAATAATGGGTGATAAATAAATACTAATACAACAGGCTGAAAAAATAGACATTTATTCATTTTAATATCCTATATATTTCGTATATGTTGAAACTTGACACCAGGCGACGCATGCTGAAAACAGCAACGTTTGGGTGGTTTCATGCTGAAGAGCTGTTTAAAAGTTTTTTTCTCTCTCTCTCTCGTAAACATAAACAAGTGTAAATGCCAACACCATCATATATGTTGAAAGGACTGATGCCTGTCAACCAAAACATGAGCTCATTGATGTCATTAAATGAGTCTGCTTTTTTATTCCATCTGTTACTCCTGGTCAGACTCTGCCGTAAACATTTAGTTTATAAGTAGGGTTACGTTCTACCTAAGTTTAATGGTACATATAGCTGGTGAAACCAGCCTCAGGGGCCTCCGACCAGGAGTAATGGATGGAATAAAAAGTAGACTCACTTAATGACATCAATGAGCTCATGTTTTGGTTGACAGGCTTCAGTCCTCTCGACATGTATATGATGGTGTTGGCATTTACACTTGTTTACATTTACGGGAGAAAACATTATGTAAAAAACTTACTTCTTTAGCATGAAACCGATCTAACGGTGCACTTTCCTGTGTACGGTGTCAAGTTTCAACATATACGATATATATATAAGATATTAAAATGAATAAATGTCTATTTTTCCAGCCTGTTGTATAAGTAATTATTTATTTATTGTCCCTTATTCATTTTAGATAGTTATTAAATATTGTTATTTACATAGGTTAAATATACCATAAATGAAATCTTGTTTTATTACGTATCGTATTTTAATGGGGATATAATTTATTACAGCTGACAGTTATGTGAGCAAACAAGGTTTGAACATCAACGAGATAAAACTGAAATGCACGGCTTTTTAATACTTCTGTGTACAAACTTGAAGGCTGCTTATTGGATCAATTAATGTAAACGTCATATCATGCGACTACGCATTACTTTACAGTGAGCTTACAACCTACTAGTTAAGTCTTGCCTTAAGAACAGGTGGTGCAACCAAATTAAGCACCGACTTAGTTACAAACTAACTAGTAGTTACTAAGACCTTAGTGTGAACTTTACGTCCTAACTTACGTGAGAACTTACGCACAGCTGGTGGAACCCTACCCTGGTGATGGCTTTTACCGCTTCCTCTCTCCCCACTGACAGATACACGACCATGTCCCCCTCCACACAAACATAAACGCCAAGGAGCTGAAACCTGCTTAAAATTAATAATAGACCCTGTACTGGTAACTCCAGACTTCCAAAACCCCTTCATTGTCCAAGCTGATGCCTCTGAGATGGGGTTAGGAGCTGTCCTCTCTTAGTTTAGGGATTGAGAAGAACATCCCATTACATTCATCAGATTTAAGTTACTCAAACATGAACGTAACTGCTCCAGTGTTGAGAAAGAATGTTTGGCCAACAGGTGGGCCCTTAAAAAACCTAGGTATTACATGCTGGGGAGAGAATTCATCCTTCTCACTGACCATGCACCACTGAAATGGATGTCCACTGCAAAGGACACTAATGCCAGGGTCACCCATTAGTTCTTAGACTTACAAGACTTCTGTTTCAGAGTGGAGCATCGAGCCGGGAAGTTGCAAGGTAATGCAGATGCCCTGTTCCAAAGAGATGAATGCCTGTTGTCTGTCGCACCTGGCAACAGCCTGGAGCTGGGGGGGAAATATGTGGCACCCCAGGGATGGGAGGAGGTGCCCATGGCCAAGAGAGAAGGTTCTGCCTAGGAGAAAACATTAACCAAGAGTACTTCTACCTGCTCACCCTCTAAACGTGGCACCACCCTAGCTGAAGCCAGTGATGGGCTAATGAAGATCCCCATAAAAACTTACACCCAGTATCACACAGGGTGTGTCTGGTCCTGTGAGAAGCCTAAACAGGACCTTGTCTGGGTGCTGGATGTCTATTGAAACTTGTAGCTGAGTACGCAACCTTTTGAATCCAGCTCACACTTACTTAACGCCCTGTCTCTCGTTGTCTCTCCCCCCGCTCCATGAAGGTGGACTAGATGCCGATCAGTCACTGAGGATCTAAAACTCTGCAGATACCCTGGTTCGGGAAGAACTTCAGTTTAACTTTGACCCCCCTGCCCCTTTACCTACTCCCATGTTTTGGTCTGAATAAAAGATAATTTTTTTGTTAAAACCACTCCTGTCTCTAGTGGTCTCGTTTTGATGTAACTCATTCCTCTCCTTGCCATGGGGTGCCACAATATCCACATAACAAACATTGTTGCTCTTAATTATTTCAAAAGGAAAACCATGGACAATTAAGACTGTAAACAAAGACAAAAAGATTTGAAGTAACAAACTGTCCTGTGACACATTTTTAATGGATGTGGGGATTTGCGTATGCAGGTGTGTCATCGTTTGTAATAAGTGGTCAAAAAAGTCTAATTAACACAGAAGCAAGATAATTGGGCCCCTGTTGATGTCAATTGTTTCTCTTAGTTCACAATGATCTTAAGACTTTGCCCCTTGAGTGCTATTTTGCATGTTTATTGCCAAGGTAGAACGTTTGACCTTTGTTCATGCAACAAAATGTAGAGGACCCTTGAGATGTGTATAGCTAAATAAACAAAGTCCAGTAATGAGGACTGAATTAGAGTTGTTAAATTAACTTATTCATGTGGACACCTATTCACAGTCATTCTGCTATATATTCCACAAAGTTTACAGGCGTACTCATGATTAGGCATAAATAGTAATCTGTACCCACAGAATTCTGCAGAAAGCTCCTCAATTTGGTTGGAGAATGGCATACACTTGTCATGCAGGAATTTCTAAACATACCATGTATGTCCATTGATTCATTATTTTGGCTTATTTGGTACTTGCAGTAATAATATGTTTTACTTATCAGATGTTGGTGCATTAGTGTACTCTCAGATCTGTTTAGCACATTTAACCACATTTAAAACAATTTCACATGATTCTACATATTTTCTTTCAAAATCAGCATAGGAATTTTGAGAACAGTGTTCTGTTCCACATGAGAATACTCATTAGTACTGAAATACTACCTTACTAGTCTTGTCAATGCATGTAGGAAAATGACATAATCATACAACAGAAATTAGGCAAGGGAACATATGACAAATATTATTGGAAGCAGCTGATAGATACTGACACTGTGTCCTAACCAGCTGCGATTAACATAATCACACTGGAAATCAACATGTTGCTACCAAATGTTCCAGTACCCTGAAAAAAACCCTATTTACCTGTGTTTACCTTTTTTCAGTGGCGTAAAAGATAGCATGCTGTGTCTGAAGCCACAGAGACCTGGGTTCTGGTCCTGCGTATACACTGAAGTACTGCAATCACGTTTGGATAATCAATGATGAGCGCAATTCTAGGGTTCCATTTTCCCTAAAACAAATTACAGTTTTACTCCATTTACAGTTAGGTTTAGGAATGGGGTAGACTTAATAAAATATGCATTCCTCTTTATAGTATTACATAACTTAAAGCAAAAAAATGGCTGTACCATACAACTCACTTTTGGTGCACCTCTGTGGACCTCTGTATTTCACCCAATGCTTAGAATTTTAGTAAGCAGAGAGGTTAGCTGAAGAACTGTTGAAGAGTTGTTGAATTCACATTGAGATCAGTCTATTGCAACCGCGATGAGCAGCTGGGCATTCTGTCGATCACTTGGTTTCTATTGCTGTGGCATCACACCAGAGAGAACACGCATGTCCATACACAATCTCAGGAAAAAAAAAAAAGATTTCCATTCAATAAACAGACGGTTCCTCCTGACTCTAGTTATTTCTGATTTTATTAGTAATTTAAGTGTAGGAGATCCATACAGCATGGTGCGGCCATGTCATGTTCATACAGATTTCTTGCAACTGGAATGTTATTTTGTCGCATCTGGATACAACATGCTGTCATACACACAGGAAACACATCTAACATACTAATCTCCCAGGGAAATCGATGACAGGAGGTGTGTTGTTTTGTCTGCTAAAATTAGTCTGTGCTTTCCAAATGTTTGAATTGACCTCTCATTGGCTAAAGCTGGTACCACAGTCAACCACATGTGCCGAATGCGGTTTGAGCTATAAGAACACAAAACACATCAGACCCCATTTACACCTGTATTTAGCGCTAATTACTTGTGTTTGGATTAAGAAAGATTTAATATGTAACCCTGGTTTCATGATTAGGGAACGAGACGCTGTGTCGAGCTGAAGCATTGGGAAACATGCAAGTGGGTCACGAGATCTGAAGCCCTTATGCAATCATGTCAATTTATTGGCCGATAGCACTTAAAGAAATAGTTTACCCAAAAATAAAAATGCTCTCGTCATTTACTCACCCTTAGGCCATCCCAAATCTGTATGACTTTCTTTTATCTGCTGAACTCAAATTATTTTTTGAAAGATTTTTTTGAAGAATTTCTCAGCTATTTTGGTCCATACAATGCGAGTGAATGGGTGCCAAAATTTTGAAGCTCCAACAATCACGAGCATAAAAGTAATCCATATGACTTCAGTAGTTAAATCAATGTCTTCAGAAGCAATATGACAGATGTGGGTGAGAAACAGATAATTATTTATGTCCTTTTTTTTTTTTTTATTATAAATTCTCCTCCCTGCTCAGTCAATCTCCACTTTAACTTTCACACTCTTCTTCTTGTGTTTTTGGTGATTCACATTCTTCATACATATTAACCCCCACTGGCCAGGGAGAAAAATTTCTTTAAAATCTTGATCTGTTTCTCATCCACACCTATCATATCACTTTTGAAGATATGAATCAAAACACTGGAGTCATACAAATTACTTTTAAGCTGCCTTTAAGTGCTTTTTGTAGCATCAAAATTTTGACACCCATTCATTTGCATTGTATGGACCTACAGAGATTAAATATTCTTCTAAAAATCTGAATTTGTGTTCTGCAGAAGAAAGAAAGTCATACACATCTGGGAAGGCATGATAATGATTAAATTATGAGAGAATGTCAAGTGCTCGCTCTAGCATCATCACTCAGATTTTCTGCAAAAGGCACAAGCCTGTGCAGCAACTTGAGTATGGCCAGCTACACAGCATCTCATTCCATACTGAGGGAAACGGGGTTACATACACAACCGAGACATTTCCTTTCATAGTTCACGTCAATGCTACATGGTGCTGACACATTGAGAAAGGCACTTCAGCACTTGAAATTGTGTAAACAGGCCAATGAGAGAGCCTCTGCTTAGTGACCGAAAACCATTGTTGCGGGAACCAAAGCACACAAGCAGCTGACTTATGCCACTGGCTAGTGTGAGCAACATAGACTAACAAAGCTCTAACCGGGCACAGCATATGAAACCTTTCACTCTCATCTAGGGTGACCAGATGTCCTGATAAAACCAGGACAGTCCAGATTTTAGAAGCCATGTCCTGCATCCCGATGGAGGAACAGTCGTGATGCCTTTTGTGGCAATAATCAGTCTTATATTAAATGTTTTACAAAATGGACAACGCTGGGTTTCGTGCTTTTTCTTTCACAAGAATGAATAACTAGAGAATCGTTCATTTCTGCAGTCAGAATCAGCTGTAATTTCTCAGAGCAGCCTTTGCTAAACTCTCCCTTACCCTGTCTGTGTGCCCATAATAAAAGTCTCCTCACCTGCTTGAACCCAAAAACCGGGAAGAGAATGGATGATAATACAGTACATGTCAAGGAAATCAAATGGCAAAGTAAAATGCATCCTCTTCATTCAGCTTACTTTCTCCTCTCCTCTGATATAGGCTACAGTCAGTAGAATCACACACATGTTCCAAATGAGTGATGATTGTATATCCCTTTTTTAATTTACTTGAAAACAACAGTACAGAATTGCATCCCTGTCATGGAGCTGTTATTGGTTTATTCATTGCTCTCCACAAAGTGTGAAGTGAAAACATAACTTTTATTGTGTGTGCTGGGCTTTGTTTATACTGTAAGCTGGGGAGCTGTTAAAGTAAAAACATTTAAATGCTGGAATTTCAATCAGTAACTTATTTTTAATATAAATTGCACGTTAAGTTTACATGGAGTTAAATGACAACTTATTCAAGAATAACATGCAAAAAAATAAATAAATAAATAAATACATTTAATGTATAAAGAGCATCTTTACTTTCCTGTTGCATCCCGATTTTTTGTCATGGTCATCTGGTCACCCTATTCTCATCCGACTCAAATAGGTGAAGGGATGTGGACAGGGCAAAAAGGTGTTAGCCTGTGCACTCCGCACATAAATCGAAAGACAAGAGAATGTCTTCTGGTCAAAACCACATTCACATGCACGTGTTCAGCCACTATTGTGATGACAGAACTTTAAGTGTTGCTAATGCAAACCTGGCCCCGAAACACACTTATAAAAGCTATAGCACTGAACCTACAGGTCACTGAACTGGGTCATCATCTCGCACTGAACACCAAGAGGCAAAAACTAGCCACTTAAGCATGTACAGCCTTTTTGTAGAAGGGCTCTAGCATTTAGAATGGTATTAACCACAGCAGGGGATAACCCATCATTTAAGAAAGCGCTCCATTTCGAATCCCAGGGCATGCTGAGTGACTCCAGCCAGGTCTCCTAAGCAACCAAATTGGCCCGGTTGCTAGGGAGGGTAGAGTCACATGGGGTAAACTCCTCGTGGTCACTATAATGTGGTTCGTTCTCGGTGGAGTGCGTGGTGAGTTGAGCATGGATGCCATGGTGGATGGCGTGAAGCCTCCACACGCACTGTCTCCGTGGCAACGTGCTCAACAAACCACGTGATAAGATGCGTGGGTTGACAGTCTCAGACGCAGAGGCAACTGGGATTCGTCCTCCGCCACCCGGACTGAGGCGAATCACTACGCGACCACGAGGACTTAAAAGCACATTGGGAATTGGGCATTCCAAATTGAAAAAAAAAAAAAAAAAAAAATCCATTAAGGGCCATAACCCATTATGTCCACAAGTCCAGCCAGGGGTGCCATATGCTGCTCTGTGCTGAGACAATAGACCTGTTCTGATAGGAAGGTCCCAAGGAACCTCTTGCAAGAAAGAGACCAGTGTAGAGAACCAAGTGTGGGAGGGCCAATATGGTGCCACTAACAGGAGCTGAACTGAGTCCACCTGAAACCTATGCAGAACCACATGAAGCAGATTGATCAGTGGAATGCATTTAGATGTGGTTTTGGCCACTGATGCGTTAGCATAGATGCCCAGAGGCGAACAGGTCCACATCCACTCTGCCAAACTTCCTTCTGGAAACAGATTGGCCCACTAAACTGATCCCTGTATGTACAATAAGGGAACAACATGTGGTGCTTGTGACAAAGTGCTTTTGCACACTAGATAATTACGTGTGCCCCAAGACACTTGGTCATGGGGGCAGATACGAGAATTTAGTTTTGAATGCTCAACACTTGTTCCCCGGCATGATTCACAGTGATTTCCGAAGGGCAGATACTGGAGTGATGAGAACATTAAAATGGACAGATTAGGTCCACTGAATGGGGGAAAAATGGGCTGAGAAAAAATTGTGCACTTGAAGTGAAGAAAATCTGAGTGATGATGCTAGAGCGAGCGCTTATAAGGTGCCCATGATGTAGCTCCTTAGTGGGCATTGCCATCAGCCAATATATTGGCGTGATTGTATAAGGGCTTCAGACCTCGTGACCCATTTGTGTTTCACAATATGTCAGTTCTATGCAGCGTCAAAGTGAACTATAAAAGGGAACAAACAATAACGCTAAAGTGTGTCATTTCTGTGCCACTAATGCCACAGATGCAACCAAAAATAATTGATTGCATTTAAAATCTAGTTGCCATTGGTGACAGTCCGGTTGTGTGTCATATGCGGTTTCATCAGATATTATCTTGTGATTACTGAATACATCTTTAGAGCGCACACCACCATTGTGTCTCGTGCTGATTTTCACACGTTCTGTTGCGATGATGAGCTCGCTGCACCGCACGCAACAACAAACCCGGCGTGAAAGAATTGTGAACAAATTACTCTTTTGAACCGAGTCTTTTTCATGAATCACCCGAAATGAACTGAGGGTGTGAACTCAGGAGCTCAGGCTAGCAGTTTGAATCAGAGTCACTTTCTCAGCGAATCGGCTGTAGTGTCAGTGAGTTCACAACTATGAGCGCAGACATTTCAAAATAAGAGTCCCATGTGTAAATCGGGCTTCTTTATAATTAAAAGTCCCGCATTATATACTACTTTTTTCTTCTTCTGGTAATTATCGATTGGGATTGGAGTAGCACAATAAACTGCATCTGGGAGTTCATTCAATTTACACTCTTGTAGTCTCTGTGTCTGGTCCATCTGTAGAATTAAAGAGGAACTAAGGCAATAATTTAAATTATAATTAAATTATATTTATGAGATCCAGCTTTTGACACTTAGGACAACTGAGGGACTTGTACACAATTATTACACAAGGTGCAATCATACATTGATGCTCAAGAAGGCAACACACTACTATATACATACTATACTTTATGTATACATTATATCTGTAATGTAGATTCTGAAGGGCAGTACTAAATAAAATAAAAAACTTTTATCTCTTATATTTGTATAAATTATGAAAGGGAGGTGAACATTTATGAGACAAAAGGGGAATCTAAATGTATCTTCTCAACTATACATACTGTATATTAAACCTCAGATTAATGGGTTATCAGCAGTTTTCCTTCGGCTTTCTATCTAAATCGAACAATTCTGTGATTTGGCGACTAAAAACAGCTATTTGGCTCCTTAATGATTCAGTTTAGGTGCCAATGGCCCCTAAGAAATGTTTTTAGTCTGGAGCCCTGCACTTCAGCTTTAATACCAGGTGTTAACAGAACCTTTTTTCAGTCTTTCTTATTGAGTAAATTACTTGATTGGTAGTATGCTGACAATAGCCCATAAAATAATGTAATTCTTCATCTCTTTTGAATGTAAGGTATAATAATAATAATAATATGTATAATTTATATAGCACCTTTCCAGAGCTCAAGGACGCTTCACAATAAAGAACAGTAACATAACAAACATATAGACAATCATATGGACAGTGGACAGTTGCCCAGTATGGAACAGAAAGCAAATGCAGTTGCATATAGCAGATAACAGATCATACAAACAATTAGGCATTTCAAAACAGTACAAGTAAGCATACAAATACAATGAGCAGTACATGATGCATATACACATTATAACTGATAATACTGAGAGAAAAAAATAGGTTTTGAGCTGAGTTTTGAATACAGAGATGGAGGTAGTAGTTCGGAGTGCCAGGGGAATTGAGTTCCAAATCTTAGGTGCCACAACAGAAAAAGACCTGCCGCCCATTGACGAAAGACGGAATCTAGGAACAAGATGATCGCACACAGAAGATCAGAGTGAGTGAATAGGAGTATAGGAAGAAAGTAAATCAGAAAGGCAAGAAGGAGCTAGACCGTGGAGTGACTTAAATGTAAGCAGTAGAATTTTGTATGCAATACGGGATGTGACAGGTAGCCAGTGAAGGTTAAATAGGATGGGAGTAATATGTGCAGATTGTTTAGTGTAAGTTAGTACTCTCGCAGCAGAATTTTGAATGTATTGCAAGCGGGAGATAGAGTGCCGGTAGTCCAGAAAAAAGGGCGTTACAGTAGTCAAGGTGAGATGTAATAAATGCATGGACTAATGATTCAGCATCTTTCGGGCTAATGTATGAACGAATTTGGGCGATACGACGTAGTTGGAAAAATGCTGCTTTAGAGAGTTTGTTAATATAGGCATCTAGGGTCAATGAAGGGTCAAGAATGATACCTAAGTTTTTGACTGTGGCAGATGGGATAATTAGAGTACCATCAATCTCACAGCTAGGGACATTATTTCGATTTTTTGTTAGTGTTGATGGTCCAATAATTATGATTTCAGTTTTACTCAAGTTTAATTTGAGAAGGTTGGAGTTAAGCCAGCCCTTCAATTCATTGACACAAGAGGAATGAGGCAGTCTGGTGAATAGAATCTGGCTGGCAAGCTGTGTATATTTGTATATCATCGGCGTAGCAGTGATAGTTAAAACCATGATGTCGAATAATTTGTCCAAGAGGCATAATGTAGATAATGTAGTAATGGACCAAGAACTGAGCCCTGAGGAAAACCTTGTTTGAGTGGGACAGTGGGGGATTTGTAATCGTGCATAGTGATATAGTATTGCCTATCCATGAGATATGAAGAGAACCAGGATAACGCAACGCCTAAGATACCAATCTCTGAAAGGCGAGAAAGTAGTAGTTTGTGACAGACAGTGCCAAAAGCTGAGCTGAGGTCAAGTAGTAAGAGAAAGGAGAGATTGCTCGAGTCACCAAAGTGTAAAAGGTCATTGACAACCTTTACTAGAGCAGTTTCAGTACTGTGATGCAAGCGGAATCCAGATTGAAATATATCAAACAGACTGTTGTGAGCTAGAAATGATTGCAGCTGAATGGCGACAACCTTTTCCATGATTTTAGAGACAAATGGTAAATTAGGAATAATGATAATTTGAAAAGTATGCTGGAGCCAGATTTGATTTTTTGAGAATAGGATTAACAGCAGCAGTCTTAAGTGATATTGGGACAGTGGCAGAGATAAGAGACATGTTCACAAGGTGTGAGATAGGAGCAGAAATAACAGAGGTACAGTGTTTTAGAAGAGATGTGGGTGCAGGATCTAGCCGGCACGAAGAGGAATTGGATTTCTGTATTATATCACTAATGAGGGAGGGGTTCGTCGGGGTAAAGTTAGTCAAGGGTTGGATAGACTGATCGAGCTCACAAGTAGAAATAGTAAGTTCGTCACCAAAGGTCTCACATAAAGCGTCCAGCTGTCCCTGAAAGTGGTGCAAAAAGGAACAGCAATTGTCATCAGATTGGCAAATACTGTGGCTGGGTGCTTGCACTAGTTTGTTTACCATGCTAAACATTAATTTAGGCCTATTGTTAGCTTTATTAATGGTGTTGGAGATATAAGTAGAGCGGGCTGCATTCAGGGAAGTTTTATAATATCTAACATGTTCCGAGAATGCTAAGAAATGTACAGTTTGGCCCAACTCCCTAAAAAGTCATTCAAGTTGTCGGCCTTTTGCTTTTAGAGCACAAAGCTCTGCATTAAACCAAGGAGAGGAGCGGGAAGAGGGAACAGACCTGGTCCTAATAAGAGTGTACACATCTAAGGCATTAGCAATAAGAGAATGGTACTCATCCAGTATCATAGACGGACAGGTGAAATTGAAGACATCAGAAATAGCAGAGGAAGCAGTTGAGTCAGAAAAAGAGTTGGGATTGACAGCATTGATGTTACGATATGATATGGTTGTATCAATACATTTTGTTGGACAGGATAATGTAAAATCAAAAGTAGTAAGTTTATGGTCAGAGATAGGAATAGCCAGACCACAGATGGAGACATTATTCAAACCAGATGTACAGACTGAAGTCAAGCATATGACCATGAGTGTGTGTTGGGAAATTGACATTCTGAAGAAGATCAAACAGTCCAGGACATTCTTTAAGTGAGTATTGTTAGAGCATGTAGTATCAACATGGATGTTGAAGTCACCAAGCAAAAGGACCTGAGACAACACAGCACAAGTTAATAGTTCACTGAGTTCAGAGAAAAATTCAATTTGCTGCTTAGGTGGCCTATAAATTAAGATAATTATAAGGGGACGGTTTGAGCCAACCTTCAGAACCATGTACTCAAATTGCTTAGTGTTGTGAAAATCCAGCCGAGTAAGTGGTATTGAATTTCGATAGATGACCGCAAGTCCACCCCCTTTTCCATATGAACGTGGTTTAGACAAGTGCTGATATCCATGTGGCGTAAGCAGATTAAGGTGCATGTAATCATTAGGCATCTGCCAAGTCTCTATGAGAAATAGGATGTCCAGGCTGGTGTCAGTAGTTAGTTCATTAAGATAGGGGCCCTTATCCAAGATGGAGCGACAGTTCAGGAGAGCAAAGTGTTTTTGCAATACACCAAGGTTGCCTGTAGAGGTATAATTTGTGTTTGTCTTATTTATGTTGACAAGTGATCGCGGTGTCTAGCAATCCCTTTGTAAAAGCTTTGGTTTACTCAGTGCTCTATTAATTGACCAAATGCACGGAATCTCAATAGGTGCTGACTGTTGAATGTTGGAAATCCTTCCGGGTGAGCGATGTACATACCGTGGGCGCCAGATGGTAACAAGCAACCAGCAGTGCTTGTACATCACAGAGTTGAGGCACGGATGCCCGTTTAATGCCTTTAAATCAGATGACAAATACCTAGTTTCCATGTTGGATGTTAATCCAAAAAGGGAAACCAGAGGCAAGATGAGTGCTAAAGATTTTGATGTACTAGAGATAACCGTGAGAAAGCCAGCCATTAGCAAAACCACATCAGCCAAAACCTCAACCATCACAACATCTATAAATAGCTCACAGAGAGGAAAGCAACCCGACCTGACAGTAAGCAAATAGAGTGATTGATAAGGAGAGTGTTAACTCACCCCACAGTCAGTCTCATAGATGGAGGATTGAGGAGGGAGAGAGCTCGCAGTAAGCCAGCAACCGAGAGTTCACAGCGGCAACAGAAAAACATGGCAAGCTGAGGCAGAGGTGGTAGATCCAAGTTGCAGAGTGGCATCCGAGAAACCAGAGAGGTAGCAGAAAACACAACAGCTGTTGTAGAACAGCAGCCAGATGATAGCAGAACAAAATAAAGCGAAAATAACAAAAGTATCAGAAAACAAATAACACAACTGATAACAAACAATCATCCTAGTTTGGAGCGGCAGCCAGACGCGCACAGCGTTCCCACACCGGAACCGGAAGTATGCATTGCATTTGCTTTTCTGCATTCCAACTTTTGATTTGTGCTTTTAAAGATTCAAGAAAACAGTCCATGTAGTTTGTGTTATACTGCAAAAAAGGAGATTCCTCTATGGGAGTAATATATATGGGAATATAACATGGTATATTTAGAGACCATGACATGTGTCAAGCTTTCATTTCACTCTAATATGTAAGACAAGACATCCTATCTGGAAGTAATATTTTAAGGATTGCATATCAATGTAATAGGGAGAGCACATATTAATGAGTGATGTAGGTAGATCTGGTTAACTCCTGCAATTATATATAAATGTTCTGCTTGTAATATGATAAGTTGTTTATTGTCTGACTTGAATTGTCAGAGGTAGCTTGTTGATTCCAACACAGTCCTCATGTGCAGATTTACATATAATTATTAAAGAAACGTCTATATTAAGAATGAATTACTTCTGGTTAACTTCAAGTGTTTGTGAACGTTTTAGTTTTATCTTAATGTTTGTAATGCCTTAATGTTTATGATATCTTCTGAAACTTGACACTGAAAAGAGGTTAATCACTGAGCACTGGTTAATGGCATTACAGTGATAGTAGGCTACTGAATCAATATTATATATATATACTGTACTGTACTGTTTGTATGACATGTTTGTTCCTTTGGTGTAAAACTGTATATTACTATAGTGTAAACCTGATCCACTATAATGTATTTTCAGTTCCATTACTTTCATTTGCTTGGACAAAACATTGTGTTTGCAAAAGGGTTTTTCAGCATTAAGGATCTCCCTGCACAACTCCCTGTCATTCTCAGACTTTAAACTAAATGACTCGGAAAGAGCCCGTCCAGGAATTTCACCATATCCTGACCCTCTTCGGCCTCAGGAATTCCAACAATACAGACATTATTCCGCCGGCTACGGTTCTCCAAGTCCTCCAACTTCTCCTAGACATGCTCCAAATCCACCTTGGTTGCTAGTAGATTAGCAGATAGTTCCCTCTCCGATGACTCCAGATAATCAATCCGTTTCTCGACATCCCCTACAGCCTGGGAAAATGGAGGCCTTTTTTATTTATTCCTTTTTTCTGATGTTTTTATTGTCTATCCTAGCTAATTGCCCAGCTAACAAAAAGGTAGAGTCCTCTTGCCTCCTCTTGATGTTCACAGGACTAACAGTGGACATTTAAGGGACGTTCGCTACCAGTCATTTGAACGTTCTCTCGATGTACTTTGAATGTCACATTGAATCAACATCATTAACACCATGTGAAAACACATAAAATCCATTCAGATGATTTGCTTACCTTATGTTGAAACTATGTTGATTTCAGTTGGGTAAAACTATGCTATACAATCAACACATTTTCACTTTCCATTTTAAAATTCCAATATTTTAATGAATAAATCAGCCTATATATGTGATAATGTATTAAACACACAGCAAGTGTAGTTCATTTTATTATGCAATATATACATTTAAAAATACATAAAAATCTTTGGAGTAAACTTTTTTCTGCAATACATAAATCTTAAGTCTACTGTAAACAGCCAAATCACACTGGTGCAATCACAGATGAATGTATAATAATAAACAAATGACAGGCTAATTTAACAAAGTTACTGATTTAAAGAGTTCACCCCCCAAAAAATTGAAACTGTCATCTTGTTGTTCTGAAACCTTATGACTCCTTATTCTGTGACATGCAAAAGGGACCAAGAATCTCAGTCAACATTCAATTTTATTGCATCTCTTTTGTTTCTCTCTATAAAAGTGAATGGTTACTGAGACTGAATATTACATATCTTCCACTAAAGACATACAGGTTTGGAACATAATGAGCCCCTCTGAGAGTACAGGGAGGGTTTTTTTCTTTCCCTGAATTTTTTATTTAAAAAAACTTGCAGTCCCTTGCAATACGTTTTGTGCTCCTTCTTCAACTATTAAACTATGGTATTTGGAGGGAGTCACGTGACACCATGCGAGGTTCAGACATATGAATGGCGAGCTCTGTGCACTTTGCTAGTTTTAACACTATTATCATAAACCGGTGAGATTCAATACACTCTGTTCCATAACTGTTCTTTGAAAATTTGTCAAAAAATTCAAAATCCTCGGGCTCTGGAGACATTAAAAGACACTTACGTGCTCAAGCTGACATGCCCCCGGAGGCCCCAAGCCCGGGAGTCGATTGGGTCGGAGAATTGAGGGAAATTCGGCAAGAAATGTTGAACATGTCAGCAATGCTCACGAAGGTCGTTGCTGACTTGGAAGATCTTGCTGTAATACGTTGATCAATCTGCCATGGAGACGAAATTCACTGAGGTTGTTACAAGAGTTGGGGATGTCTAGAAACGGATCGATTATCTGAAGTCATCGGAGAGGGAACCATCTGCTAATCCACTAGCAACCAAGGTGGATTTGGAGCATGTCTGGAAGAAGTTGGAGGACTTGGAGAACCGTAGCTGGCGGAATAACGCCCGTATTGTTGGAATTCCTGAGGCCGAAGAGGGTCAGGATATGGTGAAATACCTGGACGGGCACTTTCCAAGTCTACTTGACATAACAGGCCATAAGCTGGAAAATGAGTGAGCTCACAGGGTTCCGGCTCGGCGATCTGCTGAGGGAGACAGGCTATGATCAATTCTGGCCAAATTTCGGAGATTATCCGATAAAGAGCTCGTGTTATGCGAGGAATAAAGGAAGGCTTTCTTGGAAGAACCACATAATTTTCTCGTTCCCAGACTTTGCGAATTTGACGAGAGAAACGTGATAATTTAAGGAAAGCAAGAAACTCTTACATCAACGGAAGGTCGCTTTTGCACTGATGTTCCCGGCCAAATTGAGAGTAGATGCTAAGGATGGCCGTAAAACATTCACATGTCCCCAGCAAGCAATGTCCTTCATAAAGTAAGTTATTTTGTGGTACTCACATTGCAGCCGAGTGGACCAACTCGCTGAACATTCACTTGACTGTCCGAGGAAACTGAGTGCCTATTTCATTTCTTTTTGCGCTGATTCCACCTAGTGGCTGGAGTTTGTTTTGTGAAGTAACACTCATTCGGGGCAGTTTTGTGGGTGAACCTGCACATTCTTTGTGCTTATGCCTCCTATTGGCTGGAGTTTGTTTTGTGGAGTATTTCTTGCAAGTCATTGGAGTGATTAGGTCATTTGTTGCACTCATGTAGCAGCCGAATGGGCCGTCTCACTGAACATTCGTTTGACTATCCGAGGAAACTGAGTGCCTTTTTTTTATGCTGGATCTGCCTAGCGGCTGGAGTTTGTTTTGTGGAGGAACACACCAGCGGGACAGTTCTGTGGATTAATCTACACATTCTTTGTGTTTATTCCGCCTATTGGCTGGAGTTTGTTTTAGAGATTATCTTTTCTTGTGTAATTCTGTTTTACAAAATTTGTATAGAAATATCGGACTTGAGCAATCCGACAGCAAAGTTGTCACGGGGGCTCTCGTAAGCGTACATGGACTGTTTGAGTTTGGAAGAATAGATGCCAGTTGGCGCTGTCATGCGCGGGGTTAATGCGCACGTTTTTCTTTTTTCTATTTGTTTGGTTCGGGGGGAAGTTTGGGGTTTGATTGTTGTTCTAATGTTGGAATGTGGTCTTTATAATTTTGTTTTTGACACACAATCTATTTTTCTATTATGTCAAAAGTTAATGAGTGGATTGTCTCTCTCCACGTGCAATGTGAATGGGTTAGGACACCCCATATAAAGAAGGAAGGTTATTTCTCTTCTTAAGCATAAGAAATATGATATAGTGTTTCTTCAAGAAACGCATCTTTCCCCGCAGAAGCTGAAAAGTTTGGGAAGATATGGGGTGGACATGTTTTCTTTAGTGCTGGCTCAAGTAAGAGCAGAGGAGTCATTGCACTGATAAGTAATCATCTATAATTCAAATCTCTCAAACAGATTAAATATAAATTAGGAAGAGTCATTATTGTTTTAGCAGAAATTCAGGGGCAAAGTCTTGTTTTGGCTAATATTTACGCACCTAACTTTGATGATCAGGTCTTTATTATAGACCTTGAAGGGATGTTGCAAGCCGCTGGCACCCCTCATGATATAAAATTGGGAGGAGACGTTAATCTTTTGATGGACTCAGTCCTTGATCATAGTGAAGCAAAAGTGTGTAAGCCCCCTAGAGTAACATTGACGCTTCACAGGATGTGTAAAAATCTTGGTCTCTTGATATTTGGAGACTTTTGAACCCATGTGGTAGGGACTATAATTTGTTTTTTCATCAGTCCATAAGCTTTATTCTAGAATAGATTTTTATATAAGTCCCTCATTTCATCTGTTGTTGATTGCTCAGTTGGAAACATTTTAGTCTCAGATCACACCCTTGTGAGTTTAGAGGTGTTGCCACATATGGAGAAAAGGTAATCATATAGTTGGCGCTTTAATGTATCCCTTTTGCTAAAGCCTGAATTCCAACAAATGTTAAAGTCTGAAATCAATGTTTATATGGAGACCAACTGGTCCTCAGTATCTTCTGTGGGCTTGGCTTGGGAGGTACTTAAGGCAGTACTTATGCCTCATTCACCAAACAATCCAAAGCACAAGAACTCGTGGAGTTGGAAGGTAATATTAAAAGTGCAGAGGCAGAGTTGAAGCGCGAATGTCGTATGATGGCCTCAAAGAATTGACCCGATTGAAATACAGATATAATACTATTTTGCCGCGGAAGGTGGAGTTTTCACTATTCAGGGCAAGACGGTCATACTTTGAGTCGGAGGACAAGGCAGGAAAATTCTGGCTAGATATATAAAACAGAGAGTGTCTTTTTCTAGCACTCCCTCAGTGAAATCTGCTGGTGGTGAAATATTTACCTCAGCCATTGATATTAATAATGCTTTTAAAGAATTCTATCTTGATCTCTATAGTTCCATGTCTTCGTCTACTAACGAGGATATTAGAAACTTTGTGGAAACTGACGGCTGAGCAAAAAAATTCTCTTTATTCTGAGATAACCTTGGCGAGGTAATTAAGGCCTTGCCTACAAACAAGGCTCTGGGGCCAGATGGCTTTGCCGCTGAGTTTTTTTATTTCTTATTCTACAGAACTGGCTCCACTTTTGCTAGAAGTTTATACAGAATCATTAAAGAATGGAAAGCTTCCGCCAACCATGATGCAAGCCCGGATCAGTCTGATTCTTAAAAAGGACAAAGATCCAAGCTATTGTAAGAGTTTCTATCCAATTTCCCCAATCCAGCTAGATGTTAAAATACTGTCAAAAATTTTGACTAACCGACAAATGAGTGGATATATTTCAGATTATTTTACTCTGGATAGGGGCACCCAGCAGGGTTGCCCTCTTACCCCATTATTGTTCTGTGTTGCCCTAGAACCATTAGCAGCCGCAATAAGAAAGGAGGAGGATTTTCCAGGGGTGGTGATAGGAGGTGTGGCGCATAAGCTTTTGCTTTATGCAGATGCTCGTCTCTGACCCTACTAGATCTATGCCTTGCCTCCACAGTTCCTGTATGCTCGGGATACAGAGTTAATTGGTATAAGTCTGAAGCTTTGGCTCAGACAGCATACTGCCCGGTAACGGCTTTTCAGCCAGGCGCATTCCAGTGGCCCAAACAGGGCATTAAGTATTTGGGTATTTTATTCCCAGCAAATTTGTGCGATTTAGTTAATTTTGACCCTTTAATAAAAAGGTTTGAGCGATGCGGGCAGGTGGGCTTCATTACATTTATCTATGATTGGGAAGGTTAATGTTATTAAAATGAATTGTATTCCAAATTTCAACTACCTGCTACAGTCTCTCCCTATAGATGTCCCCCTCTCTTATTTCAAGCAATTTGATAGCATAGCGAAGTCCTTCATTTGGAATGGTAAATGTCCCAGATTACATTTCAGTAAGTTGCATAGGCTGATTGACAAAGGTGGGCTAGGCCTATCCAAGATTTTGTTTTATTAATACGCATTCGGTCTCAGACATTTGGCTCATTTGTCACTTCCACCTGAGAGAGCCCCTCCCTGGTTTTGTATTGAACAGGAATTTCTTGCCGCTATTTCGCCATTGCAAATCCTTTCTTTCTGTTACACCCCGTTATCTCACATTTGCACTCGGTATGGACAAAAGTGTCCAGAGTGTTTAATTTGGACATTTATTAAATGTTGTCTTGAGCATATGGCTGAACCCAAAATTATGTATTAATAAGTCCCCTTTCTGCTGGACAGAGTGGATTGTGAGGGAGGTTAATACACTCGGTGACCTATATGAGAGTGGAGTGTTGAGATCCTTTGAAAATTTGATTTAACATTTTGGGATTCCCAGATCTCAGTTCTTTAGATATTTACAGCTGCGCTTCCTGCTCTATACTATTTTTGGGAGTAGCATACACCCGCCCTAAATCGGCAAATATTCTGGGAGTGGTGATTACTGCTTTTGAAAAAGGTCATGAGGCATCAGTGTATTACTCCCTGCTAATTCAGAGTCTGGGTGACGGAGCTTTAACTTCTATCAAGAGATTATGGGAGAAAGATTTAAACTTGGTATTGGAAGAGGAAGTGTGGGCTAGGATTCTAAAAAATGTCAAGTCTGCATCTAGAGATGCAAGGGTACACCTTGTGCAATTCAAGATTTTACATCGATTCTATTGGACACCCGGTAGATTGTATAGACTTGGTCTTAAAGACACACCCACCTGCTGGCGATGCCAATCAGAAGATGGAGACACAACTCATGTTTTTTGGTGGTGTTAAGATCCAAGAATTTTGGTTGAAGGATTCAGAGTTTTATGTGTGACGTATTAGGCACTCAAATTTCATTGTGCCCCAGACTCTGTATTTTAGGCGATGGGGCGGTCATCAATATAGGGAATAAACACATAAAAAATTGGGTCCTAACCAGTGTTATGATCACCAGACAAGTTGTTTTAAGAGGATGGAAGTTGGCTGGAGCGCCATGATGATAGTCAGCTTACCGTACAGAAATATAGGGATGTATGTGCCCAACATGTGTATTCCTTGGGATATCTCTTCTGTTCATTAAAAAAAAAATAAATAAATAAAACAAATTTCCAGTTGCACTTTATTCTGTTTTGAATACTATTATGATGCTAGTGAAACTTTGTAATACAGCACTTTTCATACCACTGTCTCCTTAAGATGATTCACTTATGTTTTCCTCTTTTGTAAGTCGCTTTGGATAAAAGCGTCTGCCAAATGAATAAATGTAAAATGTAAATGTTTGATATTGGTGAAGGTCTTTTTTAAATAATTCTGGTAATAATTCTGGATTTTATATATATATATATATATATATATATATATATATATATATATATATATATATATACACATACATACATACATACACACAATGTGTTTTTGAATTTGATTTCATAAAATTATTTTTATGTAAAATTGTGTCAGATGTAGGCTAATTAATATATAGGCCTATGCAATAGCTTTTAAAACACTGTAAAAATGTTGAGAACGAGTAGAGAAGTGTTAGATTCTTGTTTTTATAAGTGCAGCACATTGATCATTTAAATTTTAACATACCGATTCATTGATGTGATCTGACTATACAGGTCTGGAAAGGCAAGCAGATGTGCTGAAGGGCTTGTGTGATTGCTTCATACAGATGAACAAACAGAGCGGATTTACAGGCAACGGACTACAAAAGACTCAGAGTCAGGTTGATGAATGTTAAGATGCAGTCATTTTATAAACCTTTTATAAATTGTATTAGTGTTAGGCTTCTAAAATGTGTAGTAATTCAGTGGTTGAGGAAATAAACACAGTCAGAAAATATCAGCTGTTTTCCCCGAAAGGAATCGACTCCAGCTTTGGAGTCGATTCCAATGTTTCGAGTCGATTCTCGATTCCCAACACCTCGGAATTGATTCCCAGCCCTAGCTGTGTGGAGCAATAGAGATGTTTGAGCAATCATGAGCGCTTTTAGCTTCTCCCTTCAACATGAGCGCTCTAGGTGTCAATCAAACGTGCGCTTTCCAGGTGCTCTCAATATCTCATCACCAGTCACTCATCTCGGTGCTATTCTGTGAGGATCCCAATTTAAATCAGATTAATGTTGGTCACAATACAACTAATAACAAATGTAACAGTTTAACCTTCAATAATGGCACCATGTCTTCACACATTTGCTTAATAATTAGAGATTTGTGTTACAACAAGACACCAAACAAGTAAACAAATCATAGATATTATTTATTTCTCACTGGAACAGTTTTAGAGCTTGTAATGGATATAGTTTTCTTATTTTTGAAAAGTGTCTCTGCTGTGTGTGATGCTCTCATAGTTTTTGTTTGCCAGTATGTCACAATGACATTTTGATATTGGCAACAGAACTATTCATAACTGTTTTCAATACAATTAAATGTAGCAATTCACAATTAATGTAATTTGAATGTAATTTTGGTAACACTTAATAAAAAGGTTTAATTTCTTTAACATTAGTTAATGCATTAGGTATCATGACCAAACAATGAACACTATATTTTTACTCGCTGTCCTTTTCTGCATATCGCTGCCCCCTTCATATCGCATCATCGTTTTGTGGCCCATTCTGCATAACGTGGCAGCCCATTTCAGCTTATCGTGGCCCATTTTAACTAATAAAACTTTCCAGTCCCAGTTCTCCCGATGGCCAGTCTGCCCCTGAGTATATGTTGTAATTAACATAAAGTTCATTACTTCACATTAACTACAGTAATGTTGTTAATTAATGTTAACAAATGGAACCTTTTTGTAAAGTGTTAATGTCATTTTACTGTGTGGTGCATAAACATATAACTGCAGCATATGACTTGCAAAAGTGTGGCAAAGGGCACTTTAAGAACAAATCGGCATCAGTATCTCCTGATGGCCAGTTCGCCCCTGAGTATATGTTGTAATTAACATAAAGTTCATTACTTCACATTAACTACAGTAATGTTGTTAATTAATGTTAACAAATGGAACCTTTTTGTAAAGTGTTAACGTCATTTTACTGTGTGGTGCATAAACATATAACTGCAGCATATGACTTGCAAAAGTGTGGCAAAGGGCACTTTAAGAACAAATCGGTATCAGTATCGGCCAATCTTAATGTTAAAAAAAATAATAATAATAATCGGTGATTGGTATCAGCCTCAAATTTCGTGATCGGTAGTTTTTGCTGTTTTCCCCCTCGTGGGAGTTTGAGTTTGTAAAATAAAGTATTTTTGGTTTTTAACTCTGCGTTTGCATCCTCATCTCTGCTAAACCTCTGACACATCTGTAAATTGCATCCTTACAATTAAAAGCATTCTTGTAAGATCACTGAATGTTGTGAAAATGTCCACTGTGGGACCAAAGATGAATGTTATATTAGGGATGAAACGGGGATGTTCACCGATGTCCCCTGATCGTTATTTTTTTAGAACGTTGTGGGACCAAAGACGAATGTTATTTTAGGGGACAAAACGGGGATGTTTGCTGACGTCCCCTGAACATCATTTTCAGGATGTTTTGCCCGGATGAAAATGGGACCTGTTTCGAATGTCCAAAATGTCTTGGGAACATCCTGCAGCAAACGTTACAAAAATGACCAAATGCTGACCTAAGCGGACGTTGGTGAATGTCCGGGGGACGTCCCTTTGCTGGGTTTATCCTTACATATTTAATCATATCTCATAAGTCTTTGCACTCTCCTATGTATGTACTAATATATGTTATGGCTGTTTTGTAGACTTGGTATATTCTATATTTTCTGTCCCTCATATGCTTTTTATTTAATTGGAGTGGGATATCACTCACTGGTTGTTTGATGCAAATGTTTTGCATTCAGTTTGTTGGAGCTTTACAATCCACGTTGCTTTTTTGGATGGCACTGGTCCTTTAGTTTGCAATATGCAATATGAACAGCGGTGAAACACTTTCTTATGAAGTGTTACATTCATACGAGCAGACTGAGAAGTAAGTTTGAAGAAGAAGAAATAGAAATAAACCTTGTGTAAATTTTCAGCTTTACACTAAGCTAAAATGCTTTTCTAGCCATTTTATATGCACGTTACCAGGCACGATCATATTTTTTTATCAAGAAAATTCACGTCGGATCATAATTTCTTTTTTTCTAGTAAGACCTTTGATATTAGGGCAAAAAATTGTATTCTTGATAATTTTTTTATTGTTTTCCTGTATAAATATCTATATAAATATATAAAGTTTTTATATAGTCAAAACAAGTGAAAAAATCTACCAGTGCTGAAGTAGTAATCCAAAGTATTTAGAATACATTACTGACCTTGAGTAATCTAACGGAATACGTTACAAATTACATTTTACAGCATGTATTCTGTAATCTGTAGTGGAATACATTTCAAAAGTAATCCTCCCAACCCTGGCCACGGATGTTCATATAGTCCATTTCAAGACGGTTTAAGGTAGTGACATCATTTGTTCCTTTATCATTTCCTGCAAGTTGTGCATTCCGAACGTGATAAATCACCCTCCGAAGGGCACTTTGAAGGGAGAGCAATCATGATAATCATGCTGTAAGATCACTTCAAACACAAATATACAGAGGTGGGTAGAGTAGCCAAAAACTGTACTCAAGTAAAAGTACAATTACTCTAAAAAAAAAAAAAAAAAATATTGCTCAAGTAGAAGTGCTAACATAAATAATTACTTGAGTAAGAGTAAGAAAGTATCCAATTAAGAGTACTCAAGTAGTGAGTAACTCGTTACTTTCACAAATGACATAATGGACGTTAACTCCCTACATTTGATTACATAATACACATTTTACATGTATTACAGAATTTATTTTATTATTATTATTCTGTCATCATTCATCATGATGTTGTTCCAAACCTGTATGACTTTCTTTCTTCCATGCAACACAATAAGGACATTTTAGACAGAATGTTAGCCTTGGTCACCATTTACTTTCAGTGAATTTTTTTTTTTCCTTTATATTTTGAAAGTGAATGATGACTGAGACTGTCAGTCCCTAACATTCTGTCTAACATATTTTGTCTTCCACATAATACAAAGGGTCACACGGGTTTGGAACAACTTGAGGGTAGGGAAATGATGACGGAATATTAAATTATGGCTGAGCAATCACTTTAAAGGGGTAGTTCACCCCAAAAGGATAATTCTCTCATCATTTACTTACCCTAATGCCATTCCAGATATGTATGACTTCCTTTCTTCTGCAGAACACAGATTATGATTTTTAGAAGAATATTTCAGCTCTGTAGGTCAGAACAATGCAAGTGAATGGGTGCCAAAATTGTGATGCTCCAAAAAGCACATAAAGGAATCATAAAAGTAATCCATACGACTCCAGTAGTTAAATCCATATTTTCAGAAGTGATATGATATCATATCACTTCTGATATGGGTGAGAAAAAGATCAATATTTAAGTCATTTTTTTGCTAGAAGTTCTTCTCCCAGCCCAGCAGGGGGCGATATGCAGAGAAGAATGTGAATCACCAAAAAATACAAAAAGAATGTGAATGTGATCTGTTTTTCATCCACACCTATCGTATCGCTTCTGAAGATATTGATTTAACCACTGGAGTCTTATGGATTACTTTTATGCTAACTTATGTGATTTTGAGCTTTAAAATGTTGGCACCCATTCACTTGCATTATATGGATCAAAAGAGCTGAGACATTCTTCTAAAAATCTTAATTTGTGTTCAGCAGATGGAGGAAAGTCATACACATCTGGGGTGGCATGAGGGTGAGTAAATGATAAAGAATTCTCACTTTTGGGTGAACTATCCCTTTAAGGGCTTTTGTCAGATCTGGATGAATTTGTTAACAAGAAGAGAGGTTTGGATTTACGGTGATAATGTGAACAATGTCCCACAGGGTCATTATATATAATGCTGTAATATAAAACAAAGCAAGATGTTTTATTAATGCCTACTTTCACTATTTCATAGCTTTTAGTTCTTATTTCAGTGTAGTTACAGTTTTCAGTGTCATAAGACTTTAGATCATTAGTTCTGTACACAGTACCGCCGCTCACTAAACGCAGAGTACGCAGCCTGTGAAGGGCACCATGTGCAGAAATGCTGTCTGTTCGCACTCCAGTTATCAATCACACGTTCAGCAGAGCAAAAGGCATTAACACTTAACGTGGATGTTTACGTGGATTTATACAGTTAATCAGCCCGAAGTAGTTGCAATAGTTTCCAGTACCCCCGCGAGGGTCCGGGGTAAATACGTAAATACTGCTCATGACATGCGGGATGCGGGACAAAGTGCACTGATATATTGCTGCAGATTTAAAAATGTACATTTAAAAACTGATGTCACAAGAGCCCATATTTACAGAATCACCATGAAAATGACCATCAACATATCACAGAAAAGCCAGCGTTATCATTAGAGCCACAACTTACCTCAGAGTGCTGCCTTAAGTTGGAGCTTCAATTTTAATCTTGAAATATAAGCTTGACTTTGTGTAAAATGGTGTTGCATTACAAAAATATAATTTTTTTCACTGTGTAGAGCGAAGAAAGTGTTTCACTTTGAAGATCATAATGCTGCAGTAGTGATGGACTCGGCTTGAGTGACAGTCTGTGACATTGCACAGCTGTGTGAACTTCTGCTGTTGTAAGAACACAAGCATAACACAAGTAATTTTTCAAAAAATTATTTACAGACAGATTGTTTCACTCTTAATTGACTATATCACAATTCCAGTGAGTCAGAAGTTTACATACACTAAGTTAACTGTGCCTTTAAACAGCTAAGAAAAGTCCAGAAAATTATGTCAAGCCTTTAGACAATTAGCTTCTGATAGCAGGTGTACTGAATTGGAGGTGTACCTGTGGATGTATTTTAAGGCCAACCTTCAAACTCAGTGCCTCTTTGCATGACATCATGGGAAAATCAAAATAAATCAGCTAAGACCTCAGCAAAAGTCTGGTTCATCCTTGGGAGCAATTTCCAAATGCCTGAAGGTACCACGTTCATCTGTACAAACAATAATACGCAAATATAAACTAGAGTTGTGGTACTCGAGTTTGGACTCAAGTCTGAGTCACAATTCCAATTTTAGTGGACTTGGACTTGTCACGGACTCGGATGCATTTTTACTCGGACTTGACTCGGACTCTAACCTTTGGGACTCTGGATTTTTGGGACTCTCGAGTCCAGCCAAGTCCATGGCATTTGATTCGTGATGCAATGAACAAAATAAATAAATAAAAATAAAAAAACAGAAATAAATGGACACTCTGCAAGCAGTTGTAGCACCTCCTGATGTCGTAGATGTAGCCAGAGTTTGTTTCACCGTGTTGAACAAACACACCTGCAGAGCGGCACACTCAGTCAACCGATATGCTTGAATGTTACTACGGAGACTGCTGTATAACCTCGATTACCGAGTTGGCTGGCATGACGAACACATAAAACAGGTATGTATCCAATGTACTATAAACTACAGTGGCAGTTTCGCATGGCACGGGACCTAACAACTGGTAAAATCGCATGTTGGCAGATAGAGACAAAAAATAAATCTCAGTATATATTATTTCTTTAGATAGGGAGCATTTTAGATAAAACTAAAATAAAAAGGACAAATTGAAAATGAAGTAGAAATAAAAAAACAAAATAAAAATTCGAAACAATAATAACTCTGGTTTTAATGACTAATGCAGCTTTCACTTTCTTTAGTCTATGTTTGAGTGGAGGGGGAAAGCAACAAATAACTGAAATGTCAACAGAACTCAATAAGAATTGTGTTGAAGGACAGTTTTGTTTTCATACACCTAAAGCACATGCTTTCATTCTGAAACCACTTTGAAGTTTGTTCAGCACGAAACGAATCAAAATATAAAAGGTGTTTTTGTTACATTTATATTGACAATTGTTTTTTCTTAGTTGTGAAAGTTAAAATAAGCTTTAAATATTGATGTTGAGTTTACGGTTACAATTTGAATTCAGATTCACGGACAGATTCATTCGTACTCTGACTCGACTCGGACTCGGCCTGTTATGACTCAGTCTTGAGTCCGACTCGGCCCCTTTTGGACTCGGACTTTACTCGGACTCGACTGTTTAAAGACTAGGACTTGACTCTGACTCGACTAAGGTGGACTCGAACCCAACACTAGTATAAACACCATGGGACCACGCAGCCATCATACCGCTCAGGAAGGACATGCATTCTGTCTCCTAGAGATGAATATAGTTTGGTGCGAAAAGTGCAAATCAAAACCAGAACAACAGCAAAGGACCATGTGAAGATGCTGGAGGAAACAGGTAGAAAAGTATCTATAGCCACAGTAAAACAAGTCCTATATTGACATAACCTGAAAGACTGCTCAGCAAGGAAGAAGCCACTGCTGCAAATCCACCATAAAAAGCCAGACTACAGTTTGCAAGTGTACATGGGGACAAAGATCTTACTTTTTGTAGAAATGTCCTCTGGTCTGATGAAACAAAAATTGAACTGTTTGGCCATAATGACCATCATTATGTTTGTAGGATAAAGTGTGAGGCTTGCAAGCCAAAGATCACCATCTCAACCGTTTTATCATGTTGTGGGGGTGCTTTGCTGCAGGAGGGACTGGTGCACTTCACAAAATAGATGGCATTATGAGGAAGGAAAATTATGTGGATATATTGAAGCAACATCTCAAAACATCAGCCAGGAAGTTAAAGGTTGGTCGCAAATGGGTCTTGCAAATGGACAATGACCCCAAGCATACCTCCAAAGTTGTGGCAAAATGGCTTAAGGACAACAAAGTCAAGGTACTGGAGTGGCCATCACAAAGCCTTGACCTCAATCCAACAGAAAATTTGTGGGCAGAACTGAAAAAGTGTGTGCGAGCAAGGAGGCCTACAAACCTGACACCAGTTCTGTCTGGAGGAATGGGCCAAAATTCCAGCAAAATTATTGTGAGAAGCCTGCAGAAGGCTACACAAAATGTTTGACCCAAGTTAAACAATTTAAAGACAATGCTACTAAATACTAACAAAGTATATGCAAACTTCTGACCCACTGGGAATGTGATGAAAGAAATAAAAGCTGAAATAAATCACTCTCTACTATTATTCTGACATTTCACATTCTTAAAATCTAACGGTATCATTCAGGCCGGGTAGGGTCGGGCCACATGGTCTTGGCTAAGGGTCGGGTTTCATTTTAAGGCCCGTGCAGACCTCTATGGCAGATTTCTGTGGGTACCCTCAGATTAATCCTGCAGGTGCCCATGGTAGAAAGAGTGTGTAAAAAAAGGGATACACAGTTTTGTAACAACTGATCTTGCAGGAAATCACACACAGCTGTGTCCAGCAAAACATCCGAATAGTCAAAAAACGGGAAAAGATTGTCTGGTATGTGCTGCCGAATATTCAGCAGTGTGTCCCTAGTAAAACTGATTGGAAAAAGATTACTAAACACAGGACAAACAAACAAAAACAACAAAAGAATTGGAGAGCTCCACACCAAGGCTGCCATCCGTGGCACTATCTTGATCTCTTTACTTTTGTACATGAAACTGATGTTGAGCAGGTACAGTTCAATAAAGCTGTCAGCTGAGGATATGTGAGGCATCTATTTCTCAAACAAGAGACTCTGATGTACTTATCCTCTTGTTTAGTTGTACGTCTGGCCTTCCACATCTCTTTCTGTCCTTGTTAGAGCCAGTTGTCCTTTGTCTTTGAAGATTGTAGTGTACACCTTTATATAAAAACTTCAGTTTTTTGGGCAATTTCAAGCATTGTATAGCCTTCATTCCTCAAAACAATGATTGACTGATGAGTTTCTAGAGAAAGCTGTTTCTTTTTTGCCATTTTTTACCTAATACAGACCTTAAGACATGCCAGTCTGTTGCATACTGTGGCAACTCAAAAACAAACACAAAGACAATGTTAAGCTTCATTTAAGGAACCAAACAGCTTTCAGCTGTGTTTGATATAATGTGATTGAAGTGATTTTCTAGTACCAAATTAGCAATTTAGCATGATTACTCAAGGTTACTCAAGGCAAAAATGACTTTTTTCATATAGTGATGGTGCTGTTTTGACATCAGTAATGTCCTGACTATACTTTGTGATCAGTTGAATGCCACTATGGTGAATTAAAGTACCAATTTCCTGTCAAACGTTAGCATTATTCAGCAAGGTGTGTGTTCTGTGTCTAATAATACGGTGATAAGAAGCGGTGCTTCCCAGTAATGCTTTGCGGTATGAATAAATTATGCAGATAACTGTGTACTGTTCATATCTTTACTGTTTGCCGATTTTATATACACTGATGTTATTTTATTTGTTGTCACTTTTAGTTATTTGTCATTTGGTGATTATTCAGAGCACATCGTATACTTAATATGCTGTTTTTAGTTGTCACTGTCATTGTGATTTGTATGCAAATAATGAGATACATGTGCATGCTGTAGGGTAAAAATGTGCTTTGAGCCATGGGGAAATTTCAAAATAAAGGTTTTTAAAGTCCGTTTAAGGGACTTTAACTGCCTATATTGCCTATGGGATGTACGGCCCTGGGAGTTACCTTAAATTGTATAGGCTGGTGATGATGATTATGGTGATAATGTAATGATGGTTGTCCATTCCATCTCATGTGTCAGCAGTGGTGCATGAAATACACAAATCCTGTACTTTAGTAAAATTACAGATACCCTGATTAAATTTTACTCCAGTAAAATTCTGAGTACGCCTTTGAGTTTTTACTTAAGTAAAAGTACTAAAAAAGTGTGGAGTTTACTATGACAAAATTGCTGTTTTATAAAAAAAGTCACGGATGATTTTATGACTGGAAGGTGACAATTTACGGCTCTCTCTATACATTTGTATAGCATCAGCAAACTGTCTTAAAATGCTAGTTTACCGATACAGCCGTTATGCTCTCTCCAATGATAGAACTATGAAGGTTGTTATCTCAGTACTATAAGATCTCTGACTTTAGACTAAAAGTACTGATCAATTAGAATTAGTGCTTATTATTTTTTGGAATTTAATATTTAAAGGCACACTCACACTGAATATTTCAAGTCTTTTAAAGCCATACGATAGCTGTGTGGGAAAGAGACCTAAATTTAAGTTGTTATTCTCTGAAAATGTTCCCCTTTTACCCTAGCTCTCAAGTCAAATTAGCATATAGGCTACATAAAAATGCC
Source organism: Myxocyprinus asiaticus (assembly GCF_019703515.2). NCBI lineage: Eukaryota > Metazoa > Chordata > Actinopteri > Cypriniformes > Catostomidae > Myxocyprinus > Myxocyprinus asiaticus. The sequence goes on along the minus strand of NC_059382.1, from coordinate 31,290,154 downwards.
ACATGAAGATGCTCCAGGTTTGATGTCAACCTGGATTGGCTGTTATGTGTCTTGTGAACTGTGTCGCTGCAAGTCACAATATGCAGAAGTGCAAATGAGATTTCAGATCTACTGTGGAAGGGAAGATGAACTAGGCACTGATTTGCTTACTTATTGGCATTTAAAGGTGCACTGGGTATATTTTTTCCTTATTAAAATGTTTTTCCTCTTAAGAAATGACTAGTAGACTTACTTCCAGGCTCCAGACTTTTATTAGAAAGGTGACACTGGTGCCATCAAGTTTAACAAATAGAGGCATTTGGCATGGTGGTACCATGATTTGATAGCACAAGGGTGGGTGTGACATTTAAAATGAAAGATTAAGGACATAAACCAATAATTGTACAGATATTATTATAGTAATTAATTATCAATAATATAGCATAGTTTTTCAAACAGAAATGTAAATGAAGTAGACCTTCTCTACAGGCATTTTCCGTACACAAGAGGCAGTGTGTTACTCCACCTCCTCGCGTCCTGGTACTATCAACTCTCTCAACAGACGCTGAGGTGCTTGAGAGTTTGAAGCACTAGTCATGTGGTTTAATGAATAATCATGAGATAGCCCGTTCTCACAGGATAAGGCCAATCAATCTCATTAATAATTATGAGACACTAATGACGCAACGATGCACTATAGTACAGGGACAAGTCACATCGTGTGATGTTGATTTTAAACCCGAAAGACGAAAATAGCACAAAATAATCCCCAAGTTAACCAATTTTTTCTTAAAATTTCAAATGAATGAATACTTTGTCTTCTATCATGTGTAACACATGCATATCTGGTAACATCTCAGAAAATTTATTTTTCAACTTTTATTTGCACTTAAATTTTACTACAACATGGTCCAAATAACATTTTCTCTATCAGAATGCAAGAAAATCTGGTTAGAGAAATAAAAGTGCTAATAAAAAAAAAACATAGGTTTTCTAGAAAATGTCACAAAAAGGTGCACCACACAGGAAGTTGTCAACATAGTGTAAATGTTAAATAAATCAACTTGTTTAATATCTTTCTGAAAAAAAAAAACGAAAAAAAAACAAACAAAAAAAAACATTAAGAGCAAAGGCTTTTGTTGTGCAGACTTGGTTTAAAAATAAACCAGAATGGTATAAAATAAGAAAACTGCAAAATACTTAGCCAACGTTGGTATTCATTTTAAACATTATCTAAACCAAGTCTATCAAGAAAGATATCTATAAACCAATATCTAGAAGATATGAAGTGCATCTAGAAAGAACTCATTAAAAGTATATTAAACAATTCTGAAGTATAATCAAACCCCTTCAGCTACAGTCCAATCGCAAAATTTTGTCTAGACACTTTTTTTTTTTTTTCATTTTAGTTTGGGAAATTAACTTAGATTGGGAAGTTAAATTAACAGTTATTTACAGACAAGACAAAAAGAAAAACCATCTAAAGCCTCTAGACTTTGACCTAGTGCATAGGCAGAATTTGGCCAGGCCTCAGCAAAAGTGAGTGCACAAGACATTCACTCAGGGTGTACTGGCCTTATTAGATGTCTTGTATCTAACTATCCAGTAAATTAAACAAAGATCCAAAAAACTTCGCTGGAGACACCGTTGTTATTTGAGAAGTTTATATGAATCATCTGTGAAACGTAAATGTTCAAAATTCATAATCATTAAATGAAAAGATTACACAATAAATAAGTGTAAATGAATTGCTAAATATGAGAATTCTAGAGTATATTTATGATTAAATTAAGAGAAATAAACAAATAAATGTACAAACTCTTAATAAATGTAACTTTACCAAAATAATCCTTTTGCATGTTACATATGATTTTAACACTGAATACTCACAGACATTGCATCAAACAGATTCAGAGACAGATGATGATCACGGATTATTGCAACTGAGAGAACGAACACATTGTGTTGCTTCCACTGCAGCACCACTGAATGCTTCCTTGACTAACAGTAACTGGATAACTATTTTTCAAAATTAAAGTCCCACTAGAGGGAGCTAAAGGCAAACCATAAATCTATTGGAGAATAATATTAAGTCCAGAACACAGGGTTAATCACTAGCAGTGGCGGATTTAGGCATGGGCAACATGGGCAGCCACGGTGCGCCCGCACACCCATACTATAGGTCACTTCATCAGCAGTACACACAAACTAATATGAATACAATACACAGACATGTAATTTTAACAGTTGTCAATTAAATCAAAACAACACAGCCTAGGATAGCTACTACACCATCCACCCTCCCAGTACTAAAGAAACCGAAGAAAGATCTGATTTCCCATGATGGGCAGGACAAAAAACAAAACGGTCTACCTGCATCTCAATCGGGCCAGCGTGATCTGCATGATTTGGACAAAAACTCATTGCGATTATTTGGAAAAAAATATTGTGATTTGAACTGCGATTATAATATACAAGAAAATGGTGGTGTTTTTCCACATGTTCAACTGCCAAACGGTTACTGGGGTTTTCACACTTGAACCAAACTGAGACCTTTTTTTTTTTTTTTTTTTTTCAGTTCATCCACAAACAAATAAACTCAGCAAAAAAAGAAACGTCCTCTCACTTTCAACTACTTTTATTTTCAGCAAACTTAAGATGTGTAAATATTTGTATGAACATAAAAAGATTCAACAACTAAGACAAACTGATCAAGTTTCACAGACATGGGACTAACAGAAATGGAATAATGTGACCTTCTCATGGACTGCACCAGATTTGCCCGTTCTTGCTGTGAGATGTTACCCCACTCTTCCACCAAGGCACTTGCAAGTTCCCGGTTATTTCTGGGGGGGAATGGCCCTAGCCCTCACCCTCCGATCCAACAGGTCCCAGACGTGCTCAATGGGATTGAGATCCAGGCTCCTCGCTGGCCATGGCAGAACACTGACATTCCTGTCTTGCAAGAAATCGTGCACAGAACAAGCAGTATGGCTGGTGGCATTGTCATGCTGGAGGGTCATGTCAGGATGTGCCTGCAGGAAGGGTACCACATGAGGGAGGAGGATGTCTTCCCTGTAACACACAGCATTAAAATTGCCTGCAATGACAACAAGCTCAGTCCGATGATCCTGTGACATACCCCCCAGACCATGACGGACCCTCCACCTCCAAATCGATCCTGCTCCAGAGTACAGGCCTCGGTGTAACACTCATTCCTTCGACGATAAATGCGAGTCCAGTCATCACCCCTGGTGAGACAAAACCGTGACTCATCAGTGAAGAGCACTTTTTGCAAGTCCTGTCTGGTCCAGCGAAGATGGGTTTTTGCCCATAGGCGACGTTGTTGCCGGTGATGTCTGGTAAGGACCTGACTTACAACAAGCCTACAAGCCCTCAGTCCAGCCTCTCTCAGCCTATTGCGGACAGTCTGAGCACTCATGGAGGGATTGTGCGTTCCTAGTATAACTCGGGCAGTTGTTGTTGCCATCCTGTACCTGTACTGCAGGTGTGATATTCGGATGTACCAATCCTGTGCAGATGTTGTTACACGTGGTCTGCCGCTGTGAGGATGAATCAGCTGTCCTTCCTGTCTCCCTGTAGCGCTGTCTTAAGCATCTCACAGTACGAACATTGCAATTTATTGCCCTGGCCACATCTGCAGTCCTCATGCCTCCATGCCTAAAGCACGTTCACACAGATGAGCAGGGACCCTGAGCATCTTACTTTTGGTGTTTTTCAGAGTCAGTAGAAAGGTCTCTTTAGTGTCCTAAGTTTTTATAACTGTGACCTTAATTGCCTACCATCTGCAAGCTGTTAGTGTCTTAACGACCGTTTCACAGGTGCATGTTCATTAATTGTTTATGGTTCATTGAACAAGCATGGAAAACATTGTTTAAACCCTTTACAATAAAGATCTGTAAAGTTATTTGGATTTTTACAAAAGCATCTTTAAAATAGAGTGTCCTGAAAAAGGGACATTTCTTTTTTTGTTTATATAAACAGTGAAACAAAGAAAAAACTTTCATATTAAAATTGTACCCATCCACTATGTACTTGTTTGTGTCCATTTTGTGACAGGGTCTCAGCCCCCTAATCATCATAAATGGTTTTTAAAACACAGTCAACTTTAATATTAGGGATGCTCCAATCAGGATTTTTACATCTGACACTGATCTCCAATTTTCTTTTCATCTAATTGACCGATGCTGATCATCAGCAGCTCTGTCAGAACTGGTTATATGTAAGCATTCTGCTCAATGTCACGGTTAACTGAATTTCCCTATTGGTAATACTACAGTTGTTGTCTTTTTTGCTGTCAAAAATACTGTTGGTTGGTTGAATAATTAAGTAAACAAAAAATATTCAATTTTACCCTTTACTCTAGGCCTTAAAAACAAGTAGGCTTATACAAACTATTCTCTACTGTATATAAGATAGTCCTATAGAACGAGGCTTAATGTCAAAATTAAGTTGAACTGATAACCCATTGGTGTAGTTAAACTTAAAGTGAAAGTTTTGGTTAGTTTGTCACCATTTCATTTAATTATTTTTATTCAGTATTATATTTTATTTTATGTATTATCTTATAGTTTCTAAATATTTTATATATATTTATTATATGTACAGTGCATCCGGAAAATATTCACAGCGCTTCACTTTTTCCACATTTTGTTATGTTACAGCCTTATTCCAAAATGGATTAAATTAATTATTTTCCTCAAAATTCTACAAACAATACCCCATAATGACAACGTGAAAGAAGTCTGTTTGAAATCTTTGCAAATTTATTAAAAATAAAAAATGAAAAAAATCACATGTACATAAGTATTCACAGCCTTTGCCATGACACTCAAAACTGAGCTCAGGTGCATCCTGTTTCCACTGATCATCCTTGAGATGTTTCTACAACTTGATTGGAGTCCACCTGTGGTAAATTCAGTTGATTGGACATGATTTGGAAAGGCACACACCTGTCTATATAAGGTTCCACAGTTAACAGTGCGTATCAGAGCACAAACCAAGCCATGAAGTCCAAGGAATTGTCTGTAGACCTCCAAGACAGGATTGTATCGAGGCACAGATCTGGGGAAGGGTACAGAAAAATTTCTGCAGCATTGGAGGTCCCAATGAGCACAGTGGCCTCCATCATCCGTAAATGGAAGAAGTTTGGAACCACCAGGACTCTTCCTAGAGCTGGCCGCCTGGCCAAACTGAGCGATCGGGGGAGAAGGGCCTTAATCAAGGAGGTGACCAAGAACCCGATGGTCACTCTGACAGAGCTCCAGCGTTTCTCTGTGGAGAGAGGAGAACTTTCCAGAAGAACAACCATCTCTGCAGCACTCCACCAATCAGGCCTGTATGGTAGAGTGGCCAGACAGAAGCCACTCCTCAGTAAAAGGCACATGACAAACCCACCTGGAGTTTGCCAAAAGGCACCTGAAGGACTCTCAGACCATGAGAAACAAAGATTGAACTCTTTGGCCTGAATGGCAAGCATCATGCCTGGAGGAAACCAGGCACCGCTCATCACCTGGCCAATACCATCCCTACAGTGAAGTATGGTGGTGGCATCATGCTGTGGGGATGTTTTTCAGTGGCAGGAACTGGGAGACTAGTCAGGATTGAGGGAAAGATGAGTGCAGCAATGTACAGAGACATCCTTGATGAAAATTTGCTCTAGAGCGCTCTGGACCTCAGACTGGGGCGAAGGGTCGTTGTCCTGTTGGAAGATGAACCCAAGCACACAGCCAAGATAACAAAGGAGTGGCTACGGGTCAACTCTATGAATGTCCTTGAGTGGCCCAGCCAGAGCCCAGACTTGAACCCGATTGAACATCTCTGGAGAGATCTGAAAATGGCTGTGCACCGACGCTCCCCATCCAACCTGATGGAGCTTGAGAGGTCCTGCAAAGAAGAATGGGAGAAACTGCCCAAAAATAGGTGTGCCAGGCTTGTAGCATCATACTCAAAAAGACTTGAGGCTGTAATTGGTGCCAAAGGTGCTTCAACAAAGTACTGAGCAAAGGCTGTGAATACTTATGTACATGTGTGTTTTTTTTTTTGTTTGTTTTTATAAATTTGCAAAGATTTCAAACAAACTTTTCACGTTGTCATTATGGGGTATTGTTTGTAGAATTTTGAAGAAAATAATGAATTTAATCAATTTTGGAAAAAGGCTGTAACATAACAAAATGTGGAAAAAGTGAAGCGCTGTGAATACTTTCCGGATGCACTGTATGTTCCTTCTCATTTTGTTTGATGTTGGTAACATTATGCTGCCTTCATGTGCTATCGGAATTATCCTACTTCCCACTTCTGAAGTGGTAATTACAAGTACCTCGTGTTCATATGCTTTGTTGTCGGAAAGAACAGGAATCATGGACGACGCCAGGTTCATTCAACATATTTCTTGAGGAACATTTATTTTGACACCATAATACATATCACTCAGTTAGCTTGTTGATGATAATGTAATTTTGGTCAAATACAAGCTATTTTCACAGTGTAAACATGCATAGAACGGTTGCTGATATAAATAAAAATGACCAAAACGGCAAGCACTAACAAATCAAGTGCAAGCATTAGTTCAGTCAGGCCATGAGAGGCAAGCTCAGCATCAGCTGACAACCAGCTGACCTACTTCTTCCAATCACAGTAGTCTATCTATCAAGGATGGCCTATATATATATATATATATATATATATATATATATATATATATATATATATATATATATATATATATTCAACACAGCATTCTTGCCAGCCTAGCCAAGCACCTGACAACCAAAAAGCTAGCAACACAGCTTGACACGGTATGCTCCTATTCAACACGGCATGCTCCTATTCTTACCTTACTCCTTCATGATGGATAGATGGGAGATAATCGTGGAGTCTTTGATCTTTAAGGATTTCCTCGAGGACACACAATTCTTAATTCAGAGAAGTGGAATATATCCCACACCCAGGTGCAGCTCCGGTGGCTGCTTTCAACCCCAACCATGATTAGCCATTCCTGTTTTCCTGGAACTCAGGACTGCAATCGCCATTCATCCACCACCGATTCTTCACTTCCACAGGTCACAGTGGATGGTAGTCGCAGCCAAAGGTAGCACATCCCCAGCACACACTCATTCTCCATCTCCAGAAAGACTTGGCTGCAACATTCCATGCAACATTCCTGCTGCTTTCTCCACAAGGGGCATGCTACTCTCTCCCCAATGCCACAAAAGGGGAGAGGCTTCCCTCTGCTGCTTTCTCCTCGAGGAGCAAGATGCCCTCTCCCCCTCTGATGGGAGGAGGGGCACCCCTCTGCTACTTGCAGGCACATCACTTTCTGCTTTTTGTTACTCACTACATCGAAAAATGAGGCAAGTCCCTGTACCATTTTCATGTACTTTTTAGAAAGAAGTCATGCTATTAAGGCAATCACAATCGGTATGGTTTGGGGGGGGGGGGGGTTCTTGTAGAGCTTCCCTCTACTTTAACTGTAGGAGAAGAATGCACAAATGATTGTGTCTAACATACAATAAATTGTTTATTGCCAAAGTGGCTAAAATTGAGTGCAAGCATTAGTTTAATCAGGCCACAAGAGGCAAGTTCAGCATCAGCTGACCACCAGCTGACCTACTCCAATAAGAGTAGTCTATATATCAAGGACAGCATATATATATATATATATATTCAACACAGCATTCTTGCCAGCCAAGCACCTGACAGCAACCAACCTCCTCCCCAACTACCTTCCAAATGCATTAGTCTCCATTGTTAATGGTTCATAGCTTTAGCCGGCCTAGTTCTGTGCACTTTTCTGTTTGTTGCTTTATGTTCCAGATGACAGCCATCATGACGAGACCTTCTAAGCAGCCCACTTTCCGAGATACCCCTCTTCAGATCAAGAGTCTCCTTTCCATGGATATTTTGCCAAATGTTATGCTTTCCTTGCTGATGGTTCCAGTATGGGGGGTTCTTGTTGAGCTTCCCTCCCACCAAAAGTAAAATTAGTGTGTCTAACATACAATAAATTGTTTGTTGCCAAAGCGGTCCTGGCTGAATTAGCTTTATTTAGAAAAATGAACAAAACCTGTCATTCACTTCAGAAACAGTACTCTCATCCACCATGTTGAAAGTTTAGAACTTCTCCCATCTCAGAAACTCGGGTCTAAAAATTATCTCTGAGTTTCCCAGTCGTAATTATGACTTGATGGATCATTCATGTGCAACTTCCGAGTGGGAAACTCGTATTTACGATAATTCAATAATTAGCACGTGAATGCAGCATCAGTTCCGCTTTCACTTGTTTCCACTGGGAGTGTAATAAAGGTGACACTTTCTTGAAAAATTTGCTTATAGCTGTGTCGTTTCGAAGACTGCATGCTAGCTAGGACACGTCCTTTGAAGGCTGCAGTATACCAAGCATCCTCCTTTAAACAAGCCTCATTTAAATGAGATGGCCTTTGTAGGACAAACGGAAACAGAACTTATCATGGTTGCTATGACAGCATGCCACTCTTTAACAAGCGCAAGCTCTTTGAGTGATAAAGGAACAAAGTCCCTTTGGAAGGGAGTGTATGAGGTAAATTTGAGGAGAGTTATAATGATGTAGAGAGAAAATAAATAGATTTTTCAGGTGTACTTTTAGTCTATAATCCATTATTTTAATTATAGTACTATAATTATACATATTATATACTCTGCACCCGTCTACTGAGGTACTTCAACTTGGGAATTAACATTACTTGCGTTTGAACATCAGATTTCTGGGAGTCTTTTTTTTTTTCAGACAAGTGATGTTCATTTCAATTGAAGCAAAGCATTGTGGGTTGTGAGTGCCCACGAAGGATACACCACATGCATCAGAATTCCCGTGAAAGGTCGCATTCAAATGTATGTGACCTCTGGAGGATGCAACCTTTGAAACGAGACAAAACGTATGTGTCCAGATGCTGAGGCCATCATGGAAAGAACCAGATTTAGTCAGTAAGAACAGCAATTAACAGATTGCATTGGGAAAAGTTTGTTTTAGGATAACATGAACCCCTTCACAGTTCCCAGACATGACAGCTGCCCTGTCAAAACACAGACCAACACACAGAAGAGGGTCCAGTTCCCGTGGCTCCAAAAGCTGTAGTATCTTATCTGATATTCCAGTGGCAATAAGGTCTGATGTGTTAATGAATTCAATCGCCCTTTCTTTAATGACTCCTGCATGAAAGTAGCGGATGCACATGGCTACAAGTTCAAGTTTCAAATTACCTTTGTACTCTGTCATCTGCTTGAGATGCACCGTACCTTGCCAGATATCACATCTGCCAGGGAATGTTTTGAGACATGGTTGGGTTGCCTTTTCATGTAGTTTAGACATATCTGATGGCAGGCCTCTTGCCCCACCCACAATAATAATAACAATAATTCCTTACATTTATATAGCGCTTTTCTAGGCACTCAATCGCTTTAAATAGTATAGGGAGAATCTCCTCACCCACCACCAGTGTGCAGCATCCACCTAGATGATGCGACGGCAGCCATAGTGCACCAGTATGCTCACCACACACCAGCTATTGGTGGAGAGGAGTGATGTAGCCAATTCAGGGATGGGGATTATTAGGAGGCCATGATAGATAAGGGCCAATGGGTGAAATTTGGCCTGGACACCAGGGTTACATCCCTACACTTTATGAGAAGTGCCCTGGGATTTTTAATGATCACAGAGAGTCAGGATCTCGGTTTAATGTCTCATCCGAAGGATGCTGCGGTTATATCTTACTTCCAGGAAGATGGACATCCTACATTTGCTGGGTCAGAATACTATGGCTGGATGTGCTGGGTTGATGGGTGGAAATCCAGAACCAGCGGCTGATTGGTTGGTGTTGGCTGAAGATTGTGTGCTGGTTGGAATCTGAGAGTAACGGATCTGTGGTTGCTGGTGTGTCAGACCCAGAGCTAGCTATAGGTGTGTCAACAGCTCTTGAGCTAATTTTAGCATCATCTGTTGCCATTAACTGTAGCCTTCTAATGGAGGCGTTCTCTCCCGTGTCAAAGCAGGGTTTTTTAAAGTTGTTTTTATTGAATTTTGCTTAAACATCACTCTCGGCCAAAAGGCAGATTTTCTAACACATTAACGCAAATGTTTGACTGATGGTTGAACACACAAATGACTGAGACAGCCAAGAGGCTGCTCTCTTCCCAGTGTGCACATCATGACCCTCGCTCTCCGCTGGCTCATGGGCTGGCCAAATAATGGAATGTACTATATTTTTACCTGAAAGGAAGGTACTTGTGCACATCCTTTAGCCAACATCCAGAAAAAAAAGAAAAAAAAAAAACATTCTACAGAACATGAACTTACTTATAAGAGCAGTAATCTGTACATGGACATCAGTGCAAACTTCCTTGGACTTTATTTCTGAGAGCAGCAGATCCATGGTTTTCATGAGCACATTCTTCTCCATTACAACAGAGTTCCTCATGGTCTCCCTCCACATTGTCCACACTGACAACACTGATTATCACTTTTGACTCATTGTCCATGGTGGTGTATGTGATTAATTAATAATAATAATTAATTAATTAATGTGCAGTACTGGGCACAATATCCAGGGCTGTCCATCCTTCCATCAGCTGTAAAATATTAAAATATATGTTAGAGGAAGCTTTTAATCAGCACTATAGCTCAGCTCAAATACATGGACATAACACCCATAATATGCAAAAAGGCAAACATAAGTTGTAGCAGAAATGGACATAATAATCACAAAGGATATCTGTGATTACCTAGAACCACAATTTCCTTTTCTTTTAGGCTTTACATGACCCTGGATCTACAATCATTAAAAAAAAAAACATCAATGGTGTCAACACAGTATGTGTCTTGGATTTTATTTTAAAAGTGTTGTGATTCATAAAACCAATATTCATAAATATGAACATGAGTGAAGGATTCAATTATGAACAGATGTATCCTGTAGCTGGCTATTTAATTAGCTTTGGATTGATTAAGGGTGACATTCTCTTTGGACCCTGATTACTTAAGGGATTTCTAATGTTCCCTGTGCTCATTTACTGTTTTCAGTATATTAATAGCAACATTTAATGGTTATTTTTCTTAATTAAAATAAATGAACAAAACATGACAGAGTTCCATGTACTCACATCCTTAACTGTAAATTTTGTTAATTAGCACTTTAATCCCCATATCAGAATGTCTTGTACCTGTTCTGTTCCCAGAAGATCAACAAACAATTTGTGTTCACTGCCAGCCTTGCACAAACTGATCTGACATAAAGGTTACTGAAGAGACAGACATGAATGTATATGAATGAATATATTATATAATTTAAGTTTTAAATGTCATATATATTGACTATTTCACTTGTAAGAAATTACATAACAAATTACTGTATGTCTGTGTGTGGGATAAACCCACAAAATACTGTCTAATTCTACCCATTTTTGTTTACCCTCTAAAAATAATTCACAAATCAAACTGACATGTTCATCTGTTAAATGCAAATGCACAGCTTATTTGAAAAAGGTTTCTCATACACTATATGGCCAAAAGTGTATGGACACCCAAATACCACATTTGATGAGAGCATTTACAGTAGTTTCAAAACTATTGCCAGTAATAGGGAGCAGGGCCTCCCTTACAGCTCTCAATGGCGGCAGGGACTGACACCAAATCAGACACAAGAGCATCAATGAGGTCTTGTAGAATGGCCCATCGTGAAGAAATTGTGATGCTTACCTTTGTTTGGAACAACCCTTCGAGATGTGTCCCTTTTCCGCAGTGCTCTTCAAGGGCACAATGCAGTTTGGAATTCGCAAAGTGTATGTCATGACACATGAAACACTCATCAGTTTCATCTAGATGTCACTTTGAAAAAAAAAAAAAAACAGCTACACAGAGGGGCCTGGCCCACCACAACAGGAATCATCTTGCCCATTGAAACTGAGGGGACATACTGTGTGTATATGTATACACGATACATCACAATATCATGATTCAATTCAGTTACAGTTGTGCTCAAAAGTTTGCATACCCTTGGAGAATTGGTAATATATGTACCATTTTTAAAGAAAACATGAGTGAGCAGGCAAAACACATTTCTTTTATTTCTTATGGGATTCATATTCAACTGTAGGTTATAACAGAATGGCACAATCATAAAACAAAACATGGCAACAAAGAAAAAAATGAAATGACCCCTGTTCAAAAGTCTGCATACCCTTAGTTCTTAATACTGTGTATTGCACACTTTAACATCAATGACAGCATGCAGTCATTTGTAATAGTTATCTATGAGGCCCCAAATTCTTGTAGGTGGTATAGCTGCCCATTCATCTTGGCAAAATGCCTCCAGGTCATGCAAAGTCTTTGGTCGTCTTGCATGAACCGCACGTTTGAGATCTCCCCAGAGTTGCTCGATGATATTAAGGTCAGGAGACTGTGATGACCACTCCAGAACCTTCACCTTTTTCTGTTGTAACCACTGGAGGGTCAACTTGGCCTTGTGCTTAGGGTCATTGTCGTGCTGGAAAGTCCAAGAACGTCCCATGCGCAGCTTTCGTGCAGAAGAATGCAAATTGTCTGCCAGTATTTTCTGATAACATGCTGCATTCATCTTTCCATCAATTTTCACAAGATTCCCCATGCCTTTAGAGCTCACACACCCCCAAAACATCAGTGAGCCACCACCATGCTTCACAGTGGGGATGGTATTCTTTTCACTATAGGCCTTGTTGACCCCTCTCCAAACATAGCGCATATGGTTGTGATCATAAAGCTCTATTTTGGTCTCGTCACACCAAATTACAGTGTGCCAGAAGCTGTGAGGCATGTTAAGGTGTTGTCGGGCATATTGTAACTGGGCTTTTTTGTGGCATTGGCGCAATAAAGGCTTCTTTCTGGCAACTCGACCATGCAGCTCATTTTTGTTCAAGTATCGTCGTATTGTGCTCCTTGAAACAACCACACCATCTTTTTCCTAAGCAGCCTGTATTTCTCCTGAGGTTACCTGTGGGTTTTTCTTTGTATCCCGAACAATTCTTTTGGTAGTTGTGGCTGAAATCTTTCTTGGTCTACCTGATCTTGGCTTGGTATCAAGAGATCCCCGAATTTTCCACTTCTTAATAAGTGATTGAACAGTACTGACTGGCATTTTCAATATCTTTTTATTTCCTTTTCCATCTTTATAAAGTTCAATTACCTTGTTACGCAGGTCTTTTGACAGTTCTTTTCTGCTCCCCATGGCTCAGTACCTAGCCTGCTCAGTGCATCCATGTGAGAGCTAACAAACTCATTGACTATTTATACACAGACACTAATTGCAATTGAAAAAACCACAGGTGTGGGAAATTAACCTTTAATTGCCATTTAAACCTGTGTGTGTGCCCAAACATTCAAGGGTATGTAAACTTTTGATCAGGGCCATTTGGGTGATTTCTGTTATCATTATGATTTAAAAAGGAGCAAAACAACTATGTGACAATAAATGGCTTCATATGATCACTATCCTTAAATAAAAGACATGCATGATCAGTCATATTTTCAAAATCAATGCCAAAATTTCACAATTTCTGCCAGGGTATGCAAACTTTTGAGCACAACTGTATATATATATATATATATATATATATATACATATACACACACACACACACACACACACAGTACTGTGCAAAAGTTTTAGGCACTTAAAAATGTTGCATAGTGAGGATGTCTTCAAAAATAATGACAAATAGTTTTCATTTATCACTTAATGTCATACAATGTCCAGTAAACATAAACAAGCTAAATCAATATTCGGTGTGACCACCTTTGCCTTTAAAACAGCACCAATTCTCCTAGGTACACCTGGACTCAGTTTTTCTTGGTTGTTGGAAGATAGGATGTTCCAAGCTTCTTTGAGAATTCGCTACAGTTCTTCTATCTATTTAGGCTGTCTCAGTTGCTTCTGTCTCTTTTCGTAATCTCAGACTGATACGATGTTCAGTGGGGGCTTTTTGGGGGCCATGACATCTGTTGCAGGGCTCCCTGTTCTTCTATTCTAATCTTTTCTATTTGCAAAAGTAATGTTTGTGAGTCTAACATTTATATTTCCCATTGATACACTAAAGCTGAAGATATAAATAACCATCTTAAGACAAATGCTTTTGTGAAACACTTTATGTGCCTAAGACTTTTGCACAGTATTGTATATACAGTTGTGCTCAAAAGTGTGCATACCAATTGCATTGATTTTGAAAATATGACTGATCATGCAAAAAACTGTCTTTTATTTAAGGATAGTGATCATATGAAGCCATTTATTATCACATAGTTGTTTGGCTCCTTTTTAAATCATAATGATAACAGAAATCACTCAAATGGCCCTGATCACAAGTTTACATACCCTTGAATGTTTGGCCTTGTTACAGACACACAAGGTGACACACACAGGTTTTAATTTCCCACACCTGTGGTTTTTTAAATTGCAGTTAGTGTCTGTGTATAAATAGTCAATGAGTTTGTTAGCTCTCACATGGATGCACTGAACAGGCTAGATACTGAGCCATGGGGAGCAGAAAAGAACTGTCAAAAGACCTGCGTAACAAGGTAATGGAACATTATAAAGATGGAAAAGGATATAAAAAGATATCCAAAGCCTTGAAAATGCCAGTCAGAAAATGCCGGGATCTCTTGATACCAAGCCAAGGTCAGGTAGATCAAGAAAGATTTCAGCCACAACTGCCAGAAGAATTGTTCAGGATATAAAGAAAAACCCACAGGTAACCTCAGGAGAAATACAGGCTGCTCTGGAAAAAGATGGTGTGGTTGTTTCAAGGAGCACAATACGACGATACTTGAACAAAAATGAGCTGCATAGTCGAGTTGCCAGAAAGAAGCCTTTACTGCACCAATGCCACAAAAAAGCCCGGTTACAATATGCCCGACAACACCTTGACATGCCTCACAGCTTCTGGCACACTGTAATTTGGAGTGACGAGACCAAAATAGAGCTTTATGGTCACAACCATATGCGCTATGTTTGGAGAGGGGTCAACAAGGCCTATAGTGAAAAGAATACCATCCCCACTGTGAAGCATGGTGGTGGCTCACTGATGTTTTGGGGGTGAGCTCTAAAGGCACAGGGAATCTTGTGAAAATTGATGGCGAGATGAATACAGCATGTTATCAGAAAATACTGGCAGACAATTTGCATTCTTCTGCATGAAAGCTGCGCATGGGACGCTCTTGGACTTTCCAGCATGACAATGACCCTAAGCACAAGGCCAAGTTGACCCTCCAGTGGTTACAACAGAAAAAAGTGAAGGTTCTGGGGTGGCCATCACAGTCTCCTGACCTTAATATCATCGAGCCACTCTGGGGAGATCTCAAACATGCGGTTCATGCAAGACGACCAAAGACTTTGCATGACCTGGAGGCTATTTGCCAAGACAAATGGGCAGCTATACCACCTGCAAGAATTTGGGGCCTCATAGACAACTATTACAAAAGACTGCACGCTGTCATTGATGCTAAAGTGTGCAATACACAGTATTAAGAACTAAGGGTATGCAGACTTTTGAACAGGGGTCATTTCATTTTTTCCTTTGTTGCCATGTTTTGTTTTATGATTGTGCCATTCTGTTATCAAATCAAATCAAATCAAATCACTTTATTGTCACACAGCCATATACACAAGTGCAATGGTGTGTGAAATTCTTGGGTGCAGTTCCGATCAACATAGCAGTCGTGACAGTGATGATACCAATTTACAATAACATCAAATTAACACAGCACAATTAAACATCTGTTATACACATAATTACACTCAACAGTATACAAATAATAACATACACTGTACAGTATACAATACGCACTATATAGATACACATTAATCAATAAAAATAAAAAATAAAAATATATAAAAAAGTATATATATATATATATATATATATATATATATATATATATATATATATATATATAATGTACAGTATTGTACTGTATTGACATTCAGGCTGTCGGTTGATAGTCAGTTGTTAAGAGAGAATATAATATAATATAATAAAATTTATGACAGTCCGGTGTGAGATATAAGAGTAAGAGTAATAAAGTGCAGTGCTGATGTATTTGATCGTGGGAGATCAAGAGTTCAGAAGTCTGATTGCTTGGGGGAAGAAGCTATCATGGAGTCGGCTGGTGCGGGTCCTGATGCTGCGATACCGCCTACCTGATGGTAGCAGTGAGAACAGCCCATGGCTCGGTGGCTGGAGTCTCTGATGATCCTCCGAGCTTTTTTCATGCACCGCCTTGTATATATTTCATGGAGGGAGGGAAGCTCACCTCCGATGATGTGTCTGGTAGTTCGCACCACCCTTTGCAGTGCTTTGCGGTTGTGGGCTGTGCTATTGCCGTACCAGGCAGAGATGCAGCCAGTCAGGATGCTCTCTACAGTGCAGGTGTAGAACCGTGTGAGGATGTGGCGGTTCATTCCAAACTTCCTCAGCCGTCTCAGGAAGAAGAGGCGCTGATGAGCCTTCTTCACAACGACTTCAGTGTGGATGGACCATGTGAGTTCCTCAGTGATGTGGACACCCAGGAACTTGAAGCTGCTGACTCTCTCCACTGGTGCTCCATTGATGGTGATGGGGCTGTGTTCTCTGTCTTTTCTTCTGAAGTCCACCACAAGCTCCTTTGTCTTACTGACGTTGAGGGAGAGGTTGTGCTCCTGACACCAGTGTGTCAGAGTGTGCACCTCCTCTCTGTAGGCTATTTCATTATTGTCAGTGATCAGACCTACCACCGTCGTGTCATCAGCAAACTTAATGATGGCATTTGAGCTATGTGTTGCCACACAGTCATGTGTGTACAGGGAATACAGGAGTGGGCTGAGAACACAGCCCTGTGGGGCTCCAGTGTTGAGGGTCAGTGAGGAGGAGATGTTGCTGCCTATTCTAACCACCTGGCGTCTGCTTGACAGGAAGTCCAGGATCCAGCTGCACAGCGAGCTGTTGAAGCCCAGAACCCGGAGTTTCTCATCTAGCTTGGAGGGCACTATGGTGCTGAATGCTGAGCTGTAGTCTACAAACAACATTCTCACATAAGTGTGCTTTTTTTCCAGGTGGGAGAGAGCAGTGTGTATTGTAGATGCAATGGCATCATCAGTGGAGCAGTTGTTGCGGTAAGCAAACTGCAGTGGGTCAAGAGAGAGAGGCAATACAGAGCAAATGTAATCTCTGATTAGTCTCTCAAAGCATTTGCTGATGATGGGGGTCAGAGCAGCAGGACGCCTGTCATTTAAGCAAGTTATTTTTGATTGTTTTGGAACAGGCACAATAGTGGACGTTTTAAAGCATGTGGGGACTACAGACAAAGAGAGGGAAAGGTTGAAAATGTCCGTAAAAACACCAGCCAGCTGGTTCGCGCACGCTCTGATGACGTGGCCCGGAATGCCGTCTGGGCCCACGGCTTTGCGGATATTCACCCGTCGGAAGGATTGGGTTACATCCGCTACAGAGACGGAGAGTGAACTAACCTCTGTAGCTTCAGCCGTGAGAGCTCTCTGCAGCCTGAACTTGTTTAGAATGTTGAGTCTTTTTGACAAAACAAAATGACTGTAAAAACAACCTAGATGCAGCGCAAAGAATGAAACAGAGCACAGGTGTCTCACCATGCATTTTTGACATTTTAAGTTTTTTTAAATTGACATGGCCGGTCCTGCGCGAGATGCTGAAGAAAAAGTGAGACACGGTGCAAATATTAAAGACAGTCCACTTTATTCTCAGTTTATGGTGAACATGTCTAATATTGCAGGGATTCTCAAATTAAATTACTGAGCAAAACCAAATTATAAAACATAAAATATGCAGACAATAGTTAACAACAACACACAGTGGATATAATTAAAGGGTGCGTTTAAATCAGTGAGCTATGGTTCCTATTATAGTAACCAAAATGAAGCCAAAGCCACAGCACGAGAAGAGTAAAAACGTGTTTCAAAAACATCAAAGACATTCGTCCTTCATGTGTTTACATAGGAAAACAATGGTAAAACAGAACAGACACGCAAAAATATGTTTGGTGTGAACGGCCCCTTACTCGTCCGTTTGCGTGTGTCTGTGAGTGAGAGCGAATGCGCGAAACAAGTTCGGTAAACCTGTTTATTTTTTCATTCATTACAAACCTGAACCCGACCCGAACGCAAATTCCTACTTGAAAAACTGACCCAAACCCGGCACGAAACCCATCGGGTTCTTGGGTCCTGTCCTGTATTTTTTCAAATAAATCCTATAACATCAAAATAATTATTCTTGAACTGTTCTTAAACTGTTCCTAAATGGTTAACCCTTGTGTGACCTTCGGGACATTTTTGTCTTTTTCATTTTTGTTTTTTCGATCATTTTGGCTGTGTTAATGCCAAAGGCATATATTTTGCCAAAGGTGTGTATTTTTTAGGGAATTTTGATATTTCAACCTCAGTTCCTATAATACACTGTGTACACAAAATAGTTACACTCAGGACCTTAAGGACAAAAATGTCCCCATTGAAACCCATTAAAACTGCAATATTTGATCCCAGTGCCATTAAAGCATAAAATCATGAATTGCGTGATAATATGCTTTCATTCCGGAGCCCTGGCTTCAAAATTTTAATTTTTTATATTTTGCACCAGATAGCACCATTTTTTCTAATATTTAGCCTATGGAGCATATACATGCTTTTTCCCTGTTTTCTGTTTGCTGTATTATAGAGCACTGCAGGCCAATTGAATAAATGATGCAGCTAAAATTGTGTGGGTGTGTTGGTATGGATGTCAGAGTATGTTTTGTATGTGTGTATTAGGAAATTTGTGAGTGTGTGTGTGTGTGTGTGTGTGTGTGTGTGTGTGTGTGTGTGTGAGAGAGAGAGAGAAAAACAACAGTGGCATTATGTAAACAAACTGGCATTTAAAGGGTTAAAATCCTGAAAATGAATGGATATTTGGTAGTTATGATCAGGACTGATGTTGGTTAAAAAAATTTACTCATTGAAAGTGGAAAATAATATTAATATATAATATTATTATGGCAGTTTTTTGACATTTTTATCCTCTAAGGACCTCTGAGTAACTTTTTTAATTAAAGGGTTAATAAAATCTATAACTCAGAATCGATTATTTATATACACTCTCTTTATAATGTCTTCTCCAAGCAAGTACATTTGTCGCAAAAGGCTGTATTTCATGTAACAAGCCACATGAAGTCCTCTTTGACACCTGAACTTCTTCAGAACATCAAATCTTAGAGACACCTGTGCTAAAACAAGCTAGATGCAGCGCAACAAATGAAACAGAACGCAGATATCTCGAGGTGTATTTTTCAATATTGAAGCTCTTTTTAACTTGACATGGTGGCTAAAATCTGTCGGCCCTGCACGAAACTTGAAAGAAACAGCAAGACGCGCTGCAGAAGTCAAAGACGTCCGTCTAGCGCATGATTACATCAGCGAACAGTTGAAACACATTGCAGACATGCACTGTTCGGTGTGTGGGCGGGTTTAGGTGGTTTACGAAGAAAACATTTTTAGGTTACAAACTGGTAATTACAAGGGTATTATGCTATAAATGTGGTTTGTGAGGACATTTCTAGTGTCCCCATAATTCAAATTGCTTAAAAAACATACTAAACTATGTTTTTTTGAAAATGTAAAAATGCAGAAAGTTTTTTGTGAGGGTTAGGTTTAGGGGTAGAGTTAGGGTATAGTATCTATAGTTTGTACAGTATAAAAATCATTATGTCTATGGAGAGTCCTCATAAGGATAGCCGACACCTCCACTTAAACCTCCACACTCTTAAAGGCACCTCCTCTTAAAAGGGCACCTTTACATTTGTGAAGGGCACCTTTAGATTTGTGAACGAAAGGGACAGGGGCTTGAGCTTGTGTAGCCTCCCTTCTGTGCACGTCAGTGTGGCAAATCACAAAGCATACTGAAACAACACTAAATATCTATTTTATATACAGTATATTTAGCATGATAGATGTATGATGAGATTGTAAATGAGGACAAATCCTAAATATCTAATTCTGTTAAGGTTTGAAACAAATAGTGAAATCAAGTGAAAATGAAGCAGGCCTACAATATTTTGTATGATCATTTGTCTTATCAAAACTATAAAGGAATTGTGTTAGAAGTCTAGAAATACACACAAAAGTAGTATTTGTTTTTAGAATTTGACAAAGATCATATCAGTCAAATGGTTATTATATGAGGTCAAACATGTTGGGCCTCATGTATTCAGATAGAAGACAAAGGCAGGCCTTACACAGTCGTAAAACCTAACTCAGGCCCCCACATAAGTCATAAATCTTACTGATAAAAACCGCGCCAAAATCAAACAAAGGGAGTCCAAAACAGACTACAACTCCCATGAAGCCTTGCTCACTAAAGGATCGAACTCTCAACTCCTATTGGATGAGGTACACGAAAGAACGCACCTCAACCATGACATCATCAGGAGTAGAAATACCTCTGAAATGCTTCCAGGATTTGCTTCCAGCAACTTTGCCCGCCGTGTGTAGACGCAGCTCATCGCTGCTCTCAGGTGCAGCCTCGTGGCACAAGGAAGTAAGTCCGACTTGAAACTGTGGCCATACAATCTCCAACTCGCTGGACGAGTTGAGATTACTCTGTGTTCCACCGAACACTCTAACGGATCCGAAAGAGACCGCCGAGCAATCCGCATCTTCATCTGTTTGCCTGCAGAAGTGAAGAGAAAAGATTTCTCTTCCCTCTTCAATCAAGTCAACGTCGCTGATTTCTGCGCCAGCCCGCCGAGAATCAGCAGCCGTACCGCCCACCGACAGAGCGAGGAAACGGCCTCCCGTTATCACCCGAGCCTCGAGGAACCGAGTCTGAGTTAAAGGACGGATGAACACACATTCTGCATCCTCATGCGAGTCAAGTAAGAGGTTTACGTCTGGGCAGAGATAGAATATTATAGTGTGTTATTCTTGTGCACCAAGGTTATTGCTTGTACAGTTTACGGACCGCCATGTCCACTCATTATTAATACTCAGGGTATTAATCATCACAAATTTGATTTGCTGTATTGTGGTCCAACCACATTAGGTTGTTGTGCATTTCCGCCATCGCGGGTGAGACCGGCAAACTGAGTGGTAAACTAACAGCTGCTTTCTCTCCCACGATAGCGAAATCGGCTTTGGGGCCGTCACTTAATTCTCTCTCTCGTACTAACCACACACACACACACACACACACACACACACACACACCGCGATCCCTCACAAACATTCTCAGAGACATTTTTGGCTAGTAGATAGCTTTGTGATAAAGTTCAGCTTTGTCCCTAAGCTATCGTACAAGCGGATACACGCGGTAACTGGTAGACGCCATTGACTGGTTTCTCTCTGCCCACATTCGCGGCCATATTCTCTGGCTGGAAGTCTCGCGTGACAAACTCTCCACGAGAGTCACGTCCGCGATTTTGTGCGCGTCCCTCCTTACACACACACACACACTCTCTCTCTCACACACACACCCTCGTGTGTTATAGGATTATTTTAGTTTCCATATCTAATCATATCACTGTTTAGTTTGTAGTTGTAAGTCGGAAGTTTATTGACTGCACTGTATTAATTATTAATTGATATTACTGCATAAATAAACTTTGTTATATTACAAAGAGAAGTGTTTTGGTTTGTTTTGCATACACCTGTGTCATGCTGACGGGATTTTTTTTTCCCCAAAAATCGATATTCTTCGGATGTCGATTTTCCTAAGAAAACAATCTAATATTGAGACTGTTATGGTTATTAGTCCCTGATTCCAGGGTGGTGCCCCGTCAATGTTAATCCTTATTAATATTCTATTGATTTTTGATAACTGATAATTATCTTTGATGATCGTTGAATTTGAATGATCAATAAGCTTGTGTTAATTTTAATTAATGTTTCATCGATGTTAACAATTAATGATTATCTTTGATAATTGTTGATTTAAAGGATTAGAAAAAGCTAACATTGATTCTCATCAATGTTCTATTGATTTTGATAATTATTAATTATTGCTAATAACCAAACCTGCTCCTAAACGTAGTGCATTACATTTACTGGAGCCCCATTTGAGGTTTTAATGAGTTAGATTAAATTAATTAATTTAAATATTAATTAATAACTAAATAAATAATTATTATTTCTGATAGTAACACTGATCTAAACAACCAGTAAAGCCCTACAAACATTTAATGAAAGGAAATATAGTTTTTATGTTTCATACAGATCAAGTGCATCAGATGAGTATTGAATGAAGCTCAGAGTGTGGCAGATGCTATTTGCACCCTGGTGAAAATAATGGTATATGCTATTTACACACCAGTGCAAATAGTGGCAGATATTATTTGCACCACAACCCTGGTACAAATAATGGTAGATACTAATTGCACCCATATTTAAATACTAACATACAGTATGGGCATCAATGCAGTGTGTTTGTTGTGTTTATTTAGAGCTCCACATACACAACACATTAACCTAAAAAATAACCTTGGTTTTACTACATGGTTTCATGCGGGAAAGAGTGTGATCGACAGACCCCACCTCCGGATCAAATCCCTCTCTGCACTCCCTGACACTCACCATGACTAAATCATTGCAATGAAATCAACATTTATATTTATTTTTATCTATTATTTTTAGTAGTATTTAATGAAATAATAAGAGTTGAAACAGGGAATCGGATAGGAAAAAGAGTAGGACAAGATATGGTTTCGAACTGCAGTCGTGAGGACAACACTACACATTCACACAACATCTTTAAACCCCACTCCACTGCAGCGACATCTGTTGTTTATTTTGTCGCATTTTTCTGTGGTTTCACCAAACTACTGGGGTGCAAATAGGTGCACTCCGATTTTAAAACTGCACAATTGGTAGATAAAGTGTAGTCAACCCTTTCAAACACTGTAGTTTCACACATCCAGGGCCACTGTACCTCTGGGAAAGAGGAACTTAAAATGGAAAAAGAGGCTGATGACCATCAAGAGAGACTGAGGCATCCACATGCCATAAACAAAAAATAAATTATGAATCATACATGAATCAACATACAATAATGAATCCTGTGGACAGACAATTGATCTTTGCAAGAAATTTTATTTGAGAAATTCTTTTTGCAAATACATATGTAATTTGAAGTGAATGGGATAAATGTTGAAAAACAAAGTTTTTGATACAAATGTTTTGCATTAATTTTGTTGGAGCATTTCAATCTACTTTGCTTTTGTGGATGGCATTGGACCGTTACTTTGCAATATGCAAACCTCTTTATTATCGTAAAATTGATGGAAATCCCCAACTTTCTAAAGTTTGTAGTTGTGCCAGTAATCAGAAATGGAATCCTGATAATCATCATTGTCTCTCTGGCAAGTAAACTCTCATTTTGTGTAAAAAAAAACACTGTTTTTGTGAGCACATGGTGTTGGTTCAGGGATATATCCATTAATAACTTGGTAGGACTTTTGACTACTTTCCTTATACCAACTGCAGATTTTCTTCTGTATTATTATTATTCCTATGTTACAGTTTTTTGCCTCTGTGTTCAGATCTGGCAACGCTCACTTGAAGGCCATTAACACCTGCATTACTCATTTCATTGTTATGTCAGTTAGTTTGACTTTTGCTTTGATTGCATTTTTGTCATATAGAAATAGTTTTTATCCTAGCAGTCGTGTATTTATGAGTACAATGTACTTTTTCCAAGTTGTTTTAACCCAATTATATATGGAGTAAGAACAAAAGAAATTAGACAAACGTTTCCGCAGTTTATAAACAATATAAAGGTCCTACCCTTGTAAAAAAAAAAAAAAAAAAAAAATCCAATAACATTTCATTATGATATACTGAAAGTGTCACATTAAAACAAGGAGAAATTGTTTTGATGATAATATTGAATTGAAAGCATCACATGCTTAAAAGGCTATATAGCCAAGAAGGCTATTGATACCATTTTTGTGCAAAAGTGAAGTAATAATAAATAAAAAAAAAGCTCACTAATTACAAACAATTTTTTATTTCCATGCTATACTACTGTATATCAGTTTTGAAACTGAATGTATTTCTTGGGAATTACATTACTAATTTCAAATATTGCTTATCTGAAAAGTTAAAGACATGCTTTCTGTGGATAAAACAAATACAAATAAATTGTGAATAAAAAACCCCAACAAATTTAACTCAAGCACTGATAAACGGAGTCCAAGCACAACAAATACTTATCTAAAGAATATATTTTTCATATTCATATTTTATAACCCTGTGGTGGCAGGGGGGTTGTCAAGCATTCGTCTGGAGAGAGAAAAAGTGGTAAGGATGCACACACCTGAGCGCTATAATATCTAACACCTGTTTCTGATTGCAGTAAGCACTGGGGAGAGTGATAAAAAGGGACCACTCCAGAGAAGAGAGAGAGAGAGCTACCCATCTGAAAAAGACTGTTTTGAGTTGAGCTAAAGAGTGTACTGCTGTAAAGCCCTTTGAGTTGTTTATTAGAAGTTACACCTTTGAGTTGAAGCCCAAATTTCCTGTGTCCTCCTTTCCCTCCCTTCCTTGAATGTTACAAACCCCAATTCCGAAAAAGCTGGGACAATATGAAAATTCTTATAAAAACAAAAAGGAGTGATTTGTAAATTATATTCACCATTTGCTATATTGAAAGCACTACAACTACACAGTATATGATGTTTTTCCTTTTGAATTTTATTGTTTTTGTTTTTTAATGTACAGTCATTTCAAATCAGATGATTGCAACACGCTCCAAAAAAGTTGAGACAGGGGCAATTTAAGACTAATAACAATTTGACGAGTTGAAATAACAAGACGATGTGAAACAGGAGATGTTAAACAGGTGAGGCAATCATGTCATAGTATATAGGGAGCCTCCAAAAACAGCCTAGTCCTTCAAGAGCAAGGATCATTCGAGGCTTGTCAGTTTTCAAACAGATGCTTCAGCAAATAATCCAGCACTTTGAGATCAATGTTCTCCAAAGACAAATTGGAAGGATTTTGGGCATTTCAACCTACACTGCACAATATAGTTAAAAGAATCAATGAATCTGGTCAAATCTCAGTGCGTAAAGGACAAGACAAAAACCACTTCTGAATGTGCATGATCTCTGATCCCTCAGACATCACTGTCTTAAAAAAACTATATTAATCTGTAATGGATATCATAAACATGCGCTTAGGATAACTTTAGTAAACCTATGTTAGACAACACCACTCGCCGCTGCATTCACAGATGCAAGTTAAAACTTTACTATACAAAGCAGAAGCCCTACATCAACACTTGCCAGAAGCGCTGCCAACTTCTCTGGGCTTGGTCTCATCTTAGATGGAAAGTGTTTTTTGGTTCGAAAAGTCACATTTCAAAACGTTTTTGAAAAACAAAGCCATCGTGTTATCTGGGCCATAGAAGAAAAGGGCCATCCAAACTGTTATTAGTGTCTGGTCCAAAAGCCAGTGTCAGGGCCAGGAGTGTGTCAGTGCCCATGGCATGCGTAAATCGCACATCTGTGAGAACACCATCAATGCAGACATACGTATATGTAAAAATTTTGGAGCAACATACAGTGCATCCGGAAAGTATTCACAGTGCTTCACTTTTTCCACATTTGTTATGTTACAGCCTTATTCCAAAATGGATTAAATTCATTATTTTCCTCAGAATTCTACAAACAATACCCCATAATGACAATGTGAAAGAAGTTTGTTTGAAATCTTTGCAAATTTATTAAAAAAAATAAATAAATAAATAAAAATCACATGTACGTAAGTATTCACAGCCTTTGCTAAATACTTTGTTGAAGCACCTTTGGCACCAATTACAGCCTCAAGTCTTTTTGAGTATGATGCTACAAGCCTGGCACACCTATTTTTGGGCAGTTTCTCCCATTCTTCTTTGCAGGACCGCTCAAGCTCCATCAGGTTGGATGGGGAGCGTCGGTGCACAGCCATTTTCAGATCTCTCCAGAGATGTTCAATCGGGTTCAAGTCTGAGCTCTGGCTGGGCCACTCAAGGACATTCACAGAGTTGTCGCGGAGCCACTCCTTTGTTATCTTGGCTGTGTGCTTAGGGTCGTAATCCTGTTGGAAGATGAACCTTCGCCCCAGTCTGAGGTCCAGAGCACTCTGGAGCAGGTTTTCATCAAGGATGTCTCTGTACATTGCTGCATTCATCTTTCCCTCAATCCTGACAAGTCACCCAGTTCCTGCCGCTGAAAAACATCCCCACAGCATGATGCTGCCACCATCATGCTTCACTGTAGGGATGGAATTGGCCATGTGATGAGCGGTGCCTGGTTTCCTCCAGACATGACGCTTGCCATTCAGGTCAAAGAGTTCAGTCTTTGTTTCTCATGGTCTGAGAGTCCTTCAGGTGCCTTTTGGCAAACTCCGGGTGGGCTGTCATGTGCCTTTTACTGAGGAGTGGCTTCTGTCTGGCCACTCTACCATACAGGCCTGATTGGTGGAGTGCTGCAGAGATGGTTGTTCTTCTGGAAGGTTCTCCTCTCTCCACAGAGAAATGCTGGAGCTCTGTCAGAGTGACCATCGGGTTCTTGGTCACATCCCTGACTAAGGCCCTTCTCCCCCGATCGCTCAGTTTGGCCAGGCGGCCAGCTCTAGGAAGAGTCCTGGTGGTTCCAAACTTCTTCCATTTACGGATGATGGGAGGCCACTGTGCTCATTGGGACCTTCAATGCTGCAGACATTTTTCTATACCCTTCCCCAGATCTGTGCCTCGATACAATCCTGTCTCAGAAGCCTACAAACAATTCCTTGGACTTCATGGCTTGGTTTGTGTTCTGACATGCACTGTTAACTGTTGGACCTTATATAGACTGGTGTGTGCCTTTCCAAATCATGTCCAATCAACTGAATTTACCACAGGTGGACTCCAATCAAGTTGTAGAAACATCTCAAGGATGATCAGTGGAAACAGGATGCATCTGAGCTCAATTTTGAGTGTCATGGCAAAGGCTGTGAATACTTATGTACATGTGATTTTTTTCGTTTTTTATTTTTAATACATTTGCAAAGATTTCAAACAGACTTCTTTCACGTTGTCATTATGGGGTATTGTTCATAGAATTTTGAGGAAAATAATGAATTTAATCCATTTTGGAATAAGGCTGTAACATAACAAAATGTGGAAAAAGTGAAGCGCTGTGAATACTTTCCGGATGCACTGTATACTGCCATCCAGCGCCGTATTTTCTAGGGACGTCCCTGCATTTTCCAGCAGGACTACTTCAAACCACATACTGTCCAGATTTCAAGTGCATGGCTGTGTAAGTAGAGAGTGCGAGTGCTAGATTGGCCTGCCAGCAATCCTGACCTGTCTCCAATTGAGAATGTGTGGCACATTATGAAGCACACAATATGGCAATAAAGACCCCGTACAACTGTGCAGCTAAAGACCTACAGTAATGGATGATTGGGGAAAAATTCCATTTTCTAAACTTAAAAAACTTGTGTCTTCAGTGCCCAAATGCTTAATAAGTGTTATTAGAAGAAATGGTTATGTTTCACAGTGGTAAACACTCGACTGTCAAGCGGCGACACGCGGCGCATGTGGCAGGGCATCCAGGCCATCACCAGTTACAGGACAACATCACCTGCCTGTGACAGTGATGCCTCCCTTCCCGATGTACTGAATGACTTCTATGCTCAGTTTGAGGCACAGAATGATACGGCAGCAAGGAAGACTACCACTCCTCCCAACGACCAGGTTCTATGTCTTACCATGGCTAATGTGAGGAAAACTCTACACAGATTCAACCCACAGAAGGCTGCTGGACCAGACAACATTCCTGGCAGAGTGCTCAGAGGATGTACAGACCAGCTGGTGGTAAGATCATGTTCTTACTGACATCTTCAACATCTCCCTGAGCAATCGTTCCAACGTGCTTCAAGGCCACCACCAATTGCACTTACACCTATCATCATGAAGTGCCATCTGGCCCTCACCCACCTGGACAAAAAGGAAGCGTACGTTCAAATGCTGTTCATAGATTTCAGTTCAGCATTCAACACAACCATTCCTCAGCTCCTGATTGGAAAGCTGAACCTGCTGGCCTGAACACCTCCCTCTGCAACTGGAACCTGGACTTCCTAACTGGGAGACCTCAGACAGTCCGGATCAGGAGCAGCATCTCCACCACCACCACACTGAGCACTGGGGCCCCCCAGGGTTGTGTGCTGTCCACTGCTTTTCACTCTGCTGACCCACGACTGTGCAGCAATGCACAGCTCAAATCACATCATCAAGTTCGCTGATGACATGACCGTGGTGGGTCTTATCAGCAAGAACAATGAGTCAGCATACAGAGAGGAGGTGCAGCGGCTAATGGACTGGTGCATAGCCAACAACCTGTCTCTGAACATGGACAAAACAAAAGAGATGGTTGTTGATTTCAGGAGAGCACGGAGAGACCACTCTCCACTGAACATCGACGGCTCCTCTGTGAAGATCGTCAAGAGCACCAAATTCCTTGGTGTTCACCTGGCAGAGAACCTCACCTGGTCCCTCAACACCAGCTCCATAACCACGAAAGCCCAGCAGCATCTCTACTTTCTGCAAAGGCTGAGAAAAGCTAATCTCCTACCCCCCATCCTCACCACATTCTACAGAGGGACTATCGAAAGCATCCTGAGCAGCTGCATCACTGTCTGGTTTGGAAATTGCACCGTTTCGGATCGCAAGACCCTGCAGAGGATAGCGAGGACAGCTGAGAAGATCATCGGGATCTCTCTTCCCTCCATCATAGACATTTACACCACACGCTGCATCCGCAAAGCCACCAGCATTGCGGATGACCCCACACACCCCTCACACAAACTCTTCACCCTCCTGCCGTCTGGCAAAAGGTACCGAAGCATTCAGGCCCTCATGGCCAGACTGTGTAACAGTTTCTTCCCCAAAGCCATCAGACTCCTCAACACTCAGAGACTGGACTGACAACACACACACTCAACTGAACATCATCCAACTCCCTTTGCAGTTTTGCACAATTCTGTATTATCTACCCAATTTTTTTTGCTGCTACTGTATTCATAAAATATTGTACTTAATTTCTTGTCACTTCTACCTGGCTGCTACCCAATAACTGCTATGTCCATATCGTATAAGCTTATCTGCTGAATACTATGTCAAAATATGTTGTGTTTACATTCACAGCATTTTATTGTAATATCTTTTTTCACTACCTGTTTCATCTGACACTTTCACACTAGAAATGTGTACTGGTCAGCACTGCACTGTCTCTTACTGTGCTGTCATGTACAATAATTGCTGAAACACATTTGCTTTATGTAGAAATGTGTAGGTCTTTTAGTTCTCTATATTCTCATGTAGATCTGTGTTTAATTTATGGTGTTTCTTGTTGTTTTTATGTAGCACCATGGTCCTGGAGGAACATTGTTTCATTTCACTGTGTACTGTACTAGCTGTATGTGGTTGAAATAACAATAAAAGCCACTTGACTTGACTGTCCCAACTTTTTTGGAGGGTGTTGCAATCATATGATTTGAAATTATTGTATTTGTTCAAAAAACAATGAAATTAACAAGGAAAAACATCATATAATGTGTAGTTGTAGTGCTTTCAATATAGCAAAGGGTGAATCTAATTTACAAATCACTCCTTTTTGTTTTTCGGAATTGGGTTGTATATTCTATGATATACTGTACATTTAATATTTTTCAATAATAAAGTTAACTGCTCTACAGTAACTTTATTTGCTATATAATACACATAAAAACACTGATTACATTTTCAGCACATGTACTACATTTTTTGTGTACTTATATATGGTGGGAATCCCAGGACATTTCATGTTACTTTCTCCTATCCTAAGTTAATGTGCAGAGACAACTAAGTATGCCACTCCCTAATAAGACCATTTCAAGGACTGTTCGTTGGTGATGTGACTGTTCTGTGAACATTTCCTGCTTGTCAAAACAGAGACCATTTAGCAGAGACGAGCCACTTCTATTAAAATGAATGGAAGAAATTGGAACGCCCAATGGCAGCCAACGGTCAACAGAAAAATACAGCCTCATCACCGCTACCTTTAAACCCCGCCTCTCCTCGGGAGACCGGTCTCTACCTGCTGGCGTCTTCACGGGTCCAGGAACAGAGCGGTGAGGGTCCGGCGCGAGTTAGATGCGACACCAGGGATTGAGCACACGTCGCGGCCAGGCCATATAGCGTCCAAATGGGCTCTTTAATATGACTTTGCATCACTCACTCTTCTCACTGAACGTGCCACTTAGCGTTTTGATTTTTTTAAAGGTTCTACCATTTATTCCACTAAAATCAAGACGCAGATGAGTTGCAGACAACGTAAACCACTTGTGTCAGTGAAGTGTCTAGGCAGATGTCACACGTCTGTACATGGCATCACATCTTTACTATATACATAGATGGTGGGTGAATGACTTGCAGGATAAGGGTACGTAAATAAAATTAAGTAAAGAAATAAATAGGTAACATTTAAAATACAAATACAATTTTCCTATCTGAATCCATGCATTAATTTCAAGATTTTCAAATGGCAGGTACTGCCTACTGTACAATGTTCACACTGCATACAAAAAACTCCAAATTAATAAATTGTTGATTATTGTTATTTGCATTGACACCAGTATTCATATTGATAATTATACATCTCAAATTGATGCCTATCAATCCATCATTCTTTATATAGTCAGTCTCTGGGTATCGCCAGGCACCTCACAATATGATACGTATCACCATACATGTCACGACTTGATACATCACGATACATCACAATATCATGATTCAATTCAGTTACAGTTGTGCTCAAAATTTTGCATACCCTTGGAGAATTGGTAATATATGTACCATTTTTAAAGAAAACAAGTGAGCAGGCAAAACACATTTCTTTTATTTCTTATAGGATTCATATTCAACTGTAGGTTATAACAGAATGGCACAATCATAAAACAAAACATGGCAACAAAGAAAAAAATGAAATGACCCCTGTTCAAAAGTCTGCATACCCTTAGTACTTACGACTGTGTACTGCCCCCTTTAGCATCAATGACATTGTGCAGTCTTTTGTAATAGTTATCTATGAGGCTCCAAATTCTTGCAGGTGGTATAGCTGCCCACTCGTCTTAACAAAATGCCTCCAGGTCATGCAAAGTCTTTGGTCGTCTTGAATGAACCACACGTTTGAGATCTCTCCAGAGTGGCTTGATGATATTACGGTCAGGAGACTGTGATGGCCACTTCAGAACCTTCAACTTTTGCTGCTGTAACCACTGGAGGGTCAACTTGGCCTTGTGCTTAGGGTCATTGTCATGCTGGAAAGTCCAAGAGCATCCCATGTGCAGCTTTCGTGCAGAAGAATGCAAATTGTCTGCCAGTATTTTCTGATAACATGCTGCATTCATCTTGCCATCATTTTCACAAGATTCCCCGTGCCTTGAGAGCTAACACACCCCAAAAACATCAGTGAGCCGCCACCATGCTTCACAGTGGGGATGGTATTCTTATCACTATAGGCCTTGTTGACCCCTCTCCAAACATAGCGCTTATGGTTGTGACCATAAAGCTCTATTTTGGTCTCGTCACTCCAAATTACAGTGTGCCAGAAGCTGTGAGGCATGTCAAGTCTTGTTGTCGGGCATATTGTAACCAGGCTTTTTTGTGGCATTGGTGCAGTAAAGGCTTCTTTCTGGCAGCTCGACCATGTAGCTAATTTTTGTTCAAGTATCATTGTATTGTGCTCCTTGAAACAACCATACCATCTTTTTCCAGAGCAGCCTGTATTTCTCCTGAGGTTACCTGTGGGTTTTTCTTTGTATCCTGAACAATTCTTCTGGCAGTTATGGTTGAAATCTTTCTTGTTCTACCTGACCTTGGCTTGGTATCAAAATATCCCCGAATTTTCCACTTCTTAATAGTGTTTGAACAGTACTGACTGGCATTTTCAAGGCTTTGGATATCTTTTTATATCCTTTTCCATCTTTATAAAGTTCCATTACCTTGTTACGCAGATCTTTCGACAGTTCTTTTCTGCTCCCCATGGCTCAGTATCTAGCCTGCTCAGTGCATCCACGTGAGAGCTAACAAACTCATTGACTATTTATACACAGACACTAACTGCAATTTAAAAAGACACAGGGGGTGGGAAATTAACCTTTAATTGCCATTTCAACCTGTGTGTGTCACCTTGTGTGTCTGTAACAAGGCCAAACATTCAAGGGTATGTAAACTTTTGATCAGTGCCATTTGGGTGATTTCTGTTATCATTATGATTTAAAAAGGAGCCAAACAACTATGTGATAATACATGGCTTCATATGATCACTATCCTTAAATAAAAGACATGCATGATCAGTCATATTTTCAAAATCAATGCCAAAATTTCACAATTTCTGCCAGGGTATGAAATTTTGAGCACAACTGTGTGTGTATATATATATATATATGTATATATATATATATATATATATATATATATATATATATATATATATATATATATATATAGACACACACACAGTTTTTTGCATGATCAGTCATATTTTCAAAATCAATTCCAAAATTTCACATTTTCTGCCAGGGTATGCAAACTTTTGAGCACAACTGTACGATTCACAAGCTCTTGATTCACTTCCAATTAATTTGGGTATATTTAAGTTATAATGTCCATATTTGCTCATATATGAGAGAAATGAGGAACGCCCCTCTTATTTAGACAATCTGCTTCGTATTGAACTGTTGGACAAGATATAAATAAACACACACACACACACAAATAAAATAAAATATTGATACTGGGATTGATAAAATAGCATGAGAAAAGTATCATAATATATCAATATTTGATTGTATTGGCACAGCCCTACTATTTATCCCTCCTTCCAGGAAATATAGAGAATCTCCAGATAATGTCATGTGCAGTTTTAAGAGAGCCTTTAGAGCCTTCTTTAACAGTTTCTTGGCCAGAGGACCTTTCCTTCTCCTGGATCTCTTCTGAGCTTCCGAAGTTTTGTCTGTAAAACATATTCATACATTCCCCCATTGTCTATTGTATATTTATGTTTACTGTGTTTCCATCATTGTTTATATTTATGTTAAACTTTTCTATTCTAAGTGCTTGCATTTAAATGTGTTGAATTTAAAGCACTTGCATTTAAGTGCATTGTATTTTTAAGCACTGAATATTTCATTTGGAACATTTCACAACTAATTTCATTATTAAATATTAAACAATAAATATTCACCTTCCAAAGTTTGTTTCAAAAATATTCAGTTAATTTGAAAATACCATCTAGATTTTTCGACAGGTAAAATTCAGCCCATTCTATTTAGCTTAAAATTCACTTCCTCAATTTCAGTGGTTCAAATTCGGTTGGAAATTCAACCTTACACATCCGGGAACTGCAGGAAAAGCAGCAGAGTACAGCTGCACAATCTCAACCTGGTGCTATTCGTTCTCTCCAGTAGGTGGTGCAATGCGATCGGGTGTTGACTGCTGAAGCCCAAAGCTAAAGGTAGGGAGAACAGCTGTGTACGTTTTGATAGTTTGTTTTTCAAAATTGTTCATGGGTAGAAAATAGAAGATACATGTTTGATTTGCACATGTGGGTGGGCATGAAACACACCTTTCCACTGATTGGTCAACCCGCGTCATCATCAGTTCCTCAATGCCGTGCAACAGAATAATTATCCACCGCTGCTCAACTTTTAATGCAACTACATATTATCTCTCTCTCATTAAGCAACCGGACTAAGGAATGCCTGTGACACAAACCATACTAGTCAGGTCTATAGACAGGGCTTCGTGCCAACATTCTTCTGCGTAGGCATGGATTCTGTAACCTACATGTGCCAGAGAAATATTAGTTGTCTGTTTTAGAAATAGCCTATCTTATCCTACTTCTTAGACACACAGCCTGTTTTATTTAGCTGTGAGCTATCAAAATCTCTATCAAAAGGTGTGGCGAAGCTGCGCACAGTGCGACCCATTGGACCACATAGAGCGGATGCATTTTCGTTGTAGTGAAGCACAGACCAGTATGTGGAATGTAGGGCTACCCCCAACCAAAGATTTTCCTAGTCGACTTGTAGGCGTTAATTTAAGCCATTAGTTGACTAGTCGCACGTTTATGATATTAATTTAATTACTTGAATATACTTTTTTTTTTTTTTTTTTTTCAGAAAATGGGTTGAGTTCCAGGGCTGAGAAAGAACGTTATAAGTAACATTGGTAACACTGTTCTACATTACAGAGAGATACTAAACCGTAATAATGAGCCTTTAAAATATACATTTTACAAGTGCACGCACGAAGCGAGCCACAGTGACACCGGCAAAAGCGGTAATGATCCTGAATGTGTTGGAAAAACCAGCAAGGAGACAGTCTGAACATTTTGTTAATTTATATAGAGAAATGCACATTAGGGTTGTGCCAACAGACGATGATCTCGGGGATCGACGATGGTCAGAGTGATCGCCAATAGCTGATGCCTTTGAAGATGTCAAGATGATATTTGGCTCGTTTTCCCATGTATTAAATTATTATTATTATCATTATTATTATTATTATTATTATTATTATCAAATTAATATTACAAATAATTTGCCCGTAGACACACAGACATGCGCTTGAAGAAACACTTTATTATATTATTAAGAACAGATTACAGAAAAGCTGTCTATGCGCATGTATGATGCGCTGATACGGTGGTGTGCAGTCTCATGGAACACATGCATTTAAAAGGTTTTTTTGCAAGGATAGTATCATCTATAAGTGCTGCAAATGACCTCAGACATCTCAGCTCAGGAGGTGTTTTGAGTTCAGTTCACTTTATTTCCACAGAGCAGTTCATTGTGACCAACTCTGCAGCCTATACATCTGTGATTTAAAATATTAAATAATACAAAAACACCTTCACCTCGAACCATGATTTATATTTCAGTGATTATTATCATCATTATAATTATTATTTTTATAATTGTTTTTATGTCTTCATTTAAGTAATTTTCCACTATGATGTTAAGACGGATTCTTGCCTGACGGTAAATGAAAAGGTGTGTGTGTGTGTGTGTGTATATATATATATATATATATATATATATATATATATATATATATATATATATATATATATATTATATATATTATTCTTTTATCACATCATTATTTTAATTGCTTTTTCGTTTCATTTGGAGTGCAATTTGAATTTAGAAATGTATTTGATTTAAGTTTTTCGTTTTTTAAAGAAATTAATTTTCAATGCAAAATCACTAAAGCAAGAATATTCACCGATCCCTCAGCCCCGGGGTTGCCGATGTAGTTGGATATTGTAATTATTATAAAATATATATATATCATGAAGGAGGGAACAAAAAAATGTATTCACACACATGATGTATTTTCCCAGATAACGAAATACCCAACTGGTAGAGAATGCACAGATGAAGTAAGTTCTTTGCGAGAGAGATGTTGACAACTGTTGTAAAACCATCTTTCAAAAAGTTGAACAACAAACATTTTAATTGCACTTATTTGAATTTTTAGTTAAAATAAATAAAAAATTAAGTTCTAAGTTTGAAATCAGGGTGTCTTGCTTTATTGTGTAGGCTTAACCCTAACCCTGCTTAACGAAAATTACCCCATAGTAACACCTAGCGTCCAACCAGCGCTAATACGGTGTTCATCGTTTTTATGTGGAGTTTTTTTCTGCGACCAACCGACCAATCAAAACTTGGTCGACCAAGACTCTTCTCATTGACTAACCTTTGGTCGACTATCAGGGGGCAGCCCTAGTGGAATGCATTGTCTTTTAAAAATGTTTATAAAAAGATTGCCGACACATTGTCCAGGATATTACATAACTCAGATGTTTGAAGCGCTGATTGTTGTGTAGGTAGCCATTACGTATAATGTAGTAAGGTGACCAGTCCTGAATTGGAAACTTTTTTGTCCCATTTCACTTATTTGTCCATGGCTGGGTTTCCCAAGGCACTACATAGAATATTAGTATCACTAAAGTTGTACTTAATCTCTTCAGCGCATTTCCCAAAAAGCATCAAAGTTGTAAAGTAAAAACTAAGTAAATTAATAAGGGCTTTGAAATGCCATTTATGCAACTTAAATGTATCTTTCTCTCATTTCCACAGTTTATCAGAGAATAAGGAATGTTTAATAACTTGTATTGATATATTTGGATGATTGGAAAGCCATAGCCAGAAACAAGGCTTTGGTTGTGCCAAGGGAAAACTGTGTTCAAGAACTAAAGCACAAAAGTGACATTTTTTTTCCGGACAGCTCCCATAACAAAGCATTTAAGTTCTACTTTATAATGAGCAATCTAAGTGCAGTTTTGGGAAACAGGCGTGCTCTATGTAAAATAATGTTTTTACAAATGAAATATTCTTCAGGCACTCTTAGATCAACACATATCATATCATTGATGAACTCATGAAAATAATAATGAATGATAATAATATCATCACATGTATTGCCAGCCTGCAATATATAGTAGTATATATAAGTATTGTTGTAATGCTGAAATGGCTGGAGGTGGCTTATACCAGAAGAGGTACACATTCAAGGTTGATAATGGTGGCGCCCTAGTCACACTGAAAAATAAGGTGGATATGATGAAGCAGTGGCCATCTTGCAGAGGCAGCCTCAATGCAATAGGCTCTGCTTCAGTGAGTAAATATTAGGAGGAGGAGGAAAGTCAGGGTAGAAAACTACAGTTAAAGTGGCTGACACCATTATCGCAAAAGATAGACATTGTGAGCTGCTGTGGCAGCTTCCATTGAATAACATGATGATTGTGATAAAAGAGCTTATCTGATCAGGAGGACAAATGCTTCAGCACAGAGTATTGAGACATCCAAGTCTGTTGCATGGATCTGTCGTAGGTGGGTGGGGCCAAATGCTGGAAAGACTGTCACTAAAGTGAGGTAAACAGTGGCAGATTAGATGAGCAAGCTCCTCCTGAATTTACGTTTAAGAACTCTATTAATCAGTAGCGATTTCTCAGAGTAGGCAACGGATGCAGTGACTCTGCAGAAATTCGGGTGATAAAAATAAATGATTACATAAATAAAATATTATGAAATGTGAGCTCAATTAATGTAGCAGTAATCTTTCTAAAATCACTCTGGTGGATAAAGTATCAGAGGTAGGCATACCTGCCAACACTCCCGATTTTACCAGGTTTCTCCCGTTTTTCCACCCCTCCTCCAGCTGTACTCCCGATTTACAATTTCTCCCGATAAACTCACGATTTTCCGCATCCACACTTTGCTTATGAGAATGTATTAGACCTCCAGGTAAGGTTGCCACCTGTAAAATATGTGATCGTCCCATATTTAAATATGAAATTATGCGTCCCATATCGAATCAGTACGGGACACGATTTGTTCCGTAGGCTGGTCAGACGGCGTCACGGCGAAATCATTCCAGATCATTCATTTTACATTGACATAAGTTGGAAATTTTTCATACGGTGGATATGGGGTCCTCTGAAAAGTCCACACATTGTGCTGTAAGGGGCTAATAATGTGGAGAGTGTGGTAAGGGACCATTTGAAAAGTCCACACACTGTACTAAATGAAGGTTCAGTATAAATGTTCAATAAGATTATACAAAATTACACAGATCCAAAAATGTATGAATGCAATCATAGTCATAAACAAGACGTACAGGTGAGGGAAAAATAAATAAAGAATTAAAATAAAGTAAATAAAATAAAGATACATATAAACCAATACTGCTGTATATATAAAGAAGATAAATAATCGATAAATATATATATTTTTCAATATTTATTATATGTCATGGGTCAGGAAAGTTCTCAGCATAAAAGAAAGGATAGAGGCTACACTTGCTATTATTAACTCAAAAAGCATTTATTGCTAAAATTGTGAAGGATGTGGTAAGGGACAATCTGAATATATGTTACATTTCTTGGTATTATTCATCTTCAACTGAAATCGACTGCCGCTCACAATTCTCTCAGTCTTGTGAAAAAACTTTCAGTCTTTTCACAATCTGATGTTGGCAGGTATGGGTAGGCAGCACCTCTCAAGCCTCTATTCATTGCGCTCTCATTCAGCTCCTAAGCATGGTGTGAATGTGACTGGGGGTAATCGCCGAATACAGCGAAGTCACTTGAGGGGAGACACTGGCTCAGAGTAGCGCTGATTCATTCAATACGCTGTCAATCAATCAATGCGATAGTGCCCACTTCTAGAGAGCTCGTCCTCAAAACAGTCCTCCACAGATCACTATGAATGCGACTGTGACGAGGAGGAGGGTGGGGCTGGGCCGTGACTACGCACGGCCAGCCCCCAATCGGGCTAATCAGCTGAGGAGTGGTATAAGTGCATCGAATGCAGCAGTTCGGGAGAGAGAAAGCCACATGCTGCTGCCATGTGTGTGTTTATGTTGAGTGTCTTTTTGTTTAAGTTCTTCTTAAATATTATTTTGACTGTTCAGCCGGTTTCTGCCTCCTCCTTTTCCAACCTTAACCCTGTTACATTGGTGCCGAAGCCCGGGAAGTAGGAGGGATGCACTGTCATGGAGTACTCGCCACTACCAGCCAACCAAAAGGAGCAGCCGCGGCCATCCGCCAGGGGATGGAGGAGTTGCTGCCGACCGCCTGGACGCAGAGGAATGGCCGCCGTCCATGAGGGGAGGAGGGGCTCGCTGCCAGCTGCCTGGAGCGGTGGAGCCACTGCCAGGGGCAGAAGAGTTCCCTACCGGCTGCCAAAAAGCAGAGGGGCGTTCCATCCACCAGGGGTCGGAGGACTTGCTCCGGTCTGACCGGGGAGGAGCGGCTGTTGTCCGCTAGAGGTTGGGGAGTGGCTGAGGGCCAG
This sequence comes from Myxocyprinus asiaticus, assembly GCF_019703515.2. Classification (NCBI taxonomy): domain Eukaryota; kingdom Metazoa; phylum Chordata; class Actinopteri; order Cypriniformes; family Catostomidae; genus Myxocyprinus; species Myxocyprinus asiaticus. The sequence continues at coordinate 31,251,254 of NC_059382.1, read as the reverse complement.
GCGATAGAGTATCTGGGCACCGACGAACCAGGTTATTCCTCTCTCTCCTCTCTCTCTCTCACTGTTGCGCCGCCTTTCCCTTTCCCTCTCCTTTTTTTTTTTTCCTCCCCAGCCCTAGAGAGGTGGGGAAAAGCCTGCCGGCAGGTGGGGCCAGAAGGGTTGCTGTATTGTTGTGATGGACTGCCACCTGTCCAGGGTGTTTCCCTGCCTTTGGCTCCAGCATTCCCCGCGACCCTACATAGGAAATGCGACTATAGAATATGGATGGCTGGATGTATTTTTGTGGGTATTGTTTTTAAAGCAATGTAAAAATAATACATATAATACAATGCATAAACTTCAGTCTTTGATTCGACTTGATTTAATAAATAGTGTTAATATGAACATAAAAAAATAAAAGTAGCGTATTTCATGCTTATTTACAGTGTAACCCAATTATAATCAATGATGCCGTCTACACTGGAAGCGTCCGTTGTGGCACCTCCATCGCATTCATTCACATCCATAAATGGGTGTCCCGTTCCATTTTATGCAGCACGTCTGGCGCTACTACACAAATTAAACAGTTTAGAACGTTCATGTTGACCAGTCCCATGTTGTGTTAAATCAGATGACTTGCATAGATTTAACCTGAACGCTATATAAATGTCAAATGAAATTTAAATAGGAATTTACTTTGGAAATTCCTATTTAACACTGAACACTGAGACCTGCTTCCTCATTTTACAAGTCTACCACATGCCACTGATGTTAATATTCAATCAAATTTCAACTATAAATTACAGCCTGCCTATATATTATCTGCCTTAGTACCTAAAACATGGAGTGAGTCTGGAACACAACTCAGAAACAAACAAAAAAAAAATCTCTGAAATTACAAAGAAGTTTGAAGCATAGAACTGCAAGTTACTTGCGGAGGAACATTGTTATGTTAATTACGTCAGCTGGGCTTTGGCTCTGCTCTTCTGCTCGGATGAATCTGATGGTTTGAGGAGAACCGGTGTAATGCCACTAACAACAACACAACTCAGCCTTCCCCTCAAAAAATTAAATAAATAAATAACGAAAGGAAGAAAAAGACAGATATCCGAAATATATGTCTTATGAGCAGGGAAGTAGCATATCTTCTGCTGTTGACTGGGCGAGTGTTAATGTGTGAATGGAGAGGGAGCTAGGGAGATGAGAACAGTAAGGATTGTAACCTGTTTATAATGAGTCTAACACCTGTTTTTTGTTCTAGTGAGGGTGTGGGAGAGTTTAAAAGGAAGCCAGACGCCAGAGAGGAGAGAGGGAGAGACTGACATGTCTGTCCTTTGTGCGTGTGTGTGTTAGAGTGTTTAAAGACGCATTAGAGTGTGTGGCGGAAAGCCCGATTTAAGTTGCCACTGGACGGCTCTTTTTGTTTAGTGTAAATAAACGATATGTGGACTGTTCACCCGGATCCTGCTTTCTCCCATTCTCCCTGTGTAAATTCCCGTAGCCGAGCTCCCATGTTATACAGCCAGCACTGACGTTCTTTAGCCTGTAGCAAATTCCCCTGTGATAGTTGTCCCTGTGTGTGGAGTTTTGCTCTCAGATCAAGAACGTATTAAATGTAACTTTTGCTGTTTGAAGGACCCTCCTCCCAGTTTTCACACACAACATCTAAGACACCGTGAGGCTTACGCCCATACAATAATTCAAATGGGGAGAACACCATGGAGGCTTGCGGGACCTTTTGTACTCCGAATAACAGGGGTTCAAAGAACTTATCCCAATTCTGAGCATCTTTGTTTAAGAACTTAAGAATCATGTTTTTCAGGGTTTTATTAAACTGTTCGACCAAGCCGTCCATTTGTGGATGGTGCACGCTTGTCCGAATCAATTTAATTCGCAATAATTCGTACAGCTCATGTAGTGTACGTGACATGAATGTAGTGCCTTGATCAGTGAGGATTTCTTTCAGAATCCCCCCTCAGGAGATACATTTGAAGAGTGCCTCTGCAACACTACATGCTGAAATGTTGCGTAGAAGCACTGCTTCTGGATATCGCGTTGCGTAGTCCACCAGAACCAACACAAAGCGATGTCCGCGTGCCGTCCGCTGTAATGGCCCGATGGTGCTCGTGAGGTGGCCGGCGGATTCAGCAGCTAACATTCACAGCATGCCACACACCACCTGCGAACATCCCCATGAATGCCCGGCCAATAAAAACGGGCCATTAGACGGTGTAGTGCTTTTTCTCGCCCTAAGTGACCAGCCATCGGATTATAATGAGCCATCTGGAATAACATTTCCCGACAGCTCTTCGGTATTAATAACTGGGTTGCATCTTCTTTTGTCTGAGCATCCTGTGTCACTCGATACAACCATTCATTAATTATAGGAAAGTATGGATATGCAAGTGCAATGTCTGGCTGAATATGTTGACCATCAAATCACTCTCACTTGGTCAAAGGCGTGCCTGAGGGTTTCGTCTTGCATCTGCTCCAGAGGGAAATCCCCGGTGGGGAATCCTCTAAGGGCTGGAGAAGCCAAGGGTTCCTTTCATCCTGATGCGGAGCTGACGCAGACGGCCCCGGCTCCGCCTCCCCAGCCAACGCATCACAAATCCCAAACTAAAACTCTCTGTTACAGGACCCATCCGCACAAATTTCCCTTAATAAAGTGGAAAATGCTGGCCAATTCATGCCCAAAATTGGGCGGATGGGTGAGGCACGAACTAATTATATCAAAATTGCAGTCAAATAGGATTTTCATGTTTTTTTTTAACAAAATTTTTAATGAATTGAAATGCATATGTATTTAATATAATTTATATGTATGGTTTTATATGCAATTGAAGCTCAATTAATCACAGACTTTCAGAGTTTAATTGCAATTAAAATGCTATTTTACCCCTTGTAGAATGTGGTAACATACAGGTGCATCTCAATAAATTAGAATGTCGTGGAAAAGTTCATTTATTTCAGTAATTCAACTCAAATTGTGAAACACGTGTATTAAATAAATTCAATGCACACAGACTGAAGTAGTTTAAGTCTTTGGTTCTTTTAATTGTGATGATTTTGGCTCTCATTTAACAAAAACCCACCAATTCACTATCTCAAAAAATTAGAATATGGTGACATGCCAATCAGTTAATCAACTCAAAACACCTGCAAAGGTTTCCTGAGCCTTCAAAATGGTCTCTCAGTTTGGTTCACTAGGCTACACAATCATGGGGAAGACTGCTGATCTGACAGTTGTCCAGAAGACAATCATTGACACCCTTCACAAGGAGGGTAAGCCACAAACATTCATTGCCAAAGAAGCTGGCTGTTCACAGAGTGCTGTATCCAAGCATGTTAACAGAAAGTTGAGTGGAAGGAAAAAGTGTGGAAGAAAAAGATGCACAATCAACCGAGAGAACCGCAGCCTTATGATTGTCAAGCAAAATCGATTCAAGAATTTGGGTGAACTTCACAAGGAATGGACTGAGGCTGGGGTCAAGGCATCAAGAGCCACCACACACAGACATGTCAAGGAATTTGGCTACAGTTGTCGTATTCCTCTTGTTAAGCCACTCCTGAACCACAGACAACGTCAGAGGCGTCTTACCTGGGCTAAGGAGAAGAAGAACTGGACTGTTGCCCAGTGGTCCAAAGTCCTCTTTTCAGATGAGAGCAAGTTTTGTATTTCATTTGGAAACCAAGGTCCTAGAGTCTGGAGGAAGGGTGGAGAAGCTCATAGCCCAAGTTGCTTGAAGTCCAGTGTTAAGTTTCCACAGTCTGTGATGATTTGGGGTGCAATGTCATCTGCTGGTGTTGGTCCATTGTGTTTTTTGAAAACCAAAGTCACTGCACCCGTTTACCAAGACATTTTGGAGCACTTCATGCTTCCTTCTGCTGACCAGCTTTTTAAAGATGCTGATTTCATTTTCCAGCAGGATTTGGCACCTGCCCACACTGCCAAAAGCACCAAAAGTTGGTTAAATGACCATGGTGTTGGTGTGCTTGACTGGCCAGCAAACTCACCAGACCTGAACCCCATAGAGAATCTATGGGGTATTGTCAAGAGGAAAATGAGAAACAAGAGACCAAAAAATGCAGATGAGCTGAAGGCCACTGTCAAAGAAACCTGGGCTTCCATACCACCTCAGCAGTGCCACAAACTGATCACCTCCATGCCACGCCGAATTGAGGCAGTAATAAAGCAAAAGGAGCCCCTACCAAGTATTGAGTACATATACAGTAAATGAACATACTTTCCAGAAGGCCAACAATTCACTAAAAATGTTTTTTTTATTGGTCTTATGATGTATTCTAATTTTTTGAGATAGTGAATTGGTGGGTTTTTGTTAAATGTGAGCCAAAATCATCACAATTAAAAGAACCAAAGACTTAAACTACTTCAGTCTGTGTGCACTGAATTTATTTAATACACGAATTTCACAATTTGAGTTGAATTACTGAAATAAATGAACTTTTCCACGACATTCTAATTTATTGAGATGCACCTGTATATGTACACAATACATTAAGGGAACAACATGTTGAGAGAAAATTGGTTAGATTGGTCTGTGAATGATGTCTCCTTGAGTAAAGTAAGTAACAATCAGCAACACATAGACATAAATTAACAGCCTGACGTATTAGTCCCTCCCAGCTACATGTGTATTATCTAAAATCTGAACAGGCATGCATCCTTTGAAACACAGGAGATAACACAGTTGTATTTGTGCAAATTTTCAGTAATGTTTGGTTGAATTTAAAACACTGTTCACCCAGTTAATCCGGTTAAACATAATGCCTAGTGGAATATCTAATTTCCTATGTCTTATTAAAATAATATGTTAGTAAAAAATACAGATCTCAATAAAAGAAAGAGTAAATACATAATCCCCTATTGCTTCCCACAAACCTATCAGAAATTAGATATGATCCTCACTCTTTTCAAGGAGCACCCTGGGACATTAACTGACCATTTGAGTCAGAACCTTGGTTTTAACACCTCATCTTGAGGTCAGTGCCTATAATATTGCACCCATCACCAAACTAGAACATTAAAACCTAACACTTTTTCCAGCAGCGACCTTACTTTTCCCTAAGGAGGCTGTGGCCTTTGCAGCATGTGGGTACAAGAAATTCAGAAATTGCTAATGTTTTTTAGCTGCACAGAGGACATTAGTCAATTATCCAAAATTGTTTATAGGTATTATTTATTTAGCCTAAGGTGTTTTCCCCAAATAAGATCACTAAATTTTCCAAAGCCCCAATTAGCTGGCCATGGGCACAGCACCATGAGGCTCTATGTCTCCCATCCAGGTCCTGACCAGGCTCAACTCTGCTTATAGCTTCAGAAGATAACCCGTAAAAAACCAGCAGCAACCTTAATTGTTTCCAAGCTGCAATAGAAATTACTACAAGCATATAACTTTACGACAAACTGCTTCACTTGTGTCACTTCAGTGATCAGTGTTGCGGAGAATATAGACAGTGTGAATGTGATTTCATGTGTAAGCAACCCAAATTCATATTTGCCTTCTGTCCTACTCTTATGCACATGCTGTTTCCTGTCTCCACTCTTAATATTTCCTTTAATACTACTTATGATGATAAATAAAAATAAACATAAAGGTTGATTTTCATGCAGTGTTGCCCCCTCATGGGGGCAGCCATTTTAGAATCACGTGACCAGCTGAATACTGCTCGTGCAATCTCAGTAACTGTCCTGTTACTGGACACTTTCACTCTTGGATTAAATGAATTATGGCTGATTGTGAATAGTGAATTCAACAATGGCATCTGTAACTTACAACTACTGATTTTGTATGATGCTGCATCCACACCACTAGGTGTCTCTGTAAGTCCAAGATGATAAAGTGTAGATAAAGTGTAGTCAACCCTTACAAACTGTACCGTACTTTCACACATTCAGGGCCTCTGTACCTCTGGGAAAAAGGAAATAAAAATGCATCCACATGCCATGAAAAAAATGAAATTATGAATCCTATGGACAGACAATTGAAATTTGCAAGAGATTATATTCTGAGAAATTAATATAACAAGTCTTTTTGCAAATACAAATGTAATTTGAAATTAATAGGGAAAAAATTTAAAATGCTAAAAAAATAGAAAGGAGACTTATCACAACAAGCTGAAAATTAAATGAATACATAAAGAGAAAAAAAATAAGTATGCACATTTTTAGAACTGAGAATCACTTCATATCTCCTTAAAATTCACTAAAATAAACTTATGAGAATTTAACATTGCTGTTTTGGACAGTACCATGCATTTTCCATTGTTGTAGTAGAAAGTACAATGCTATTATGAAATAATTCACATAAATGAAGAAATAAATATAAAAAGGGATCCATGTGACCATGTGAACTGACATTTCAAAAATGCAGCTGAAAATTTCATTATTAGAGAGTTTGCATCACAACCTCTAGAATGCATATGGGTCCTATGAGATCCATGTGTTTAATTCATCTGGTATTATTCAATGCATTTAACACTGGTATTACACTTGTAAAACATTGATTGTATAGATTTTCCATCTGTTTTGTAATTAAATACCTATATGTTGTTCATTTCCAAGTTTACATTCATCCCTTGTTTTAATCCAAAGTGCATGATATTATACCTATTATCCACATGGAGCAACCTGAGGTTAGATGCATAATTCACAGCAAGGGCACAATGGTAGTATTTTCTGGACCACTTCTTTGTGAATTAGAACCTGCAACTTTTCTTTTTTTTTTTTTTTTTAGCGTGCCTCACCAATTTAAACAATAAATATAGCTGCAAGCAGCGATTAACGGGGTTCAAGTCTTTAAGGTCCTTTAAGTTCACATGCAAATGTTATTAAGTATGAATTAGATAATACAATTAAAACAATATTAAAGTGCCTTAATTTTGAGAAACATCAGGTGAGGTTTCAAACAGATTTTAAATTTTTTACATTCCTTACTGTTATAGTGCCACCAAGAGGCAAACGTATGCAATTTTTTCATGTGTCCTCCGAATGACCCCTTAAATAAGCATCTCAAATTTTGTGAAAATATCTCATTCAATTCAAGAGTTATAACTATTTAAGTAAAAGTGGCAATGCCCTCAGATTTGTGACATTGCATTGAAGGTTTATATATTAATATATTAATATATAATGGGACTCCAGAGAATCTTCCTGCACTGGTTTAGTTCCATTCGGGTGAACGGACTAGGACTAGATCAAATAGCTGCTAAAAGATGATTTTGTTGATGGCGGCCATGTTTTTTTTAGGTATGTGACTGTCTTTATAGATCTTGATGGCACCTTAGACACAGACACTGCATGCAAAATTTAATGTCGATTGGCCCAGCCATTCCATTGTTAGTGGAGATGCACAATTGTTTTTTGTGTGTCCTTAGAATGACTCCATACATATGTGTACCAAATCTGGTGACAATATCTGATTCTGTTCAAGAGTTATAAAATTGTTTGTAAAAGTGGCCACGCCCATTATGAATGTTTTGGCGTACCATTTGATGCTAAATAAAAACATTTAAATTCCTTTGAAATCGTTTCATTTTGGGACTCCAGAGAATCTTTCTGCACTGGTTTGGTTCCAATCTGATGAACGGCCTAGGACTAGTTCGAAAAAGTAATCTTTTAAAATAATCTAAAGTATTTATTGAACGTTTTGTTTCACACCAATGGTCCTTAGGCAAAGTTGTTCAGAATGAGGAGATTTACAATATGGTATTTCTTTATGAAACACAGCATTATATACAATAATTTACACGCATGTAAAACGCCATAAAAAGTCTAAGTCGCCCCGCCCACTATGTACATTTTGTACTGTTATGTACTGTTTTTATGATGAATAAAAATTTTAAAAATCCTTTAACAACTTTTCATATTGGGACTCTGCTGAATCTTTCTGCTCTGGTTTGGATCTGATTGGACAAACGGCCTAGGACGTTTGGATTTTTTTTTCAAACAATCCAAAATAGTGGGAAAACGAAGGAGCAGAGCAAAAATTTGACTCGGGGTAAAACTCTTCAGTCTGGGCGCAAGGAATCATAGGAAAAAATAATTTTGTTTCTAGCACTTAAGGTTCAAGAGTTATTTCCCATAAAGAGAATTTTCTTTGTTTTAATCACTGTAGCGCCACTGCGAGGTCGATCGGGGCGAGACTTTGTGCCGTTTTAGACTGGAGGAGTACTACCTTTCCTCAAAGTTTCAAGTCTCTGGGCCTTATGGTACAGTCTGCACGATCAGTTTTAAGGCAGAATAATAATAAAAATAAATAAAGCTGCAAGCAGCAATTATCGGGGCCAAGCACAGTAATGGCAAAAATTTGTGAAAATTGCATATTTGTGAAGATTTTAGGCAAACTGCTCGAAAAGCAATGAACAGAATCACTTGTAACGTAATATACATTGTTTTTGGCATCAGCCAAAGAGTCTATCAGTGACAATAGACTAAAATTATCAAAAGTTATTAGCATATTTAGAAACATTATTATGATTTGATTACAAAATAAGTCTTGATGCAGCATGATACATCTTATTGTATTTCTATTATTTTATCAAAATACACACAGATGTGAACTTTTTCATTTCATTATAAAATTGATAAAACATTTAAATACAATAAATTAAAATTAAATAAATTCCTAACAAAATGTTGCAAATGTTTTCTTCTTTAGTTGTCATATGAACAATCAGACAGTAAGTATACTGAAGAGCTAGTTTAGCCTGTTAACTGGCATTGTCCCATATATGTTTTTTTTAACGTTTTTTTACAGTTTAAGTCAGAAGTTTACATACACTTAGGCTGAAGTCATTAAAAAAAATTTTTAACCACTCCACAGATTTCATATTAGCAAACTATAGTTTTGGCAAGTCATTTAGGACATCTACTTTGAGCATGACATGAGTAATTTTTCCAACAATTATTTACACACAGACAGTTTCACTTTTAATTGACTATATCACAATTCCAGTGGGTCAGAAGTTTACATACACTAAGTTAACTGTGTCTTTAAGCAGCTTGGAAAATTCCAGAAAATTATGTCAAGCCTTTAGGCAATTAGCTTCTGATAGGCTAATTTACTAATTGCAGTCAATTGGAGGTGTACCTGTGGATGTATTTTAAGACCTACCTTCAAACTCAGTGCCTCTTTGCTTGACATCATGGGGAAATCAAAAGAAATCAGCCAAGACCTCAGGAAAAAATTGTGGACCTCCACAAGTCTGGTTCATCCTTGGGAGCAATTTCCAAATGCCTGAAGGTACCACGTTCATCTGTACAATCAATAGTATTCAAGTGTGAACACCATGGGACCACACAGTCATTATACTGCTCAGAAAAGAGATGCATTCTGTCTCCTAGAGATGAATGTAGTTTGGTGCGAAAAGTGCAAATCAATACCAGAACAACAGCAAAGGACCTTGTGAAGATGCTGGATGAAACAGGTAGAAAAGTATCTATATCCACAGTAAAAAGAGTCCTATATCGACATAAACTGAAAGGCTACTCAGCAAGGAAGAAGCCAATGCTCCAAAACTGCCATAAAAAAGCCAGACGACAGTTTGCAAGTGCACATGGGGATAAAGGTCTTACTATTTGGAGAAATGTCCTCTGGTCTGATGAAACAAAAATTAAACCGTTTAGTCATAATTACCATTGTTATTTTTGGAGGGAAAAGAAGAACACCATCCCAAACTTGAAGCATGGGGGTGGCAGCATCAGGTTGTGGGGTGCTTTGCTACAGGAGGGAGTGGTGCACTTCACAAAATAGATGGCATCATGAGGTCACAAATCGGTCTTCCAAATGGACAATGATCCCAAGCATACCTCCAAACTTGTGGCAAATTGGCTTAAGGACAACAAAGTCAAGGTATTGGAGTGGCCATCACAAAGCCCTGGCCTCAATCCAATAGAGAATTTGTGGGCAGAACTGAAAAAGCATGTGCGAGCAACCTGACTCCTGGGACAAAATTCCAGCAACTTAGTGTGAGAAGGTTGTGGAAGGCTACCCAAAATGTTTGACTGAAGTTAAACAATTTAAAGGCAATGCTACCAAAATACTACTTACCCACTGGGAATGTGATGAAAGAATAAATAATTATCTCTACTTTTATTCTGCCATTTCATATTCTTAAAATAAAGTAGTGATCCTAACTGACACAAGACAGGGAATGTTTTCTATGATTAAATGTCAGGAATTGTGAAAAACTGTTTAAATGTATTTGGCTAAGGTGTAAACTTCTGACTTTAACTGTATGTTTATTGGACTATATTACCTTCATATCTGACTTTAATCTTGACAAACCTTATATTGTTTGAAAGCTACAAGTCTCTAGCTCGAAACATGCCCACTGTTTTGTGATCTGAATGACGTCAATACAGTAATGCATTAAAATACTGAAAGAGTGGATTTTAAAACATGACACGTGAGCGGTATTACTTATCTTTTTATATCTTCTGGACATGATCCGATCGGATGATGGCATGACATTCAAGCATACAGTCCATGGTGAATGCACACGTTTGAAAGTAGAGTCAACCATTTTATCCAAAACAGCGAAAATTGTGGAAAAACTGACTGATCATCTTTTGCTTGTGTCATCACATAAATTAAAATGTCTATTATCAATAATATATTGATTATAAAATGTATTTTATCAGTCAGCATCGAGGTCTTGAGGTCTCCGCTATTCTGGTGAAACTTCTGCATTTTTTGAGCCCAGCCACAAGTCTCTCTGTGATTCACAGGCAGAGCTGCCAATCAAACCAAATGAAAGGCTCCAAGTCCTCTCCAAAATGTGCAATTGCTGTTTCAGTCAATAGATTCAGCCAATGGATTGCTAGTCAAGATTTGATTGACAGGTCATATAGCCATTGGTATTCCAGAACAGTGACGTCATCCTAGTGTTTGTTTGGATAGAGAACCTAAGGCCACCATTACACTCTGAACTTTCTTAAGAGTCTGATGACTGATCGGAGAAAAACAAAAACAAAAAAAAAGAGGAGAGGTAAAGGGCAAGGCGGAATGTCAGTGAGAAAGAGAGGAGAGAGAGAAAAAACTTGCTAGCCGGTTCCCAGACACGCCGTTGCCTGGTCCTCGATCACTCCTCCACCCTCTGGTGGACGACAGCCGCCCCTCCCCGGGCGGATCGGAGCAAGTCCTCCGACCCCTGGCAGATGGAATGCCCCTCCACGTTCTGGCGGCTGGTAGGGAGCCCTCCGCCCCTGGCAGCAGTTCCACCACTCCAGGCAGTCGGCAGCGAGCCCCTCTTCCCCTTGCGGACGGCAGCTGCTCATTTGGGTGGACGGCAGTGGTAAGGATTCCACAACAGCACATCCCTCCTCATTCCCGGGCTTTGGCACCAATGTAACAAGGTTAAAATGGGAAAGGAGGAGGCGGGAACCGGCTGAACATTCAAAGTAATATTTTAATTTAAACTTAAACAAAAAGACACAAAACATAAAACGCACACACAGCAGCTGCATGTGGCTCTCTCCCTCCCAAACTGCCGCATCCCGCAGGACTTATCCCTCTTCACGGCTGATTAGCCCAACTGGGGGCCAAGCGTGTAGTCATGGCCCGGCCCCGCCCTCCTCCTTGTCACAGACTCATAGCAGCTATTATTGATGGGCACGTGTATTTGGACTTGGCAGCAATGATCGATCATGAAAACGATGATCGATGGTGATCAAGCATGATGTGAGTTTTCACTTAATTCGAAATTCAGTGACAATTACCTGACAACTAAACACAAATGTGTCAAAGAGGGAGCTTATTTTTAATTTTGAGACTGATAACATTGTGGTTTTGAGGGGTACATTGATAGTCAGAGACGTCTCATTGCAACCAAACTTATATACGATGCTACAAGGCTATCGTTATGATCAGTGTTGGGGAGTAACGGAATACATGTAACGGGATTACGTATTTAAAATACAAAATATATGTAACTGTATTCCACTACAGTTACAATTTATATAATTGGTCATTAGAATACAGTTACATTCAAAAAGTATTTTGATTACTGAAGAGATTAATTTGCATTTTATTGTCATTTGTTTAATTTAATATTTAGTCCTTTCAGATGGAAAACATTTATACATATAAATGATGTGATCCAAAGTGCATTTGAACAGCGGTGAAACACTTTCTTATGATGTGTTACATTCATACGAGCAGGCAGAGAAGTTTGAAGTAAGTTTGGAGCAGAAGAAATAGAATAAACCTTGTGTAAATTGTCAGCTTTACGCTAAGCTAAAATGCTATTTCTTGCCATTTTACATGCACCATAATATTTTTTTATCAAGAAAATCCACGCTGGATCATAATTTTTTTTTTTTTCTATTAAGACCTTTGATATTAGGGCAAAAATCATATTCTTCATAATAATTTTGCATTGTTTTCCTGTAAAAATATCTAAAAATCCTTAAAACAAGATAAATTTGATTTATCTTGTTTTAGAAACAACACTGCATAAGATATTTGGGTTTTTCAGATAATGTATTTTTAACATGTGTATTTTGTCTTACTGTACTGGCAGAGTTTTTATTGTCATAACAAATGAAAAAAATCTACCAGTTCTGAAGAAGTACTCCAAAGTATGTGCGCGCTTACTAAAATTACCACGGTAACCGGAAGGAAGAACAGACAGACGTGCGTTGTGCCCATTCTTTCGAGTTTGGCAGCGTACCTTCACATAATGACAAAATATGATGCATTATATTTTGATTATGCAATCTTTTGTACATTTTGTAACAGGTTATTTTATAACAGCCTATAAAAATGAATAGACGATACATTGGAACAACAAGATGCAATTCAGCAGCCAAAGACATTTGTCAGACATGTTATTATATATACAGTCAAGTACATGTCATTGCCCCTCGAGTACTCGAGTAGACAAAATGGCCAACAATGCCCACCCCTAACAGCTATAGGGCTAAATCTAAATGCACAGTCGCTGATCAGTGTGAATGAATGGGCTCTTTGGATCATTTATTATTTTATTTAGAGGTGTAAACAAACTATTATACAATTTATGGCAGAAAAATGTGATGTTTGTTAGAAATGTGAATTACTGGCTTCCACTGCTAGCAATACTTACACTGTAACCATGCATTATGAATATAATTATAATAATTATAATCTGTAATGAATTTTATATAATGTTTTGCAATAAAATAGTAGTGTCATGTAGTTTGAGTGGTGTTTCTGAAATTAGTTTTTCAAAAAATGCCTGAAATTACTTTTCACTCTTGCACCAATGGAGTTCTGATTTCATCCTGTGACCACTTTAATAAAATAAAAGTTAAAGTGCATTGCATTGTATTTTAATTTAAATAAACTTAAACTTCAATATTTTATTTTATTTTTTATTTAAATTAACTTAAATAACTGATTTCACTTGCACAATAATCTCCCAAAGTGTCTTCTTTAAAAAGAGTCCATAAATAGATCTGTAGACCCAAGCATTTAAATCTGAGTATGTCACTCTTGGAACAATGGAGCTTTAATGTCATCTTGTGGCCACATTTGGTACTGCGTCTACAATAATTCTAAGAAATTTGGCGTTTTATAGCTTATTTTACTTTACCAAAATTAGGTCTCTATTCCCAAGCATTCAATAGTAAATTTAAAAATGTAAATTTCTGGTAAATGCTAACAAAGGGGAGTGCCAGTTAAGGGGATAGTATAAAAAAAAAAAAAACATTTGTTATTTTTAAGTCAGAGATGACTGAGAGTAAAGAAATGCAGTGCAGTGAGTCAGATGTTCATTTATTAACTATTCTGGGCTGTGTTTCCCAAAAGCATTGTTAGTGTAAGTTGATTGTAGGTACCATAGGCACCAATGGTCTTTAAGAGCAACTTGGGCTAAAAATGCTTTTGGTTAACACAGCCCTGAGTGATTCCATTAATTTAGTTGAATGATTTATCAGACTGAATCAAGTAAGAGTGAATTACTGCAATGCTATAGAGGCGATGCTATAGAGTAATTTTTTTAATTTGAGTAAATTTAGTGGAATGAGTGAAAATGACAACAAGAAAGAAGTGTTTTTTGCTATTATTTGGTGGTACATGTTTTTGTGTGTGTGTGTGTGTGTGTGTGTGTGTGTGTGTGTGTGTTGTTACATTTAGTTTAGACTGCAAGCTCACAAAAACTTTTGATTAGCATGGTCTGAAGATGATCTGAGCAAAATCTGGTGAAAATTTGATTTTCATTTTGGGAGGAGTTAAACATTTTTTTATTTAAAAAAAAAAAAAATAGGTTTTCAAGTAAATTAATAATGGCCGACAAGAAGTTTGGCCGACCATGACAAATGTGGTATCGTTAAACTTGGCTTGACCCAAGGAATCTATCAAGACTAGTGTCATAACAATAGGCTAAAATTATCAAAGGTTATTAGCATTTTTATATGTTTCGTTATATTTTTTGACCACAAGCTAGCAGTTTCCTGAAACTTGTGGAGCACCTTCAGGGCATTGTGCCAATAACACATAAAGAGTTTCATAATTATACACCAAAGCGTTTGTAAAATACAGCATTTTACAACAAAATTAAAAATGGCCAACACCCAAAATGGCAGACATAGGCAAAATTGGTATCATTCGATACGGTATGCCCCACAGAATCTAAAGAGTCCAGTTTCGTGATTTTAGGACAAACCGTTCAGAAGTGATAAGTAAAAATAGCAATTTCATTTTTGTATCTCGTAACCAGTAGGTGGTGCTGTGCCAAAACTGCTCAAGGATCCTCAGGTCATGGTTGTCATAACACACACCAAGTTTGGTCTGAATGCGCTAAAGCATTGCGGAGATATAGGCTTACAATTGATTTTGCAGTGTTCCTCGTCAAATTTCTTCACAAATTATTCGAGAATGGTTTGGTCTTTCAAAAATCTTTCAAATCTATTCATTGGCATGGTCTAAAGATGATCTCAGCCAAATTTGGTGAAAATCGGAACAACTGTCTAGGAGGAGTTCGAAAAAGTAGGTTTTTAATTAAATTAATAATTGCCGACAGGAAGTTTGGCCGACCGTGACAAATGTGGTATCGTTAAACTTGGATTGACCCAAGAAATCTATCAAGACCAGAGTCATAACAATAGGCTAAAATTATCAAAAGTTATTAGCATTTTTAAATATTTCGTTATATTTTTTGACCACAAGGAGGTACTGTCCTGAAACTTGTTGAGCACCTTCAGGGCATCGTGCCGATGATACATACCGAGTTTCGTAATGATACACCAATGCATTGTAAAATACAGCATTTTACAACAAAATTCAAAATAGCAGATGCCCAAAATGGCCAACATAGGCAACATTGGTATCAATCGACATGGTATGCCCCACAGAATCTAAAAAGTCCAGTTTCATGATTTTAGGACAAACTGTTAAGAAGTTATAAGCAAAAATAGCCATTTTTTTTATATCTCCTGACCCGTAGGGGGCACTGCGCCGGAACGCTGCAGGTCACCTTAGGGCATGTTGGCTATGGCACATACCAAGTTTCGTCACAATCCGTCAAAGCATTGCACGTTCTTCGTTGAATTTGTTGAAACGCCTAAGACTTATGGCCTAGGATAAGTACGAAAAAGTTGGTTTTTCTGAAAATTCTAAATGCCGGAAAATCAAGATAGGCGGAAATTGAAACCAGGCTATGCTTTTGGCTCAGCATGAGCTCAGGAATCAGAGGGAAAAAAAGAATTTTGTCTCTAGGACTTACGGTTCAAAAGTTATTAGAATAAACATGAGTGAAACTTTAAATTGTTGGTGGCGCTAGAGGGTTTGAAATAAAAACTCCAAATTTGCTATGGTAGCACTTCAGACTGTTCTCTATCTGTGTGCAAAATTTCATAACTTTCCCTCGAACGGTTCTATGGGCTGCCATAGGAAAAATATACAGAACAATAATAATAATAAAAAGAACACTAACAAACACAATAGGTGCCTACACTAAATATAGCTACATATATGAATATATCAATATAGAGTCTTAGCAGTATAGAATACATAATGTTGTCAATTTACAAGTTTATAACTAAAATTCATATGTGTGGTTAGAGTTGTTGAGACATTTTATACCACCAAACATGAATTGCATATTTTACTGTTGTACAGCCTTATTTATACTGTCGCCCAAAAGTCCTAATTTATTTTCAATGTGTGTAAAACTCCTTAGAATAAAATATTATTTATATCAACCATCTAATATAATTTATTAATTAAATTATCATTACAGTTAATTTTCCTTGAAACAAACAAACAAACAAAAATACAAGCAGTTTATAAAGAAGTATAAATACAAATACATTGTCTTTTCCCACCCACATATGCATTTTATGGGAGTAAATTGCATATGCATTCTAGGGTTAAAGATTTTAATCATTGTTAGATGTACAGTATACACCTGTGTTTAAATTTTTCTTGTTAATTCTTCTACATAATAATTATTTCACATCTATACCAAGTAAATTCCCTACATTCAATCATTTACCAGTGAAAAAATGTCCCAGTTTTGACAGACCTGCTCTGAGATAACTAAGAGCATCTTTATTTGCTTCCTCAGCTATGGCAACTTTCCTCAGATCCTCCAGTTCCCTGACCCAGTTATCTTTACCAGCCTCCTTCACTCTGGGGATGAAGAAGTCAAGATGCTGAAGAGTGAAAGCAGAGTCTGGTTTCAGTGCAATCTTAGACAGATGACTGATGGCCATGAAGGCATCACGTAGCAGATTCGCCTTTTGTGCCTCAATCTCTTTCAGATCTTTGTCAAGACATTCCATTAAAAATGAAAACATCTTTGACTGCTCTTGTGCTTTTTCATACTCTCTTTTAATATCTTCATATTCCATTGTAATGCTTGCATTTATGATCATATATTTCTTGTTTTCTTTGACATGTTTACTGTGGTGGCACTTCCCTGTGCACACAGTGCAGAAACCATTTTTCATGACTTCACATTTACTTGGATTAGAAACCCACCAGCAGTCATATTCATGGCAGTTTTCTTCACAGACAGTGCAGGTGGTTGCCTTTCTGTGCTTCCAAGATGCATTCTCAATAGGAACCTTCCCCTTGCGAACTTTGTTGATTTTTATGGAAAAGTTTTTGCACTTGTCAATCTTTTCCTTGTTTTGTCTGATTGCATCTTGAATCTGATTTTTTTCTGCCTTTTTCAGCTCCTTCTCTTGAATTTGCATCTTTAAGTTAGAGATGGAGGCTTCAAGCTGAATGCGCTCACTTAGTACATCTGAAGTCATCTCTAAACTTTTCCTGTTCTTTTCTTCTAGTGACTCAAAAAATGTCTTCATGCTTTCCATGCTGACATCCCATGCACCTCTTTGCACGTTAATGTAACGCATCTCAGTTTGACGTTCCTCAGCTGCACGGTTGTTGAATAAGTAATGAACAGGTTGGCCACTGCTGTCTCTTTTGCATGGGATTTTAGTTTTATTAATCGCATTGAGGACATTTTGAGGAGGCAAACCATCAGAGTGTGTGATGAAAAACAAAATATTGTTCACTATGTCTTTTCCGAACAGAGACAGAATTGAACTGATTACGTAGTGCTGTCTGTCTGAGAGGCGGTTATTTGAAGCTTTAATTACAAAACAGACGGCATCAATCTCATTCACTCCATCTTTGCTATGAAACAAAGTGGATAAATTTTCAGCAACTTCTATATCTTTTTCCAATCCCCTGGTGTCTCCATATCCTGGAGTATCGATAATGGTGAGGGATTGTGGACTCTTCATGGAAAAGACCTCATAAATAGTGATTTCAGATGTTTGAGATTCTGATTGGTCCTTGGCCTCTTCTTCTGTGATTTCATACCAAATGTTGTCATCAAATTTAATTTCCAGTAAGAAGTTGACCATGGTGTTTATGAGAGTGGTCTTGCCTGTGCCAGTCTCTCCCACCAGAAGTATAACTTTGTTTTGTTTACTGGCATCTCTTATGCCATATATCCATTTTCTGATTTTGCCTTTCTCATCAAGATCTTTTCTCTCAGTATTTAAACGGTATCTCTTTGGATTTCCCTCACGAATATAAAAGCGATTGGTTGGTGATGGTTTGGGATTTCTGTAAAAAGTGGATTGAAGCAAACATGTCTTAGAATCAATGTAAAAGCATGGTTAGAAATAATATTTGTGAGTAATTACTGTTGAAGAGTTTATATTCATCTGCATAACTGTGACAACAATCAGACAGAATAAGTGATTCAGAATGTGTTGTAATAGATTAAGTAAAATTTAATTCTGAGGTTCTTCTCAAGGATGGTCATCCTTGATTGTTGCATAATAATAAATGATTTATTTTACCAAACATTTTATTTATTTTACATGAAAATAATGGTTAATTAAATGCTAAGAAATGGAGAAATCAAATAGTTCTGCATGGTAGTAATTATTATAATAATATATACTGTATATTTATGAATATTATAATAATAATTCACTCGCTGCTCCCAATAACGCACAGATGATGAGAAGCAAAATAAACATATTTAGAAAAGAAACGAAATCCCTCAAAAGGCATTAATAACTTTTTTTTATTATTTTATTTAAAATAGTAAAGATAAATATGCTGTTGTGTGATCTATTAAGAACAAAGTGTCTGAAACATTCTTTGTTACATAGAAGAATAAAATGGTGTTCTTTTATCATTTTCAGATTTACCTGTCCCTGTACATCTTGTAAAGGTTAACAAACTGTGGTTGCTCGCTTTACATAACCATCAGACAATCTCTTCTTATCCAAGTGAGCTGTAATATGCTCTCAGTAGATGGCGGTAATTCACTATTTTTGTTTGTGATCTGCCATTACAAAAGAAGAAGATGACGCTGCCTGATTTTGATCAGCAGATAGAAATATGCTGCCAGATCATCGGATGTTTTGCCGGTAAATGTTTGGCTTCTACGTAATAAGGAAATATATTAGTTATAACATGACCAACATGATGTAGCGTTTGGTCACGCTACACCGCTACTTGCTGGAAAAAGTAGTTCGCTACTGCAAAAGCTACTCTGTTTTAAAGCAGCTGAGCTAATGTCAAGCTACTGAAAAATGTAGTTAAGTTAGTAGCATCACTACATGTAGTTAGCTACTCCCCAGCACTGTCCAAAGCACACATCCAAATCAACAAAAGAATGGCTTCAGCAAAAAAAGATTAAAGTTTTGGAATGGCCCAGCTAGAGCCCAGACCTGAATCCTATAGAAAATCTGTGGGGGGACCTGAAGAGGGTCATACACAGGAGATGCCCTCGCAATATGACAGATCTGGAACGTTTTTGTAAAGAAGAGTGGGAAAATATTCCCAAGTCAAGATGTGCCAAGCTAACAGACTCTTATCCAAACAGACTGAGTGCTGTAATAAAATCAAAGGTCTTCAACTAAGTATTAGTTCAGGGATGTGCACACTTATGTAGTTAGGTTATTCTAAGTTTTTTATTTTTTCTCTGAAATGTGTCACTTTGGTTTTCAGTGGCATTGCATAGGTTGTAATTTTTATATTAAAGGTGCAAAAATTCTGATATGATTCATCTTTGTTGAATTTTTTACATCACAAAAACCTGCTGTTTTAACAGAGATGTGTATCCACTGTATGGATTTCATAAAATTCCATGTAACAGCACTTTGTACCTGTATGGTTTTATGTTGTAGAAAATTGTTTTAAATATTTTCATTAATTTAATATCAGTGTACACCTGTGCTATTTCCTATTATGGATCAATATGAAAGTGAACGAAATATGAAGATGTGCTGTATGACTAAGTGGAACAATGTGTAAATTAAAATGATCAGTGCTGATATGTTAAATTGTGTAATTTAACATATGCCTGCCCCCACCACCCACCTCCTTGTAGAAAGTGGTAACATAAATGTAAAACTCACCTGGAATCCATAACGGCTTCTGAATGAATTTGTCAATTGCACAGAAAACCTTCACAATGCTTCTGTAATCTACTTACAACAAAATAAATCTTAATCTTGCTTTTCAAAAAACATATGTACATGATGCATTAAGAGAATAACATGTTGAGAGAAATTTGGTACCAAGTTAATATTCGTGCACACCTGTCTGTAAATGATGTCTCCTTGAGTAAAAGTGAGTTATAATCAGCAACACATAGACATATGTTAACAGCCTGGCATATTAGTCCCTCCCAGCCACATGTTATCTAAAAATCTGAACAATTTTAATCTTTTGAAACACAGGAGGTAACACAATTGTATGTATGTTTTCAGTAATGCATGGTTGCATCTAAAACAACCTGTTTACCCTGTCAATCTGCTAACCTTAACATCTGGCCTCTTTTTATGCATGAGCTTGAAAACAACATACCCAAAGTAAAAGTTCTTGAACCATTTGGTCTACAAACACAAACTTGGGCTCGTTTGAAAGTAGACACTTAGACATTTGTTATTCAAGAGTAAAAATGTATCATTTTAGTACAAAAAAAAAAATATTTTGTTAGAGCTATTCAAATATTTTGAATAGTGACCATAAATATTTTTATAAAATACTTTATTTTTAAATATGCAAGACTATGCGCAGTGCCCCAAAAACACATCTGATACAAAGCCACATGTCTGATGAAGGTCTTACACAATTTTGAAGTCGATATGACCAAAACTTTTTGTTCCATAATGATTTATGTAAGTGTACTTCCAAAATAAAGGTCACTTGGAGGCGCCAATAGACAACTTGTAATAAGTACGTAAACCAGATGTTGAAAGTGGTTCAAAACACACAATTTGCTTATATTTCAATGTAAAAAAATACCACAAAAACCAAAATATACACGAAGATATCTTTTTTATTATTATTATTATTGGGAATATATTATAATGCTTTCCATATATATTTATGCATTTTATAAACAATGTGAAAAGAACAATAAAGATACTTCTGTAAATTGTATCCCCATACAAATGTAAATTGACTTTTCAGAGATTTTACCCAGGGTCTTTAGCCACTGCCTCAAGCTGGGGAGACTCACTCTCCCCAGCTTCGATCACCATCAGTGAAGCCTGGAGCACACCTGCTCCCAATGCAGATTGAACGAAAAGCAGTGGAAAAAATTTCAATGGCCCTGGATGTGCAGTTGTACAAGGGGTTTGATAAACAAATGCAGTCGGGAGGAGTGGTTCCTGCAGGCCCTCAGTGAAGGTGACTGAAGCCGAGGAGGGTGGCGCCTCTCAGCTTGAGGCAGAGGCTAAAGGCCCTGGCTGAACGTCAATGCATTGGGAGCGCGTGTGCTCCAGGGTATAACTCACGGTGAGCGAAGCCTTGGAGGGTGGCTCATCTCGGCTTGAATGACATGTCCAAGCCCCTTGGATGTTCAGTTGAACAGGGGGTTTGATGAAAAAATGCAGTAGAGAGCATGTGTTCTCCAAACCCTTAGTGATGGTGACTGAAGCCGAGGTATGTGGATCAGACTGCACGTCCAAAACCCAAGTTCTTTGTCAACAGTACAGCAGTAACACGCTACACCGTGCGTAAAAGCACAAGCACAAACACAAACAAAACCGGTCGACGGTTTTCCACTCCGAACCTTCACGAATCGGTATCAGGGATATAAACAACCCTTATATCATTGTTTTCATCTTTTCATTGGCTACATGACCCATCAGTCAAAAATTATCTAGCTTTTCTTTGGCCGGCTTTAGCCAGAGACATACATACACTATATTGCCAAAAGTATTCGCTCACCTGCCTTTAGACGCATATGAACTTAAGTGACATCCCATTCTTAATCCATAGGGTTTAATATGATGTCAGCCCACCCTTTGCAGCTATAACAGCTTCAACTATTCTGGGAAGGCTTTCCACAAGGTTTAGGAGTGTGTTTATGGGAATTTTTGACCATTCTTCCAGAAGCGCATTTGTGAGGTCAGACACTGATGTTGGACGAGAAGGCCTGGCTCGCAGTCTTCGCTCTAATTCATCCCAAAGGTGCTCTATCGGGTTGAGGTCAGGACTCTGTGCAGGCCAGTCAAGTTCTTCCACACCAAACTCGCTCATCCATGTCTTTATGGACCTTGCTTTGTGCATTGGTGTGCAGTCATGTTGGAACAGGAAGGGGCCATCCCCAAACTGTTCCCACAAAGTTGGGAGCATGGAATTGTCCAAAATCTCTTGGTATGCTGAAGCATTCAGAGTTCCTTTCACTGGAACTAAGGGGCCAAGCCCAGCTCCTGAAAAACAACCCCACACCATAATCCCTCCTCCACCAAACTTCACAGTTGGCACAATGCAGTCAGACAAGTACCGTTCTCCTGGCAACCGCCAAACCCAGACTCGTCCATCAGATTGCCAGATGGAGAAGCGTGATTCGTCACTCCAGAGAACGCGTCTCCACTTCTCTAGAGTCCAGTGGCGGCGTGCTTTACACCACTGCATCCGACGCTTTGCATTGCACTTGGTGATGTATGGCTTGGATGCAGCTGCTCGGCCATGGAAACCCATTCCATGAAGCTCTCTACGCACTGTTCTTGAGCTAATCTGAAGGCCACATGAACTTTGGAGGTCTGTAGCGATTTACTCTGCAGAAAGTTGGCGACCTCTGCGCACTATGCGCCTCAGCATCCGCTGACCCCGCTCTGTCATTTTACGTGGCCTACCACTTCGTGGCTGAGTTGCTGTCATTCCCAATCGCTTCCACTTTGTTATAATACCACTGACAGGAAATTTCACGACTGGACTTGTTGCACAGGTGGCATCCTATCACAGTACCACGCTGGAATTCACTGAGCTCCTGAGAGCGGCCCATTCTTTCACAAATGTTTGTAGAAGCAGTCTGCATGCCTAGGTGCTTCATTTTATACACCTGTGGCCATGGAAGTGATTGGAACACCTGAATTCAATTATTTGGATGGGTGAGCGAATACTTTTGGCAATATAGTGTAGATGATGCAAATCTTTACATCACTTGTGTCAACTGTCCTGTTTGGCTATTTTGAGTG
Organism: Myxocyprinus asiaticus; assembly: GCF_019703515.2. Lineage (NCBI taxonomy): Eukaryota > Metazoa > Chordata > Actinopteri > Cypriniformes > Catostomidae > Myxocyprinus > Myxocyprinus asiaticus. The sequence goes on along the minus strand of NC_059382.1, from coordinate 31,228,300 downwards.
ACTACCCAATCACAACTGCACAGAAAATTTTGAGGGAGGGCTCATTTTGTTCATAAGGCCCTCCCAAATATAATGTTTGGGTGTTTTGCTACTAAAACACTACACTGAGTGCAAGATTTCGCAGAGAATGGACATGAATGATAACGTGTTGAATATGTAAAACCTGAACAAAGACAGATTGAATAATATTTCTTCATATTTGGACTAAAATCTCTAATGGATTATATTTATTGGACTCTTGCAATGAAAAGCTTACCAAACTTTGGAGGATTCTGCTCATCTGTGTTTGGCTGGAAGACCATAAATGTCAGAACGTCCGGTTTCATTTTCCATGTTTTGATTATCACTCTTGGCACATTTAAAATCTTATTGTTTTAACTTTGCGATTGGCAAAATCGCTTTAAAATATCAAATCTTGAGACCCATGTCCATGTGTCCCTCCTCAAACCGACCCATTGTGCACCCAACCCGGAGACTTCTGAGTCAGCACCGGCTCCACCATTGGAAATTTATGGATCCTCGGCCTATTTAGTCTGAGAAATGCTAGATTCCAAAAGGAGAGGAAATCAAATGCACTATTTAGTGGACTGGGAGGGGTATGGACCGGAGGAGAGATCGTGGGTAGCAGCCATTGACATTTTGGATCCCTCACTCAGTGATTATCATCGAGACCACCCAGATCGCCCGGCGCCTTGCCCCAGAGGGCGTCCCAGGAGAAGAACACCTGGAGGTGTTCCTAGAGGGGGGGATTCTGTAACGTCTCAGCTCACAGCCCATTCATCAAACCACCAGAGGGTGCTACCTCCCGAATACTAAAACATTATGAAATACATCTCCCAGAATCCTTGCTTCAGCCATCTTCCATACACCTGTTTCAATTGTACTCATTTACTTTAATTATGTGTATTTAAGCTCTGTTAACGCTCAGACTTATTGCGAAGTATTGCCAGTTCTATCCTGCCTTACTAAGCATTTTTCCATGTCACTGTTTGCTTTTCGTGTACCGACCTTGCCTGCCTTTAAGATTTACAAGTGTGGATTACTGTTTTGGATTTGTTTAACTTTGATTGCTGTTTCCTTCTTTACGACATTTGCCTGGACTTTGATTACACCTGTTGATTACTGTCTGGATTATCTGCCTGCAACGGTTGTTTTATATAATAAACACTCACACATGGATTCTACTCCTCTGTCTGCTTCACGTTCGTTATATTAACCATGGTTTTATGGCAGAAACTATGGTTTTACTATAATAATATTGTAGTAATCATGACAGTACTATCCATAACTTTAACCATGTTTTTTTTTCTTTCCCTCGACTCTGGATCCAGTGTATTTTAGTAGTACTAGATCTTAGTGCAGCATTTGATACAATTGACCATGACCTAATTTGTTTGCTAAGGGAGACAGGGCTTTTTCAGTTGCCACTTAAGCTTTGGAATAGCTTTCCCCCTCTATTACAATTTTTTTAAATAAATTGAAGATTTATTTTCTTTAGCTTTTGAATTAAAGTTCAAACCTGTATTTTTTTTCCTCTACGGCTTTGCTGTACTGTTCTATTTATTGTATTATTGTTATATTCATTGTATTTATTATGTTTTTTATTGTAAAGCAATTTGATTCAACAACTGTTGTTTTTAAATGTGCTTTATAAATAAATTACTTGACTGTTTGATTGGTCGACATCAGTTACATAGAAATTATTTATGTAAGTCGCTTCGGACTATGCGTTGCAAGACCTTTTAGATGAAGAAAAAAATTGACTTGTATTCAGGAAAATACGGTAACAGAAGTATCGCTATTAGTATAGGCAAATATTTTATTTGTTATACTTTCTGTTATTCAGTAAAATACATGAGAAACATAAGTATAGCACCCTCATTGAAATCTGTGTACACACATAATCATGGTATCAGCAGCTTCCTCATCAGTTCTCAGCATTCCATAGATGTCCGAAAGAGGCGGTTCTCAGTTCAGTGAACTGTTGACTTGAGAACTGTTGCGTCCGGACCGTTCATCCCGATTAGTTGGAGTGGTTGATTGCAAAGAAGAGTTAGGAAAAGCATACATCACTAGTCCTAGGATCATATTACTCGCAGTTATTGGCTAATTTCCTGTCGGACTGTCAGGCAAGCCCGAGAGACGGGTTATGATTGAATAGCTTGTGCATCAGTGTGGACCCGAGACCCAGACTATTCCAACCGATTCAGTCCGATCTGGTAAAGTGGTTACCTCTGGGATCTTTTATGAGAAAAACAGTTCTGTAAACAACATAACCTGCAGCCATCTCAACAAACAATTTCATGATTGAGATTTTTGAAATGCACTTCATTTTAAAAATATTTCCATCACTAAGATAATGCATACAATGTGCATGCTATGTCTTTGAGGCAGATGGACAGCAAAAGGTATCCATTTTGATCCAATATAACAATAGAAAATATGAAAAAAATGTAACTGATCAGTCAAATGGATGTTACATTTTGTGCACATCTTTGTTTTCAGCTATGTCTGTCATTTGAAAAATCCTTTTGAGTTTTATGGGTCATCAACCTATGGCACACCTGGTATGGAGAAGTAAGCCCTGTCACGCAAGTATACGCGAGAGAGAGGAGTATGGATTTTATTTGCCATTGTGCTTCTTGGAGCACTCCTTGCTTATAATAATGCAGTGTGTGTTATTTAATTATGAGCTGAATGAGGATCTAAAATAATTTTTTGCATGTTTAGAACAATATTTGATTTAAATATTGTAACACTTCTCAGTGAAAGGAGGCGGCGAGAAGCAGATTTCCTGGTTCAGGTAAACATTTTATTCTCCTCACTGCAGCAGATACACTCTTTCAGGGTTTTCACGCTGTTCAATAATTCACTCTAAAAATAAACAAACTTCTTCACAATAATAAACTCTCAGCTTCACAATTATAAACTCTTGGCTTCACCTGGTACCCAGGCTCTCTCTCGTGTACTTGCGGTGTGGCTCTATTTATGCCGCTCTCCCCGTGCTCACTGAAATTAGAGACAGGTGTTAGACATAATTTAGCTCAGGTGTAAGCGCCCTTACCGCTTTCTCTCTCTCTGGAGAGATGCTTTACCACGCCCCCGCTGCCACATATCCCCACCGCCCGACTCAGGCCGGGGCGGCATCCGGCCTGCCTACCACCCCCCCCCCCCCCCCACCCCCATTCCTGGAAAGGAAGTCAGCGACAGCCATCTGCGCTCCCGGTCTGTGGACCACCTTGAACTTAAATGGCTGAAGAGCCAGATACCAACGGGTAATCCGGGCATTGGTATCTTTCATGCGGTGGAGCCACTGGAGTGGGGCGTGATCGGAACAGAGAGTGAAGGCCCGCCCCAACAGGTAGTATCGGAGAGTGAGGACCGCCCACTTGATGGCGAGACACTCCTTTTCCATGGTGCTGTACTTAGTTTCCCTCAACAAGAGCTTACGGCTAATGTACAGCACCGGGCGCTCCTCCCCCTCCACCACCTGCGAGAGTACGGTCCCCAGCCCCCTGTCCGAAGCATCTGTCTGTAAAACAAAAGGGAGAGAGAAGTCAGGTGAATGTAAAAGCGGCCCCCCGCAAAGTGCGGCTTTAACTTGCATGAATGCCTGCTGACACTGCTCCGTCCACTGGACCGGGTCTGGAGCTCCCTTTTTAGTGAGATCAGTCAGCAGGCTGGTGACATCTGAATAATTAGGAATGAACCTTCTATAATAGCCAGCCAGCCCCAGGAACTGTCTCACCCCCTTTTTGGTCTTGGCCTTGGGCAGGTCGCAATCGCCACTGTCTTGTCAATTTGGGGACGCACCTGCCCGTGGCCCAAGTGGAACCCCAGATACCGTACCTTCACCCGCCCAATCGCACACTTCTTTGGGTTTGCTGTGAGTCCTGCTCGGCGCAGCAATCTCAGAACTGCCCTCAGATGTTGCATGTGCCGCTGCCAATCATTGCTATAAATGATGATGTCATCTAAACAGGTAGTGGCGTAAGCTGAATGTGGTCTGAGGATTCGGTCCATGAGAAGCTGAAACGTAGCCAGGGCTCCAAACAAACCGAACGGAAGTGTCACAAATTGGTGTAATCCAAACGGTGTGGAGAAGGCGGGTTTTTCACGGGAAATTGGTGTCAAGGGGATCTGCCAATAGCCCTTCGTCAAATCCAATGTCGAATAAAATCGAGCAGTGCCCAACCGATCGGGCAACTCATCAATGCGAGGCATTGGATACGTATCAAATTTAGACACCGCGTTGACTTTCCGATAATTCACACAGAACCGTACAGACTCGTCGCTCTTAGGCACTAGAACGACTGGGCTGGACCAATCGCTGTGGGATTCTTCTATTACCCCCATATCGAGCATTGCATCCAATTCTTACCGAACAATTTTCTTCTTGTGTTAGGGGTGGCTACGTACCATGACCCCCGGCTCGGTCTCGATGTGGTGATGGATGAGGTTTGTATGTCCCGATAGAGGGGAGAACACATCCGCAAACTCCTGTTGCAACCTAGCAACCTCCGCGAGTTGAATCGGTGAGAGGTGGTCTCTGCAAATGACTGGGGTGAACTGTTTATGTTTTGAACTCACCTCTGGTCCGAGCTCTGCCTTCTTGGGAACTACCATAGCCAATGTCACGGGGAACGCCTCCCTCCACAATTTCAGGAGATTGAGGTGGTATATTTGATGCGCGCTCCTCTATGGGTTCGTTTAACCTCAAAATCGAGATCTCCCACTCGTCATGTGATCTCAAAGTGTCCTTGCCACTTCGTGAGTAATTTAGAGCTCGATGTGGGAAGCAATACAAGCACTTTATCTCCCGGTGCAAATTCCCTTAGCTGAGTTCCCCTGTCATACAGTCGGTGCTGTCGTTCTTGAGCTTGGAGCAAATTCTCCTGTGTTAGCTGCCCCAAAGTGTGGAGTTTTGCTCTAAGATCAAGAACGTATTGAATTTCATTTTTACTGTTTGAAGGTCCCTCCTCCCAGGCCTCTCGCAATACATCAAGCACACTGCGTGGGTGTCACCCATACAGCAGCTCAAATGGGGAGAAGCCAGTGGAGGCTTGCGGGACCTCTCATACTGCAAATAACAGGGGGTCGAGCCATTTATCCCAATTTCTAGCATCGTCGTGCACGAATTTACGAATCATGTTTTTGAGGGTTTTATTAAATCGTTCCACCAGGCCATCCGCTTGAGGATGGTATACACTGGTGTGAACCGATTTAATACTCAACAACTCGTACAGTTCACATAGTGTCCGTGACATAAACGTTGTGCCCTGATCGGTGAGGATCAGGAATCCCCACCCGGGAGATTATTTTGAAGAGTGCCTCTGCAACACTGCGTGCTGAGATGTTGCGAAGAGGCACTGCTTCCGGATATCGCGTTGCATAGTCCACTAGGACCAATACAAAGCGATGTCCGTGTGCTGACTGTTCTAATGGCCCAACGAGGTCCATTCCAATTCTCTCAAAGGGGAACTCGATCAAAGGAAGAGGGCGCAATGGCGCTTTTGGGGTGGTTAGTGGGTTAACCAGCTGGCATTCACGGCATGCCACACACCACCTGTGGACATCGCCGCCAATGCCCGTCCAATAGAAACGGGCTATTAGACGGTTCAGTGTTTTCCTTTCTCCTAAGTGACCCGCCATGGGATTATAATGAGCCGCCTGGAATACCATTTCCCGACGGCTCCGTGGAATCAAAAGTTGGGTTGTATCCTCTTTAGTCTAGCGTCCTGTGTCACTCTATACAACCGCTCATTTATAATTGCAAAATAGGGGTATGAAAGGGCGATGTCCAGCTGGAGTCATTGACCATCGATGACTCTCTCTTGGTCAAAGGCGTGTTTGAGGGTTTCGTCTCGCGACTGCTCCAAAGGGAAATCCCCCTCAGGGAATTCCCTGAGAAGGGGAGGGGCTGCAGCCTCTCCCCCTCTCTCGTCATTATGACGCGGAGCTGTCGAGGATGGCCCCGGCTCCGCCTCCCCTGCCAGAGCATCGCACATTGCACATCTCCCTAACTTCATACAGGACCCATCTGCGCAAATTCCCTTTAATAAAACTCTAAAATCAGGCCAATCAGTCCCCAAAATCAGCGGATGGGTGAGGCAGGAACTAACCGCGGCCTCCACTCTATGCTTCTTCCCCCGGAATTTAATCGTCAGGGTCACCACCGGTTACTTGTGAATATCCCCGTGCACACATTTCACCCTCACCGTTTTAGTTGTGCCCAATGCCTCGGGTTGAACCAAGCGTTGGTGGATAGTGGTTTGATTACACCCGGTGTCCACCAACGCTTGGTGAGTACCACCCTTGACACTTACCGGTATCCGGTACGCCAGCCTGTGGGAGGTCAGAGACCCGCACCACCATCCCCAGCTCCATCAGAGGGCACTGATCCCGGAAGTGGCCAGGGTCCCCGCACCTCCAGCAGGCTGGCCCAGGCGCTACGCCTGCACTTGCATTGGCGGGCGAGGGGGAGAGCGGCAGGGCATCGGGATAAGGGAAGGTGTCGGCTCCCACACCCGGGGAACTGGTCTCAGTGGCTGAAGTCCTCCTCATCTGTGTGGGGCAGGAACGGGACCTGGAGAGAGAGCAGAATGAGAGGAGAGAGGGGAGGGGAATGAGACAGGGGGAAGAGAGAGAGAGTGGGAGGGCTCTTCCGCCCTCGGGATCGCTGCCATGTGGTCCTCCGCAAGCCGGACGGCTTCCTCCAGCGACGCCAGGAGGTGGCACTGGACCCACTCCGCCGTCCCCTTTGGCAGTCGATGTATTAATTGCTCCAGTACCACCTGGTCAATGATCCCATCTTAGCCGCGGTCCCCTGCTAGCAACCATCTTCAGCAGGCGTCGCAGAGCCGTTGGGCGAAGGCAAACGGGCGGTCGGAGCTCTCCAGCTTCAGGCTCCGGAAGAGTTGACGACTTTCTTCCGGACTACGACCAACCTGTTGCAGGATGGCTTTCTTTAAGTCTCCGTAAGCCAGGAGGCTCGTCGCTGGCAGTTGTTGAGCCGCGAGCTGGGCTTCCCCGCTACGTTTAGAAGCAAGTTTGGTTATTAGCAATAATTAATAATTATCAAAGATAGTTATTAATTATTAAAATCAATAGAACATTGATGAGAATCAATGTTACCTTTTTAAATCCTTTAAATCAACAGTTATCAAAGATAATCGTTAATTGTTAACATCGATTAAAATTAATACTAGCTTATTGATCATTCAAATTCAATCATCAAAGATAATTATCAATGATCAAAAATCAATAGAATATTAATAAGGATTAACATTGACGGGGCACCACCCTGGAATTAGGGTCTAATAACCGAATAGTAAAACAGTCTCAATATTAGATTGTTTTCTTAGGAAAATCGACATCCGAAGAATATCGATTTTTGGGGGAAAAAAACAATAAATGAAGGTTTGAATCCGAGCACTGACATCCCGTTAGCATGACACAGGCGTATGCAAAACAAACCAAAACACTTCTCTTTGTAATATAAACAAAGTTTATTTATGCAGTAATATCAATTAATAATTAATACAATGCAGTCAATAAACTTCCAACTTCCAACTACAAATTAAACAGTGATATGATTAGATATGGAAATCAAAATAATCCTATAACACATAAGGTGTGTGTGTGAGAGACAGTGTGTGTGTTTGATTATAAGAGAGAGAGAGAGAGAGAGATGATTAAGTGACAGCCCTAAAGCTGATTTCGCGATAGCAGGAGAGAAAGCAGCTGTGTTCATCACTCAGAGACGCGGTTTTACGAGCGGGGCTCGTAAAAGTCCTGCGTTATTTGAATCTTTAATGGATGAACTCAGTTTCTGTCTCACCCGCGATGGCGAAATTTGCACAATCCAATTTGGTTGGACCACAATACAGCAAAACAAATTTGTGATAATTAATACCCTGAGTATTAATAATGAGCAGACATGGCAGTCCGTAAACTGTACAAGCAAAAACCTTGAAACACAAGAATAACACACTATAATATTCTATCTCTGCCCAGACGTAACCTCTTACTTGAATCGCATGAGGACACAGGTAGAATGTGTTTTCCTCCGTCCTTTAACTTTGACCCGGTTCCTTGAGGCTCGGGTGATGATGGGAGGCCGTTTCCTCACTCTGTCGGCGGGCGGTATGGCTGTTGATTGTCGGCGGGCGGTACGGCTGTTGATTCTCGGCAGGCTGGCGGAGAACTCAAAAATGTCGACTTGATTGAAGATGGAAGAGAAATCTTTAATCTCTTCACTTCTGTAGGCAAACGGATGAAGATGCGAATTGCTCGGCGGTCTCCTTCGGATCCGTTAGAGTGTTTGGTTGAACACAGAGTAATCTCAACTCGTCCAGCGAGATGGAGATTTTATGGCTACAGTTTCAAGTCGGACATTACTTCCTTGTGCCACGAGGTTGCACCTGAGAGCAGCAAAAACAGCTACGTCTATATTCGATGAACGAAGTCGCTGGAAGTAACTCACGAAACATTTCAGAGGTATTTTAACTCCTGATGATGTCATGTTTGAGGGACGTTCTGTTGTGTGCCTCATCCAATAGGAGTTGAGAGCTCGATCCTTTAGTGAGCAAGGCTTCATGGATCTGTAGTCTGTTTTGGACTCCCTTTGTTTGATTTTGGCACGATTTTTATCAGTAAAATTTATGACTTAGAAGGTGGGGGCTCGAGTTATGTTTTTACAACTGTGTTAGGCCTGCCTTTGTCTTCTTGTCCGGGGTCATGGCTGGGGATGCCCCCTGGCTGAGGAGGCTCCGGATCACCTGTCAGTCCTCTGCTTGAGCGCGCATGAGCTCCACAAACCGGCGGTCTTGATCTTGCCGGAGCTCAAGCAGGAATTGCTGGTGGCTCCGATGTAAGCCAACGAGGGCTTGGAGGATCTCAGCCAACTGGGAGGACTCTACGGTGCGACTTCCATCCATCTTCAAACCTTTTTCCCGGGTTACGGCACCAGTGTAAGGGGGTTCGATGGAAAGGAGGCGGCGAGAACCGGCTTAAGAATATAAATAATAGTTTAATAATAAACTTAACCAAAAACACACAATCATAAACACACAGTACAGCTGCCTGTAATTCTCTCTCTCTAACTGTAGTCCCCGGCCGCCTTTATCCCTCGTGATTGGGGACTGGGCGTGCGTCATTCCAGCCCGGCCCCACCCTCCTCGGCTCTACACTCCTCCCGGCGTTGCCTCAGGCCGGGGAGCCCCCGGCATGACGTACATCCCCCCTTCCTCTCCGGGGGGCGTGCCTTGCGCCCCGACTGCTGGTGGGTCATCCCCGCCTTCCTCGACCTGTGAGGAGACAGGAGGGAAAGAACAACAACAACAACAACAAAACAAAATAGGCGAGGGAAAGGCCAACACAGAGCGACAGAGAGAGAGAGGAGAGAGAGAAAAAGAAACTCACCGGTTCTCTGATGCGCCGTCACATGGTCCTCGATCACTCCTCCACCCTCTCAGGCAGATGGCAGCCGCTCTTCCCTGGGCAGACCGGAGTCAGGCCGCCGAACCCCGGCAGACAGAACGCCCCTCCGCGTTCCCGGCATCCCATGGGGACACTCCTCCTCCCCTGGCAGCGGCCCTACCACTCCAGGCGGTCGGGGAGTCGCTTCCCTCCTCCCCCCGCGGACGGCAGTCTTCTCTCGACCCCTCCGTGTTCCCGGGGGACAGCAGGGCACTCCTCCGCCCCCGGCAGCGGCTCCCTCGCTCCAGGCGGTCGGGGAGTCCCGTCCCCACTCGCCTCGCGGACGGCGGCCATTCCCCGCGTCCGGGTGGTCGGGCTACTCCGTCCCCCGTCAGATGGCAGCGGCGCTCCCCTGGGTGGACGGCAGTGTCGAGGATTCTGCGACGGGAATCCCTCCTCCTTCCCGGGTTTCGGCACCAGTGGAACACTTCTCAGTGAAAGGAGGCGGCGAGAAGCAGATTTCTTGGTTCAGGTAAGTGTTTTATTCTCCTCACTGCAGCAGATACACTCAGGGTTTTCACGCTGTTCAATAATTCACTCTAAAAGGATTTACGAGTGTGGATTACTGTTTTGGATTTGTTTAACTTTGATTGCTGTTTCCTTCTTTACGACATTTGCCTGGACTTTGATTACACCTTTTGATTACTGTCTGGATTATCTGCCTGCAATGGTTGTTTTATATAATAAACACTCACACATGGATTCTACTCCTCTGTCTGCTTCACGTTCGTTATATTAACCATGGTTTTATGGCAGAAACTATGGTTTTACTATAGTAATATTGTAGTAATCATGACAGTACTATCCATAAGTTTAACCATGTTTTTTTTTCTTTCCCTCGACTCTGGATCCAGTGTATTTTAGTAGTACTAGATCTTAGTGCAGCATCTGATACAATTGACTAAGGGAGACAGGGCTTTTTCTGTTGCCACTTAAGCTTTGGAATAGCTTTCCCCCTCTATTACAATTTTTAAAAATAAATTGAAGATTTATTTTCTTTAGCTTTTGAATTAAAGTTCAAACCTGTATTTTTTTTTTCCTCTATGGCTTTGCTGTACTGTTCTATTTATTGTATTATTGTTGTATTCATTGTATTTATTATGTTTTTTATTGTAAAGCAATTTGATTCAACAACTGTTGTTTTTAAATGTGCTTTATAAATAAATTACTTGACTGTTTGATTGGTCGACATCAGTTACATAGAAATTATTTATGTAAGTCGCTTCGGACTATGCGTTGCAAGACCTTTTTAAATTTACTTGTATTCAGGAAAATACGGTAACAGAAGTATCGCTATTAGTATAGGCAATATTGGTATCAGACCAAAAAGAAAATAAGGGGTGTCGCCAATCCCTAGCTTGTGAAGTGAGATTGAAGGCATGTTCTCATATAGTTCATGAAAGGTTTTAAACATTAACATTTAAAAAGTGGAAAATGTGTATGATATAGTATCACAACTAATGTTACGCTTGACAAAAGCGGATTTTTGAGAAGTGCACAATAAACGGAGACTACATAGGCTACATTTTATTTGTTATACTTTCTGTTATTCAGTCAAATACATGAGAAACATAAGTATCGCACCCTCATTGAAATCTGTGTACACACATGATCATGGTATCAGCAGCTTCCTCATCAGTTCTCAGCATTCCATAGATGTCCGGAAGAGGCGGTTCTCAGTTCAGTGAACTGTTGACTTGAGAACTGTTGTGTCCGGACCGTTCATCCCGATTAGTTGGAGTGGTTGATTGCAAAGAAGAGTTAGGAAAAGCATACATCACTAGTCCTAGGATCATATTACTCGCAGTTATTGGCTAATTTCCTGTCGGACTGTCAGGCAAGCCCGAGAGACGGGTTATGATTGAATAGCTTGTGCATCAGTGTGGAACCGAGACCCAAACTGTTCCAACCGATTCAGTCCGATCTGGTAAAGTGGTTACCTCTGCGATCTTTTATGAGAAAAACAGTTCTGTAAACAACATAACCTGCAGCCATCTCAACAAACAATCTTCATGATTGAGATGTTTGAGATGCACTTCATTTTAAAAATATTTCCATCACTACGATAATGCATACAATGTGCATGCTATGTCTTTGAGGCAGATGGACAGCAAAAGGTATCCATTTTGATCCAATATAACAATAGAAAATATGAAAAAAATGTAACTGATGAGTCAAATGGGTGTTACATTTTGTGCACATCTTTGTTTTCAGCTATGTCTGTCATTTGAAAAATCCTTTTGAGTTTTATGGGTCATCAACCTATGGCACACCTGGTATGGAGAAGTAAGCCCTGTCACGCAAGTATACGCGAGAGAGAGGAGTATGGATTTTATTATGAAGTCCCTCTCATCTGCATGCCATTGTGCTTCTTGGAGCACTCCTTGCTTATAATAATGCAGTGTGTGTTATTTAATTATGAGCTGAATGAGGAGCTAAAATAATTTTTTGCATGTTTAGAACAATATTTGATTTAAATATTGTAACACTTCTCAGTGAAAGGAGGCGGCGAGAAGCAGATTTCCTGGTTCAGGTAAGCGTTTTATTCTCCTCACTGCAGCAGATACACTCTTTCAGGGTTTTCACGCTGTTCAATAATTCACTCTAAAAATAAACAAACTTCTTCACAATAATAAACTCTCAGCTTCGCAATAATAAACTCTTGGCTTCACAATAGGATCTCTGGTACCCAGGCTCTCTCTCGTCTACTTGCGGTGTGGCTCTATTTATGCCGCTCTCCCCGTGCTCACTGAAATTAGAGACAGGTGTTAGACATAATTTAGCTCAGGTGTAAGCGCCCTTACCGCTTTCTCTCTCTCCAGAGAGATGCTTGACCACGCCCCCGCTGCCACAAATATGAAGATACCGCTGTGAATATTTGAGAATTTTAAAACCCCATATACACACTCCCTAATTCACAATGAAGATGACTCTCAAAACTAGGCTACATGATTAGTCTCAAAATCTAAATGAAAAAAAAATCTAAATGAAACCAGGAAATAAACAAAGTTTCATTATTTTGAAAATTTTAAATAAAACACATCAAAACAAAACAAAAAACAAAAAGTTGAAGGAGGTCTTTTTTGGTCATCCTAATTGGGGCAAGAGCGATTGCCTGAAGAATCTGTGCATAGTCTGGGATGACATTGCCAGCTCTGGGCAGCTATATACATGACGTCACAATCATCCTCCAGACAGGTAAATGTGAAAATGTACTTTTCAAAAGGGTGGAAGAGCTATTGGAATGGGCCAGGATGAAGCTATGCCATCAAAAGCATGTTGCCTTTATATTTGTTAGAGAGTTTAACAATGACCAAGATATTGTTTGAGGTTGATGGGGAATGAATCCCAGTGCTAGTACAGCAGCCTATTCAAACTTTAGGAATACACTGCAGATCTTTCAGACACACACATGGCAGGGTTGGTCCTGAAGCAAGTAAAGGAGGGCCTGGATAAGACAGATCATTGTTATCTACCAGGCAAACTTGGGGTCTGGTGTTACCAATTTACAATTTACTATTGCCTGATCTGATCATTCAAAATGTGTGAGATCACTGCGGCATCGGTGGCAAAGATGGATTGCAAGGCCAACAGTTACATCAGAAAGTGGCTGGGCTTGCCGTGTTGCTTTTCAGATGAAGCATTGTTTGGAAGAAATGCCTTACAGCTGCCACTCACTGGACAATCACACTGGGCTAAAGCAGGATAATACCAGGCTGGTCTTAGAACTACAAGTATTGACAGGCCAGTCTGTGAGGATCCAAGCCCAGGTCTGAACAGGCCACACTTGGAAGGTGGAAAAGGTTGTAAACCAGGCAGTTTCAAGGCTGAAGCATCAAGAGATTGTTGGAAGAAATCAGTAAGTAATATCAGGCTTTGGATGGGGGTGGCTCCCAAACTGTGGTTAGCAGCCTCCAGAAAGCAGAGGAAAGCTATGATAGTTACAGAAGCATCTAGGATTGAAGAAGGACTGTACATGATATGGGAGGGTACATCTGATAGAGCTTTAGGGTGGAAGTAGTTAGTCAATGGTGGACGACCTTGGTCTGAAGCCAAAATTTCCTTCTGAGATCACTATTAGCTCCATGAGGCTGGACATAGTGTTATGGGTGGCATCAGCTAGGAAAGTCATAATGATTGAACTTACTGTCCCATATGAAGGTGGACTGGAAGTAGCCTATGAAAGGAAGAAGCTAAAATATGCTGATCTGGCCGCTGAGTGCAGGGAAAATAGATGGAGGGCTACCACTTACCCTGTGGAGGTCGGGTGTTGTGGGTTTATTGGAAATTCAGTGCAGCACCTGTTGACAAACATTGGTATCTTTGGATCAGTGTTAAAGAAGTCTCTGAAGAAAATCAGCTTCTGGCTATGATTAACAAGGATGAAAAATGGGGTTTGCAGAAGTGAGGAAGTGGGAAAAGGGAACAATTGTGACATTGTGACACCAATTGTGTGGTAAGGTAGCATGTAGAAGAGGAAAGGGGTGGGTAGGAATCATTTCTGCTGACCCATTTGGTCTGGTTTCTGGAAGGGGACTGAGTGGTGGAGCAAACCAGGCCAAGCTAGGAATTAGAGGGACCGTGGCTTGCCTCTCAGGTCACTCTCCTACTTAATCTGTTGGAGAATTGGTTTAAGGTTAGGCACCTGGATGGGTGGCAGGCAGAGATTTATAGCCTGTGTTTTTTTCTAACAGAGAAGAGGCCTTGGATGTAGGGTATGTCTGCTCATGGGGGGGGGGAGCGTATTGAACCCTGGTTGTATGGTATGTCTCAACAGTAAAAGAGGAATATCTTGATGGGAAAGCAAGAATGAGAGGCAAACGAAAGGATCCAGTGTCCAGCTGCAGGGGGTGTCAGGGAGACATCCCTGACTGCTGCCCCACCACCAGGAGATGTTCTGGGATTAATGGGGGGAAACATCCATGATAGCTGGTTCCCAGCTGATGACCCCATAGCTGGATAACTGATGGCACCGGCAGAGGTTTAGACATTTACCTGTGTATCTGAGTGTCATTTCTTTGTGTAGTTTCACAGTGCTACAGTGATACTCTAAAGTGATATTGTTGGGCCTCATGTATTCAGATAGAAGACAAAGGCAGGCCTAACAGTCATAAAAACATAACTCAAGCCCCCACCTTCTAAGTCGTAAATTTTACTGATAAAATCACGCCAAAATCAAACAAAGGGAGTCCAAAACAGACTACAAATCCGGGAAGCCTTGATCACTAAAGGATCGAGCTCTCAACTCCTATTGGATGAGGCACACAACAGAATGTCCCTCAAACATGACATCATCAGGAGTTCAAATAATTCTGAAATGCTTCCAGAATTCACTTCCAGCGACTTCGTTCATCGAATATAGACGTAGCTTTTTGCTGCTCTCCGGTGCAACCTCGTGGCATAAGGAAGTAATGTCCAACTTGAAACTGTAGCCATACAATCTCCATTTCGCTGGACGAGTTGAGATTACTCTGTGTTCAACCAAACACTCTAACGGATCCGAAGGAGACCGCCGAGCAATTCGCATCTTCACCCGTTTGCCTACAGAAGTGAAGAGATTAAAGATTTCTCTTCCATCTTCAATCAAGTCGACATTTCTGAGTTCCCTGCCAGCCCGCCGAGAATCAACAGCCGTACCGCCCGCCAACAGAGCGAGGAAACGGCCTCCCGTCATCACCCAAGCCTCAAGGAACCGGGTCAAAGTTAAAGGACGGAGGAAAACACATTCTACCTGTGTCCTCATGTGATTCAAGTAAGAGGTTACGTCTGGGCAGAGATAGAATATTATAGTGTGTTATTCTTGTGTTTCAAGGTTTTTGCTTGTACAGTTTACGGACCGCCATGTCCGCTCATTATTAATACTCAGGGTATTAATTATCACAAATTTGTTTTGCTGTATTGTGGTCCAACCAAATTGGATTGTTGTGCATTTTTGCCATCGCGGGTGAGACAGAAACTGAGTTCATCCATTAGAGTCAAATAACGCAGGCCTTTTATGAGCCCCGCTCGTAAAACCGCGTCTCTGAGTGATGAACACGGCTGCTTTCTCTCCAGCTATCGAGAAATCAGCTTTCGGGCTGTCACTTAATAATCTCTCTCTCTCTCTCTCTCTCACTAACCACACTGACACACACACACACCTTGTGTGTTATAGAATTATTTTTATTTCCATATCTAATCATGTCACTGTTTAGTTTGTAGTTGTAAGTCGGAAGTTTATTGACTGCATTGTATTAATTATTAATTGATATTACTGCATAAATAAACTTTGTTTATATTACAAAGAGAAGTGTTTTGGTTTGTTTTGCATACGCTTGTGTCATGCTGACAGGATGTCAGTACTCGGATTCAAACCTTCATTCATTGTTTTTTTTTCCCGAAAATCGATATTCTTCGGATGCCGATTTTCCTAAGAAAATCTAATATTGAGACTGTTTTACTATTCGTTTATTAGTCCCTGATTTCAGGGTGGTGCCCCGTCAATGTTAATCCTTATTAATAATCTATTGATTTTTGATAATTGATAATTATCTTTGATTGAATTTGAATGATCAATAAGCTAGTGTTAATTTTAATTAATGTTTCATCGATGTTAACAATTAACGATTATCTTTGATAATTGTTGATTTAAAGGATTAAAAAAAACTAACATTGATTCTCATCAATGTTCTATTGATTTTAATAATTAATAATTATCTTTGATAATTATTAATTATTGCTAATAACCAAACTTGCTCCTAAACGTAGAACACTACATTTACTGGAGTCCCATATGAGGTTTTAATGAGTTAGATCCAATTAATTAATTTAAAAATTGATTAATAACTACAGAAATAATAATTATTAATTATTTCTGATAGTAACACTGATCTAAACAACCAGTAAAGCCCTACAATATCAGTGGTGCTTAACCGAGTACAATAAAGAAAAAGAGACAGCAAATTATTATACATCTATTACAGATACGTAGTGAAACAGAGTGACAACAGACAGTTTAAGATGAACATACTCACATGTGAAGAGCATCCATTCACCTGGAAAATGTAAGTTCCTGTTTGCTAAAATTATTGGGTGCTTAAATTCTAGATGTCTGATGTGAGTGGTGTCCCTCAGTGCTGGATATACAGTAAATCCATGCTCACTGAAGTTAAATACAGACAAGACAGTGGAAAACACAGCTGAGCAAGCAGCTTAAAACAATAATGAGATGTCACACCCTGCAGAAGAAAACAGCAAACCCCTTCATGTGCAACAGTTCAGGTCAAGTTTACATGAAAAAGTTTTAAAGAAAAAGGCCTAGAGATGTGCATCCAGGTAGCAAAGAAACAAGAAAAACTTTCAACAAGGCTTATAGCTCCTGGAAGCATACTGCAAAAGACACTAGGTCAAGATTTAAAATGTTCCATTAATGAGAGGATCTTGACAAAATACAGCAAGACATTGAAAGTAGACATGACTTAGATATCAGCTTATTGAACCAATACTGTGCAGCCATACTACTAAGCCAGATGTTGTCAACTGAATGGATGCATGTGCCACACTGACTGCAAAGATTTTTTTAGCTTGTGAGAAAAATGAATTTAGACCATAGATGAGGTCTACAATGAAGAACTTGTGAAGCGAGCAAAAGGGACCATGGTAAGCAAGTATGAGGACTTCAAGGTGCTAACAGCATCCAACTACAGCAAGCCTACACTAGAGACTTCATCCCTGTTGACAAGTCTTATATCCCAACCAAAAAGACTGCATTTCAGTGGCCTTACCTCAAACACTTGCCACCAATCTATTGCCACCACTCCAGAACTGTGACGTGGGGCTGTTAATTGCTAAATACCTAAAAAATAAAAATAAATTGTCATTACCGAACAAGCTATGGTTGTTTTGGTAGTGATATTAAGTTCTTTCAGATTTGATTTTTAAAAATATACATAATTTATACATATATAATACACTCACGAGCACTTTATTAGGAAGACCTGTACACCTACTTATTCATGTGATTATCTAATCAGCCAATCATGTGGCAGCAGTACAATGCATAAAATCATGCAGCTCTGTGGACAGAAATGCCTTGATGAGAAAGGTCAACAGAGAATGGCCAGACTGGTTTGAGCTTACTGAAAGGCTACAGTAAATCAAATAACCACTCTGTACAATTGTAGTGTAATGAGGCTGGAGGATCTAAATGCAGCTTTTAATGGAAACAAAAGATGAACAAAGTAACTCAGAATAAAAATGAAAACAAAACACAGGGAACCAGGTACAGAACATGACAATACATGTGAAGACTGACAAAGGAAACAGGGAAAACAAGGGCTTAAATACACAGGGGAAAACAAGGGAACGAGGAACTCCTGTGGAAACAATCAGGGGAAAACCAATCATAAAATGAAACTACAAAAGGACTACAAACTATCAGGAAACAGGAACTAAACAAGAATTTCAACATAAGTCAATGCAAAAAACAGGGAATTTGACAGAGTCCCCCTTTTAAGGAGCGGATTCCAGACGCTTGAAAAAAAAATATCCATGGAGTGTGGGGGAAAACAGGTAGTTCAGGGGGGCGCAAGGGGTAAACAAACAGTTCAAGGGGGCACAAGGGGAGCAGAGGTACAAGGCAAAGTCAGGGAGGCTTGAAACAAAAGCTAGAGCCGGAGGGATGGAGAGCCAGGGTGACGCTGCAGGCTCAGAGGACCAAGTAGACCAGAGAAGATCAGGCGGATGGCCAGGAGACCAGAGCAGATCAGGTGGACGGCCAGGAGACCAAGGAGATGACCTCAAGGTGGGGACTGGGTCAGGAGTTCTGGGAGGCGGCCGCAGGACCGAGACAGGGTCAGGAGGCCTGGGAGGTGGCCGCAGGGCCGAGACAGGGACTGGGTCAGGCGGCAGAGCCGCTGGAGGAAACAGTCTCTGGGGAAGCGTGCGGAGCCATGGAAGGCTTGAGACAAAGAGTCCTGGATGAAATTACCTCCATGGTCGCGAATGTGGGAAGAGACTTGGGAACGACCTCTGTGGTTGTGAACACGGGCAGTGACTCGGAAACGACCTCTGTGGTCGTGGGCATGGGAGGAGACTTGGGAACGACCTCTGTGGTCATGGGCATGGGAGGAGACTCGAGAACGACCTCTGTGGTCGTGGGCATGGGAGGAGACTCGGGAACGACCTCTGTGGTCATGGGCATGGGAGGAGACTCGGGAACAACCTCTGTGGTCGTGGGCATGGGAGGAGACTCGGGAACAGAAACTTTTCTCTTCCTCCTCCTCTGGATGGCTGAAGTTGGCAACGCTGGCTCTGGGACAGACGAGGCTGGCAACTCGTTGGCCATGGTAGGCGTGGGCATTGGCTTGTTGACTGTGGCAGGCGTGGGCGCGGACAATTTTTGAGGTAGGGTCTTCATGGACCTACGCACCGACACCAGTGGCAGATCATACAACTTGGAGACAGGGGCCATGGAAGGCTTGGACAAGGGAGCCAAAGACGCAGGTTTTGGCGCAGGGTTCCCGCCATAATACACTGTATAAAGGGAACCGCAAAATTCCAGAGCCTTCTCCACATATTCACCGAGTGTCCAGTGAGGATCAGCCGGAGGCATCAGTTCCCTCAGTGCACTATTCAGACCGGCCCGGAAGAAAACCACCAGAGAGCGGTCTGGATAGTGCACTGCATTTGCCACTCTAAAAACACATGGACATGATCCTCAACTGGAAGGTCCCCTTGTTGAAGGAGCAGAATTCTGATGGCCGCTAGATCCATTTTTTGGTCAGTCTTTCTGTAACGAGGCTGGAGGATCTAAGTGCAGCCTCTTTTTTTTTTCACCCAATTTAAAAAAAAAAAAAAAATTAAGTCCTCATGGTTGCATAGTGATTCTCCTCAATCCGGGTGGCGGAGGATGAATCCCAGTTGCCTCCGCATCTGAGACCATCAACCCACGCATCTTATCAGGTGGCTTGTGGAGTGTGTTGCCACGGAGACATAGCACGTGTGGAGGCTTCATGCCATCCACTGCGGCATCCGTGCTCAACTCAGCACGCGCTCCACTGAAAATGAACCACATTATAGCGACCACGAGGAGGTTACCCCATGTGACTCTACCCTCCCTAGCAACCAGTCTAATTTGGTTGCTTAGGAGACCTGGTTGGAGTCACACAGCACGCCCTGCGATTCAAACTAGCGAACTCCAGGGGTGGTAGCCAGCATCTTTTACCACTGAGCTACCCAGGCCCCCTAAGTGCAGCTTTTAATGGAAACAAAAGATGAACAAAGTAACTCAGAATGTCAGAATCTCAGAATGCACAACATGTCAAACCTTGAGGTGAATGGGCTAAAACAGCAGAATAACTAATCAGACACTTAATTATGACCATAATGTTCCTAATGAATTGCTCAGTGAGTGGAAATCTGTGTGTGTTTTTACTTGTAGACTGATACAGGCAGATAGACACAAGAGATGCAGATGTGCCCAACAGTTGGCGGAGGATTAGGGATGACCTCCATAAGATATCAACAATTAACTTACAAAAAGAAAGAGAATAAAAATGTAAGACAAAAGCAAGAGGGAACATTTAAAAATGTAAAAGACTGGGAGAAGAGATACACACGTGCAAAATGGAGCGCAAGTCAAAAACATCATAGGGCATGGAAGAAAGCACAGAAAGAACTAGAGATCTTCTGCAGGGAAACAACTCCACCTCGTACATCAATTGAAGGTAAACATACACCAGACCACAACATACCTGAAACCTGAACATACTTGCTTAAAGTGTCATTAAGTGGCTTGATGTGTAAAACAAACAAGTAAAGGGTGTTCCATGAAAATAAGGTCACTACCAAAACATCAAGGTCACAACCGAAACACAGTTGTTTTTTTTGTTTTTTTTTTTTTTATAGTGACCAGGATGGGTCATGTATTCTATGAATATCAACATGGTATCTTCCATATTTTACATTTTGATTTTTACAGTAGTTGCATAAATTAAAGTATAATAGGGAACATAAAATAGTTCTGAAATTATTTAAAATTTAATATAGGCACCAACAAATGTACTAAAAATTATTTTATGTTGAATCAACAAAAATGAAGAATACTTATTTGTTTCCTATTTATTAGAGTTTTTTGTTATGTTGACAAAAATAGGAACGCTGTCTAAAATTAGGAATAATTGTGAAAATTCATTAAAAGATTTCAGTGTACCTATAGTGAATTTATAAATTTCAGATACAGTGCAATAAAAATGTAAAATACATTTGGAAAGAAATTATTTAAAAAATGTCAAACTCATCCAACCCTAAATTTGCACCACTTCTGTAGAATTACCCATATAAAAATGAGTGATGCAAATTAATGATGCCATAGCAGAGCGAAGAGTAATGTGTGCAGCTCCACATGTTCCTGATTTGAGAATCCTCTGGAAAAATTTTCAAATATGTAATATTTGACAATATGAATTTAACTTAGCACCCTTTACCAAGCAGAGTGAGGTATGTTTTCTCTATTTGTGTTGTGTTTTATTTTTTTTAAATTTATTTTTATTTATTTTTTTCATTGTGGTTTGAAGTTTGCTTGTTAATTTTTTTAATGGTCTAAATCAGAGTTTCTCATTCCTTTCCTGGAGTACCAATAACACTACATATTTTAGATGTCTCCTATATCCAACACACCTGATTCTACTGATTAGCTCATTAGTAGAATGCTCCTTGATCTGAACTGAGTGTGTCAAATAAGGGAGACATCCAAAATATGTAATGTTTGAGGTACTCCAGGACAGGATTGTGAAACACTGGTCTAAATCATCTATTGTGATCATTTACATTCTGTGACAATGCGAATATGCATTAAAATAAAGAAAAAAGCACCCGTCAGAAACACTCTGTGTCCCATTTGTCAAAGTCAACTGGGCTGCTACACCAACCGATTCAGTCCGATCTGGTAAACTGGTTACCTCTGTGATCTTTTGTGAGTAAAACATACCAACATAACCTGCATGCATGACTACAATCAACCAGCATGACTGTGTTTGAGATGCAATTCATTTTTAAAATATTTTCATCACTAAAATAATGCATACAATGTGTTTTATACATCATATCTGAGGCAGATGGAAAAAAGGTATCCATTTTGATCCAATTTAACAATAGAAAGCATGTAAAAAATTTAACTGATCTGTCAGATGACTGTCAGGTGTTCCTCACATCTTTGTTTTCAGCTATGTCTGTCATCGGAAAAATCTTTTATGTTTTTTTTAAAAACTGTTTTTAAGCTCAGTAGTCAGGAACGCATGTGAACAAATCACAATAATAGTCTGGGTCGGTAACATACGGTGCGCGTGGTATGGAGGGGTATTTGCTAGAGAGAGGAGAATGGATTTTGTTATTAAATGTGTTGTATCTATATGCCAATCTGTTTCTTGGAGCAATCCTTGCTCATATTCATGCAGCATGTTTTATTTTATTATGAGCTGAAAGAGGATCTAATATTAATTGTTGCATTTTTTTTAAGAAGAACGTTTGATATAAATATGGAGATACTGCTTTCAGTGTTTGAGTTTTAAACCCTG
Organism: Myxocyprinus asiaticus; assembly: GCF_019703515.2. Classification (NCBI taxonomy): domain Eukaryota; kingdom Metazoa; phylum Chordata; class Actinopteri; order Cypriniformes; family Catostomidae; genus Myxocyprinus; species Myxocyprinus asiaticus. Next base: position 31,206,266 of record NC_059382.1, on the reverse strand, counting down.
CATTCAAACTCCATATAATTCACAATGAAGGTGACTCTCAATTAAAAATATAGCTGCAAGCAGTGACGACGGGCCCAAGCACAACTGGCCCATTTCCACCTGGTGGCTTTTGGAAAACAATGCAAGGTGGACACATGTATTTGGCATTTGACATTATTCTAAACAATTTTGAAGTAATTTGAGTAAATATAAGAGGACTATTTTAAAGTCTGTTGTAAGAACCACACTTCCTGCTGCCAGGTGGTGGCACTATGACCGTGACCCAAAATAGTCAAATCCATGTGATTAGCCCCCAAGACTAAACATACATCTCAATTTAATTCTAAATCACACATTGCACACAGAAGATATAAGACACTTCTGTTTCCCATTTTTCGCAAATAATTTAATTCCTTGCCATGGCAACACCGTTCAATATATCAAAATCTGTTCACAATTTTGCATCTTCAATATCTTGCATAATATTGTCTAAATGTGGTGACAGTCTCATGAATCACCTAGGAGGAGTATTTAAAAGTTCAGAGACTTCAAAATTCAGAACATCCAAAATGGCCGACTTCCTATTGGACAGACCTAATGGCTATATTTATGAAAGTTGTTCAGCTTGATGAGAACTATATATGTCCAATTTTGGAGCAATTTATGTAAACACAAGTGGGCTATTTCAAAGTTTGTAAAAAGTGTGATATTTCCTGCATCCAGTTGGTGGCGCTATGACCGTGACCCATAATAGCCCCATTAATGTGATCAGTCCTCATTACCAAACACAGCTGCATTTTCATCAAAATCACACAGTGCACACAGAAGATATAAGGATATTAGCCCTAAACTTATTGCTTCGCCATGAAGACCGTTCAAAATATCAAAAATCCAATTTATGTCTTGGCATGATGTTGCACAAATTTGGTGCCAGTCACATGAATCCCCAAGGAGGAGTATTTAAAGGTTCAGAGTCTGCGATTTTCAGAAAATCCAAAATGGCTGACTTCCTGTTGGGCGGAGCTAATGACTGTGAGTATGAAATTTGTTTGGCTTTATGAGGACTATGTATGTACCAATTTTGGTGACTGTAGGTGAAAATGGGGGTGCTACAGAGCCCCCCTTGCATGCCCATTTTCAATTTCAAGCATGCTAAGTGCCTTAAAAACACCCAAATATAGGAAGAATGGAATAATAACAATTAATGCATTGCCATGGCAACAGTATATCAGATATCAAATATTCCATTACAATTTTACATAAGCAGTGTCTTGACAATTTCAAACTTTGAAAGAATAATAATAATAATAATAATCCTTAGAAGAACAATAGGCCTTTTCCTAACTCTTCTTTGCAATGAACCATGCCAACTAATCAGGCTGAACAGTCCAGATGCAACAGTTTTCAAGTCAACAGTACACTGAACTGAGAACCACCACTTTCGGACATCTCTGAAATGCTGCGAACTGATGAGGAAGCTGCTGATACCATGATCATGCATGTACACAGATTTGAATGAGGGTGCGATACTTACGTTTCTCATGTATCGTCCCGGTTTTTGGCTATATGTCCTGGAAAAAAATAATTCAATTTGGGGATGCGAAATGTCCCGGAATTTCAATATTTTCCTGCCGTGTGTAAAATCAGTCTGAAGAGCACTTTAGCATATGGCCATGAACACGGGGTAATGTTCCTTCTGTGCTGCACCCTACTCTTACTTTTTCCCCACGAGGTTGTTGTGAAGCCTTGTCTTTGTAGTATGTGGGCACAACACATTTTGAAATTGCATATATATCATATTTACAAAGAGGAAATTGGTAAATTGCCCAAAATTTGTCATTGGAATTATTGATTAAGCATACAGTGTTTTTCCCAAATAAAATCACTAAATATCCCAAAGCCCTGATTAGCTGGCCATGGGTGCACAGCACCATGAAGCTCTGCTATAGGCAGGAGGTCTCCCATCCAGGCCCTGACCAGGTTCAAACCTGCTTAGCTTTATAGGATAACCAATATACTACCAGCATAGACATTTCCGACAATGTGCATAATTTGTGTCATTTCAGTGGTGCAGAGAATATACAGTGTGAATGTGTTTTTATGTGCAAGTGACAGAAACTCAAATCTGCTGTGGGCTCAGAATCAGAAAAGGGTTTGATCCTGGTAAGGGGTGGGGTCTGTCGGTCGCACCTGTTCCCTTCCTTGTCTGAGGCACAAGGGGTGATGGCTTTCTCCTGTGGCTCAGCATATTTTTATTCAACATTTCTTAACTGTATTTGCTTCTTTGATAAAGGGTTTTGTTAAGCCCTAATGGAAATTAACCATGGTATTAACTGTAATAACCATGTATATTTATTTATTTATTGTGGAAACCATGGTTTTAATACAATTAACCATGGTTTTCCTATAGTAATATTGCAGTAACCATGACTGTATTAACCATGGTTTTATGGCAGAAACTATGGTTTTACTATAGTAATATTGTAGTAATCATGACGGTACTATCCATGACTTTAACCGTGTTTTTTTTTCTTTCCCTCAACTCTGGATCCAGTGCTATATCAGTAGTACTAGATCTTAGTGCAGCATTTGATACAATTGACCATGACCTCATTTTTAAGTCCTAGGGAGACTTCTTAACTTGCCTTTATTACAATTTTTTAAAATAAATTGAAGACTTATTTTCTTTAGCATTTGAATTAGATTAAAGTTCAAACCTGTATTTATTTCCCCCCTACGGCTTTGCTGTACTGTTCTATTTATTGTATTATTGTTGTATTCATTGTATTTATAATGTCATTTATTGTACAGCAATTTGGTTCAACAACCGTTGTTTTTAAATGTGCTTTATAAATAAATTACTTGACTTCAGCATTGGTGTTTTAGTGTGCAGCGTGTTTGACTGGTCGACATCAGTTACATACAAATTATTTATATAAGTCACTTCAGACTATTCGTTGCAAGACCTTTTAGATGAAGAAAAGAAAATGACGTGTATTCAGGAAAATATGGTAACAGAAATATCACTATTAGTATAGGCAATATTGGCTTTGATAATACTTGGTATCAGACCAAAAAGAAAATAAGTGGTATGGCCAATCCCTAACTTGAGGAGTAAGAAAGATCGAAGGCATGTTCTCGTATAGTTGTCGAAAGGTTTTAAACATTAACACCGACATTTCAAAAAGTGGAAAATGTGTATGATATAGTATCACAGCTAATGTTACGCATGGCAAAAGCAGATTTTTGAGAAGCGCACAATATACGGAGACTTCATAGGCTACATTTGATTTGTTATACTTTGTTATTCAGTAAAATACATGAGAAACATAAGTATCACACCCTCATTTAAATCTGTGAGTTACTGCTAAAGTTTAGCATAGTTTGTTTGCAGTGTACTGAAGTCACGTTTTTCCCGCGCTTCACGCGACCCTTAGTTTCGGTCTCCCTTAGCTTTGTTGTGCTAAGTATTATTAGGGCGTGCCCAGCGCCAGGTAAGATATTTAAACTGCAGGATCCATAGTCATGCAGCTGTGTGTAAGTGTGTTTATTCCATTGTTTTACTTTGTTGTAGAGTAGTATTCATTGCTAGACTTGTGCTGTTTGTTTACTGTGTTGAACTCGCGCCGCTTAAACGTGTGTTGGTGTGTGTACTACATTGTTTTGACTTGTCCCAGTGTATTCACTGCTAGATTTAGATTTGTTTGTCCAGTGTGTGTAAAACTATCATTGTTTTTAGTGTGTCTATAAACAGTGCTTCACTTGTTTTAGAGTATTATTTATTGCTAAAGTATAGCATAGTTTGTTTGCGGTGTACTGAAGTCACGTTTTTCCTGCGCTTGTCACCTCTCGCGACCCTTAGTTTCGGTTGCCCACGTGACTAGCTTTGTTGTGCTAAGTAGCATTAAGGCGTGTTCAGCACCAGGTAAGATATTTAAACCGCGGGATCCATAGTCATTTCAGGAGAAAAAAATTACTGGCTAAGGCAAAATTGACCAATTGACCACACTATCAACAAAATTATCACTTAAGTTGCTGCTTCTGACAGCCCCATTGGTGCATTACATGCACCAATTTGTAAATAATGAATACCTAGCAAGACAAATCTATTAATTAATCCAAATCATAGTGTGTTCAACAACAATATATTTTAGTAGATCCACAGACAGAGATTAATATTAACCTTAACTGATTCAGTTAAAATATATATATATACACATTTGGGTAAATCAGAAGCATTAATTACAGCAATAATTATTTTTCTGAATTTTTATTTTTATTTTGGACAGTTATATTTCAACGTAATAAACCATATAAAAGGAACTAGTTGTTTTTTCATTCTGAAATTCCAAACATTGATTTGAAGCATGTAGTGTATAAATGGAAAAGAAAAAGGTACATATTAGGTATATTTTTTTCAAAAGAAACAAACAGTTGGGAGCTGATATAATTCTACTTACTTATGTTCTCTCACTTTAACTTAGTTGTTATCCACGACGCTTAAGCGTGGCCTTTTTTGCAGACAGGCATTATCCAGCTAATAGTGTGCAATATTAACGATCCCGTGATCAAATATACAGATACAGACGCTAACATTGCTAAGCTAATCAGTAAATATGAATGAAAAACACGACTTACTCTCGAACACCGACAGTATGGCGTCGTCAAAATCGTCCATGCCGACTTAAGATTTCTCCCGCTCGCCCAAGCCTTAGTACACACAGTACCTGGTAAAGACCCACAGCCACAGAGTGAGTTTGTGAGCTATCTAGCTAGCTAGCAAAAGTTGACATTGGCTAACGTTAGCTAGCTTGCTAGCCAGCAGCCCCCGTGGAGGACATGTGAAATACCGTTATATATCTTAACACTGTGGTCCTGAAAACATGATTTTTGCAAATATAATAAAAATATGTAGGCTAAAGTTACATACCCTGGACTGTTGTCCGCTCAGTTCGCATCAAAGATACGTGCCTCCGTTATCAGAACGCGAAATCGCTTCAAAGTAAGTTACTGACGTCATCGAGATGTGACTGACATGAACTGACGATGCGCACGTGCAGAAAATACTGTAATTCAAAATGAAAACATAAAAAAAAAATTCACTGTAAAAAAATGTCCGTAATTTTAACGGTAAAAGATTGTAAAAATGCTAAAGTAAAAAAATAAATAAATAAATAAATAAATAAATAAAAATTGGTAAACGGGCAGTTACCTAAAAAAGAAATATGGTAAAATATTATAATATATTTAAAAAGACAATACATGTAATTTTACAGTACAATGTTGTAAAAAGTAATTTTACATGTAAAAAGTATGATTTTACCGTATAATTACAGTAAAAATGTATATTATGTTTAACAAGCGAGTATATGTACTTTTTATGGTAAATTATTGGTAAAATTACAGTTAATTAAAAGCAATGATCGAGCATGCCCAGAATTCCCTGCTTTACCCATCACATTTCATTATATTTTATGGGAATAGTTATATTTCTTCTTATTTTTAATATCAGTTATGTACACTGGGGTGTTCTGTGTTACATCTGATGTAGTTTAGTTCATGTTTATTGCATTATTTTAATTTCACATGTTACCCACTACTGATGAACTTCCTGTCATCATGAGCCTTTTTGTAAATACTATGGTGAATAACAATACATTATCAAGTGAAAAGCAGATTTTTACAATTTCAGAAGGTTAAAGTATTCATTTTATATCATTTAATAATATAAACAGTACTGCACCATAAAATATACAGGCATCAAAATTATATCCCGGAAAGCCTGAAACGTGGCTACTGTATTTTTTACAGTGAATTTCTGGCAACCACAGCTGCCAGTTTTTTACTGTAAATTTAACAGAATTTTTTTTACAGTGTATATTCTTGTTAATAAAAAATATTTTTAAAATAACATATTATGATCTAAAAATAAGGAGTATGTGTATGCAATTTAAGGCAAAGCACAGTTATTTTAAGCAGTGGGCTTCTAAGTTAAATTTTAAAAAATGTTTTTAAATCAAAATCAGTTTCTTGAATGTTGTCAGAATGAAATACATTTTACATTTGGCAGATGCTTTTATCCAAAGCAACTTACAGTGCCCTTATTACAGGTACAATACCCCTGGAGTAACCTGGAGTTAAGTGCCTTGCTCAAGGCCACAATGGTGGTGGTTGTGGGGATTGAACCAACAACCTTTTACTTACCAGTTTTGTGCTTTAGTCCACTACGCCACCACCACTCCTACCCATGCCATACTCTGTCAAAAGCCTAGCACTTAACCAATCACTTGAAATAGCACTGAAAATACTTGTTGCACTTTAATCTGTCTTGAATACTATTCTGATGCTAGTGAAACTTGTAATACGGCACTTTTCGTACCACTGTCTCCTTAAGATGATTCACTTATGAAATAGGCATTGAGAATCCAATTTTTGCAAATGAAAGAGAATCAGGTCCTGTCTCAGCTGTCAAAAATCCTGAATATGTTAAGAGAAAAGTCAAAGATTTTTTTGGGAATAGAGGTCATACATTCTGTCATCTCTGTGAAATGGTATATCCTCAATGGCAATAAGTACATCAGTGGGAAGTCTATGATTATCACAGATGTGGATGATGCTTTCCCAGTGTTTGGACTGATAAAGAATATCTTTGTGATTCCTCTTTTGTTGCTTTTGAGTACCAGAGTTATGAAACTTTAAATTTGAATCAAGACTTGTTGGCATATTAAGTGGCAGTGCCCACTCTTGCCCAGGCTACAGAATTAGTACATGAGCTCATTGATTACACTTAATATTTTTCTATGAGTTTCAAAGAAAGTGTGTTTGTGCCAGTAAAATATAGTCTTTGTGATATTACTGCCCATAGAAATGGACGTGAGGATGTGTAATTGTATCATGAGTTGTGGTTGAGGTAGAGGTTTATCTTCCATGCTGTTTGTACATGTTTGTAGAAGTCTGAGGTATTCTATTTAATAAATTATATTTTCAACAGATGCTTTATGTGTTATTCTTAAATCAAGTAACTTGAGGTTGTTACTGAATCTAAAAACAAGTTTGATGAGACAATTTTGGTGAGAGCTAGAGCTAGAAATAAAATAACCTATTTTAACATTTATTCACTCAATTTTAAGATTCCCAGACTAGTTGAGACAAAAAAGACATGTCCATGATCAATTTAAGATTATACCATAAATGCAAAGATTAAAAACAAGTAAATACATTTTAAAACAAGATAATCCACCTAACATGTCTAAATCTAAGATTTTAAATCTTGGCAAGTGCAGAATTACTTGCAGTGCACCTACAACTTAACCCAGCCAAGACTGAACTCCTTGTCTTTCCAGCCAACCCTGCTGTTGAACACAACATCACTGTGCAGCTGGGTACAACTACAGTAACGCCTTCCAAAACAGTCAGAAATCTAAGGGTAACCTTTGATAACCAACTAAATTTCACAGACCACATCTCAAAGACAGCACGATCATGTAGATTTTCACTCTACAATATCAGGAAGATAAGACCCTTCCTCTCTGAACATGCCACACAACTTCTTGTTCAGTCACTTGTCATAACTAGACTGGACAACTGTAACTTTCTCATTGCAGGCCTCCCTGCATGCGCAATTTGACCCCTGCAAATGATCCAGAATGCAGCAGCACATCTGGTCTTTAATCAACCAAAGAGAGTGCATGTTACAGCACTCCTTGTCTCTCTTCACTGGCTGCTGGTTGCTGCATGTATCAAGTTCAAGGCTCTGATGCTGGCATACAGAACAGTCACTGGGTCTGCTCCAGCATACCTAAAATCATTTCTGCAGAGCTATGTTCCCATCAGAAGCCTGTGGTCGGCTAAGGAATATCGCCTTGTTGTACCAACACAAAGAGGCACAAATACACTTTCCCGGACTTTCGCTTCATCGTACCATGTTGGTGGAATGACCTTCCCACCTCCATCCATGAAGCTGGCTCACTTTCTGTCTTCAAAAAACAGCTAAAAACACATATTTTCCATGAGCACTTAACCATCATCATTTGTCCCTTAACCCTGCTGGGTTGTGGGGTCACTGTATGGTTAAATCGAACACCATCTTCCTCCATTTCTGTCGGTCATGGGCAAGCAACTGGGTTGTGGTTCTTGCTAGTCCACTCCGTGATGTTATCCACCCATTTCTTTTTCTGTCAGCCTCGTCTTCTGCCTCCAGGTACTGTCCCTTGAAGAATTGTCTTTGACAGACTATCGCTCCTAGTGACATGTCCGTACCACCTCATCTTTCTTCTTTTTACTATGGCCAACAGGTCTTCATAATGGCCTTGTGCCTTAATTCTTCTTTGGACCTCTACGTTAGTGATGTGTTCCCTATATGAGATGCCCAAGATTCTACGATAACATCTCATCCCCATGGTCTTGATTTTTCTTTCTATTTCTGCTGTCAGCATCCATGTTTCGCAAGCATACAGGAAGATAGACAGGACCAGTACAAGCAGCTTGAGTTTGGATTTGAGACTGATTTTACTGTCACTCCAGATGGGCTTGAGTTTGGCAAGCGCAGCTGTTGTTAGTGCTGCCCTGGCAAGGATTTCAGGCCTGGACCCCTCTTCACTGATGATGGCACCCAGGTACTTGAACTGGTGGACCTCTTCCAGCTTTTGTCCATTCACTAAGATGTTCTTAGTGATGGGTTGGGTGGAGTTTGTCATGATCTTGGTTTTCTCCTCACTTATCTCCATGCCATATCTCGTTGATGTTTTATCCAGGAGGTTCACTAGATTTGCCAGCTAATCTTCGCTTCCTGCCAAGCTGTCAATGTCATAGGCGAAACAGAGGTTGGTGATGGTACGCCCTCCAATGCTGACAGTCCCATGGTGGTCCTCGAGGGCAACGGTCATAATACGTTCCAGGAATATATTGAACAAAAAAGGAGACAGGAGGCATCCTTGACGGACTCCGACAGTCGTGCAGAACCATTTTCCAATTTGGCCCCAGAGTAGAATGGTGCTGCTAGCTTTGGCGTACAGCTGTTGGATGGTCTCTATCAGCTTCCTGCCCATGTTGAATTTCTCATGGTTCGTACGTCCCGGTAGAGGGGAGAACACGTCCGCGAACTCCTGTTGCAACCTGGCAACCTCTGCGAGTTGACTCGGTGAGAGGTGGTCTCTGCAAGTGACTGGGGTGAAATGATTATGTTTTGAATTCATCTCTGGTCCGAGCTACGCCCTCTCCAGAAATACCATAGCCAACGTCACGGGAACCGCCTTCCTCCACAATTTCAGGAGGTTGAGATGGTATATTTGACGTGCGCCCCCTCTATCAGTTCGTTTAACCTAATGATCGAGCTCCCCCACTCGTCGTGTGACTTCAAAGGGTCCTTTCCACTTGGCGAGTAATTTAGAGCTCGATGTGGGAAGCAATACAAGCACTTTATCTCCCAGTGAAAATTCCCTTTGCTGAGTTCCCCTGTCATACAGTTGGCGCTGCCGTTCTTGAGCTTGGAGCCTGTGTTAGCTGCCCCAAAGTGTGGGGTTTTGCTCTTAGATCAAGAACGTACTGAATTTCATTCTTACTATTTGAAGGTCCCACCTCCCAGGCTTCCTGCAAGACATCAAGCACACCATGCGGGTGCCCGTACAGCAGCTCGAATGGGGAATGGGGAAAAACCAGTGGAGGCTTGCAGGACCTCCCGTACTGCGAACAACAGAGGGTCGAGCCACTTATCCCAATTTCTAGCATCCTCGTGCACGAACTTACGAATCATATTTTTAAGGGTTTTATTAAATCGTTCCACCAGGCCATCTGTTTGTGGATGGTACACGCTGGTGCAAACCGATTTAATGTCCAATAACTTGTATAGCTCGCGTAGTGTCCGTGACATAAATGTTGTGCCTTGATCGGTGAGGATTTCTTTCGGAATCCCCACCCGGGAGATTATTTTTAAGAGCGCCTCCGCTAAACTGCATGCTGAGATATTGCGTAGAGGTACTGCTTCCGGATATCGCGTTGCATAGTCCAATAGGACCAATACAAAGCGATGTCTGCGTGCTGACCGTTCTAATGGCCCGACAATGTCCATTCCAATATTCTCAAAGGGGACCTCTATCAACGGAAGGGGGCGCAATGGCGCTTTTGGGGTGGCCGGTGGATTTACCAGCTGACATTCGCGACATGCTGCACACCACCTGCGGACATCGACGCCAATGCCCGGCCAATAAAAATGGGCTATTAGACGGTTCAGTGTTTTTCTTTCCCCTAAGTGACCTGCCATGGGATAATAATGAGCTGCCTGGAACACCATTTCCCGATGGCTCCGCGGTATCAAGAGCTGGGTTGTATCTTCTTTTGTTTGAGTGTCCTGCATCACTCTATACAACCGCTCATTTATAATTTCAAAATAGGGATATGAAAGTGCAAGGTTCGGCTGGAGTTGTTGACCATTGACCACTCTCACTTGGTGCTTGAGGGTTTCGTCTCGTGATTGCTCCAAAGGGAAATCCTCTTTGGGAAATCCCCTGAGGATGGGAGGGGCTGCAGCCTCTCCCACCCTCTTGACATTCTGACGTGCAGCTGACGAGGCCGCCCCGGCTCCGCCTCCCCTGCCAGAGCATCGCACATTTCACATCTCCTTACTTTAGTGCAGGACCCAACCATGCAAATACCAAATAAATTTCTAAAATCAGGCCAATCAGTCTCCAAAATCAGTGGATGGGTGAGGCGGGAACTAACCGCGGCCTCCAGTCTATGCTTTTTCCCCCGGAATTTAATCACAAGGGTCACCACCGGGTACCTGTGAAAATCCCCATGCACACACTTCACCCTCACCGTTTTAGCTGTGCCCAAAGCCTTGTGTTGAACCAAGCGTTGGTGGATAGTGGTTTGATTACAACCTGTATCCACCAATACTTGGTGAGTACCCCACCGACACTTACCGGAATCCGGTACGCTCCGGCCCAGTCAGGGGCAGCCTGTGGAATGTCGGCATCGTAGGAGTCAAGGGGGGCACCCCCTCGCCTGGGGAACTGGTCTCAGTGGCGGTCCTCCTCGCCTGCGTGGGGCAGGAACTGGCCCTGGAGAGAGAGCAGAGTGAGGGGGAAGAGGGGAGGGGGAGGAGACAGGGGGAGGAGAGAGAGTGTAGGAGGGCTCTTCTGCCCTCGGGAATGCCACCAAGTGGTCCTCCGCGAGCCGGGCAGCCTCCTCCAGCGATGCCGGGCAGTGGCACTGGACCCACTCTGCTGTCCCTTTTGGTAGTCGATGTGTCAGCTGCTCCAGTACCACCTGATTGATGACTCCCTCGATGTCGCGGTCCCCTGCCAGCAGCCATCTTCAGCAGGCATCTCGGAGCCACTGGGCGAAGGTGAATGGGCGGTCGGTCCTCTCAAGCTCCATGCTCTGGAAGAGCTGGCGATTCTCTTCCGGGCTCCGGCCCACCCGTTGCAAGATGGCCTTTTTTAGATCTTCATAAGCCAGGAGACTCGCTGCCGGTAGATGTTGAGCCGCGAGCTGTGCTTCCCCGGACAGTAATGGTATGAGCCTCGCCATCCACTGGCCGCGTGGCCAGGCCCAGATCTCCGCGGTGCATTCAAACAAATCCAAGAATGCTTCAGGATCATCTACCGGCCCAATTTTCTGTAGCATGGGTGAGGTCAAGGGGGTTGTGGTGTCCAGGGTTGCGGCTAGGGCGGTCTCCTGGCTGAGGAGGCTCCGGATCACCTGCCGGTCCTCTGCTTGGACGACATTCATGGTCTTGTCAGAGCTCAAGCAGTGATTGTTGGTGTGCTTGGTGAAGGCCAGTGAGGGATTGGAGGATCTCTGACAGCTGGGAGGACTCTACGGGGCGATTCGCTTCCATTCTGGGCTCAATCCCGGGTTTCGGCACCAGTGTAAAGGGTTTCGCCAGGGAGGACATCGGGAACCAGTTTTCTTTCACTCAGGTAAGGGTCTTTAATGGAGTTACAGGGTTGCCACAACACGTCAGCTTCACGCTCTCACAATACTCTTTAGCTTCACAATAAGATTCTAGCTTCACAATAACACTTTAGCTTCACAATAACTCTGTAGATTCACGAAGAGCTTCAAGACCCAGACTCTCTCTCTCTGGTCTGCTGGCGGCGTGGCTCTTTTATGCCACTCTCCCCGTGCTCACTGTAATTAGAGACAGGTGTTAGACATAATTTAGCTCAGGTGAAAGCACCCTTACCGCTTTCTCTCTCTCTGGATGGATGCTTGACCACGCCCCTGCTGCCATACAACCATTTTAGTTATAAGCTAGAGGGAAACTTAAGAGTGTATGAAATATACATAATTTTGTGGGCAATGTAGAATAGCAGACAGATTAGAAATATAAACTATTTTTTAAAAGTTATGACCATTCTAGTGATTAGTGGGAAAACGGAATAAAACAAACATTTAGAATGTTAAGATACATTTTATATGACCACTCCTCAAATACTCCTTTTGAGCACCTGTAATAATAAATTGAGATTGCATCTGAAATTGAAGGACACAAACACTTGAAATATAAATTTTATGTGTTCAATAAAACATACACTTTATTTAATTTGAACATTAGAATTACACATGAATTACACAGCAAAACATACAAAATCAAACTTTCGAACTACCTACAGTAAATACATTTTTAATAAAGAGTGCAGGAACAGAATATATATAAATTCATAAATACTCAACAACTGCAATACCTGTGGAGAGAAGAGAGGGATAAAAGAGGGGAGCGGGAGGACAACAACACCAGTAAACACAGCCCAACCTAGGCCTCTTCGCGAAACTGGTCACACTCAGCTAAGTGCCAAGACTGAAAACAGTTCCTATCGCGAACCAAGCAAGACTTTTGCCATTACATTCCGGCACACAACAATCTACTTTTATAATTTTTTTTATTTTCAGTCCTACTTGTCCGATAGCATAGCCAACATCTCTTAGAGAACTCTTCAAATTTAGGGACATGGGCTGTGTGGAGTGATGACGAAGGAGGCTTTAGTGTATGCAAAGGGAAACTTGTGTGAATATCGATACCTCCCAGCTGACGAGCCAGGTTTTCTCTGAAATCTATCTGGGTTAAGTTCACTGGTCTACGCTCATCCCCTGGTGCCACATGAATGTGTTGCCATTCCTTAAACAATATGAAACTATTGATGATGGCAATGTCTATGAAGTGGAAAAAATAGAGACTTCCACCACTTCTGAGTTTTTGTAGGACGTCGTAAGAATTTATCATTTGGTCTGACATATCAACACCGCCCATGTTTTTGTTATAATCGCTGTTGACAGTGGGCTGGAGGGCTACTTGTTTTGTCCAGTCGCCATACGTTTTTACAAACCTAGTAATTTCGGTTGAGCCATTCGCATTGTGGAAATTGGAGAGGCATGAAACTGCACGCGTGTCCTTCCACTGAATTACAATATATTCCCCTCAATCCTATACCACCTCATATCCCCACAAGCTGTCTTGCGTTCCCATCTTTTGATGTCTTCAATTCTGCAGGAAACAGTTTACGATTCACCCTGCATGTCCCACAGGCATTAGTTCCCATTTCTAACAACTTAATCATAAGAGCTGAGGATGTGTAAAAGTTGTCAAACCAAACATTGTGGCCCTGGTCTTTGAATGGCTGCAATAATGATTCAACTGCTTTGGTGGCCAAGTCAGTGACACGCCCATCATGACAACCTGTGTAAACACCGAGAGTATACCCTGAGTCTGATGTTGCAATTACCCATAATTTAAAACCCCACCGAGTAGGCTTGCCCTTCATGTATTGTTTAAATCCATACATTCATCTATTGCGATATTTTGGTTAGGCTGAAAGAGCTGCTGGCATTTTTGTTTGAGGTGGTCCATAAGATAACGCAACTTCCTAAGGCGATCCTGATTATCCTCTGTGGTATGGTCTACAACATGTAGAGCTGCTAAAAGAGCCATGTAGTGGTCATGCAACATAAATCCCCTCGCCCACGAGCCCTGAAGTGACTTGACGATGGGAATCAGGTTGAATTGAAAACCCCATGTAAATGAGCAACCCAAGAAATTTGTAAAATTGATCGGGGGTTACCTCCACCCAAGCTCCTTGGTAGCTGGAATATGATGGACAGTTTACGACGAGCTCCCACCCCTGATGGTTTGTAAAGCTGCATATCTCAGCAATTATAGCCTGAGTAGAAAACAGCATGAAAAAGTAAATTTCTCGCAACATCATATTGGAGGTTGACCACACAGCTTGATGCACGCTACCTAAGTCAATACTGAATGGATGGCTAGGCTTAAATGGGAGAGGTTTTGGTGCCTGTGAATCGATGTCAGAGTACAAGGGATAAGAAACAGTCAGGGAAGCGTTTACGCTTTCTAGCCGACTTGGGACCTGTGCGACAATGGCTAGCCATATCCAAAATAATAAGAGTAACAGTGTTAGTGTTACTGTGAGTATCAGTCATATGAGAAATAGAAACAAACAATACATACACATTCATATATACCCAGTTGATGGTCTTGGCTGGGGATCAGGTTACATCTCATCCTCCATCTTCTGGTGGTCCGGGTCTTCCTGCAGTAGTTCCTGGTCCAGCAGATCTTCCTCCTGTGTGCTCATGCCCTCAAAAGCAGGGAGCCATAGTCTCTATCCATCTCTACAACAGAAAAAAGTATAACAATTGCTAGCCAGCAGTGTGTTCTTCACAAATCCATACAATGAGTAGTCACCAAAGGCTTGCAGACTAACCAGAATGTCCAACTGCAGACAGCCCCCTCACATTTTCCTTGTGAACAGGAAGCTACACACAATCTAAAATCATGTCTGTGAGATGGATTGGTAAGGCTATCTGCTAAATTATAGAAAGATATCTACCATTTTTTTTTTATTTCATGGGAAAATCAACAAGTTAGATAACTTATCTAACTAGCAGGCCAGTTTCCAGGCAGGTCTGAACAGCTTAAAAAAAAAAAGAAAAAAAAAAAAAGAAAAAGGTTTGAACAGCATCTGCTCTCTGATATAAAATATCAGCAAATAGCAAATAAATGCTTCGTAACTAAAAAGGTTTGACTATCTTCCACAAGTGACAAAACTGTCCAGAAAAGTTATTGATATTTAGCTAAAAATTTACATAGTATTGCTAGCTAATGTTTATTTAGCAAGTAACTTGTCTTACCTCGAAAGATCGCCTCAGGTTTCAATTTGAAGCAGTAAGTCCAACACTGGAGGTAATCTCCCGGCATATCCTCTCTGACTCCGCTCAGGCAAATGGAGGATGATGATGATGACGATACATTTATTATTCACACCTATTAACCCCTTAACCAATCATATGTGCTTTTAGCTTATGTTGTCATGAGTATCTGGCAGTTTCCAGAAATAAAATTGGTGATTGGATGGTGAAGATATTGAGACAGGAACCATGGGAATAATTGTTCCCAAATTTGAATGCTTCGGCTGGTAAGGGTTAAAGGTCTTCACAGGTGGTGAAAATTAACCTTTTGCACAAAGAACTATGCTTGGCTGGAGTAACATAGGCCTCTCTAATCCAATGGAGGAGATGACCAACAAAGGTGATGCAGAACCAGCCCCAGTAACACCTGAAGGAGAAACTGTTTGGTACATTCCCCATCATGGTGTGTACCACCCCCAGAAGCCGAATAAGCTAAGGGTTGTGTTCGATTGCTCTGCCAAATTCTTAAATTCTCTCTCTAAATGACACTCTTCCGACTGGGCCTGATCTGATCAACCCTTTGGTGGGAGTGCTGTGCTGCTTGAAAAGATGTTTCACCAATTGCTCATCTTTCCTGAAGATCTGCAATTCCTATGGTGGGAGGTCAGAGATTTGGATAAAAAGCCTCAATAATATTGAATGTCAGTCCACCTCTTAGGTGTTGCATCATGTCTTGGGTACACCAACTTTGGTGTGATGTACTTGGCACAGCAATAAATACTTGACTATCCATCAGCCTGTTCTACGAAGTGATGGCCATTGTTAAAAGCCTACATGCATATCTACAAACAACCTGCATGATTGTGGTGTTTCACATGCATTTCATTTTAAAAATATTTCTATCACTACAATAATGCATACAATGTGTATGGTATGCCATGTTGGAGGACACAAGGAATCCATTTTGATCAAACATAACAATAGAAAACACGGGGAAAAAATTTAATGATCGGCAAGATGGTCATGTTTTTCTTACCTACAACAGATCTGTTTTGCCATAATGACAGCATGATGCATAGCATGGATTAATACCTACTTTTCATTTTTATTAATTTGCTCTCCGAGTTTCCATATTTAAAATTATTTTCTGGCTTGATAAATCACATTGGGGTGCATTTTGAATTAATTGCATTGATACTGCCATATATTATGCGCATTTGGAGGCACACCTTTTGCATATTCATTTCAGGGAAACACACAGAAATTGCCAAGTCATGCTACACTATATTGCCAAAAGTATTCATTCACCCATCCAAATAATTGAATTCAGGTGTTTCAATCACTTCCATGGCCACAGGTGTATAAAATGAAGCACCTAGGCATGCAGACTGCTTCTACAAACATTTGTGAAAGAATGGGCCGCTCTCAGGAGCTCAGTGAATTCCAGCGTGGTACTGTGATAGGATGCCACCTGTGCAACAAGTCCAGTCGTGAAATTTCCTCGCTACTAAATATTCCACAGTCAACTGTCAGTGGTATTATAACAAAGTGGAAGCGATTGGGAATGACAGGAATGAAGGCCACGTAAAATGACAGAGCGGGGTCAGCGGATGCTGAGGCGCATAGTGCGCAGAGGTCGCCAACTTTCTGCAGAGTCAATCGCGACAGACCTCCAAAGTTCATGTGGCCTTCAGATTAGCTCAAGAACAGTGCGTAGAGAGCTTCATGGAATGGGTTTCCATGGCCGAGCAGCTGCATCCAAACCATACATCACCAAGTGCAATGCAAAGCGTCGGATGCAGTGGTGTAAAGCACACCGCCACTGGACTCTAGAGCAGTGGAGACGCGTTCTCTGGAGTGACGAATCACGCTTCTCCATCTGGCAATCTGATGGACGAGTCTGGGTTTGGCGGTTGCCAGGAGAACGGTACTTGTCTGACTGCATTGTGCCGACTGTGAAGTTTGGTGGAGGGGGATTATGGTGTGGGGTTGTTTTTCAGGAGCTGGGCTTGGCCCCTTAGTTCCAGTGAAAGGAACTCTGAATGCTTCAGCATACCAAGAGATTTTGGACAATTCCATGCTCCCAACTTTGTGGGAACAGTTTGGGGATGGCCCCTTCCTGTTCCAACATGACTGCGCACCAGTGCACAAATCAAGGTCCATAAAGACATGGATGAGCGAGTTTGGTGTGGAAGAACTTGACTGGCCTGCACAGAGTCCTGACCTCAACCCGATAGAGCACCTTTGGGATGAATTAGAGCGAAGACTGCGAGCCAGGCCTTCTCGTCCAACATCAGTGTCTGACCTCACAAATGCGCTTCTGGAAGAATGGTCAAAAATTCCCATAAACACACTCCTAAACCTTGTGGAAAGCCTTCCCAGAATAGTTGAAGCTGTTTTAGCTGCAAAGGGTGGGCCGACGTCATATTAAACCCTATGGATTAAGAATGGGATGTCACTTAAGTTCATATGCGTCTAAAGGCAGGTGAGCGAATACTTTTGGCAATATAGTGTATTTTGCGCATCTGAAAGACACAATTCTCAGAAGACAACACCAGTAAATATCAACTTGAAATTGTTTTTGCTTGCACTATCAAGTTTGCACATGTTTTACATGCAAATTTTTAATAAATCATGGCACTAGTGAGTAGTTCATACAGTATGTGGGTCTTGCTGCCCTAAAACATGTTTGTAACAAGTTTTTGATTACTTACCAGTCGTCTAATTTAATCAGTCTCTTATGGACCAAATATTAATGCAATCTACATTTGAATGTACTTTTTTAGTTTATTTAGGTTTTTATTTTAACTGTATTTTGTCTGAATTTCCTGATAGGTTTAATGTTTAAAGTTCCTCAAAAAAAAAGTATTTGTTACGGCTTTTGATGGTTAATAGCTTACTTGCCATCGGTCTGATTTAATTTGACCGTTTTGGATTAAATATTAATGCACTCTTTGGATTTGAATGCACTTTTATGGTTAGTTGTTTTAATTTAAATGTTATAATTTATTTAAATAATATTTATTATATTTCCTTATAGTTGAAGAGATTCTAACAACAAATGAAAAAAAAATGAAAGCTATAAACACTGATGCTGTACTGATGACGTATGCTGTGAAATATTATAATTTTATATCATAGAACTGTTATCTCAAGCTTGTAGCGTTTTTAGACAAAATATTCTGGCTCAGCCTGCACACCCCAAAGAATTTGTCTATTAGGACCACTTGTTGGTAAAGTTAAATAGCCCTGGTGTAGGGCATACTAAATATAGCTAAATATACTATACTTCTATACTGTATTCCAGCTAAAAAAATAAAACATAAAAATAAAACTTTTGAGATAAATCAGTTTCATTACAACATAACATGCATGAATGTCTACAAACAACCTGCATGATTGAGGTGTTTGATATGCACTTCCATCACTACAATAATGCATACAATGTGTATGCTATGTCATGTTGATGGCAGATGGACAATGAAAGGTCTCCATTTTGATCTGAGATAACAATAGAAAACACGTAAAAACGTAAACCATCGAAAGAGTCACGTGACGCCGTGCGAGGATCGGACGTGTGAACGGCGAGCTCTGCACTCTTTGCTAGTTTTAAAAAAAATTGGTCCCCGTTCACTTCCATTGTAAGTGCCTCACTGTAACCTTGATTTTTGCTTTGAGCAAGCAGTGATCCAGAAACTTCTTAAGAAGCCAAATTTGGGAGTCGCATGGCACCATGCGAGGTTCGGACGTGTGAATGGCGAACTCTGCGCTCTTTGCAAGTTTTAATACTTTTTGTGTCATAAACCAGTGCGATTCGATACACCCTGATTCTTAACTGTTCTAGGAAGACAATATGTCAAAGAATTCAAAATCCTCGGGCTCTGGAGACTTTAAAAGACACTTACGTGCTCAAGCTGACACCCCCGAGAAGACCCCGAGCCAGGAAGGCTGACAAAGGTCAATGCTGAATTGGAGGATCTAGCTGTGATACATTGATCGATCACTGCCATGGAGACGAAATTCTCTGAGGTGGTTATAAGAGTGGGGGATGTTGAGAAATGGATTGATTATCTGGAATCATCGGAGAGGGAATTATCTGCTAATCCACTAGCGACCAAGGTGGATTTGGAGCATGTCTGGGAGAAGTTGGAGGACATGGAGAACCGTAGCCAGAGGAATAACGTCCGTATTGTCAGAATTCCTGAGGCCAAAAAGGGTCAGGATATGGTGAAACTCCTGGACGGGCTCTTTCCGAATCTGCTTGAAATAACAGGCCATAAGCTGGAAATTGAGCGAGCTCACAGGGTTCCTTCTCGGCGAGCTGCAGAGGGAGGCAGGCCCTGATCAATTCTGGCCAAATTTCTGAGATCATCCAATAAAGATCTTACGCGAGGCGAGGAGTAAAGGAAGGCTTTCTTGGAAAACTCACAGCATTTTCTTGTTCCCAGACTTTGCAAATTTGACAAGAGAGAAATGTGATAGATTCAAGGAATGCAAGAAACTTTTACATCAACGGACGGTTGCTTTTGCACTGATATTCCCGACCAAATTGAGAATAGATGCTAAGGCCGTAAAGCATTCACATGCCCACAACAAGCGATGTCCTTCATAAAGTCAGTGGAGTAAGTTATCTTGTGGTACTCACATTGCAGCCAAGTGGACCGACTCACTGAACATTCACTTGACTGTTTGAGGAAACTGAGCGCCTTTTTTTTTTCTTTTTGTGCTGGTTCTGCCTAGCAGCTGGAGTTTGTTTTGTGGAGTAACACTCCTTCGGGACAGTTTTGTGGATGAATCTGCACGCTCTTTGTTGTTATGCCTCCTGTTGGCTGGATTTTGTTTTGTGGAGTATTTCTTGTAAGACATTGGAGTGATTAGGTCATTTGTGCGACTCTTGTAGCAGCCAGGTGGGCCGGCTCACTGAACATTCATTTGACTGTCCGAGGAAACTGAGCACAATTTTTTTTCTTTTTGTGATGGTTGGGGGAAGTTCAGGGTTTGATTGTTGCACTAATGTTGGAATGTGGTCTTTATAATTTTGTTTTTGACACACAATCTATTTTTTCTTATATGTCAAAATGTAAAATGTTAATATAAGTGGATTGTCTCTCTCCACGTGGAATGTGAATGGGTTGGGACACCCCATAAAAAGAAGGAAGGTTATTTATCTTCTTAAGCGTAAGAAATATGATATAGTGTTTCTTAAAGAAACGCATCTTTCCCTGCAGGAAGCTGAAAAATTTGTGATGATATGGGGTGGACATGTTTTCTTTATTGCTGGCTCAAGTGAGAGCAGGGGAGTCATTACACTGATAAGTAAACATCTACAATTCAAATATCTCAAACAGATTAAAGATAAATTAGGAAGAGTCATTATTGTTTTAGCAGAAATTCAGGGGCAAAATCTTATTTTGGCTAATATTTACGAACCTAACGTTGATGATCAGGGCTTTTTTTATAGATCTTGAAGGGATGTTGCAAGCCACTGGCACCCCTCATGATATAATATTGGGAAGAGACTTTAATCTTTTGATGGACTCAGTCCTTGATCATAATGAAGCAAAAGTGTGCAAGCCCTCTAGAGCAACACTGACGCTTCACTGGATGTGTAAAAATAGTGGTCTTACAGATATTTTGAGACTTTTTATCCCATCTGGTAGGGACTGTATGTTTTTTTTTTAATCAGTCCATAAGATTTACTCTAGAATAGATTTTTTATTTATTTATTTTTTTATATCTAAGTCCCTCATTTCATCTGTTGACTTACAAAAGAGGAAAACTTGAATGCAAATCATCTTAAGGAGACAGTGGTATGAAATGTGCCATATTACAAAGTTTCACTAGCATCAGAATAGCATTCAAAACAGATTAAAGTGCAACAAGGAATTTTTTTTTTTTTTTTTTTTTAGTGACTGGTTAAGTGCTCATGGAAAAGATGTGTTCTTAGCTGTTTTTTGAAGACAGAAAGTGAGTCAACTTCACGAATGGAGTTGGGAAGGTAATTCCACCAACGAGGTATGATGAAGCCGAAAGTCCAGGAAAGTGTTTTGGTGCCTCTTTGTGTTGGTACAACAAGGAGACATTCCTTAGCTGACCGCAGGCTTCTGGTGGGAACATACCTCTGCAGAAATGATTTTAGGTATGCTGGAGCAGACCCAGTGACAATCTGCTTCTTGAGGTAATCCTTGCTCATAATCAAAAACACATCCTATGAGAACAGGACACGTTGGCATATTGCTGTTGACTGTTGGCTTATGTTCTATGATATGGCAATAAAATCTGTCACATAATTGATAGCATGGTTAATCCTCTCTGAAATGTATGTTGTTGTTTTTTTTTTGTGTTTTTTTTTTTTATTTAGCTAAGTTACACCTATGTGTGTCAATAAATCAAGAGCTGCTTTAAATTCAACTCCACACTAAAGCATATTATGCCCTGCCTTTCCTTGTGGCTGATGACTTTTCAGATATGTAGGTGACGTATATTTGGCTGGGAGGGACCAACTAGTAGTTCAGTGAGTTAAATAGATGCATGCATGTAATTCAGAATAGAGCTGACATTAAACCACAGGTGTGTAGAACCCTTTGAGAGCCAAAAAAGAGCCATAGTTTTTCCACATAATTGTTTTTGAAATATTATCAGATTATTTTATTTTAAGTAAATTAATAAAGAGTTAAGTAGGTCTTCTGTTAAGTTGAGACATTCAGTGTACCAGTCATTATGGAGACCAGGTAAGTTGAATTTTATGTGAATATTTAGTGTAAAAGGATAATATTGATCCACATACTTGCCAATGAGAACACCTGATGAATATTTACTATTACACTGTAAAAAAAAATTGTTTAAATTTAGAAAGTACTTTGATAATACAATCATAATGCAATATGTATAATTGACAACATACTGTGTGCAATGGATATACAGTATTTATTGATACAATTACAATTATCTTTCTAATAACCTTTATATACAAAGTATTGTTTCAGTGAACAAGTGTTGTTAAACTGTCACTTTCAATGTTAATCTACCCTATATTACATGATTATAGTTTTACATTAGGTATAATTTAACACATAACACAAATGACTGATGCAAATTTTGATTAAAAAAAACAAAAACAGAAAACACCAGAGTCTAAAAGCTGGTTTTACCAAAATATTTTTTTCAATACAAAAAGACGTTGTAAAACTTTTTCTCAAAAGTTCCTCTTCATGGCAAGGGGCTTAATGACCTTAATCCTCCAATGTGCTCTAGTTCAGGCATGCACCATCTGCTGAATGTAAGATTGCAATTTTTTTGCATGTCTCAAAACTTATTTTGTGGCTTTGCCATTTACCAATTCAAATAAGTAAATTAAATATCCTAGATTCCTCTCTTACTAATTACAGATTACAACAGATAATGCTGAAGGAATAAGTCAGCCAAAAATGAAAATCTATTCACCTCACTCACATGTCATTCCATACCCATACGATTTTCATCTGCAGAACACAAAAGAAAATAATTAAATGAATGTCCTGATTGCTGAATTCAATTTATTTGTCACAATCCCATCTGGACTGCGCTCTGTTTGTCTGTTTTGGTTGGGTGTGTATTTGTTTTGTGTTTTAGCTCATGGCTTTGTTTATGTTTGTCAGTCCTGTGCTCCCGGACTCCAACTCCTTGTTTCCCCTCACCACTCCTCCTCATCTAGTGCTCATTTAGTCTGTTGTTGTAACCTGTTCCCCATGTGTTTCCCTCAGTATACACCCACTGAGCACTTTATTAGGAACACTATACCAATACTAGGTATGAGCTCTCAAAACAGCCTAAATTCTTCGTGGCATGGATTCCACAAGATGTTGGAAACATTCTTTTGAGAATCTCATCAATGTTGACATGATTGCATCATGCATTTCAGCAGATTTGACAGCTGCACATTCATGCTGCAAATCTCCCTTTCAACCACATTCCAAAGGTGTTCCACTGGATTTAGATCCATTGACTGGAAAGGCCACTGAAGAACAGTGATCTCATTGTCATGTTCATGAAACCAGTTTAAGATGACTTTTACTTTGGTGCGTTATCATGGTGGAAGTAGCCATTAGAAGATGGTTTAATTGTGGCCATGAAGGGATGAACATGGCCAACAACAATACTGAAATAAGCTGTGGCATTCAAGCAATGAAAGTGTGCCAAGGAAACATTTGGTGCTTATGTTTGCTGTGTGTTTTGTGTACACTTGTACTTGATGAACATCGAATTCTGTTAAACATGTCTCGAGACTCTTGGTAATGGAGACAGAGGCTGAATATGGGATGCAGTTTTTTAATGTTCGTTCCCCAGCGCATGCTGCAGGGGGAAACTGAACCGTATTCTGGTTGTCGGGCGTTCGAGGCGTGTACAATGGCGAACTCATCCTGATACTGTCCAAGGGGCAAACAGGAGAGAAACAGATAAATTGGTATGGTCCAGTTTCATTCACTGAATGGGGACTCACCCTTTATTTCACCACTAGTCTGTAAGGCTCGCTTCTGATGTTCTGCCGGCCGTTTAAAATGAGCCGGGCCAACATCCAAACGGCTACACAGAGGCGCCCTTGATGGCGGGACCTTGAACATACGAGGACCCCAATCCTTCTGAGGGGGTGCAAAATTCGTGTCCAACGCTTTATGCAGCTCTCTTTACGCAGCAGGCTTTTCTCTCTCTCGGCAAGGAACCATCTGCAAGAATTCAGCAGTCTGCTGATTAACAGCACAACATTTTTCCACTACCCACTGGACTGCATCACCGAACAGACCAGATTGTGACACAGGGGCGTTCATTAGGAAGGTCTTGTCCTTGTCACGTATATCCATGAGCATAAGCCACAGATGGTGCTCCGCCACCACGAGGCCTGCCATATTCCATCCAACAGCACAAGCAATGTATTTGTTAGCTCTCAGCGGCAAATCAGAAACTCGGCATAGTTCCATGATGGCCTCCGCATCCAGTCCAGCTCCCTCATCTAAATTCTTCATAAAATGGTCTTGGTAGGCTTGCAAAACTGCCAGTGTGTGCAGTGCCAAAACCGCTTGGTCCGAAGCCAGGTATGCCTTGTTCAACAAGGACAAAGTCATCTTGCAAGGCTTCAAGAATAGAGTATGCCTCGACTTCCACGTAGCTGCTGAAGAAGGACAGAGATGGGCTGCCAGTGTCTCTTCCATCACCGGCAAATACCAAGTATATCCATGGTCGGAAGCTTGACACACATTTGAAAACTCTTGGTTTGTAATCCTGGCCAAGTAAGGTTGATCCCAGGACTTCAAAATCTCCCGATGGAGGTCAGGGGGAAAAGGGAGCGGTCTACGAGACATAGTTGCACGTTGGCCCCCTAAGAAGCAGTCATACAAGATTAATTTACGGTCATCTGATTGCATTTCATCTGGCCAGTCCAGGTAGAGCTTCTCCACTGTGTGTGAAATAACCTATAGCAACTCCATATAAGTTACTGAGGGTTTGGAAATCCGTCCACTAGGAGGCAAGGCAAGGAGGCCGCCGGCAAAATCCTCGGAATCCAACGGTGCCGTAGACATGGCGTCTTCGTCCTCAGTACCGAAGGAAACCGCTGTGTGGGCCTCAGGGCTAGGACACAAGTGTCATGTGTAAATTCCACGGGAGAACGTCGAGCCAAATCAGAATCAGAATGATCTTTATTGCCAAGTATGTTTACACATACAAGGAATTTATCTTGGTGACAGGAGCTTCCAGTGTACAACAATACAAAAACAATACAAAAACAGCAGCAAGACATAGATAATAATAAAAAATAAAAAACAATTATACACATATGTACAGACACACACATACATACATACACACATACACATGGGTAGTGCAAATCTAATACAATCTGTTATGTACAGTACAAATACAAATCTGTTATGTACAGTGCAAATGTTATTTTTTTCAGAGGAATGAAATGGCAGAAGAGGATGGAGGTGTTGGGTAAATATAAGAAAGACTAAACTGTGTATTACACATAGTTATTGCTCAATGGGGCAATTTAACTGTTCATGAGATGGATAACCTAAGGGAAAAAACTGTTCCTGTGCCTGACGGTTCTGGTGCTCAGAGCTCTGAAGTGTCGGCCAGAAGGCTACAGTTCAGAAAGGTAGTGGGCAGGGTGAGTGGGGTCCAGAGTGATTTTTCCAGCCTTTTTCCTCACTCTGGAAGTGTATAGTTCTTGAAGGGGGGGGGGGGGGGCAATAATCCTCTCAGCAGTCCGAACTGTCCTTTGTAATCTTCTGATGTCTGATTTCGTAGCTGAACCAAACCAGACATTTGATGAAGTGCAGAGGACAGACTCAATGACTGCTGTGTAGAACTGTATCAGCAACACCTGTGGCAGGTTGAATTTCCTCTGCTAGCGAAGGAAGTACAACCTCTGCTGGGCCTTTTTCACAATGGAGTCAATGTGGGTCTCCCACTTCAGGTCCTGTGAGATGGTAGTGCCCAGGAACCTGAATGACTCCACTGCTGCCACAGTGCTGTTTAGAATGGTGGTGGTGGTGGTGGAGGGTGGGGGGGGGGTTAGTGTTGGGGTGTTCCTCCTAAAGTCCACAATCATCTCCACCATTTTGAGTGTGTTCAGCTCAAGGTTGTTTTGACTGCTTGGTTAAAATCTCTAAGAATAATAATAACTGAGTCTGGGTATTGTTGTTTTGTGTCTGTGATTTGATCAGCCAGCTGTTGCAGCGTGGCATTCAAATACGTGTTTGGCGCGATATACACACTCACCAAAATAAACGAGGAAAACTCCTGCGTTGAGTAGAAAGGCTTACAGTTAATAAAGAGCGCTTCCAAATTAGGAGAGCCCATCTTCTTTAACGTTGTTACATCTGTACACCAACTTTCATTGATGTGAAAGCATGTTCCACCGCCTCTCGTTTTCCCCGTTAACTCCGCAATGCGATCCGCTCTGAACAGCTGAAAGCCCGGCAGATGTAACGCGCTGTCCGGAATGGCTTCACTCAGCCAGGTTTCTGTGAAGCACAAGGCAGCAGAGTTTGAAAAGTCCTTGTTTGTGCGGGTGAGGAGATGTAGTTTGTCCGTTTTATTAGGGAGAGAGCGGAGATTCGCTAGATGAATGCTCGGCAGCGTTGTTCGAAAGCCCTGCCAATGGAGCCTGACCAGCATGCCTGCTCATCTCCCTAGCCTGTGTCTCATAGTGCGTTTAAACAACACAGCCACGCCTCCAACTAAAATGTCAAACAAACATGCAAATATTCAAAATCCGGGAAAAGATTGACTGGTGTATGCTGTCGAATGTTCAGCAGTTCGTCTCTGGTAAAACTGACTGAAAAAAGATTACTAAACACAGGATAAACAAACAAAAATAACAAAACAATAGAAGCACTCCACACTGAGGAGGCCATCCATGGTGCCATCATGATGTATAATCAAATCAAGGGAGAGTGACAGAGAGAACCGAAGGTCGGCCTGCTGCTCAGCTCCCATCTCCTCAGCATCTGTGCTGACCCCCACGAGTCACACGAGCTGCTAGTACAACATGGGCCAGACGAGATTGTTCACTGAAGAACAGAAAACATCTTGGTTACTGATGTAACTTCTGTTCCCTGATGGAGGGAATGAGATGTTGTGTCGATGTAGTGACATTAGAGGTTCGATCTTGAGAGACCCAATCACCTTTGCTTAAAATAGAAAAGGCCAATGAGAATTGGCGAGTGGAATTTGCATGCCACTCTCTGCCCCGGACATACGGGTATAAAAGGAGGTGCACCACTCATTCAGATTTATGTTGAGGAGCTGATAGAGAGTCCTGGCCATGTCAGCGGCCGGTTCAATGCTGTGGCAGGAGGGATGCAACGTCTCGTTCCCTCCATCAGGGAACAGAGGTTACATCAGTAACCAAGACGTTCCCTGTCTGTCACTCACTCGACATTGTGTCGATGTAGTAATATTAGGGGTTCCTATAGGAAAGTGAAACATGTCACGAGGTACAGAAGAGTGCTCAATCACGTTGTGACCTTCCAGCGAGTTAGGTAAGGTGTCTCCCTAGTCCCATTAAGGGGGGAGGAGGCACTTACCCAAGGAGGCTAGCGGCGGAGCCTTTCCTGATTTGCTCTTAAGCAATTTCCCGCCGAGCACTTTCTACAATAGCACTGGGAAGTGCGGTCCAGATAGATGCGCAGGGCATGAACTTGACACAGCAACGACAAGGCCGGGTCTTCCTTCTCTGAAGGGAGTGCTTACAGGTTCACCACCTGGTCCCGAAAGGGAGTGGTGGGAACTTTGGGCACGTAACCGGGCCGGGGTCTCAAGATCATGTGAGATTGTCCCGGCCCGAACTCCAGGCATTAACTGGTGACAGAGAGCACCTGCAGGTTCCCCACCCTCTTGATGGAAGTGAGCGCCACCAGGAGGGCCGTCTTCAGAGACAAAGTGCTGAGCTCGGCCTGCTCCAGGGGCTCAAAGGTGGCTCTCTGTAGGCAGATAGGACCACAGAGAGATCCCAAGAGGGAATCAAGCGCGGTCTAGTAGGATTCAACCTCCTCATGCCCTTGAGGAACCTGTTGCTCAGGATACACTGTCAAGAGGGTCTCCCGTCCAGTGTATCGTGATATGCTGCTATGGCAGCCACATACACTTTCAGGGTAAAGGGAGACAGCCGTCTCTCCAGCCCTTTCTGAAGGAAAGACAGCACAGACCCGACAGCGCATCTCTTCCCCATGGGAAGAACACCAGTTCGCGAAGAGACGCCAGTTCAAGGCATACAGCCACCTTGTAGAGGGGGCTCTGGCCTGAGTGATCATATTTAGTACCACTGGCGGAAGATCCGCTAGGTCCAGAGGTACCCTCGCCCTGCACTGTAGTGGAAAGGATGCCACTGAACCTGGGCGGGTGTCTGGCGAACTGGATCATGTAGCTGAGGCAAATCCTCCTGATGAGCCATCGTGAGGGGCTGGAGAGCGCTAACCATGCCTCCAGCCTCCATGACAGTGGCACCAAGGGGATGAAAGGACTTACCATGCCCGGGCAGGGTGGTTCGCAGCAAGGCAGAGCAGGCGCCGCACCTGGAAGACCCAGGGGGGACATGCTGCTCCGCAAGCCCACAGTGGTGGCCGTTGACTGGGGAGGTACTTGCGTTCGCCTGATTGACCGGAAAGACTTCCAGCACCTGGCCGTCGCGAGTGCGCTGGCCCAGGGAATGAGAAAACTGCTCTTTTATTGACCATGTGGATGCTGAGGCCCAGAGGGCACTCGGTAATGGAATACTCACCACGCGCTGACTGGTCAGAAGTAGTTGCCTCATCCCTGGGCTGCCCGTATCGGGACTGCCTCGAAGCCCATCTGGGGTTCTTGGGGGCCAGCTGACGGGTAGGTGGAGCTGACTTCCCGCAGGAGGATCTCTTTCTCTGAGGCCGGCGTATGGGCTCCGATGGTACAGGATCCAGGGCCGGCACCACAGGGGAACGACTCTGGCAAGAAACAGACAGGGTGCGGGACTTTGGAGACCTGAAGTCAGATGAGTCGTGCTGCGGCAGGATATGCTTAATCACCTCTGTCTGCTTCCTCACCGTCGAGAATTGATGGGCGAAATCCTCAATGGTGTCGCCAAATAACCCCCCTTGGGA
This sequence comes from Myxocyprinus asiaticus, assembly GCF_019703515.2. Taxonomy (NCBI): domain Eukaryota; kingdom Metazoa; phylum Chordata; class Actinopteri; order Cypriniformes; family Catostomidae; genus Myxocyprinus; species Myxocyprinus asiaticus. Next base: position 31,177,524 of record NC_059382.1, on the reverse strand, counting down.
GATGGGCGCATCGAGAAAGAGGACTTTCTCGGCGTCACGCATCTCCACAAGGTTGAGCCACAGGTGCCGCTCTTGGACCACAAGAGTGGACATCATCCGGCCCAGGGCACGTGCCATGACCTTCATCGCACATATGGCAAGGTCGGTCGCAGTACGCAGTTCCTGCATCAGCCCTGGGTCGGTCCTACCGCAGATCTTTCAGCGCCTTGGCCTGTTGGACCTGCAGGCTGGCCATGGCATGCAGGGCGGAAGCGGCCTGACCCGTGGCCTTGTAAGCCTTTGTCACTGAAGAGGAAGAGAACTTACAGGCCTTGGAAGGGAGCCTTAGTCGGTCACGCCAGGTGGCTGTGCCCTGCAGGCATAAATTCACCGTTACGGTGCGCTCAACCTGTGGAAGCTCGACATATCCCTTAGCCGCTCCGCCATTGAGGGTAGTCAGAGTGGACGAGCCCGCGAAGCGTGAACGGGCAGAAATATATGCCTTCCATGACTTTGTTAGCTCCTCGTGCACTTCCAGGAAGAAAGTCACCGGGGCCCAGAAACCAATCAATCAGCCGCGAACGCTCAGGGCAGGGTGGAGGGTTACACTTTAGCCCGATGTTCGCAGCCACCCGGGCAAGCACAGCTGCCATCTCAGCGTCCACCTCATCATGTGCTCTACAGCGGGAGCTCAGAAGATTCGTCCGCTTCCGATAGCAGAAGCCCACCCTCCAATTCTGTGACCGAAAGCTCATCCTCGTCCCGAGCCATGAACGATACATTAAACCCGACCTGAGGTGGGCCGCCTGCATCGCTCGACAGCTCGGATAGAACGAGCATGCTGGGGGATGGAAGGTCTGTGGCGGCTGAGCTGGCGGAAACGCTCCCATGTCCACATCCAGATCGCCCGTGGTGCTTGCCGACCTGGCCGGCTGAGCATCAGCCCAGGACGGACCAGGTTGGGGATCAGCCGTGGTGGCTTCTTGATTTGTGAAGAAGGAAGTGAGCCATGACCGCAACGTTCTCATGGGCATGTTCTTGGAATGAGAACATGACCCTTCCATGAAAGCTGCCTTGGCGTGCTGGCGCCCCAATCACTTGAGACAGATTTCATGGATGTCCGGATGGGAGAGATAACAGCCACATCCAGTAGCGCAAATGCGGAAGGACATCTTTAAAAAGACGCCAAGCCTTTGTGTGAGCTCTTTTAGAAGGAAATATACTCTTTTGAATATACTCTTTTAGAACCCGTAGACTCAGCCGCAAAAGTGCCCAGGGGAAGCACAATAGACCGTGCAAGGGTGACTGCTGATATGCGCCTTAAAATCCAGCAGCGTAAGCGAAAGGTGAGAGGACGAACACAAGCATGCATTCGGCTCTGAAGAAAAAATCTGAATGAGTGGTGCACGCCATCTCCGTTTATATTCATATGTCCGGGGTGGAGAGTGGCATGCAAATTCCACTCGCAAATTCTCGTTGGCCTTTTCTATTTTAAGCAACGGTGATTGGGGCTCTCAAGATCAAACCCCTAGTGTCACTACATCGACACAATGTCAAGTAAGTGACAGACAGGGAATCTGACTTGATGGTGCAAAGCGAGGCGCCTTTATCGAGCCCGTGAAGTAGCTCCCTAGGGGGTGTCGCTTAAGCGCCATCATCCAATAAATGAACATGATTTTATAAGGGCTTCAGACCAAGTGACACTCAGACGGACAGTGTCCCATAGCATTCATACACGGTTCCTACGAAAGGGAACTTGGAATATGATGCACAAGTCGCATGGACTACGTTGGGTGCTTTATTAAAGCATTAAAGTGAGTTAAAACAATAAAGAAAAAGAAATCAGATTTCTTAAATTGTTTTCCACAATAGAGCCAATAGTCTATGTTATATAATTAATCTATATTTTCAAACTCAATGAAACTCATTTCATCACAATTAGTCATAACTGTGTCTAGGGGCACAATAACACAACAAAATCTTTACAACTCTAAATTCAGCTTACTTATAAGTGCTAACATATAATAATTATTTTTGGATAAATAAATAAAACTGTCACCAACAGCCAATCAAATTACATCAGCAAATAATTTCATTTGTGAATGGCTGCTCATCATGAAATGTGCTTGCAGTGGGTTTTCATGAAGAATGAATAGGCTGGAGGGAAGCCAATGGAAATGCATCTCTATGATGGATGGATGGATGGATGGAATACACTCTGTGTGCCTCCACACCAGAGGTCACACTAGAAAAAATATTTATCTGTCACTCTAACAGACTGAATTGTAAAATTTCCATAACAGTCTTTATTTCTCCGTCATATGTGTTTTTTTAATTCATAGGTACTTGGGCATTCAGGGGAGTATCATCAATTATAATGGCATAAACATGACAGTAGATAAATGATAGATTTTTGACTCCAAGTGAGTGTGATGAAATAAGGATTTCTTGGGTGAAAGTAAATGATGGTATATTGGTGTTAAAATACATTCTCTTATCCCAGCTTATTATGCAGAGACAAATATATCCAAGTTAAACTACTTCAAAGAGTTCTCATCAAAAAATCACCTCTGGTCTTTGATAAAAGGCCAATGAAAATTGGTGAGTGGTATTTGCATGCCACTCCCCCGAACATACGGGTATAAAAGGAGCTGGTATGCAACCACTCATTCAGATTTTCTCTTCGGAGCCGAACGGTCATGCTCATTGAGCTGAATAGCACTGTTCATTCACCTCTGCTGGATCTGACGGCGCATTTCAGCGGCTTCTCCCTCCTCTGCACTGGTGCACTGCAGAGAACGCCCCTGGGCGCTTCGGCAGAAAAACTAGAGAGTATATTTTCTAAAAGAGCGTTTTTCCCCTCTAAAAGAGTATATTTCTCTAAAAGAGCGCACACACGGAACGTCTTCTTAAAGACGCGTCTTTCTAAAGATGCCTTTCCGTTCGTGTGTTATTCCTGGTTGCGGTCGTTTTCTCTCAACTTCGGATGGTCATGATCGCTGGATCTCGTGTCTGGGTGCGACCCACACGGAGGCAGCGTTTATGAATGGTTCATGTTCTCACTGCGAGAACATGACCATGGCAATGTTGCGGTCGCGGCTTGCTTTCGTAAGGAAGCAAGCCACCCCAGCGGCTCCCCGCCTTGGTCCTCCTACCTACGGGTTTGAGGTCAGTGCGGCTGGCGCTGGGGGCGATTTGGGGACCTCAATGGGATCGCCTCCGCCGGGTATCCCCCCGCGGACCTCCCATTCCCCAGCATGCTCGTCTGCCCCAATCGGGCTTCCGGATGAGTTCGCCGGCTCGTCGCACGGCGAGTCTGGCTTCTTGTTCGAGGCCCGCGAAGATGATGAGCTCTCGAGCGCAGCATCGGAGAGCGGGCTTGTCCAGACGGACGCAGAAGCCTCAGCTGGGCTTCCCCCTTTGGGGACGGTCGCCCAGTTACAGGCTGATGCCAAAATGACGGACATGCTTTCCCGGGCGGCCGCGAGCGTCGGGCTAGAGTGGAACCCTCCGCTCTCCCCTGAACCCTCGCGGCTTGATGATTGGTTTCTGGGCTCGCGGCGCCGCTCAGACCAGCCGCGCCCCGCTCCAGTGCCATTCTTCCCGGAGGTGCATGAGGAGCTGACGAAGTCGTGGGAGGCACCTTTTACTGCCCGACCCCGACTCCGCAGTTCCCCCGCTCTTACTACCCTCGATGGTGGGGCGGCCAGGGGCTATACGGCGATTCCCCCGGTGGATAAGGCGCTCGCGGTGCACTTATGCCCGCAGAGCGCCGCCACCTGGCGTGGATGCCCTAAGCTCCCCTCCAAGCCCTGTAGGCTCACGTCGTCCCTGACGGCCAAGGCCTACAGCGCTGCTGGACAAGCCGCCTCTGCCCTGCACGCCATGGCTCTCCTGCAGGTCCACCAAGCCAAGGCACTGAAAGAACTGCACGAGGGTAGTTCCGCCCCAGATTTGATGCAGGAACTGCGCTCGGCGACCGACCTCACCCTCCGGGCGACGAAGGTCACAGCGCGGTCTCTCAGGTGGATGATGGCCACACTAGTGGTCCAGGAGCGCCACCTGTGGCTCAACCTGGTCGAGATGGGCGAGGCCGATAAGTCATGGTTCCTTGCTGCCCCCATTTCCCAGGCGGGCCTATGTCATCACCACGACTACCGTCCACGGGCTTTATCTTGCAGGTTTGGCGCTCCAGCGGTGCCCTTTCCACCCCTGAGCGCCAGCTGTGGCACAAATCCACCCCCGATGTGACAGCCTCCACGGGTCGTGAGAACAGGAGCTAGGTAAGTGCTTCGATGTCCCTAGACTCAGCACGGCCACGACGTGCTGTGGCACCTCGCGCTCTGCCCCACCACGAGGCCCCACCTGCCGGTACGTCTGACGACATTGTCCCCTGGGTCCCCCTCGCACGGAATTTGGACGCATGGCTTGCGCTTCCCAATCCATCGCGGTGGTTGATCCGGACCGTCCGACTCGGCTACACGATTCAGTTCACCAGGCGCCCGCCCAGGTTCAGCGGTATTCACTTCACCTTCGTCAAGGGCGAAAACGCTGTTACCCTGTGTGCGGAAATTGGAAATCGCGATAGAACCTGTCCCTCCAGCCGAGATGAAGAAAGGCTTTTACAGCCCCTACTTCATCATACCAAAGAAAGGCGGTGGGTTGCGGCCAATCTTGGACCTGCGAGTACTGAACCGGGCTTTACACAGACTCCCGTTCAAGATGCTGACGCAAAGACGCATTTTAGCGAGCATCCGGCATCAAGATTGGTTCGCGGCGGTAGACCTGAAGGATGCGTACTTCCACGTCTCGATACTTCCTCGACACAGACCCTTCCTGCGGTTTGCGTCTGAGAGTCAGGCGTATCAGTACAAAGTCCTCCCTTTCGGCCTGTCCCTGTCTCCTTGCGTCTTCATGAAGGTTGCAGAGGCTGCCCTTGCCCCGTTAAGGGAGGTGGGCATTTGCATTCTCAACTATCTCGACGACTGGCTAATCTTAGCTCACTCTCGAGACGTGTTATGCGCACACAGGGACCTGGTGCTCTCGCACCTCAGCCGACTAGGGCTTCGGGTCAACTGGGAAAAGAGCAAGCTCCTCCCGGTTCAGAGCATCTCTTTTCTCGGTTTGGAGTTGGACTCAGTCTCTCTGATGGCATGCCTTACGAACGAGCATGCCCAGTCGGTGCTGACCTGTTTGAAGGCGTTCAAACAGAAAACAGCGGTTCCACTGAAACTTTTTCAGAGGCTCCTGGGGCATATGGCATCCTCGGCGGTGGCCACCCCGCTCGGGTTGATGCATATGAGGCCGCTTCAGCAATGGCTCCAGACTCGAGTCCCGAGACGGGCATGGCGCCACGGGACACACCGCGTGGCCATTACATCGGTCTGTCACCGTCTTTTCAGCCCTTGGACCGACCTCTCGTTTCTACGAGCAGGTGTTCCCCTAGAACTGGTCTCCAGGTGCGTCGTGGTCACGACAGAGGCCTCCAAGACGGGCTGGGGCGCTGTTTGCAACGGGCACGCAGCCACCGGCCTCTGAACGGGTCCGCGGCTGCGTTGGCACATCAACTGCCTCGAGTTACTGGCAATTCTGCTCGCCCTGCAGAGGTTCCGGCTGTTGATCCAGGGCAAGCACGTGCTAGTTCGGACAGACAGCACGGCAGCGGTAGCATATGTCAACCGCCAAGGCGGTCTGCGCTCCCGCTGTATGTCACAACTCGCCCGCCGTCTCCTCCTCCGGAGTCAGCAGCACCTCAAGTCGCTGCGAGCCACTCATATCCCGGGCAACCTCAACGCTACAGTGGATGCACTGTCACGGCAGGTTACCCGCAGGGGAGAGTGGAGACTCCACCCCCAGGTGGTCCAGCTGATTTGGGGTCGATTCGGTCAGGCACAGGTGGACCTGTTCGCCTCCCAAGAATCCTCCCACTGCCCGCTCTGGTACGCCCTCACTGAGGCTCCCCTCGGCATAGATGTGCTGGCACACAGCTGGCCCCCTGGCATTCGCAAATACGCGTTTCCCCCAGTGAGCCTACTTGCACAGACTCTGTGCAAGGTCAGGGAGGACAAGGAGCAGGTCATCCTGGTAGCACCCTACTGGCCCACCCAGACATGGTTCTCGGACCTCACGCTCCTCGCGACAGCTCCCCCCTGGCAAATTCCCCTGAGGAAGGACCTTCTTTCTCAGGGACGGGGCACCATCTGGCACCCGTGCCCAGACCTCTGGAATCTCCATGTCTGGTCCCTGGACGGGACGCGGAAGACCTAGGTGGCCTACCACCCGCGGTGGTAGACACGATCACTCAGGCTAGGGCCCCCTCTATGAGGTGCCTGTATGCCTTGAAGTGGTGTCTGTTCGCTAAGTGGTGTTCTTCTCGACACAAAGACCCCCAGAGATGCGCAGTCGGATCAGTGCTTTCCTTCCTGCAGGAGAGGTTGGAAGGGAGGCTGTCCCCTTCCACCTTGAAGGTGTACGTTGCCGCCATAGCAGCACACCACGATGCAGTTGATGGTAAGTCCTTAGGGAAGCACGACCTGATCATCAGGTTCCTAAGAGGTGCTAGGAGGCTGAATCCCTCCAGACCGCCCCTCGTTCCCTCATGGGATCTCTCCGTAGTTCTTCAGGGCCTACAGAGATCCCCCTTTGAGCCTTTGCAGTCAGTCGAGCTTAAGGCACTCTCCCTGAAGACTGTCCTCCTGACTGCGCTCACTTCCATCAAGAGGGTAGGTGACCTGCAAGCGTTCTCTGTCAGCGAAACGTGCCTGGAGTTCGGTCCGGGCTATTCTCATGTGATCCTGAGACCCCGACCGGGCTATGTGCCCAAGGTTCCCACCACTCCTTTTTGGGACCAGGTGGTGAACCTGCAAGCGCTGCCCCAGGAGGAGGCAGACCCAGCCCTGGCGTTGCTGTGTCCGGTGCGCGCTTTGCGCATCTATTTGGATCGCACGCAGAGCTTTAGACTCTCTGAGCAGCTCTTTGTCTGCTTTGGTGCACAGCGGAAAGGAAGCGCTGTCTCCAAGCAGAGGATCACCCACTGGCTTGTTGATGCCATATCTATGGTATATCTCACCCAAGACATGCCGCCCCCGGTAGGGCTACGAGCCCATTCTACCCGTGGTGTAGCGGCTTCTTGGGCCCTGGCCAGAGGTGCCTCTCTAACAGACATTTGTAGAGCAGCGGGCTGGGCAACACCCAACACCTTTGCAAGGTTCTACAACCTCCGGGTGGAACCGGTTTCATCCCAGGTAGTGGCATGCAACCTAAGTGGATAAGCCCGGGATAGCCGGCCGGGTGTATCGCTTGCACATAGTGCCTTCCACCTCCTTTTGAGCTGAAGACGTGCGCTGTTAATTCCCAGTAGTGTTCACAAAAGTTGTTCCCTGGTTGACTTCCTCCGAGCCCTGTGGCAGTCGAGTTTTCAGAGAGACTCACTGCCGGCCCACTACACACGCTAACTAAGAGCCCGGTTCTGGGGTAGGTGCTCCGCATGTGGTGGTTCCCTGTAAGGCTAACCCCATGCGATCTATCTTCCGCTAATTCATTTCCCTGATGGCAAACTGCGTCATCCTTGGGCAGAGCCCCTCTGCCCCAGTCTCCATGTTGTAGTAACTCCTCCCCCATTGGGCAGGATCTACCTTGAAGGCTCTCCACATGGTTGGAAAGACCATGTGACGTATTTTTCCACTTAAATTTCCCCCCTCTCTGGGGTGCGGTGTGGTCTCCGCGGTGTCCTCCCCTTGGGAGGGACACCCCCCGACTAGACCTGGCGGCCCAGTCGGATAATCCCCCTTCTTTTTTTAGGGAGTGGAAAAAGAGAAGGGGAAAAGAGGCGACGACTGGGTTAAGCCCGTCTCTATCTTTGGGTAGACGACTTGTCCCCAAAAAGGGCCGTTCGACACTCATAACTGTGTTGGGGGAGGTTACGTGTCGACCTGGTGTGCTGGCTATGAGGCACACAGCAAGTCTGCCCACCACACACCGCCAGTTCACGTAACACAGTTCAGCCTTGTGGTGTTTTGTATAGGGACCCCTAGTGTCACTACATCGACACCAACGTTGAGTGAGTGACAGATAGGGAACGTCATGGTTACTGGTGTAACCTCCGTTCCCTGATGGAGGGAATGAGACGTTGGTCCCTCCTGCCACAACGCTGAACTGGCCGGACCTTATATCGGCTCCTCAGCATAAAACCTGAATGAGTGGTTGCATACCAGCTCCTTTTATACCCGTATGTTCGGGGGAGTGGCATGCAAATACCACTCGCCAATTTTCATTGGCCTTTTATCAAAGACCAGAGGTGTCTCGGGCTCCCAAGAGTGACCCCTAGTGTCACTACATCGACACCAACGTCTCGTTCCCTCCATCAGGGAACGGAGGTTACACCAGTAACCATGACGTTTGTCCAGATACTCAGGTGACATTTCACCCCACACTTCCTGTAGCACTTGCCATAGATGTGGCTGGCTTGTCGGGCACTTCTCATGCACCTTACAGTCTAGCTGATCCCACAAAAGGTCGGTCCATAACACTCTTTTTCCAATTATCTGTTGTCCAATGTCTGTGTTTCTTTGCACACTCTAACATTTTCCTTTTGTTTTTCTGTTTCAAAAGTGGCATTTTCTTTGCTATTCTTCCCATAAGGCCTGCACCCCTGAGTCTTCTCTTTACTGTTGTACATGAAACTGTTGTTGAGCGGGTACAATTCAATGAAGCTGTCAGCTGAGGACATGTGAGGAGTCTATTTCTCAAACAAGACTCTGATGTACTTATCCTCTTGTTTAGTTGTACATCTGGGCCTTCCACATCTCTTTCTGTCCTTGTTATAGCCAGTTGTCCTTTGTCTTTTGAAGACTGTAGTGTATACCTTTGTATGAAATCTTCAGTGTTTTAGCAGTTTCAAGCATTGTATAGCCTTCATTCCTTAAAACAATGATTTACTGACGTGTTTCTAGAGAAAGCTGTTTATTTTTTTTTTTTTTATCTAATATTGACTTTAAGACATGCCAGTCGATTGCATACTGTGGCAACTAAAAAACAAACACAAAGACAATATTAAGCTTCATTTAACAAATCAAATAGCTTTCAGCAGGGTTTGATATAATGGCAAGTGATTTTCTAGTACCAAATTAGCAATTTAGCATGATTACTCAAGGATAAGGTGTTGGAGTGATGGCTGCTGGAAATGGGACCTGTCTAGATTAGATCAAAAATGGCTTTTTTCAAATAGTGATGGTGCTGTTTTTTACATCAGTAATGTCCTGACTATACTTTGTGATCAGTTGAATGCCACTTTGGTGAATTAAAGTAACAATTTCCTTCCGAAACAGCAAAATCTATACATTATTCCAAACTTATGGCCCCCAGTGTATATATATATATATATATATATATATATATATATATATATATATATATATATATATTTCTACCATGGGTCTGTGAAATGCTTGATTCTGATTGATTGACGGACTTTGTAAGGTGTGCAATTATTTTTCAAGGAAATGCATGGCTATAAAGTAGTTCCAGGTCTTGACCGTAGAACGGTTCCATATCACTTCGCCAAATTATTTCAGTTATTTCAAAGAGCCCTACAGGCTACCACAACAAAATAACCAGTTAAAACAAAGACAATGGTTAAAGCAAATCAGTTAAGAACATCAAACAATGTCTAAAATATCCTACGTTTATTTCAATTTCAGTTCAAATGAGCCCTCGTGCTCCCTCGTCTCCCCCGCACCTACACACACACACACACACATTGAGACTCGAGTCGCGACCAACAAATAGAGCTGCACCCTGTGACTTGATCAATACAACAATTTCTATTATCCAAAATAACTTTTAATGTTTCAATGTATTTTGCCCTAATCAGCATCCTTCGTTGCTAGTTCTAAAATGATGTTTTCGAATTAGCATCAAAGGCTTGAGCCATATCAAAGCTAGATACACTTGATCAGTACAACAGTTTCTATATTATCTGAGATATCTCTGGAAAAAACACTTGTGCTCCCCCTCTCTTAAGCTCTCACATACGTGGACAGACATTATACACGTAACGCACAAATGTAAGGCCCAAACATACTCGTGAGTGAAAAACTCCTCATGTCAGCGTACTCCTGCATCTCAATGGGTATGAAATAAAGTTAAGGTTTATAGCAGGAATATGGTGAAACACATCTTGGCGATTTTGAAGCGATGTTACTTATGACGAGAGCTGCAACAAAAAACGTAATCCCAGAAGCGATCTCTCTCATTTTCTGAGTTTCTTTCTTTCGATCCCTCAAATACAAACTCACACATGCACAAACACACTATCTTATTACTCCAGTAGTAAGTAAGTCCTCGAGGAAAGCAGCGCAAGCCTCCATTGCTATTTCGAATTAGCAACGAAGGCTTGAGCTGTATTAAAGATGCTGAATTTGTGGCGGAAGAAAGTAGTTCCTCTCATAAGAGTGTTCTAGGGACGAAAATCAGAAAATGTCTTGAGATAAAACTCTGAACGATGTTTTAAGGTGTGGTAACCGTGGTATAAGTGGAATAATTGACTCTGGCCCATTGAATTCAACAATCCGTCGTCAATTATTCCTTACATATTTGGCTTTGCAGTCAGATCATAACTAAATAAAACAACATAGTCTCATAGATTGAACATTACTATAACAACATTTTTCCAAACTGACTTTTTGTATGTGCCGCGTTCTGTTTCACTACAGTTTCCAGGTGAAATTAACACTAGAGGCACTGCAACAACTGTGCGTTTTATTCACTTTCACACAAATCACAAGTACAATGATTATAACTTTATACACTTATTATGACTTTATGCACTTATTTTACAATCTATTACTCACACACAGCTGTTATGATATCGAAACACTTTTACTCTAATGCATCATTTGAAAAATGATACATTTTAAAGCTTGTATTACAGACTAAGCAACATTTATACACGTATTCCAAAGTGATTAGTTTCCATGGTAGCTCACCTGACTGAGTGTTGGACTCTAGATTCAGAAGAACACGGTTCAAGACCAGTCAAGCACGCAAGCTGACTTGTGAAACGAGAGTCATAGAAGCGACACAAGATGATGTGGTTGCTTTAGAAAATGTGCTTTGCATTTCTCATTTAGTTTTAGGTCACTGTTGGTTAGGTTAAGGTGTTGGTTATGGGTAAGGACGTCTGTTTTGTTCACCTCTCATTTTATTTTAGATTACTATCAGTTAGGTTTAGGTTAAAGTTTTAGGTTAGGGAGGTACATTTTACTCATTAAAATTTCCATTTAACATTTATCTTAGAAACTCATCTGATTAGGACCAAAGCCAGGAAGATCATGAAAGATCTCAACCATCCTAATAATGGACTCTTCTCTTTGTTGCGGTCAGGGAAACGTTTCCGCTCCCTGACTGCCAAAACAGAGAGAATGAGAAGGAGCTTCTTTCCCCTGGCCATCCGTGTCCTGAACCAAGGACAACACCAGGACTAGTTTCACTATTCAACACCACACACTTGAAGCAATATTACATTCTGCATTATCATATTATTATATTATCATTATATACATCTACAACATCACCTCTATAACATCAGCCTGTTGCAGGTCAACATTACTGCACAATTGTATTTTACCTTGCACAATCTACATATTGCCAGTCAACTGTTGCTGCTACCACCTCTACATCTGTCATTATGCCCTATTTCATATTCATATGCATACTTTTTACATACAGTATATATTTCTTCTTTCTCCTATTTTATTGTGTATTTTATTGTGTTGTAAATTGTTTTTTAATTGTGTTTTTTACTTCTATTTCTACTCCTTTCTATCTATCTATCTATATATATTTTTATCATAAACTGTGGGGAGAAAAGTCGTACCAAGAATTTCACTACTTGTCATACTGTGTATGGTTATGTATGTGACCAATAAAACTTGAAACTTGATTATGACACTACTTTACTCACTTTTGGCTCCCCCTGCTGGACATTTAACTGGTAAACTGTAATCAAACGTGTAATAAAGCACATAATTTCGTTTTTGCACAAATGTTTCCACAGTCACAATGTTCATGAGACCAGGCTGAAGTTAAACAGACTACATGACAATGAGAAAGGATTATTGAAAGATGGGTTGGCATGCAGTTGCAAGATTTTTTTGTTTGTTTTTTTTAAATAGTCTACTAAATATATAATAAATTCTACACCTCTCTCGCTATTGCTTGCATGCCAATCGACCCCTGATCCAGTGGCAAACCTGACAAAGCTTACAGTTCTTACATTCTAACTATCCATAATCCATATGTTGCAGATGTCCGATGCCATTGCCAACCAAACCATCTCTTATTCATCGAGGTCCTCCAGTACGATACCGTCTACATACAGAGAGAAAAGTGCTTGATGATCATGGAAAAGTAAGAAAATGGACATATGGGAAAAGAGATACCAGTAAACAAAACAAAATTGTACTGCTGGTGGGAGAAACGGGCTCTGGCAAGACCACTCTCCTAAACACAATGGTCAACTATTTAAAGGGGGTCAAATTTGACCACAACATTTGGTATGAAATCACAGAAGAAGAGGCCAGGGACCAATCAGAATCTCAAACTTCTGAAATCACTATGTATGAGGTTTGTCCTAAAGCACCATTATCAATATCACTCACAGTCATTGATACTCCAGGATATGGAGACACCAGAGGACTGGAAAATGATTTGGAAGTTGCTGAAAATTTATCCACGCTGTTTCAGAGTGAAGATGGAGTGCATGAGATCGATGCCATCTGTTTTGTGATTCAAGCATCTAAGAATCGCTTCTCAGACAGACAGCACTACATAATAAGTTCAATTCTGTCTCTGTTCAGCAAAGACATAGTGAACAACATTGTCTTTTTAATCACACACTCTGATGGTTTGCCACCTCAAAATGTCCTCAATGCTATCAATAAATCTAAAATCCCCTGCAAAAGAGACAGCAGTGGCCAACCTGTTTATTTCTTATTCAACAACCGTGAAGCTGAGGGCCGTCAAACTGAGACACGTTATCTTCATGCTCAAAGAGATGCATGGGACAGCAGCATGGAAAACATGAAGAAATTCTTTGAGTCACTAAAAAAACAGAACAGAAAAAGTTTAGAGATGACTTCTGATGTACTAAGGGAGCGCATGCAGTTGGAGGCATCTATTTCCAACTTGCAGATGCGAATACAGGAAAAGGAATTCAAAAAGACTGAAAAGATACAGATTCAAGAAATACTGAGGCAAAACAAGGAAAAGATTGACAAGTGTACAAATTTTCCCATTGAAGTTAGCAGGACCTACAAAGAAAAGGTTCTCATTGTGAGTGACTCTTGGAAAAACAGGAAGGCAACCACTTGCACTGTCTGTGAAGAAAACTGTCATGAATATGGCTGCTGGTGGGTTTCTGGCCCTAGCAAATGTGAAGTCATGAAAAATGGCTTCTGCACTGTGTGCACAGGGAAGTGCCACCACAGTAAACATGTCAAAGAAAACAAGAAATACGTGATCAGAAACTCAAGCACTAACATGCAATATGATGATATTAAAAGAGAGTATGCAGAAGAACAGTCCATGTTGTTTTTTAAGATCATGCAAAATATTGAAAAAGATCTGAAGGAACTTGAAGCACAAAAGTCCATTCTGTTATATGATGCTTACATGGCCATCAGTCATCTGTCTAAGATTGCATTGAAACCAGACTCTGCTTTCACTCTTCATCATCTTGACTTCTTCATCCCCAGAGTGAAGGAGGCTGGTAAAGATAACTGGGTCAGGGAACTGGAGATCCTGAGGAAAGTGGCCATAGCTGAGGAAGCAAATAAAGACGCTCTGAGTTATCTCAAAGCAGGTTTGTCAAAACAGTTCACCAGCAAGTGAACGCATGCATTATGCTTAAAGGGGTCTCAGAGAGTAAAATATTATAGCTGAATATATATATATATATATATATATATATATATATATATATATATATATATATAGATAGATAGATATATATATATATATATAATATATTGAAGATGACATCTTGAAAATATATACTGTGTACATTTTTAATTATGAAGTGAAATCAGGGGTATACAATTTTCTCATGTCAACAATTATGCTTGAATATAATAATATAATATACCACCACCACCACCACCTGATTATGAATTGATGTAAAGGGTATATTTCTGCTTTTTCTAAAAATGCACCTAGATATTTATTTTTTTCCAGGTCAGACTCTCAAATATTTTTTATGTATAAATGAAACTTGATATTAAAATCATTTGGTATATTATTATTATTATTATTATTATTTCTTATATTTTGTGCTTTTTGTTTTATTATTGTTGTATATTATTATATTTTCTGTTGAATTGTCTAGGTAGAAATTCATGTTGAGAAAATTTCTTTAAATAAAATCTGGATTTGGCCACTTTTTGTGATGTTAAAATAACGCATTTTGTACTCCGGCTTACAAACGAACATTTTGTGAGTTTAGTGAAGGGGTAGATTTTCAATCCCCTTTACTTTTACATATTCTCTTTTTTACTATCCTCATTTATTGCTAATCAATATTCTTTTTTATTTTTCATGATTAAATATTTTCTTATTATCTTTATTTTTATGTATTATATGTACAAGTTATCTGAGGGGTGACTTAGGGTCTGGCCCATGTCAGGAATGCAGTAGCAGTGAATATTTATTTAGCTCAGCTCCCATTCTACTGCATTTCTTCATTCATAATTATCATACAATTAGTAAATCAATCATCAATTAAACAACTGATTTAGCCTTTATTAAATCACATCTTAATAAGTGGAGAGATTTCATTACATGCTTATTATATTTACTTAAATGTTATTATTGTTTTCTTTCCTGGTTCATAAAAGCAACCACTTATATAATGTATTTGATATTTAATTAATTAATTAACTGCTTAAATGTATTTTATAACTTTCAATGTACTAATGATTCAATAGTTTTTAGATTAATCCTATGTTAGACTTTTATTCTTTCTACCTGTTATGCTGCAGTCACAGTTTCAACATGTCAGAACTGTCATCCCATTGTGATAATTTTTGTTAAGAATTGTGGAATAATTTTGGCATTATAGTTGAAGTTATAGAGGCAGCTTCAGCTGAGGAAAAAACAAAAACAAAATGGCTCTGGAGTACAACACATAGTTAAGATGGAAAAATATTGAGTTGTGTTTAGCAGAATTTTCAGAATAGTGTGAAAACAGATTTTTTTTTATAGAATATATTGTATCACTTAACTCTTTTACTGAACACCATAATTCGATAACTGTATATTCTTTACAGACTTTACATTCTTGTTGGATGGATCAAATTAAAATAGTATGCTGTTTAGTGTGTCTGATGGAGTTGACACAAATTACAATAAGATGTACGTAAGTTATGAAGTGAATAAATGTCAATTTTCAGAATAAAAGTGTTTTTATAAAAACCTGTTCCTTTACATGGTTTGTTAGCTGAGATCTTTGTCTACAAATACATCCACTTCAAATTAATTTAGTTTAAAAAAAAAAAAAAAAAAAAAAAAATTTGAAAACGTTAAAACAGGTTTTGTCCCTTCTCTCAAGAATCAGTGAGTACTTCTAAAATTAAAACAAGTATGACGGATATAAGTAGGCCATGATGGAAATTTTACAACTCAGTCTGTCAGAGTGACGAATAAAGATTTTTTTTTTTTTGCACAACCTCAGTACGTAATGCTCATGATGCAGTGTTTTCAGTGTATGAGCATTTACTTTGAAACACGCAGCACATGCAAAAAAAAAAAAAAAAAAAAAAAAAAATTGCAGCATTTTTGTTAATAATCACACAAGGACATATCACGATTTTAATTTGTGCACTAAATGGCATTTGTACATCAGACAGTATCGGTTTCTGGTATCACAGCATTTTTACGAGTACAAGTATGATTCCAATGATAGGTATGGGGACCCTAATTTTAAGAATACATTCCTTTCTATTAAGAATTAGAGCTGTTTAACTTTTTTGTTGGAATTCAAGTAATGTAAGGGACAATAGTCTAATTTACGTGGTAAAAAAGACTGGTATTGTGGAAGATATAGGACACACACGCACAAAAAAAAGGGAGGCGTGAATGGTGTGCTCCTGTAAATGTCTGTGTTTGTTTTAACCCCAAATCCATTGCCAAAAAGAGAGAATGAAAAAAGACAGGGGTCTAAACAGCTGTCCTGATCATCAACATGTCCAAACAAAAGACTTAACAATTTTGTGAGCTTCATCTATCATAGCTACTTTTTTCACCACTGTTGTCAGTATACATTGCGTTATTAATGTATTCTGTGAGGAATTTATTGTGTAAAACTTGGATGTGAATGTGGAGGCATGGATTATTTGCCAAAAAAAAAAAAAAGCCAGGGTTAAAGGTCTGAAAAGGACAGGGGGGGTCATGGTATATTAGGTGGTCCAGTTTAATTAGTTCCTGCAATGAAATTACAGGCATAAGAATCCTTTAGGAGAAATAGCTGGGACACTAAAGGCCTAAACATACTCTACGCAAGTACGTGAATGTCAAATTGCTGTCTAGACAAGACAAGACAAGACAAGACTAGAGCTTTATGCACTCAATGTTCTGTACTGTCTTAATGTTGTGCACTAAATCAACACACCAGCAACTTTGTTTTTGCAATGTTGTGCCCAGAGATTTCCCAAATATGAAATGTAATTCCATTTAACAACCAATGATAAATGTAATTACTTGGAAAGGAACAGTATGAATGATTAAAAAAGTAAACAATGACAAAAATATTTTAAACAACTGAGCAGTCAAGCAATTGTAAACGGATTCTGTTTTTCCACATACAGGTATGATATCACTTGTGATAATAGGTGGTCAAACAAAGTCTAATTAGCACGGATTTCACATAATTGGGCCCTTGGTGATTTTAACTGTCTCTCGGTCCACTCTAATCTTAAGCCTGTGCCCCTTGAGTGCTACTTAGCGTGTTTACAGGCAAGATAGTAAGTAACCCTGACCCTTGTTATAGCAACAAAAACTTGAGATGGGTTTTGCTAAATTCCAGTAATGAGAAATGAAGAGTTAAGAGTTGCCAAACATTTTTTTTTTTTCAAAATGGGTTAAGCTAAACAAAGTGTATCTTCATGACTCACTGTCAATCAGTTTATTCAACAATTGCTGGAAAATATATATATTTTTTAAATCAGGTAATTCCTGGGATTCTGTAATATTTTAGTCCCACAGACCTTATAGATTGGTGGTTCACTAAAATTAAATGTTGAAAGCTTTTTACAAGATATTTAAATGTCCATTAGCCTGAATTAAAATAATTATTGCATTAAAATAATCTTTATCATAAAAGAATGTCTTCTTTCTATTTGTCATGCCCCTGAGGCACTTCACTGAATTTGCACCTAGAAAAAAAAAAAAGTGCACACTGCCTTTAATTTTTGTAATTAATGTAAAGATGTATTTTTGTTCCTTTGCTGAGAAAGATATTTTACCAAAATATCTCTCAGTCTGAACTCAACCCCGTCACACCAACCATTTTCAGCCCATAAGAATTTTGGTTCTGCCCATATGTGACATTATTAACCAGAAGTGACATCATACAGCTGTTTTCATCAGCGTGGTACAGAAACAGGTAAGAAATCTGTATTCATATTTTAACGTGTATTGTAGCAAGATGGGTATGGTCAAGCTCAACAACTCAACTATGTACAGTTGTGCTCAAAAGTTTGTATACCCTTGGAGGATTAGTAATATATGTAACATTTTTAAGGAAAGTGCCAGTCGTGCTGGAAAGTCCAAGAGAGCCCCATGCGCAGCTTTAATGCAGAAGAATGCAAATTGTCTGCCAGTATTTTCTGATAACATGCTGCATTCATCTTGCCATCAATTTTCACAAGATTCCCCGTTCCTTTAGAGCTCACACACCCCCAAAACATCAGTCAGCCACCATCATGCTTCATGGTGGAGATGGTATTCTTTTCACTATAGGCCTTGTTGACCCCTCTCCAAATATAATGCTTATGGTTGTGACCATAAAGCTCTATTTTGGTCTCGTCACTCCAAATTACAGTGTGCTAGAAGCTGTGAGGTGTGTCAAGATGTTGTCGGGCATATTGTAACCAGGCTTTTTTGTGGCATTGGTGCAGTAAAGGCTTCTTTCTGACAACTCGACCATGCAGCTCATTTTTGTTCAAGTATCGTCATACTGTGCTCCTTGAAACAACCACACCATCTTTTTCCAAAGCAGCCTGTATTTCTCCTGAGGTTACCTGTGGGTTTTTCTTTGTATCCCAAACAATTCTTCTGGCAGTTGTGGCTGAAATCTTTCTTGGTCTACCAAACCTTGGCTTGGTATCAAGAGATCCCCGAATTTTCCACTTCTTAATAAGTGATTGAACAGTACTGACTGGCGTTTTCAAGGTTTTGGATATCTTTTTATATCTTTTTCCATCTTTATAAAGTTCCATTACCTTGTTACACAGGTCTTTTGAAAGTTCTTTTCTGCTTCCCATGGCTCAGTATCTAGCCTGCTCTGTGCATCTACATGAGAGCTAACAAAAAAAACTCATTGACTATTTATACACAGACACTAATTGCAATTTAAAAAGCCACAGGTGTGGGAAATTAACCTTTAATTGCCATTTAAACCTGTGGCAAGGTGTGTGTCACCTTGTGTGTCTGTAACAAGGTCAAACATTCAAGGGTATGTAAACTTTTGATCAGGGTCATTTGGGTGATTTCTGTTGTCATAACGATTTAAAAAGGAGCCAAACAACTATGTGATAATAAATGGCTTCATATGATCACTATCCTTAAATAAAACACAGTTTTTTTGCATGATCAGTCATATTTTCAAAATCAATGCCACAATTTCTGCCAGAGTATGCAAACTTTTGAGCACAACTGTATATATATATATATATATATATGTATATACACAGTACTGTGCAAAAGTCTTACATAAGATGCTTCACAAAACATTTGTCTTAAGATGGTTATTTATATTTTTTACTTTAGTGTGTCAAAAGGAAATATACATTTTAGACTCCCAAACATTTCTTTTTCAAATAGAATAGAACAGAAGAACAGGGAGCCCTGCAATATGGTCCCCACAGAGCCCCCCACTGAATATTAAGTCAGTCTGGGATTACAAGAAGAGACAGAAGCAATTGAGACAGCTGAAATAGATAGAAGAACTGTGGCAAATTCTCCAAGAAGCGTGGAACATCCTATCTGCCAACAACCAAGAAAAACTGTATCCAGGTGTACCTAGGAGAATTGGTGCTGTTTTGAAGGCAAAGGTGGTCACACCAAATATTGATTTAGCTTTTTTATGTTTACTGAACTTTGTATGATATTAATTTATAAATTAAAACTATTTATGGCATTATTTTTGAAGACATCCTCACCATGCAACATTTTTCCCAAGTGCCTAAAACTTTTGTACAGTATTGCACACACACACACACACACACACACACACACATTATATATATATATATATATATATATATATATATATATATATATATATATATATATATATATATATATACAGGGTTGGGAGGGTTACTTTTGAAATGTATTCCACTACAGATTACAGAATACATGCTGTAAAATATAATTTGTAACGTATTCCGTTATATTACTTAAGGTCAATAACGTATTCTAAATACTTTGGATTACTTCAGCACTGGTAGATTTTTTCACTTGTTTTGACTATAAAAACTCTGCCAGTACAATTAGACAAAATACATGTTAAAAATGCATTCTCTGAAAAACCTAAATATCTTATGCAATGTTGTTTCTAAAACGAGATAAATCAAATTGATCTTGTTTTAAGGATTTTAGATATTTTTAAAGGAAAACAATACAAAAATTACTATCAAAAATAAGATTTTTGCCCTAATATCAAAGGTCTTACTAGAAAAAAAGAAATTACGATCCAACGCAAATTTTCTTGATAAAAAAATATGATCGTGCCTGGTAACATGTGCATGTAAAATGGCTAGAAATAGCATTTTAGCTTAGTGTAAAGCTGACAATTTACACAAGGTTTATTTCTATTTCTTCTGCTCCAAACGTACTTCTCTGTCTGCTCAATTCCACTAACACATCATAAGAAAGTGTTTCACAGCTGTTCAAATGCACTTTGGATCGCATAATTTATATCTATAAATGTTTTCCAACTGTATAAACTAAATATTAAATGAAACAAATGACAATAAAATGCAAAGTAATCTCTTCAGTAATCAAAATACTTTTTGAGTGTCAAGCCCTTTTACTATTTCCTATTTTTTTCTGATGTGGACACCTTTTTTTCTCAACCTCATCACAGACATAATGGAAGTGGTTTGAAATTATATATATATATATATATAAATAACTGTTTCTATTCCATAAGTTTTTGTATTAATACAATGTACATGACTTAAAGGAATAGTTCACCCAAAAATGTACTCACCTTCAGGCCATCCAAGATGTATCTGAGTTTCTTTCTTCATCAAAACAGAATTTAAGATTTTTAGGATTTCATTTCAGGCCTCCTCCTTTGCACAATGCAAGTGAATGTATTTTCTTGATGGTCCAAAATGCATATTTAGAGTGCATCAAAATAATCCACAAGACGAAGGTAGACAAATAAAGTTCTTCTGAACCCAAACGATTGATTAATTTTTAATTATGATTATTACAAAATAATACTTATATACTTTTTAACTAAAAATGTTCGCTTCCATACATCTCTGTGGCATGCGCTCATGAGAGGGATGATGTAAGCTCGTTGGTAAAGTCACGCGTCACGTGGAGGAGGAGGAAGCAGGAAGCGCGTCATTGTTTACAAGAGAAACTTGCACAGACCACAGACCAAGCGCCATTCACAAACCAAAACAGTCCAAAACTATTTAAAATTGAGGATTTTGATTTTAGAAGAGGAGATGGATTTTTTCGCCCAACCCCACCTATTTGAGCCTGAATACACTGATGAGGAACTGAGGGAGATGGAGGAGGCTGCAGCAGTGGCGCAATCACAAGACTCGGTGAGGCAGAGATCTATGGAGACATGTTGGTACACATGTAGTAAATGCCAACCAATGCCAACAGAGGCAGAGAGCCTGTGCTGCCACGATTGGACCATAGCAATCCCACCGTTGGAAACAATTACCGAGGCAGCCGGTGAGAACACACACTCATTAGCTACATTACCAAATATAATGGTTTTCCACCGTTACTGAGCCCCAGTGTTTTAGAGGTGTTTTTCAGTTTGCCACGAATAAACTGGAAGCGCCGTCCAAGGCCAGAAGGACCCAATGGCACCCTATCAGTAGAATAAGTATCATGTTTTGTTTGTTACTATAGCTACTATATAGAAATATATATTTCACAGTTTTCACACTGTGGCAGGGTGAGCAAGAGACAGACACAGTGGGTGTGGCATCAAGCCTCAGAGAGGCATTTATTGGAAACAATAATAAACGTAAAATGTCCAAAAGGGTAATAAAGTGTCCAAGGGGGAATAGTGTTCATAATAAAGGGGGAATCTGGCATCCTCGCGGTGAAACGGGGCTCCGTGAAGGAGCGGGGTAGTGTCCATAGGATAGCCCAGGCATGGGCTGGGTCAGTCAGCCGTTCACGCTCCCCTCCAAGGTCCACGGCGCGAGGGGCGGTGGCGTCACTGCTGGCCTGTCTTCCCAGGCCCACGGCAAGCGTGAGGGGAAGGCGGCCTGGCATCTAGCCTGTCGGTGGCAACATGAGTTGTTGCGAGGATGCCAGTGTGTGCACATGTGGAGATTTGAAGCCAGCTCCCCGAGAAGAGGTGCGCTCTGCATTTTAAAGACAGTGGTGATGAAGCGTTATTCCCATCAGGTGTGCTTCATTCACTGCTGACAAAACAAGGCTTATTAATTATGCACCTCTTCTCACTCTCCCGCCCAACTCCTGTCATGAGCCTGGCTGAAGGGCGGCCCTAAGAGGCAGGGCGACGAATGTCGAGCCGGAGGGGCAGATCATTCCACCACACACACATACCTGATTTAGCTGGAAAAACAGCACGGGCACAGCCAATCAGTTTTGATGAAGAAAGAAACTCAGATACATCTTGGATGGCCTGAGGGTGAATAAATTATCAAAAAAATTTCATTTTTGAGTGAACTATTCCTTTAACAGGTTGCATGCAGGCAAACACAGCATGGGAGTGCATCGTTCACACATGGTCCTCATTTTATCTTAGCATGTTCACATGAGAACTCGCGTTGCTTAACACAGCTCTTCCATAAAAGCAATACAAATTCTCGCAAGCTTTATGTGCACCTTGTGAGAAAGAGCAAAGTGCAATGGACCTTGTAACATCCAGTGGTGCAGTACCTCGACCACACCACCAGATGTAGACCTCACCTGAGTATTGACACAGACTTCTGGAACATCCAGTAGTGCAGTACCTCGACCACACCACCAGATGTAGACCTCACCTGAGTATTGACACAGACTTCTGGAACATTCATTGGTGCAGTACCTCGACCTCTAGTGGTGGGGAAGAGGTTCTGCACCACTGGATGTTACAGATGTCAAGATTTTCACAGAATAATGATTTAACTCTTAAATGCATGACCAAAATTAGAAAATAAAAGAATAGAATATTTTCTGTTACATTTTGTATTTGTATTTGTTTTTATTTTTCATACATCAAAAAGATGATGCAACAAATGATAGAACAGGATTCACTGTTTCCCAGCTAAACATTTTATGAGACTCAGCTGGATCTATAACACATTTTGAGCTACACTTAACACAATAGCTACACAAAATTTACACTTATGTATTTTCTCAGGCACTTATTAAGTCTTAACAGACATACCGCTTACAGAATTTCAGTAGTACACCCAAATGTCAATAGCCATATACTGTTCATGTGTTGTATAGTTTACTTCCATGTTGCTTCATCAAACAGCAATGTCAAATGTAAATCAAGTCAATCTCTGAAACAACAGCGCCACCTTGAGTAAGAAATAGCATTTGTACAAGCATTTAAAATACTGGTAATTCACCACCATTGCGCAGAAAATCAACAGGATGTAGAAGTAATTTGTATGAATATGGCACTCATTTATCTTGTAATAAACAAAGAAGTGGATATTCTGTGATGGTAAACTTAAATAGAAATAAAATAATTAGAAAAATTTTTAGTGGAAATATATATTGCGAAACTATTACATATCTAGTGTAAATAAAGACCCGATACACTTTTGGTAATTAAACAATTATTTTGCCATTATTTTATTGCCAAATTGATGATTCATAAGAGAAAGGTTAAGGAATACTAAACAGCTGGGGCATAAGGTAAAGGAGGTAGAATTACTAAAGACCCAATGGTATGCATTTAAGGGTTACGGTTTTGGGCTGTTCCTCACCCAAACCTATCGTATCCCTTCAAAACACTTGGAATATGATGCTTGAGCAACATGGACTACTTTTTGGATACTTTGTGATTCTTCTGCCATTGTATTAAAAAGAAGGGCCAACATTATTCAAAATGTCTTCTTTTGAGATCTGCAGATAAACGTCATTGAATAATATGGGGTTGAGTAAATGATGAGCACACACAGTGCCTCCTCTCCTCCCACAACACTTCTCTGATCACACACAATCTTGTTGAGAATGGCAAGAATTTATGCCAGGATTGGTAAATCATATTTTCTCACACAAAATTAATTTAAACACTTATCCTTCTTCATGTCATCGAGATTGAAATGTGGGTATTTTTTACACAGTAAATGTAGATTTTTTGAGCCATTAACATCATACAAAAGTATAAAATTTTCTTTTGTCAGTAGATTATCATTTAATGCTGTAAGCAACCCTTCTCTTCTTTTTTTAAATGACATTTTCGTAATTGTGCAATGAACAATTAAATTAGCTGTTCTGCCGTCCTCTGTGTTGTTGCATTATGATCTTTACATTCCTTGGCATCAGCCGTTGACCTGTTTACTTGTAGTGTTGTAGTAATCCAAGACGAATGAAAACGCTGACTGACTGATGCTGACTCAATGCACATCACCTCAACTGGCTCATATTACACACAAAAATTGTCTTTTGTCGCCACCTGCTGGCTAAAATCTGTGATGTCACAAAAATAAATGTAAAGAGACATATCTAGCTTTTTACACATCTGCACTGCATCTACACTTTAATTTAGAACATCACGAACACAAGCGGAGTGATGCAAACAGTGAAGCGTCTGAGTGCTAATGTTCTGTGACATCAGTACTCTTGGAACTTCTCTTGTCCAATCAGATTTTGAGGACCAGAACGAACTGTTGTATATATACAACAGTTCTTCTCCCAGCCTAGTAGGTGGCGATGTGCATAAAGAATAAAGAGTCACCAAAAATGAAAGAAGAGCTTCAAATTTCTGGCCACCATTCACTAGCATTGTATGGACCAACAGGGCTGTAATATTCTTCTAAACATCTTGCGAGAATATTTATTTTGGGTTGATCTATTCCTTTAATAGTGAAATCACAGAAATGCATTGTGTATGCAATACTGCAGTAGCTATTTGGTCCAACACTGTAAAATATATCCAACTGTAGTGTAGCTGAATATATTAAAATAGAAAAGTTCACAGCTAATTCTATTCTTATTTATTTAATTATATCTCATTATTTTCTACAATCTCCTATGTATGTATTAATAGGCCTTATGGCAGTTGTAGACTTGATATTGCCTATATTCTTTGTACCCAACATGCTCCTTACTTTAGGTGGTTGTTTGAAAATTGTTTTTACATTCATTACAGTATGTTGGAACATTTCAATCTACTTTGCTTTTGTGGAGGACACTGAACCGTTACTTTGCAATATGCAAACCTCTTTATTATAATAAATATATGGAAATACCTAACTTTCTAAAATTAGTTGTTGCACCATGATTCAGAATATCACCATGGTCTCTCTGGCAGGAAAATTGTCATTTTGTGCAACAAATGTTACTGATCACTGTTGTTGTGAGCACATGGCATTCTTTCAGTATATCCATTAATAACTAAGTAGGACTTTTGACTGCTTTTCTTATACCAGCTGCAGATTGTATTCTGATTACTGTTTCCTGTGTTGCAATTTTTGCTTCTGTATTCAAATCTGGTAAGGACCAAATGAAGGCTATTAACACCTGCATTACTCATAGCATTGTTATGGTAGTTTGATTATTGCCTTGATTGCATTTATGTCATACAGAATAAGAAATAACTTTTCTCCTAGCAATCGTGTATTTGTGAGCACAATGTAATTACTTTTCAAATTGTCTGTGGTTAGGGGTAAGTTGCTCCTGGTCAGTAGGTAAAATAAACAAGTGAAACACTGAAGAAAATTCCACAAATTGTTCATTCATCATAATCTCCCATTTTCCCATTGTTTCTTTTAATGCTATGGATTGTTATTGCATGTAAATGATGTAACAATTTGTATTGATTGTTTAGCATAGCCTACAGCTAATAAGTAAAGTTTTTGCAAAAATAATAATAATAATAATAATAATATTAAAATATAATAATAATAATAATAATAATAAAGAAAAATATTAAAAACTCACCTCTAAAACATGTGCCTCTTCTTTTTACAGCCAGGTAAAAATGATGGATATGTTTGTGATTGCCCAATCAATGCTGTACTTGTCTGCCACAATAATACCTCACAAAGGTGTTGGGTGTTGCCCAGCCTGCTGCTCTGCAGATGTCTGCCATAGAGGTGCCACTGGCCAGGGCCCAGGAGGCTGCCACACTCCTGGTGGAGTGGGCTAGTAACCCAACAGGGGGTGGCACATCCTGAGCCTGATATGCCATCGTGATGGTGTTGATGACCCAGTGGGCGATCCTCTGTTTGGAGACAGCGTTTCCTTTCCGCTGTCCACCAAAGCAAACAAAGAGCTGCTCTGAGCTTCTAAGGCTCTGCGTGCGATCCAAATAGATGTGTAAAGCTCGCACCGGACACAGCAATGCCAAGGCTGGGTCTGCCTGGGCAGCGCTTGCAGGTTCACCACCTGATCCCTAAAAGGA
This sequence comes from Myxocyprinus asiaticus, assembly GCF_019703515.2. NCBI lineage: Eukaryota > Metazoa > Chordata > Actinopteri > Cypriniformes > Catostomidae > Myxocyprinus > Myxocyprinus asiaticus. The sequence goes on along the minus strand of NC_059382.1, from coordinate 31,151,474 downwards.
GTCATGGGAACCTTGGGCACATAGCCCGGTCGGGGTCTCAGGATCATGTGAGAGTAACCCGGACCGAATTCCAGGAACGATTCGCTGACAGAGAACGCATGAAGGTCCCCTACCCTTTTGATGGAAGTGAGCGCAGTCAGGAGGGCAGTTTTCAAAGAGAGTGCCTTAAGCTCAGCTGACTCCAAGGTCTCCAAGGGAGTTCCCTGTAGACCATGAAGGACTACGGAGAGGTCCCATGAGGGGATTAGGCGTGGTCTGGAGGGATTCAACCTCCTAACGCCTCTCAGGAACCTGATGATCAAGTCGTGATGATGTGCCGAAATAGCGGCTACATACACCTTCAGGGTGGAGGGGGACAGCCACCCCTCCAGGCTCTCCTGCAGGAAGGAAAGCAATGATCCGACTGTGCATCTCTGGGGTCTTTGCTTCGTGAAGAACACCACTTAGGGAACAGACGGCACTTCAAGGCATACAGGTGCCTCGTAGAGGAAGCCCTAGCCTGAGTGATCATGTCTACCACCGCGGGTGGTAGGCCACTTAGGTCTTCCACGTCCCGTCCAGGGGCCAGACATGGAGATTCCAGAGGTCTGATCGCGGGTGCCAGATGATGCCCCGTCCCTGAGAAAGAAGGTCCTTCCTCAGGGGAATTCGCCAGAGGGGGGCTGTCACGAGGACCGTGAGATCCGAGAACCACATCTGGGTGGGCCAGTAGGGTGCTACTAGGATGATCTGTTCCTCGTCCTCCCTGACCTTGCACAGGGTCTGTGCAAGTAGGCTCACTGGGGGAAATGCGTATTTGCATAGTCCAGGGGGCCGGCTGTGTGCCAGCACATCTACACCGAGGGGTGCCTCGGACAGGGCATACCAAAGCGGGCAGTGGGAGGATTCCCGGGAAGCAAACAGGTCTACCTTTGCTCGACCGAATCGACTCCAAATCAGCTGGACCACCTGAGGGTGCAGTCTCCACTCTCCCCTGAGGGTAACCTGATGTGACAGCGCGTCTGCTGCGGTGTTGAGGTCGCCCGGGATGTGAGTGGCTCGTAGCGACTTGAGGCGCGGCGGGCGAGTTGAGACATGCAATGGGAACGTAGACCACCTTGGTGGTTGATGTACGCTACCGATGCTGCGTTGTCCGTCCGGACCAACACGTGCTTGCCCTGGATCAATGGCTGAAACCTCTGCAGGGCGAGCAGTACTGCCAATAACTCTAGGCAGTTGATGTGCCAACGTGGCCGCGGGCCAGTCCAGGAGCCAGCAGCTGTGTGACCGTTGCATACGGCGCTCCAGCCTGTCTTGGAGGCATCTGTTGTAACCACGACGTGCCTGGGGACCTGCTCTAGGGGAACCCCTGCCCATAGAAATGCAAGGTCAGTCCAAGGGCTGAAGAGGTGGAGACAGATTGGTGAGATGGCCATGCGATTTGTCCCGCAGCGCCATGCCCATCTCGGGACTCGAGTCTGAAGCCAGTGCTGAAGCGGTCTCATATGCATCAACCCGAGCGGAGTGGCCGCTGCTGAGGATGCCATATGCCCCAGGAGCCTCTGAAAAAATTTCAGTGGAACCGCTGTTCTCCGTCTGAATGCCTTCAGACAGTTCAGCACCGACTGTGTGTGCTCGTTCGTGAGGCGCGCTGTCATCGAGACTGAGTCCAACTCCAAACCGAGAAAAGAGATGCCCTGAACCGGTGAGAGCTTGCTCTTTTCCCAGTTGACCCAAAGCCCCAGTCGGCTGAGGTGCTGGAGTACGAGGTCCCTGTGTGCACACAGCAACTCTCTCGAGAGAGCTAGGATTAGCCAGTCGTCGAGATAGTTGAGGATGCGGACGCCCACTTCCCTTAGCGGGGCAAGGATTGCCTCTGCAACCTTCGTGAAGATGTGAGGGGACAGGGACAGGCTGAAGGGGGAGGACCTTGTACTGGTACTCCTGGCCTTCGAAGGCAAACCGCAGGAAGGGTCTGTGTGGGGGTAAGACCGAGACGTGAAAGTACGCGTCCTTCAGGTCTACCGCCACGAACCAGTCTTGATGCCGGACGCTTGCTAGAATGCATTTTTGTGTCAGCATCTTGAATGGGAGTCTGTGCAAAGCCCGGTTCAGTACTCGCAGGTCCAGGATTGGTCGCAACCCACCGCCTTTCCTCGGTACAATGAAGTAAGGGCTGTAGAACCCTTTTTGCATCTCGGCTGGAGGGACAGGCTCAATCGCGCCCTTGCGCAGATAAGTAGCGATCTCCGCACGCAAGGTAGCGGCATTCTCGCCCTTCACCGAGGTGAAGCAGAAACCGCTGAACCTGGGCGGGTGCCTGGCGAACTGAATCACGTAGCCGAGTCGGACGGTCCGGGTCAGCCATCGGGTTGGAAAGCGCGAGCCATGCGCCCAAACTCCGGGTGAGGGGGACCAAGGGAATGATCACGTCGGACGTACCGGCGGGTGGGGCCTCAAGGCGGGGTGGAGCACGAGGTGCCACGTCGAGGGGACTCGAGCCTCGTGACCGTGCTGAGTCCAGGGACATTGAAGCACTTACCTGGCTCCTGCCGCCCACCATAAGATTGGCTGAGGAGGGGGGAGGAGGAATCTCGTTCCCGTAGTCCACTGGAACCTATCCCATGTGAGCGTGTTTGTGCCACAGCTCGGCGCACAGGGGCGGGGGGTCCTCTGCTGGAGCATCATACCTGCCAAAATGGGACGGTGGACGGTGGTCATGACGACGGCCATGCACACCGGATATGTGATCCAGGAGACGAGGGAACCATTCTTTTGTCAGGCTTTTGGGTGCTGTAGCCTCCTGGGCATGTGGCGATAAAAAAGATTCTCCTCCCGGCCCTCCACCAGGGGATGGAGTGGTCTGTCGACGAGCCCCAGAGAAGTGGGTCTCCTCGCCCCTGGGTCGCCCGTCTCGGGGGCACTTCGAAGCCTTCCTCGGGTTCTTAGCAGCCGGACGTGAGACGGGTGGCATCTGCTTCCTGCGGAGGGCTCCACGCCAGAGTCGGGCTACGGGGGTGCGCTGCAGCAGAGCCGGTGTTGTTGCTCCAGGAGGACGCCCTTGGTGACGAGCAGACAGAGTGTGGGGTCTTAAGCCGTGCCGGGGCAGGATATGTTGTAATGACCATCTGCTTCTTCACCACCGAGAACTGCTGGGCAAAGTCCTCAACGGCTTCGCCAAACAGGCCAACCTGGGAAATCGCGAGCGCCTTATCCACCTGGGGGATCACCGAATACCCCCTGGCCGCTCCACTATCGAGGGTAGTGAGAGCAAGGGAGCTGAAAGACCGGGACCGGGCAGTAAAAGATGCCTCCCACAATCTTCTCAGCTCCTCATGCACTTCCGGGAAGAAAGGAACGGGGCGGGGCGTGGCGGAGCCCCGTGCCGAGGAAACGATCGTCGAGCCGTGAGGGTTCAGGGGAGAGTGGAGGGTTCCACTCTAGCTCGACACTCACGGCCGCCCTGGAAAGCATGTCCATCATTTCCGCGTTGGCGTGAGACTGGGCAACCATTCCCGAAGGGGGAAGCCTCTGCGTCAGACTGGACGAGCCCGCTCTCTGATGCTGCGCTCGATAACTCATCGTCTTCCGGAGCTCCGAACGAGAAGTCGAACTCGCACTGAGACGAACCGGCGGTCTCGTGCGAGAGCCCGATTGGGGCAAGTGAGTGTGCTGGGGAATGGGAGGTCTGTGGGGGGATACCCGGTGGAGATGGTCCCATTGATGTCCCCAAATCACCCCCAGTGCTAACCGACGTGGCCTCAAACCCATAGGTAGAAGGACCGGTGCGGGGAGCCACTGGGGTGGCTTGCTTTCTTACGAAAGTAAGCTGCAACCTCACATTGCCATGGTCATGTTCTCGCAATGAGGACATGACTCATCCACGAACGATGTCTCCGCGTGGGCAGTGCCCAGACACGTAAGACAGCGATCGTGGCCATCAGAAGTGGAGAAATATCGACTGCAACCAGGCATAACACACAAACGGAAAGGCACCTTTAAAAAGACGTTCCATGTGTGCCGCTCTTTTAGAAAGAAAATATACTCTTTATAGAATATACTCTTTTAGTTGTTTCTGCCAAAGCGCCCAGGGGCATTCTCTGCACTTCACAGGTGCAGAGGGGGAGAAGCTGCTGAAATGCACCTTAGAATCCAGCAGATGAGGTGAATGAACTTCGCGGATGAATTCAGCTTCAATGAATAGAACCACTCAGCTCCGAAGAGAAAATCTGAATGAGTGGTTGCATACCAGCTCCTTTTATACCCGTATGTCCAGGGGAATGGCATGCAAATTCCACTTGCCAATTCTCAATGGCCTTTTTAAAAAAAAGCAGAGGTGTTTAGGGCTCCCAAGAGTGACCCCTAGTGTCACTACATCAACACAACATCGAGTGAGTGACAGACAGGGAACACAAATATCCCTGAATTGATGTGAAGACAGCGTTAACCAATCCCAGTTTAAGTCACCGATCAAAACCAGCTTGGATTTAGTCCAATTGTGAAGCAAGTCAGTAAGTAAAGTATTCACTTCTCTTGAAGCTGAGGGCAGGCAGTAACATCCAACCAAAATGATGTCTGAACCATTTAGGAAAAATAGTTTAATGGCTGAGAGTTCAAAACAGTTTGGTTTACTGATGGACTGAATACAGGTGCAGTTTAATTTAGATTTAATATAAACTGCAATTCCTCCTCCTTTTTTTTAAAAGGTCAGTTCTGAGGACATTATATCCCTATATATTTATCATGTCATCTGTGATTGATTTTTTCAACCACGTCTCAGAAAAGACCATAATTTTGGCATCAGTTGAGTTAGCCCATATTCTTATTAAGTCCATTTTATTTACCAAACTGCATACATTAAGATGAAAAAGCCGTAATCCATTGCTAGTTTTAATGCAGTAACTTGTTCCCTCCTTTCAGTCTCGGAAAAGACCATTATGTCGGCGTCAGTTGAGTCAGCCCATATTATTATTGAGTCCATTTTATTTACCAAACTGCGTATATTAAGATGAAAAAGCCATAATCCATTGCTCGTTTTAAATCAGTAACTTGTTCCCTCCTTTCAGAGAATTAGAAGAGAACAAGAGAACAAGCTACAATTAAATTACTCTATCATCATGAGACTTCCTATACATTTTCAATGTTTGTTTATGAGAGGACAAAGGTTGATCATCTACAAACTTATTATCCAAAGGCTTTAATAACCCCAGCCAAAAGTCTCAGATTCAAGCCATGAAAACAAAGTAAATGAGCAGTGGGATGACCAGAGATCCCTGAAGTTATCAAGTGTCCAAAGATAAGGCCACTCTTAACCAGCTACAAGATAAATCTGCTCATAACTTGTGCTCATAACAGTTGATTAATTGATCTGGGTGATTCTAAAATAAACGAACAAAAGAGCAATTTACGTGGAGGGTCCCTTGTGTGCACGTTTTCCAGTTTTTATATTTAAAAAAACAAAACAATGTTAAACATAAAGCTGTTTTCAGTAATTAGCTAATAATTAACAGTTAGAAACAGCTAACAGTTATTGTACCACCCTAACTTTGTATATTATTAATTAGCATTTATGTCAAACGTAAGATATTTTTAATATGACCACAAAGGCAAGCAGAAAAATTAACACTCAATCTTAATTACTTAGATCCACTTACCAGAATATGCTGTCCCTCTTCTGGTCCCAGGAAATCAACAAAAATGTCTTGGTTACTCTCATAAACTTGGTTCCCTGAAAGGAGGGAACAAGTTACTGCATCAGAAGCTGAAACTATGGGAGTATCCCTCAGGGGTTGGTGACCTTAAAACCCTATACTATCACGCTAATTTGTTTGCTTGGTGACACTTGGTGCAAAGCCTATTCTGACATCATTGTGGGCATACAAGCCTGACCGAAAGGAAGAGCATATCTCTTGTCCCATAACAGTGGAAAATCAATAGTTGCGGCAAAGCTACACAGAAGGTGATGCTTTGGAAGCTGTATACCATAATGCAGTAGGACTGATGGGCAATGGCCACTAGCAATCAGGGTAATAAAAAGGCATTACTGTAACCACCTCTTTGTATTGAAATCAGGAAGGAAATTGGGGAACAATAAGCAATATAAAACAACCGGCTCGATGCCAAGACAGAGACACAATCCTTCCTGGGTAGTGTTCACAGCACGTATAAACACATCTTCCCAGTTAGCGGAAAGGAGAGGAACAGAGCGGTCGCCTGGCTAAGGATTTTGTACAATGACAATAGCCAACAGGGTAGTGAGATATTGCACACATGCTCTCATTCACATCAGTGGGAATGGAGAGACCACATTTTTGATCTAACAATACAATTTTATCAATTTGTCAGTGGTCAACCCTCTTCCTCTGTAAAGATCAGGGATGAGAGGGAAGATACATGCAGATTATAAAACCTGGCAAAGGTGTCAGGGGAAGTCCAACCTGCAGTCAGAAATTTTTTTTTCTAGTGACACGCCCTTTGCCCATTCCCAAGGAGGAGGCCATACTCCTAGTAGAATGAGCTTTCATTTCCATGGGACATTGTATGCCAAGCAAATCATAAGCGAGCACAATAGCATCCTCGACCCAGTGGGAACATCTTTGCTTGGAGACAGTTAAACCACATGAATGGCCAGCAAAGCAAACTAATAGTTGCTTCAATACCCTGAATTGACTCGTTTGGTCAATGTTCATGCTTAATGTCCTCACAGGGCAGAGCATGTGTAGTCTCTTAGCCTCATCCGACTCAAGGGGAGGAAGAGAGAACTCCTGCAGGGTAACAAGGGGAGTTGAGAGCACTTAACACTCTCTAGGCTTGAGAATGGCCTTAGACAGGCCCAGTCCAACTCTAAGCAAGAGTTGCTAGCCGAAAGGCTTGAAGGTCTCCAACACATTTAACTGATGCCAAAGCGAGTAGCAGCACAGTCTTCAAAGAGAGTACGCGTATGCTTACTGCCCTGTAGTGTTGTTGGGCCTCATGTATTCAAATAGAAGACAAAGGCAGGCCTTACACAGTCGTAAAACCTAACTCCACACACCAAGTCGTAAATCTTACTGATAAAAATAGCGCCAAAATCAAACAAAGGGAGTCCAAAACAGACTACAAATCCCATGAAGCCTTGCTCACTAAAGGATCGAATTCTCAACTCCTATTGGATGAGGCACACAACAGAACATCCCTCAAACCATGACATCATCAGAAGTAGAAATACCTCTGAAATGCTTCCGGGATTTGCTTCCAGTAACTTTGTTCACTGTGTATAGACGTAGCTCATCGCTGCTCTCAGGTGCAACCTTGTGGCACAAGGAAGTAACGTCCGACTTGAAACTGTGGCAATACAATCTCCATCTCGCTGGACGAGTTGAGATTACTCTGTGTTCAACCGAATACTCTAATGGATCCGAAGGAGACCGCCGAGCAATCCGCATCTTCATCCGTTTGCCTGCAGAAGTGAAGAGATTAAAGATTTCTCTTCCATCTTCAATCAAGTCGACATTTCTGAGTTCTCCGCCAGCCCACCGAGAATCAGCAGCCGTGCCCGCCAACAGAGCGAGGAAACGGCCTCCCGTCATCACCCGAGCCTCAAGGAACCGGGTCAAAGTTAAAGGATGGATGAACACACATTCTGCATCCTCATGCGATTCAAGTAAGAGGTTTACCTCTGGGCAGAGATAGACTATTATAGTGTGATATTCTTGTGTTTCAAGGTTTTTGCTTGTACAGTTTATGGGCCGCCATGTCCGCTCTTTATTAATACTCAGGGTATTAATTATCACGAATTTGTTTTGCTGTATTGTGGTCCAACCAGATTGGACTGTTGTGCATTTTCTCCATCGCGGGTGAGACTGGCAAACTGAGTTTATCCATTAAAGAGTCAGAGAACACGGGACTTTTACGAGCCATCCACCGCATCTCTGAGCGATAAACTAACAGCTGCTTTCTCTCTCACGGCTTTAGGGCCGTCACTTAATTCTCTCTCTCTCTCTCTCGTACTAATTTCACACACACACACACCCTCATGCGTTATAGGATTATTTTGATTTCCATATCTAATCATATCACTGTTTAGTTTGTAGTTGTAAGTCGGAAGTTTATTGACTGCATTGTATTAATTATTAATTGATATTACTGCATAAATAAACTTTGTTTATATTACAAAGAGAAGTGTTTTGGTTTGTTTTGCATACGCCTGTGTCATGCTGACGGGATGTCAGTGCTCGGATTCAAGCCTTCATTCATTGTTTTTTTTCCCGAAAATCGATATTCTTCGGATGTCGATTTTCCTAAGAAAACAATCTAATATTGAGACTGTTATACTATCTGGTTATTAGTCCATGATTCCAGGGTGGTGCCCCATCAATGTTAATCCTTATTAATATTCTATTGATTTTTGATAATTAATAATTATCTTTGATGATTGTTGAATTTGAATGATCAATAAGCTAGTGTTAATTTTAATTAATGTTTCATCGATGTTAACAATTAACAATTATCTTTGATAATTGTTGATTTAAAGGATTAGAAAAAGCTAAAATTGATTCTCATCAATGTTCTATTGATTTTAATAATTAATAATTATCTTTGATAATTATTAATTATTGCTAATAACCAAACCCGCTCCTAAACGTAGCGCACTACATTTACTGGAGCCCCATATGAGGTTTTAATGAGTTAGATTCAATTAATTAATTTAAATATTAATTAATAACTAAAGAAATAATTATTAATTATTTCTGATAGTAACACTGATCTAAACAACCAGTAAAGCCCTACAGTGTCTCAAATGGGGAAATTGTAAGTGCAATTAACAGCAGCGCTAAGACCCAGATCTGGTTGGTAGCATATTGAAAAAGGTCTCAGCCGTCTAGTGCCAAGCAGAAATGTGCTGACTTAGAGGGTGTTTGCCAACAGACAAGACCTCAGATGTCATGAGAGTTCACTTTGATAGTGACATAAACCTTGAGCATGGCTGGAGTGAGTCCTGCATACAAACGCTCTTGCAGGAAGGGGAGTGTAATGAGGAAGAGGGCTCCTCCTCCTCGTCACAGAGAGTATCGTCTGCACAGGGCAATGCTTTGGGTCCTCACCCTGGGAGGAGCACCAGTCAACAAAAAGTTGCCTTTTTAATGCATACACTCGCCTTGTTAAGGGGGGCCCTGGTCTCTAGTATGGTTCCTAGCACCAGTTGTGAAAACCCTATTGTGTCAGATGAGCCCCATTCAGAGGCCAGACATGCAGTCTCCACAGCTCTGTCTGAGGATGCTATATTGTGCCTCAAGCTTGAGCAAGCAGATCCATCCTAAAAGGAATTTTCCATGGGGGAGCATCCACATCTCAACCACCTCTGGGACCCAGTAGCTGTTGGGCCATTTTGCGCTGCTAGAATCACTGTTTCCTTGTCGTCCGATATCTTGCACAATACTTGATATAGCAAGCTGACAGCGGAAACGCATATTCACATTTCATTGGCATCGCATATTCATCAATTCATATTAATCTGTGAGCTAAGGCGTCCAAGCCTAGTGAAGCTTGTGTCATGGAGTACCAGAGGAGATAGGGGGTGCTTCTCAATCGGAAGGCTGCAGCCTTGTTAGGCTGGATATCTCCGCTGCCAAGTCATTAAGCATTGTCGAAAGTCATCTCAATTGTGAGGACCCTTGGAAGGCAGCCTCGTTTTGCAGCCTTCATTTGCCATATTTTTGGAGGATGCATCAGGTGTATCCTTCTTGGCCTTCATTCACCCACAATTCTTTGCACATATTCATAATTATTTATAAAATGGGTGGAAAATGAGTCACGTGACCACAGAGGCAGAAACCTTTATGACACAGCTTATTTTTTCTCTCTTTCTCTAAAAGAGACAAGCACCAAAAAATAAATAAATAAAATGAATAAAAGGGCAATTGCATGAATTTGAAAAGCTTTAAAAGTTTTAGTCTAGGGTTCCGTTGTTTCATTATTGTAAGGATTTAAATATAAATTCTAAGATTAGTGTTCCAAAATATATTATATCAAGGATTTTTTTTTAGTTACTCCAGCTTTGTGAATAACAATTTTGCTAAAATACTGTAAAGATCAAAGGCATATTTCTTGTTTTTTTTTTTTTTAAGTATATGGGTTTTCTAAACAAAGTTAAATATCACTTGGTTCTAAGCATATGGTTCACCATGCGCACTTACAAGACTGTCTCATTCTAGTGCTGAATACTGAAGAGGAGTCTAGCCTACAGCCTAAGGACTGGTCTTGGAAGGACACAGCCGAACTAGGCTGCAGCCTTCCGTTTAAGAAACACCCAATATGTGGTCTCTGGGAAGGCTACAGGTCCAGCTGGTCTTCGCCGAATACCTCCCAATTCCTCTGAACTGTTTAAGGGTTGAGTCTCTATTCCCTCGTCCTGGCACCCAGATGCAAGAGTAAATCTGCTCTGCTGTTCAAGTGGCCAGGGACGTGTACTGTAGGTAATAAAAGGATACATAACTTGCTCCAGTGGAGAATTCAGCTTGCCAGTATGTGAACCTTCCCAGGTTCCAGGATGTCCATTACACAGGGCTCCCCAGGCAGTGTTGGACATGTCCGTGGTGACAACTTTGTGTCTTACCATCTCGGCAAGTGTCACACCTTTCTGATAAAATTCTCCAGTTGTTAGCTTGACTTAAAACAAATAGATTAAAACAAATAAGTGTAATCTGTCAGTTGTGCTAGGGCATGGAAGACCGCCAACAGCAAAGACGGGAAATGCTGTAGTAAGCTAACGCTGTAAACACAGAAGACCCCTATGTCAGCTAATACTGCCGCAGCAATATTTTACCATACTTCTGCAAAAGCCTTCTGTCTTTGCTTCATCACAGCTGTAATGTGCCTGGACTTTGCAACTGCAAGTCCCTTTCCCCTCACCTACGTATATACAGTATACAACTGTGGTAGAGTTGGGGTACTCGAGTTCGGTCTCGAGTCCGAGCCACAAGTCCAATTTTAATGGACTTTGACTTGTCACGGACTCGAATGCATTTTTACTCAGACTTGACTCGGACTTGAGCCTTTCAGACTCAGGATTTTTTTCCGAGTCCAGCCGAGTCAATGACATTTGCGATGCAGTGAAAAATAAAAAAACAAAACAAAAATAACGAAACAGAAATAAATGAACACATCTCTGTCTGCATGCAGCTGTAGCACTCCCTATGTCGTAGATGCAGCCAGAGTTTGTTTCACAGTGTTAGCAAACACACACACACACACACACATAACCACGCATACAGGCTCACCCATCAATACACTTGAATGTTACTTCAGAGATAGATTTATGAGGTGTGTCCCAGTGTCCTGACAATTCTCTACAAATTTTTATTTTGTCCCGGTTTCAGCTGGTAGGGTCACTGATTTTTTTCTTCTTAAATTAAATATCCTCATTGTCCTTCTCGCTATTGTCTCTGGTATCGTTTGCAGAGAAGAAAAGCAATTTCGTTGCTTCGCATGTTGATTTGACATGATACAAGATACATTCATTTTAGTCCTTCAGCATATCAGTTGAAATGTATCTGGTTACCATGGCAATGACATCATGCGCTTGGCGCTCACACTCTTTGTTGTTCTGTCAGTCAGCTGGTCGACCAGCTTGGACCAGCTAATGACCAGCTTGGACCAGCTAAAGACCAGCTCATGACCAGCTTGGACCAACTAGAAACCAGCTATCATGTTCCAAAACATAGCTGCCAGCTTAAGCTGAATTTTCCATTAGGGTAGCACTTAAATGTTGAGATGTGGGGGTTGTATTTTGAATTTTAGGTTCCAATACATGGAATTTTTACATTTAAAAAAAGCTAAAATGTGGTTAAATCTTGAAAAACAAAATATAAAATTAAATATACATTTTCACAAACTATATATAGTTAAGTGCAGAATTTTGCTTGTCCCTTTTGTTTTATAAGTTTTCACACCCCTTTCAGAATTTATACAAATATAAGAAATAAAAGATCATATTTTTTTATGTAGTACTGCCCTTCAGAAGCTACATAACACAAAATGTACTCTAATTTACACAAATCATCCTGTTCAAAAGTTTGCATCCGCTTTGTCCTTGGTTCTTGTGTTGCCTTCTTGAGCATCAATGAATGTTTACATCTTTTTAAGTAGTTGTGTTTGAGTCCCTCAATTGTCCCCAGTGTCAAAAGCTAGATGTCAATATCATATAGCCACTGTAGGGAAGAACTCTAATCTGAAGAAGATGCAGGGAAACCAAAGAATGGACAGCTGTAAAAGAGCTCTGTGAAATTTACTTTGGTTGGTATTTAAAGATTTCATAATAATTGCAGACCAACGTAGCTGCCACTCAAGCAAATATTTTTTTATCTTCAACAGCAGCTATTGCGAGATGCACACGGACGCATCAGGGTTTTAGGTACACAAGCAGCATGCGAAACTGCCCCACATTGTGCCGTGTTCTGCGAATTAACTAGACATTACTGTCATGTCCATGTTAAATGGCCCTAGTATTAGCAGTGGGCTTTTCCTGTGTTTTTGGATGTAGCATTTGCAATCAAATTGTGAGATAAAACTTCTAGATAAATAGAGATATTGACTCATTTGTATGTATTTTCCCAAACCAGTCAGCAGATAGAGACTCAGAAAGAAATCTCAGTATAGAATATTATTGTTTATATAGGGATCATTTTAGATAAAACTAAACTTGAAAGGACAAATTGAAAATTAATTAGAAATAAAAACTAAATTAACAAGTCACGTGACGCCATGTGAGGATCGGATGTGTGAATGGCGAGCTCTGTGCGCTTTGCTAGTTTTAACACTTTTAATGATATAAATTGGTGAGATTCGATACACTCTTTTTCATAAATGTTCTAGGAGACAATATCTCAAAGAATTCAAAATCCTCAGGCTCTGGAGACATTAAAAGACACTTACATGCTCAAGCTGATACCCCCGAAAGGGCTGTGAGCCAGGAAGTCGATTTGGTCGGGGAAGTGCGAGAAGTGTGGTGAGAGATGCTGAACATGTCAGCAATGCTGACGAAGGTCGTTGCTGATTTGGAGGATCTTGCTGAAATACGTCACTCGATCACTGCCATGGAGGCGAAGTTCTCTGAGATGGTTACTAGAGTGGGGGATGTTGAGAAATGGATCAATTATCTGGAGTCATCGGAGAGGGAATTATCTGCTAATCCGCTAGCAACCAAGGTGGATTTGGAGCGTGTCTGGGAGAAGTTGGAGGACAAGGAGAACCATAGCTGGCAGAATAATGTCCGTATTGTAGGAATTCCTGAGGCCGAAAAGGGTTGGGATATGGTGAAATTCCTGGATGGGCTCCTTCAAAATCTGCTCGACAGAACAGGCCATAATCTAGAAATCGAGCGAGCTCACAGGGTTCCGGCTCGGAGATCCACGGAGGGAGACAGGGCCCGATCAGTTCTGGCCAAATTCAGAGATCATCCAATAAAGATCTTGTGTTACGCAAGGCAAGGAGTTAAAGCATTTTCTTGTTCCCAGACTTTGCGAATTCGACAATTGAGAAACATGATTTATTCAAGGAATGCAAGAAACTTTTACATCAAAGGAAGTTCACTTTTGCACTGATGTTCCCGGCCAAATTGAGAATAGATGCTAAGGAGGGCTGTAAAACATTCACATGCCCACAGCAAGCGATGTCCTTCATAAAGTCAGTGGAGTAAGTTATTTTGTGGTACTCACATTGCAGCTGAGTGGACCGACTCACTGATCATTCACTTGATGTTTTGAGGAAACTGAGTGTTTTTTTTTTTTTTTTTGCCCTGGTTTTGCCTTAGCGGCAGAGTGGCACACCTTCGAGACAGTTTTGTGGATGGATCTACACACTCTTTGAGTTTGTTCCGTCTATTGGCTGGAGTTTGTTTTATAGATTATCTTTTGCTGAGTAATTCTGTCTCACAAAATTTGTATAGAAACACTGGACTTGAGCAATCCGAAGGCAAAGTTGTCGCGGGGGTCCTCGTAGGTGTACATGGACTGTATGAGTTTGGAGGGATGGACGCCAGTTGGCACTGTCGTGCACGGGGTTAATGCGCATGTTTTTCTTTTTTCTGTTTGTTTTGTTCCGGGGGATGTTCAGGTTTTAATGGTCGCACCAATGTTGGAATGTGGTCTTTATAATCTTGTTTTTGACACACAATCTATTTTTGTCAAAATGTAAAATGTTAATATGAGTGGACTGTCTCTCTCCACGTGGAATGCGAATGGGTTGGGGCACACATAAAAAAGAAGGAAGGTTATTTCTCTTCTTAAGCGTAAGAAATATGATATAGTTTTTCTTTAAGAAATGCACCATTCTCCGCAGGATGCAGAACAATTTGAAAAGATATGGGGTGTGCATATTTTTTTATAGTGCTGGCACAAGTAAGAGCAGGGGAGTCATTACACTGATAAGTAAACATCTACAATTCAAATTTCTTAAACAGAGTAAAGATAATTAGGAAGAGTCATTATTGTTTTAGCTGAAATTCAGGGGCAAAGTCTTATTTTGGCTAATATTTATGCACCTAATGTGGACGATCAGAGCTTTTTTATAGATCTTGAAGGGATGTTGTAAGCTGCTGGCACCCCTCATGATATGATATTGGGAGGAGACTTTAATATTTTGATGGACTCAGTCCTTGATCATAGTGAAGCAAAAGTGTGCAAGCCCCCTAGAGCAATGAATGAATGAATGAATGAACATTACATATATATAGCGCTTTTCTAACACTACACTCAAAGTGCTTTACACAGTGAACAGGGGACTCTCCTCAACCACCACCAGTGTGCAGCATCCACCTGGATGATATTGCAACACTGACGCTTCAAGTGATGTGTAAAAATCTTTGTCTTACAGATATTTGGAGACCTTTGAACCCATCTGGTAGGAACTATAAGATTTACTCTAGAATAGATTTTTTTTATATCTAAGTCCCTCATTTCATCTGTTGTTGATTGCACAATTGGAAACATTTTAGTCTCAGATCATGCCCTGGTGTGTTTAGAGGTGTTGCCACATACGGAGAAAAAGAAATCATATAGTTGGCATTTTAATATATCCTTTTTGCAAAATCCTGAATTCCAACAAATGCTAAAGACTGAAATCAGTGTCTATATGGAGACCAACTGGTCCTCAGTATCCTCTGTGGGCGTGGCTTGGGAGGTGGTTCTTAGGGGCCAGATCATACAGTATGCCTCACTCACCAAAAAATCCAAAGCACAACAACTCGTGAAATCGGAAGGGAATATTAAAAGTGCCAAGGCTGAGCTGAATCTCTAAATGTTGTCTAATGGCCTCAGAGAGTTGACCTGATTGAAATACAGATATATACTATTTTGTCACAGAAGGTGGAGTTTTGACTATTCAGGGCAAGACAATCATACTTTGAGTCGGGGAACAAGGCAGGAAAACTTCCTGGTTACTTTCATAACCTCCATTCCCTGATGGAGGGAACGAGACGTTGTGTCGATGTAGTGACACTAGGGGTCACTCTTGGAAGCCCCAAACACCTCTGCTTTTTGAAAAAAGGCCAATGGGAATTGGCGAGTGGAATTTGAATGCCACTCCCCCGGACATACGGGTATAAAAGGAGCTGGTATGCAACCACTCATTCAGGTTTTGTGCTGAGGAGCTGAGACAAGGTCCCGGCCATTTCAGCGGGTAGTTCAGCGTTGTGGCAAGAGGGACACAACGTCTCATTCCCTCCATCAGGGAACAGAGATTACGAAAGTAACCAGGACATTCCCTATTTGTCACTCACTCGATGTTGTGTCGATGTAGTGACACTAGGGGTCCCTATACAAAACACCACAACTAGCTGAGCTGTGTTACGTGGACTGGCAGTGCGAGACGGGCAGACTGCTATGTGCCTCGTAGACAGCGCACCAGGCCATCACGCAACCTCCCCCAACACTCTTATGAGCGTCGAACGGTCCTTCGGGAACAAGTCGACTGCCCAAAAAAATAGGGACAGGCTAACCCAGCCATGGTCTCTTTTCCTCTTTTTTCTCCCCAAAAAGAGTAGAATTTTTTAACCGATTGGGGGCCATAAATGTCTACATTGGGGGGTGTCACTCCCAAGGGAAAGACACCGTGGAGACCACACCCCACCCAGAGGAAAAGGGGAGGGGGGGTATTTTGAGTGGAAATACATCACATGGTCTTACCGAGTCTTTTCGGAAGTATGTCATGTGGAAAAGTCCCATGGTAGGTCCTACAAACATGGTGACCAGGGGCAGAGGGGTCTCTGCCCAAGGAAGATGCAGTTTACCAACAGGGAAACGATTTAGCAGAAGATATCACATGGGGTCACCTACAGGGAACCACCATATGTGGAGCACCTACCTCAGTACAGGGTCTAGTTAGTACACGTACTGGGCCGGCCTAAGGAGGAAAGTCATCCATGCCAGGGATCACAACTAGTGAACACGACTGGGAGCCAAAAGCGCACGTCTTCACCTCATGGCAGGGGAAGGGCACTATATGCAAGCGGTGCACCCGGCCAGCTGTCCAGGAACTTACCTGTTCGGACCTGACAACACAAGGGACGAAACCGGCTCAACCCGGAGATTACAGAACCAAAGGTGTTGGGTGTTGCCCAGCCCGATGCTGTGCAGATGTCTGTCAAAGAGGCACTACTGGTCAGGTCCCAGGAGGCCACTACATTCCTAGTAGAGTGGGCTCGTAGACAAAGAGCTGCTTGAAGCTTCTAAAGCTCTGCGTGCAATCCAAATAGATGCGTAAAGCACACACTGGACACAGCAATGCCAAAGCTGGGTCTGCGTCCTCCTGGGGCAGCGCTTGCAGGTTCACCACCTGATCCATAAACGACCGAACTCCAGGCACGATTCACTGACAGAGAACACCTGCAGGTCCCCTACCCTCTTGATGGAAGTGAGTGCAGTCAGGATGGCAGTCTTCAAAGAGAGTGCCTTAAGCTCAACTGAATCCAGGGGCTCACAGGGAGCACCCCGTAGAACCTGAGGTACTACAGAGAGGTCCCATGAGGGCATGAGGCGTGGTCTGGAGGGATTCAACCACCTAGCGCCTCTCAGGAACCTGATGATCAGGTCATGCTTCCCCAAATACTTACCATCCACTGCCTTGTGATGTGCCGAAATGGCGGCTACATACACCTTCAAGGTGGAGGGGGACAGCTGCCCCTCCAGCCTCTCCTGCAGGTAGGAAAGCACCGATCCGACTGCGCATCTCTGGGGGTCTTCACGTTGGGAAGAACACCACTTAATGAACAGATGCCACTTCAAGGCATACAGGCGCCTCATAGAGGGAGCCCTAGCCTGAGTGATCGTGTCTACCACCGTGGGTAGACCTGATGGAGCTTGAGAGGTCCTGCAAGGAAGAATGGGAGAAACTGCCCAAAAATAGGTGTGCCAAGCTTGTAGCATCATACTCAAAAAGACTTGAGGCTGTAATTGGTGCCAAAGGTGTTTCAACAAAGTACTGAGCAAAGGCTGTGAATACTTATGTACATGTGATTTATTTTCCATTTTTTATTTTTTATAAATTTGCAAAGATTTGAATCAAACTTCTTTCACATTGTCATTATGGGGTATTGTTTGTAGAATTTTGAAGAAAATAATGAATTTAATCCATTTTGGAATAAGGCTGTAACATAACAAAATGTGGAAAAAGTGAAGCGCTGTGAATACTTTCTGGATGCACTGTATACCGCCTTGACGGTTGATGTACCCTACTGTCACCATGTTGTCTGTCCGAACCAACACATGCTTGCCCTGGATCAACAGCCAGAACCTCCGCAGGGTGAGCAGTACTGCCAACAACTCGATGCAGTTGATGTGCCAACAAAGCCGCGGGCCAGTCCAGGAGCCGGCGGCTGTGTGCCCGTTGCATATATGCGCCTCAGCCCATCTTGGAGGCATCCGTCATAACCACGACTCGCCTGGAGACCTGCTCTAGGGGAACCCCTGCCCGTAGAAATGCAAGGTCGGTCCAAGGGCTGAAGAGGTGGCGACAGATCGGCGTGATGACCACACAGTGTTTCCCGCGGCGCCATGCCCATCTTGGGACTCGAGTTTAAGCCAGTGCTGAAGTGGTCTCATATGCATCAACCCGAGTGGTGTGGCAACCGCTGAGGATGCCATATGCCCCAGGAGCCTCTGAAAAAGTTTCAGTGGAACCACTGTCTTCTGTCTGAACGCCTTCAGCACCAACTGTGCATGCTCATTCATGAGGCGCGCCGTCATCGAGACTGAGTCCAACTCCAAGCCGAGAAAAGAGATGCTCTGAACCGACTTGAGACTGGGCGACCACGGCCGAAGGAGGAAGCCCAGCTGAAGCCTCCGCGTCAGAGTGGACGAACCCGCTCTCTGATGCTGCGCTCGATAACTCATCATCTTCCCGGGCCCCGAATAAGAGGTTGAACTCGCCCTGAGACGAGCAGGCGGTCTCATCCGAGAGCCCAACCAGGGCAAGCGAGCATGCTGAGGAATGGGAGGTCCGTGGGGGGTTACCTGGCGGAGGTGGTCCCATTGGAGTCCCCAAATCGCCCCCAGTGCTAACTGACGCAGCCTCATACCCATACTGCCCTACAAAGGCAAAAGACCTTAACTCGCTAGAGTGTGGAACTGAGAAAAATGACTTTAAAGTTTTTTAATTGTCCAGCCAAATATATTATAGGTAGGACACTGAAAATCTGGCAATTAGATGTTTTAGTAATGAAATTTATCTACATAAAAAAATCTTGAGCTCAAACTTTACTTTTGACCCCTATTTTGAAGTTACTGTACTCTGCCTTTGTATTGTCTGCAAAAAGTGAAAATTGACGCCAAGGCAAAAGGCAGTAACTTCCACATTATCAATATTTTGTTGCTGATCACCATTTACAAAATCATTATAGTAACACCTGTATAAAATCTAGTGATCATGGCATTTATTTTGGATGATTTACAATTACTTATAGCCATGTACTTATTGCTATCCTGTGCTTTGGTTGTATTCTGATGGTATTTTTAATACATTAGATATGACACATACCTCTATAGCGGTAAAGAATATCTTCAATTGGTGTGCAGCAAAACTAACAGGTTGACTGCAGATAGGTGACACTTAATTATATGAATAAATACAAGATAAGCATATTTCTAATGAGTAAACATAATTTAATTAATAATGGAATGCAAAGATATAACAAATCATGTACAAATATAAAATGCATGGATTGGAATAAGAGATAATAAATACAGCCACAGGCATACAAGTTAGTGCCACAGCTGGTTAATCAAGGGTTAAATTTAGCTACCATGCTCCAATGCACAGCTCTCTGACTGGTGGACTGGACTGGCCAATCTCAAAGGCTATAATATAGAGTATGTGACTATATTTATTGTTTTTCTGAATCTGACCGTAACTGACATCCAGACAAAAAGTTATACATGTGGTTGGATACCGTTTTGAAACCAATTTATTTATTGCAGTGTTCACTAATATAAAAGGATACAAGACATAAGTTAGCCTAAGTGCTTTTACATCGAATTGAATGAAAGTAGTCTAGCCTAAAAAATCGACTTGTGGATTGATGTGAACGCCAGCAAGTAGGAATAATGCTCAGAAATCAGAATGCTTGTGGATTGTTGTGGATTAAACATCTGCGATGACGTTCATTGCCATGGATTTTATCGGGTTACCAGAAAAGGTAGGACAGATTTAATTGCGAACTGTTACTACTGATTTTATGTGTGATCATGCTACATGCTACGCTGTCATGGCATTCGAGTCCACACTCGTGCAACTAGTGGGCAGCCCCAGACTCACTGACACTGATGTTGACAGCAGTCACTGATAGGCTGGCACTGACTGAATAATCTGCATTATGAAAAAAAAAAAAAAAAAAAAACTTTGAGAATATTTACAATTACTTATTGCTGGCAAGTTATCCAGTCTTTGCTTGTTTACAGTGCTTTGTTATATGGAGCAGTTTGGTAGCCTATGCAATGGATAGCCGAGTAGCCTATTTATGCTATAGGCTGCTAGCTAGCTAAATGAAGTAGATTGCGATCTATCTATCTAATTAGTTTGTCTAATGCATCTTTTGTGTTACACACTTTCTTACCTTGACCTTTATGTCGGCATTTCAAAGCCATCTCAACCATCATTTTCCCTTAAACACTATAGAAAAACAGTCAACAATATTTGTTTACTACACTTTTATTCAGGTATCGTGTGTGTCAGATTGCTTCAATGACAGATGTATGACAGTACACAGGCTACACTGTAATTTAAACGTGGTAAACTTTAATGTAAAAACAAAGGCAGAGTACAGTAACTCCATGCCGGCACAGTAACTTCATTTTGACGCACGGCTAAACAAAGGCAGAGTACCCTAACTCAATTTGAGCATTCCAAAACAAAGTCAAAGAGCGGTAATTGGAGTTACGGAGTTCTGCCTTGGTTTCTCTTGGGCTTTTGGAAGTTACTGTTAAGACAACCCATTATTTTCTCGAAAAAACAACGGAATTGACTCAAGATAATTATCCACATGATAAAGGAGGTCTTGAAAGTCTCAAAAATATCAATAACTCATTTTCGACCAAAAACGAAGTTATGGCCTTTTGCCTTTGCACGGCAGCATAGGTAGAAGGACCGAGGCAGGGAGACGCTGGGGTGGCTTGCTTTCTTATGAAGGCAAGCCGCGACCGCAACATTGCTATGGTCATGTTCTCGCAATGAGGACATGACCAATCCACAATGAAGTCTCTGCATGGGCAGTGCCCAGACACGTCAGACAGTGTTTGTGGCCGTCAGAAGCGGAGAGATAACGACCGCAACCAGGAATAAAACACAAAAGGAAAGGCATCTTTAAAAAGACATTCCGTGTGTGCCGCTCTTTTAGTTTGAAAATATACTCTTTTTGATGTTCTGCCGAATTGCCCAGGGGCGATCTCTGCACTCCACGGGTGCAGAGGGGGGAGAAGCCGCTGAAATGCGCCATTAGATCCAGCAGATGAGGTGAATGAACTCGGTGAGTGAATTCAGCTCAATGAATAGAACTGCTCGGCTCCGAAGAGAAAATCTGAATGAGTGGTTGCATACCAGCTCCTTTTATACACGTATGTCTGGGGGAGTGGCATGCAAATTCCACTCGCCAATTCCCATTGGCTTTTTTTCAAAAAGCAGAGGTGTTTGGGGCTCCCAAGAGTGATCCCTAGTGACACTACATCGACACAACATCGAGTGAGTGACAGATAGGGAACTCTGGCTAGATATATAAAACAGAGAGAGTCTTTTTCTACCATTCCCTCAGTGAAATCTGCTAGTGGTGAAATATTTAACTCAGCCAATGATATTAATAATGCTTTTAAAGAATTCTATCTTGATCTCTATAGTTCCATGTCTTTGTGTACTGAAGAGGATATTAGAAACTTTTAAAACTTCCTAGACTGACGACTGAGCAAAAAAATTTGGAGCTTGGCAAGGTAATTAAGGCCTTGCCTATAGGCAAGGCTCTGGGGCCAGATGGCTTTCCCACTGAGTTTTTTAGATCTTATGCTACAGAACTGACTCCACTTTTGCTAGAAGTTTATATGGAATCATTAAAGAATGGAAAGCTTCTCCCAACCATGACACAAGCCCGGATCAGTCTGATTCTTAAAAAGGACAAAGATCCAAGCGAGTGTAAGAGTTACTGTCCAATTTCCCTGATCCAGCTAGATGTTAAAATATTGTCAAAAATGTTGGCTAACCGATTAACTAAAGTTATGACATCTCTTATACATATAGATCATTAGGCATTTCATCAGTATCATGTGGTCAGTGGCGAATGATCAGATGCTGCCATCTCACTTGGTGCCAAAAAGGTGTTTGATATGGTAGAATGGGATTATCTTTTTAAGATTTTGGAAATGTATGGGTTTGGGAATACTTTTATTGGGTGGATTAAGTTACTTTATAGACACCAGGTAGCGAAGGTTCAAACGAATGGATTAATTTCAGATTATTTTACTCTGGATAGGGGCACCCGGCAGGGTTGCCCTCTTTCCCCTTTATTGTTCTGTCTTGCTCTTGAGCCTTTAGCAGCCATGATAAGAAAGGAGGATGGTTTTCCAAGGGTGGTGGCAGGTGGCGTGGTGCTTAAGCTTTTGCTTTACACAGATGATATTTTATTATTTGTCTCCAATCCTACTAGACATATGTATTGCCTCCACAGAATTATTAAGTCCTTTTCTAGATTCTCAGGATACAGAGTTAATTGGTCTAAATCCAAAACTTTGGCTCTGACAGCGTACTGCCCAGTAATGGCTTTTTAACCGGGGTGCCTTCCAGTGGCCCAAACAGGGCATTAAGTATTTGGGTATTTTATTCCCAGAACATTTGTGTGATTTAGTTGGACTTAATTTTGACACTTTAATAAAAAGGTTTTCGAGCGATGTGGGCAGGTGGGCTTCATTACATTTATCTATGAATGGGAAGGTCAATGTTATTAAAATTAATTGTATTTCAAAATTCAATAACCTGCTACAATCTCTCCCTATAGATGTCACTCTCTCTTATTTCAAGCAATTTTATAGCATAGCGAAGTCCTTCATTTGGAATGGTAAACGTCCCAGATTACATTTCAATAAGTTACATAGGCTGATTGACAAAGGTGGGATAGGCCTTTGCAAAAAAAATTTCATTATTATGCATTCGGTCTTAGACAGTTGGCTCATTTGTCACTTCCACCTGAAAGAGCTCCTCCCTGGTTTTGTATTGAACAGGAAGTTCTTGCCCCTATTTTGCCATTGCAAAGCCTTTCTATTAAACTAACTGGAGAAGTTAAGTTACACTCTGTTATCTCGCATTTGCACTTGGTATGGACAAAAGTGTCCAGAGTCTTTAATTCTGACATTTATTTAAATGTTGCCTCAAGCATATGGCTGAACCCAAAATTATCTATTAATAAGTCCACTTTCTGCTGGTCAGAGTAGATTGTGAGGTAGGTTAATATGCTCTGTGACCTATATGAGAGTGGAGTGTTGAGATCCTTTGAAAATATGGTTCAACATTTTGGGATTCCCAGGTCTCAGTTCTTTAGGTATTTACAGCTGCTCCACCTGCTCTATACTATTTTTGGGAGTAGCATACACCCCCGAAAGCTGCAGATACTCTGGGAGTGGTGATTACTGCTTTTGGAAAAGGTCACGAGGCATCAGTGTATCACTCTCTGCTAATTTAGAGTCTGGGGGACGGAGCTTCAACTTCTCTCAAGAGATTATGGGAGAAAGATTTAAACTTGGTATTGGAGGAGGAAGTGTGGGCTAGGATTCTAAAAAATGTCAAGTCTACATCTAGAAATGCAAGGGTGCACATTATGCAATTTAAGATTTTACATCAGTTCTATTGGACCCCTCTAGATTGTATAGGTTTGGTCTTAAAGATGGAAGATGGGAACACAACCCATGTTTTTTGGTGGTGTGTTAAGATCCATGAATTTTGGTTGAGGGTTCAGAGTTTTATGTGTGACGTATTGGGCACTCAATGTTCGGGGGGAATGGTTTAATTTTATATAATTTGATTCCACATTTTCTGTTATGTTTATTTAATTTGTTGAATGGAATCAATAAAAAAATTTAATAATAAAAAAAATAATAATAATTTCATTCGAAACAATAATAACCCTAGTTGTGATGACTAACACAGCTTTCATTTTATTTAGTCTATGTTTGAGTGGAGGTGAAAAAGCAACAAATAATTTAAATGTCCACAGAACGCAGCAAAAACAATTTTGTCTTCATACACCTAAAGCATATGCTTTCATTCTGAAACCACTTTGAAGTTTGTTCAACAGGATACTAATCATAAAATATATATATGAAAGGCAACAGAGGTGTTTTTGTTACATTTATATTGAATAAAACAATCTTGGTTGTGACGGTTAAAATAAGCTTAAAATATTGATGTTGATTTTACGGTTACAATTTTAATTCAGATTCATGAACAGATTCATTCGGACTCGGCCTGCTATGGACTCGATTGTTTTTTTGTTTTTTCTTTCTCCCCAATTTGGAATGCCCAATTCCCAATGCGCTCTAAGTCCTGGCGTAGTGACTCGCCTCAATCCGGGTGGCGGAGGACGAATCTCAGTTGCCTCCATGTCTGAGACCGTCAACCTGTGCATCTTATCACATGGCATATCTCCGCGGCATCCACGCACAACTCACCACGCGCCCCACCGAGAGCAAGAACCACATTTCAGTGACCACGAGGAGGTTACTCCATTTGACTCTAGCCTCCCTAGCAACCGGGCCAATTTGGTTGCTTAGGAGACCTGGCTGAAGTCACTCAGCATGCCCTGGATTCGAACTCGTGACTCCAGGGGTGGTAGTCTGAGGTACCCAGACTGTAACTCTTCTGATAACCCTAACCTAACCTAACCCCCCCACCCCCCCGGACTTGATTGTTTAAAGACTCAGATTCGACTAAGGTGGACTCAAACCCAACCCTGAACTGTGGAATCCTCTCCTCGGGCAGTGTGTCTAAGCCTTGTGACATAGCAATTGCGGTGCTCCTGCTATTAGTTCAACACAACTAAGAAGCACAAATGTGCTGTCTAGGTGCCGCAGCTGCGGTGTCCTTTAGAGCTGACAGATCGGAGGGACGAGGCGCAGCCAGAGGATCGGGGAGCCAAAGCGGAGCCAGGTGACTGACAGACCAAGGAGGAGCCAGAGGGACGAGGGATCCCAGCAAAGCCGACAGGCTGAAGGACCACAGTGGAGCTGAGGGAACGCAGTGCTGAGGCAATGTCGAGGGACCGACATGCCAAGGTGAAGTCCAGGGCTCGGAGGGTCCAGGTGGGGTCGGAGGGCCAAAAGTTCCCCTTGCCTGCTCAGGAGAACTAAGGGTGGGTATAAGGGTGGGAACCATCTCCAGGTCCAACTGCTCCAGCTCCATCTGCTGTGATGTGGCATGGAGCGGGCTGAGGCGTTGCTGTGACGTGGCATGGAGCGGGCTGAGGCGTTGCTGTGATGTTGCTGTGACGTGGCATGGGGCAGGCTGAGGCGTTGCTGTGACGTGGCATGGGGCAGGCTGAGGCGTTGCTGTGACATGGCATGGGGCAGGCTGAGGCGTTTCTGTGACGTGGCATGGAGCAAAAGATGGCGCTAGCTCAGCGGCCATGACGTGGAACTCTGGCTCGGCGGCGGCCATGACGTGGAACTCTGGCTCGGCGGCGGTCATGTCGTGGAACTCTGGCTCGGCGGCGGTCATGTCGTGGAACTCTGGCTCGGCCGCGGCCATGTCATGGAACTCTGGCTCGGCCGCAGCCATGTCGTGGAACTCTGCCTCGGCCGTAAATAAATACAGTAAATAAATAAAAAATACAAAATGTATTTGCTGTGCCGTTGCAAGAATTAATTTGCAAGAACAAATCTATAAATTTAAAAGATTCATTATACAATTAGCGCTCTGTGACCTCATTATACAGTGTACATTATACAATGTTACTTGTGTTTTTTGCATAGCTGAATTTCAAACATTACGAGTTCACGCTACTAAGACAGACAGAAAACATGGTCAAGTTCTTGAAAAGCAAAACAATCGACGATGGTTATGTAGGATAGTGGTAATGCCATGGAATTTTTTAATCGTAAAAAGTGTGCCATGTCAGAAAAAAGGTTGGGAAATACTGACCTAAACCACAAAGAGTTCATCTGCAAAAAAGCTTCCAAAAGAAAACACACAACAGTATGTAAATTCTGCAATGCAATGCTTACCGAGATGGCTGAGACCAAAGCTAGCTAGCTAACATTAGCAATCTGCCTCTTGCTGCATTCCATTCAACTTGGAAACTTACTATATTGTTTAAGAAAAGACTTAAAGAAAAGTGAAGAATTAAGTATTGAATAATTGTTTGATATATTCTGTACTTGATGGTTTCTAGGGGAAGAGTCATCCAGAAAACCTGATGCGATACTTGCACAAAAATGTTATTGTTTTAGGTGTATGGTAAAACTTGGAAAAGGAGTGTTGAATAAAGTTGATTTCAGCTCCTTAGTGTTTGTTTGTATTTGTTTGCTCATAGAAAACCAAGGTAAATTCACACATACAATTCACCTCTGCAAGGCCTTTTGATTATTTTATCAAGACATTTCTCATGGTACACTGACACACACACACACATATGGCAATAAAAGAGGTGAATGAAGAGGAATCTTCATTTGTTTTCTGTGGGTGTTTTTATGGGAATGTGGATCTTTCAGATCAATTTGAGGAGTGCCTATGGTTTGCATGTTCCACATTTTATTGTAAGTGTGTCATGCAGTGTGGGACTCGAGCTGGCCTGGTCTTGGTCTTGACTCGGTCTCGCCCTGCCTTGGTCTTGGTCTCGACTTGGTCTCAACCCCTCAAAGTCTTGGTCTTGTCTCAGTCTCAATACACTGTGGTCTTGGTCTTGACTTGGTCTCGGTTTAGGTGGTCTTGACTACAACACTGGCATACAGTGCATCCGGAAAGTATTCACAGCGCTTCACTTTTTCCACATTTTGTTATGTTACAGCCTTATTCGAAAATGGATTAAATTTATTATTTTCCTCAAAATTATACAAACAATACCCCGTAATGACAACGTGAATAAGTTTGTTTGAAATCTTTGCAAATTTATTAAAAATAAAAAACGAAATAAATCACATGTACATAAGTATTCACAGCCTTTGCCATGACACTCAAAATTGAGCTCAGGTGCATCCTGTTTCCACTGATCATCCTTGAGATGTTACTACAACTTGATTGGAGTCCACCTTTGGTAAATTCAGTTGATTGGACATGATTTGGAAAGGCACACACTTGTCTATATAAGGTCCAACAGTTAACAGTGCATGTCAGAGCACAAACCAAGCCATGAAGTCCAAGGAATTGTCTGTAGACCTCCAAGACAGGATTGTATCGAGGCAAAGATCTGGGGAAGGGTACAGAAAAATTTCTGCAGCATTGAAGGTCCCAATGAGCACAGTGGCCTCCATCATCTGTAAAGGGAAGAAGTTTGGAACCACCAGGACTCTTCCTAGAGCTGGCCACCTGGCCAAATTGAGCGATCGGGGGAGAAGGGCCTTAGTCAGGGAGGTGACCAAGAACCCGATGGTCACTCTGACAGAGCTCCAGCATTTCTCTGTGGAGAGAGGAGAAACTTCCAGAAGAACAACCATCTCTGCAGCACTCCACCAATCAGGCCTGTATGGTAGAGTGGCCAGACGGAAGCCACTCCTCAGTAAAAGGCACATGACAGCCTGCCTGGAGTTTGCCAAAAGGCACCTGAAGGACTCTCAGACCATGAGAAACATAGATTGAACACTTTGGCCTGAATGGCAAGCGTCATGTCTGGAGGAAACCAGGCACCGCTCATCACCTGGCCAATACCATCCCTACAGTGAAGCATTGTGTTGGCAGCATCATGCTGTGGGGATGTTTTTCAGCGGCAGGAACTGGGAGACTAGTCAGGATCGAGGGAAAGATGAATGCAGCAATGTACAGAGACATCCTTGATAGAAACCTGCTCCAGAGCGCTCTGGACCTCAGACTGGGGCGAAGGTTCATCTTCCAACAGGACAACGACCTTAAGCACACAGCCAAGATAACAAAGGAGTGGCTCCGGGACAACACTGTGAATGTCCTTGAGTGGCTCAGCCAGAGCCCAGACTTGAAGCCGATTGAACATCTTTGGAGAGATCTGAAAATGGCTGTGCACCGACGCTCCCCATCCAACCTGATGGAGCTTGAGAGGTCCTGCAAAGAAGAATGGGAGAAACTGCCCAAAAATAGGTGTGCCAAGCTTGTAGCATCATACTCAAAAAGACTTGAGGCTGTAATTGGTGCCAATGGTGCTTCAACAAAGTATTGAGCAAAGGCTGTGAATACACTATATTGCCAAAAGTATTCGCTCATCTGCCTTTAGACACATATGAACTTAAGTGACATCCCCTTCTTAATCCATAGGGTTTAATATGACGTCGGCTCACCCTTTGCAGCTATAACAGCTTCAACTCTTCTGGGAAGGCTTTCCACAAGGTTTAGGAGTGTGTTTATGGGAATTTTTGACCATTCTTCCAGAAGCGCATTTGTGAGGTCAGACACTGATGTTGGACGAGAAGACCTGGCTCGCAGTCTTCGCTCTAATTCATCCCAAAGGTGCTCTATCGGGTTGAGGTCAGGAATCTGTGCAGGCCAGTCAAGTTCTTCCACACCAAACTCGCTCATCCATGTCTTTATGGACCTTGCTTTGTGCACTGGTGCGCAGTCATGTTGGAACAGGAAGGGGCCATCCCCTAACTGTTCCCACAAAGTTGGGAGCATGGAATTGTCCAAAATCTCTTGGTATGCTGAAGCATTCAGAGTTCCTTTCACTGGAACTAAGGGGCCAAGCCCAGCTCCTGAAAAACAACCCCACACCATAATTCCCCCTCCACCAAACTTCACAGTTGGCACAATGCAGTCAGACAAGTACCGTTCTCCTGGCAACTGCCAAACCCAGACTCGTCCATCAGATTGCCAGATGGAGAAGCGTGATTCGTCACTCCAGAGAACGCGTCTCCACTGCTCTAGAGTCCAGTGGCGGCATGCTTTACACCACTGCATCTGACGCTTTGCATTGCACTTGGTGATGTATGGCTTGGATGCAGCTGCTCGGCCATGGAAACCCATTCCATGAAGCTCTCTATGCACTGTTCTTGAGCTAATCTGAAGGCCACATGAACTTTGGAGGTCTGTAGCGATTGACTCTGCAGAAAGTTGGCGACCTCTGCGCACTATGCGCCTCAGCATCCGCTGACCCCGCTCTGTCATTTTACGTGGCCTACCACTTCGTGGCTGAGTTGCTGTCATTCCCAATCGCTTCCACTTTGTTATAATACCACTGACAGTTGACTGTGGAATATTTAGTAGCGAGGAAATTTCACGACTGGACTTGTTGCACAGGTGGCATCCTATCACAGTACCACGCTGGAATTCACTGAGCTCCTGAGAGCGGCCCATTCTTTCACAAATGTTTGTAGAAGCAGTCTGCATGCCTAGGTGCTTCATTTTATACACCTGTGGCCATGGAAGTGATTGGAACACCTGAATTCAATTATTTGGATGGGTGAGCGAATACTTTTGGCAATATAGTGTACTTATGTACAAGTGATTTTTTTTTTCCATTTTTTATTTTTAATAAATTTGCTAAGATTTCAAACAAACTTCTTTCATGTTGTCATTATGGGGTATTGATTGTAGAATTTTGAGGAAAATAATGAATTTAATCCTTTTTGGAATAAGGCTGTAACATAACAAAATGTGGAAAAAGTGAAGCGCTGTGAATACTTTCCGGATGCACTGTATACTAATTAAACACCTCTAATTAAATATTAACATACAGTATAGGGGCATCTCTGCAGCATGTTTACTGTGTCTATTTTGAGTCCCACAGCATTACACCCCACAACACTGCAGTTACAATTACAACACAGTTTGTCATACATTTCTGTTTCGACAAGACTATTGGGGTGAAAATAGCAACACTGAGTGGAGGTGCTATTTACACCTGGTAGCAAATAGTTACTACGAATTATTAATCCTCCTTCCTTGTGTTTATTTAGTGAAAAACTGCAGAAAACATGCCTTTATTATTTTTAAGTAGATTTTTATTTCATGCATTAAACATTTTGAATCTACTTCACTACAGTGTCTGTTTGGTTAAAATGGATACTCTGCTAAAAAAAATTAAAAAATAAATAAAAATCATTTGTATGCCATATCAGAGCAATTACACAATTATAAATATAAAGATTTTTTTTTATTTTTTATTTTTTTTTTGTAGCCCTATCGTCTTGCACCCATAGATGAGTGTGATGAGGAGGAGGGCTAATCAGCTGAGGAGAGGGATAAATGCAGCCGGATGCGGCAGTTCGGGAGAGAGAGAGCCACACGCAGCTGCCATGTGTGCATTTGTGTTTTGTGTCTTTTTGTTTAAGTTTAAATTAAATATTACTTTCACTGTTCAGCTGGTTCCTGCCTCCTCCTTGCCCATCTCTATACTGGTACATTGGTCCCAGGTTTCAGCACCAGCGTAACTAAGTTCTGGGTTGGGCAGATAAAGGAGGAAGCGGGAACCGGTTTCCACAGTTCACGTAAGTCCGTTTTATTCACAAATAACCAGTAATCGCTGTATAGCTTCACTCAAAACACAAGATGGCTTTTCAGCATCACATGGGAGTTTGCTGCTGATGGGGTCGTGGCTTGGCAGCGGCTCCACAGCTCCAGGCAGTTGGCAGTGAGCTCCTCCTCCCCTCGTGGACAGCGGCCGTTCCTCTGTGTCCACGTGGCCAGCAGCGACTCCTCCATCCCCCGGCGGCTGCTCCTTTGGGCGGATGGCAGTGGCGAGGACTCCATGACAGCGCGTCCCTCCTCCTTCCTGGGTTTCGGAACCAATTTAACAGTTTAAAGGATGGGCAAGGAAGAGGCGGTAACTGGCTGAACAGTCAAAGTAATATTTAATGTAAACTTAAACACAAAACACAAATGCACACACGGCAGCTACGTGTGGCTCTCTCTCTCCCGAACTGCCGCATCCAGCTGCATTTATCACTCTCTTTGGCTGATTAGCCCGATTGGGGACCGGGCGTGTGTAGTCACGGCCCGGCCCCGCCCTCCTTATCGTCACAATGAGCTACTGCTGTTTCTGATCTTTTTATTTCTGTGGCTATCGTTCCTTACTTTTGTAGTTATCGATGTAACTGGATCTATAGCCTACATTTAAACCCCTTTTTCATGTTAACTCCTCTGTGCCAAAAAAGATGCTGGGATGATGCGATGTACAGTACATTGATTATGGTGATTTGTGGAAGATCCAGAAAACACCTTGTATAAAACACAATTTCCAGAAGTCTCTGGACCAGCTTCTC
This sequence comes from Myxocyprinus asiaticus, assembly GCF_019703515.2. NCBI lineage: Eukaryota > Metazoa > Chordata > Actinopteri > Cypriniformes > Catostomidae > Myxocyprinus > Myxocyprinus asiaticus. The sequence continues at coordinate 31,120,617 of NC_059382.1, read as the reverse complement.
GCAAAACCAGAAGTGATTATGCCCGTACTCGTTAAACTGGAAATTGAACATGGCCATCATATGTTAGCAAGCTGAAGGACTTTGATTGTCTTCTTAGCCTTTGACTGTACTTTGACCTAGAATCCAATCAGAAAATGTAGCCAGGAGTCGCGTGGCACCATGCGGGGGTCATACATGTGAACGGCGAGCTCTGCGCACTTTTCTAGTTTTTAATTATTTTTGTGTCTTAAACCGGTGAGATTTTATACACCCTGCTACATAACTGTTCTATGAAGTCAACATGTCAAAGAATTCAAAATCCTCGGGCTCTCGAGATATTAAAAGACACTTACATGCTCAAGCTGATACCCCAGACAGGGCCGCAGACTAGGGACTCAATTTGGACGGTGCGGCGGGAGAGATTCAGTAACTGGCGAGCATGTCTGTAATGCTGGCGAAGGTTGTGGCGGACTTGGAGGATCTTTCTGTAATACGTCGATCGATCACTGTGATGGAGACGAAGATTTGGTTACAAGAATCGGGGACGCCGAGAAACGGATCAGTTATCTGGAGTCATCGGAGAGGGAATTAGCTGCTAATCCGTTATCGACCAAAGTAGATTTAGAATGCATTTGGGAAAAGCTGCAAAACCTTGAGAATCGAAATCAGTGAAACAATGTCCGAATTGTTGGAATTCCTGAGCATGAGGAAGTAAAATTCCTAGTCGAGCTCTTCCTGAATCTGCTTGACATAACAGGCCATAAGCTGGAAATCAAGCGAGCTCACAGAGTCCCTGCTTGGAGATCTGAGACAGGCCCCGATCAATTCTGGCCAAATTTCTGAGATCATTCGATAAAGATCTCGTGTTACGTGAGGCGAGGAGTAAAGGAAGGCTTTCTTGGAAGAACCACAACATTTTCTTGTGCCCAGACTTTGCGAATTCAACGAGAGAAATGTGATCAATTCAAGGAATGCAAGAAACTCTTACATCAACAGAAGATCACTTTTGCACTGATGTTTCTGGCCAAATTGAGAATAGATACTAAGGATGGCCGCAAAATATTTACATGCCCACAGCAAGCATTGTCCTTCATAGAGACAATGGGGTGAAAAGCCATTTGGTGATTTTCATGTTGCTGCCTAGTGGGCCTGACTCAGTGAACATTAATTTGACTGCCTGAGGAAGCTGAGTGCCTTTTTGTTAATTTTTGTGTTGGTTCCGCCCAGCGGCTAGAGATTGTTTTGTGGAATAACAATCCTTCAAGAAACTTTTGTTGCTATGTCGCTATGCAATGAAGTTCCCGGCCAGGTTGAGAAATTATGCTAAGGATGGCCGCAAAGTATTTACTTGTCCCCAACTTGCGTTATCCTTCATAAAAACCTATGGAATGAGTAAGTCATTGTGTGGCGCTCGCATTGCAGTCTAGTGGACCTGACTCACTGAACATTTACTTGACCATCCGAGGAAACTGGGCACCTGTTATGTTTCTTTTTTGTGCTGGTTCCGCCTAGTGGCTGGAGTTTGTTTTGTGGGGTGGTGTAGGGCTTTACTGGTTGTTTAGATCAGTGTTACTATCAGAAATAATTGGTAATTTTTTCTTTAGTTATTAATGAATATTTAAATTAAATAATAGAATCTAACTCTTTAAAACCTCACATGGGTCTCCAGTAAATGTAGTGCGCTACATTTAGGAGCGGGTTTGGTTATTAGCAATAATTAATAATTATCAATTAATTATTAAAATAAATAGAACATTGATTTGAATCAATGTTAGCTTTTTTTAATCCTTTAAATCAACAATTATCAAAGATAATCATTAATTGTTAACATCAATGAAACATTGATTAAAATTAACACTAGCTTATTGATCCTTCAAATTCAACAATCATCAAAGATAATTATCAATTATCAAAAATCAATAGAATAATAATAAGGATTAATATCGACGGGGCATCACCCTGGAATCAGGGACTAATAACCAGATAGTATAACAGTCTCAATATTAGATTGTTCTCTTAGGAAAATCGACATCGATTTTCGAAAAGAAAAACAATGCAGACTTGAATCTGAGCACTGACATCCCCTGTCAGCATCTGGTGTATGCAAAACAAACCAAAACACTTCTCTTTGAAATATAACAAAGTTTATTTATGCAGTAATATCAATTAATAATTAATACAATGCAGTCAATAAACTTCCGACTTACAACTACAAATTAACAGTGATATGATTAGATATGGTAACCAAAATAATCCTATAACACACGAGGAAGGTGTGTGTGTGTGTGTGTGTGTGTGTGTGAGAGAGAGTGTGTGTGTGTGTGTGTGTAAGGAGGGATGCGCACAAAATGGCGGACGTGATTCTTGTGGAGAGTATGTCACGCAAGATTTCCGGTCAGAGAGTATGGCCGCGAATGTGGGCAGAGAGAAACCAGTCAATGGCGTCTACCAGTTTACCGCGTGTATCCACTTGTACGATAACATAAGGACAAAGCTGAGCTTTATCACGGAGTTATCTACTAGCCAAAAGTGTGTGCGAGAATGTTTGTGAGGGGTCGCGCATGTGTGTGTGGTTAGTACGAGAGAGAAAGAATAAAGTGACGGCCCCAAAGCCGATTTCGTGATCGTGGGAGAGAAAGCAGCTGTTAGCTTATCACTCAGAGACGCGGTGGGCGGCTCGTAAACCGTTCTGCGGTCTTTGATTCTTTAATGGATAAACTCAGTGTGCCGGTCTCACCCGCGATGGTGGAAAGTTGCTGGAAGCAAATCCCGGAAGCATCTCAGTGTCATTTCTACTCCCGATGACATCATGGTTGAGGGCCGTTCTGTTGTGTGCCTCATCCAATAGGAGTTGAGAGTTAGATCCTTTAGTGTAGTCTTGTTGGGCCTCCTGTATTCAGATAGAAGACAAAGGCAGGCCTAACCCAGTTGTAAAACCTAACTGAGGCCCACATACAAAGTCATAATCTTACTGATAAAAACCGCGCCAAAATCAAACAAAGGGAGTCCAAAACAGACTACAAATCCCATGAAGCCTTGCTCAATAAAGGATTCATGTCACTGTTTAGTTTGTAGTTGTAAGTCGGAAGTTTATTGACTGCACTGTATTAATTATTAATTGATATTACTGCATAAATAAACTTTGTTATATTTCAAAGAGAAGTGTCCAATGCTGATGGGATGTCGGTGCTCGGATTCAAGCCTTCATTCATTGTTTCTTTTTGAAAATCGATATTCAGATGTTGATTTTCCTAAGAGAACAATCTAATATTGAGACTGTTATACTATCTGGTTATTAGTCCCTGATTCCAGGGTGGTGCCCCTGCTAAATTAATCCTAATTAATATTCTATAGATTTTTTTTTGTGATAATTGATAATTATCTTTGATGATTGTTGAATGTGAAGGATCAATAAGCTAGTGTTAATTTTAATTAATGTTTCATCGATGTTAACAATTAACGATTATCTTTGATTTGTTGATTTAAAGGATTAAAAAAAAAGCCAACATTGATTCAAATCAATGTTCTATTGATTTTAACAATTAATAATTATCTTTGATAATTATTAATTATTGCTAATAACCAAACCCACTCCTAAACGTAGCGCACTACATTTACTGGAGCCCATATGATGTTTTAATGAGTTAGATTCTATTATTTAATTTAAATATTAATTAATAACTAAAGAAATAATTATTAATTATTTCTGATAGTAACACTGATCTAAACAACCAGTAAAGCCCTACAGTCTGTTTTGGACTCCTTTTGTTTGAGTTTGGCACAGTTTTTATCAGTAAGATTTATGACTTTGTATGTGGGTCTCAGTTAGGTTTTACGACTGGGTTAGGCCTGCCTTTGTCCTCTATCTGAATACATGAGAGTTGGTTGTTGTCCAGCATCTTTAGAGCAACTGAAGGGCTGAAGTTCTTGTTCTTTAGTCTGTATATATTCTGCCTATGATGGTAGATTGAGGATAAATCCTATTTCGAGGTTCTGAGGATTTACATGGATTGGAATTTCAATGCCAAAACTATATGCCAGGTGTATCTGTGAAGGTTGCACAATGGAGATAGTAGCAGATCTAAGGATTTGTTCGACAAGGTCTAGGGAGACCAGGTAAGCTGGAATCCTTCAACCACTCAGACTGTTGACTGAGGAGCTAATTTCCCTGAGGAGGTCCTGCATTAGATCTCTAACTATACGCACATAATTTGTCTTATCTCACAAAGTCCCTAAAGCGAGCAAAGTGTTATTGATAAGAACAGAGTGCAAATTTACAGTGACTATAGTACCCTGAAGGGTTTTATTCAGGCCCTGTAACTGTTCTTGGAGTTGTCGTCTCTGCTGGATTTTTGGATGGTGACTTGTCCATCTGAAGCTGGCAAACTGTTTTCTGGACCAAGTGGTCTCGGAATGTCAACCTGAGCCCACGTGTCCATAATGGCAGTCAATGAGCAGAGCCAATCGGTTCAGTAGGTCCTGGCCAACTAACAGTAGTTCCGTATTAGTGGGACATATGTAAACAGGGTCTATTAGCATCATCCCTTGAAAGGTAATGTCAATCCACACCTGTTTGTGATAGATGACTTATCTTGCATGTAGCTTGTGATGCTTACGCTGCAGTTCTATTTGTAACAGTTTGCCAAGGGAGAGCTTTGCTCTAGCCACCTCTGCGAAGGTGCTGGAACCCATTAGACTTATTTCGGAACCAGTGTCGAGTAGTGCGTGGGTTCTGATGCACCCATGTGGCATTGCCCTTATGGAACAGATCACCCAAGAAGGTCAGGAAAGGAGGGTGTGGCATGTTAGGAGTGACTGTTTTGGATAGCAACTTGGACCCTGTTCCCCTTTCCCCAACCTACAAAATAAACGTTGGTGTTAACGGGAGGGGGTACACATCGTCTAGTCATACTGAATAGGTTTCAGCGCCGTATTCCTTTGAGGAGTTTGGTGGACCTGGTGAACAATGGAGCACATCAAGCTTAGTTACTAACTCAGTCAAGCATCTCCTTATATCCTCATTTCCTTTCTCAAATCTTGTTCTCTGAGGGGATTTGAAACCTTGTCTACCCACTCACCTTCTTGTTTGGGTTTTCGTTCGAACCGTGCCTTTCCTTTCAGCCGGTGAACATTTTGTCGTTTAGGCCTGCCATGACCCTGGGGGTGTGTCTGGTCACCACCCCCCTGGTTCTGTTGCCTACCCTGCTGGCAGGGTGATCGGCGCCTCTGGGGTCTTGTTCTAGCATTCACCTTAACGCGAGGCATTTTGTTGCCTTCAAGTGCTAGGTCTGCATATTCTGAGGCTTGGATCCCCAAGGCTCTGGCATTGCCTTCGTGCCCTCGGGCAGGGCGCATGCATGTCTCCCATGCCAGTTGTGTGTACCTTCTGATTTCCTGCATGGTGGGGTTGCCTGTTCTGCAGTGCATCGTGACATCATATCGCACACACTCGTGGAGGTTGTGAAGGAAAAGAGACTTGAAAGCTCGTTCCTCCTCCAGACCTGGTTCGTTACTTCCTTGGAAGTACGCGGTTCTCAGGTGTCTGTAATACTCATGCAGAGGCTCGTGCCTCTTCTGGGTGATGGCGAAAGCACCTATGGTAGCGGAGGCTTCGTCGATATACAGCGAATACTCCTCGCATAGGGCTTTACACAGAGCTTAGCAGCGGTTTCGGGTACCAGTCGGTAGCGTTTCCATGAACACATGGACACTCCTTTCTGTGGTCTTCCATATGAGCTTGAGTTTTTCACGCGACGAAGCGTAAGGCAAGTCAACCAGACAGTGCACAATTTCTCTGAGATAATTGTCGATGTTTGAATCTCGATTACTTGGGTCAAAGTGCTCTATGTCCCCTGCGAGGGACTCCAGTTGTCGGATGTGCAAGCCTTGGTGTCGGTATGTCCATGGGTCATCCGAGTCATCCAAAACACCATAGTCACTTTTTCCTCTATAGCGATGAGGATGACTTCCTCCCCTTCGTGGTGGGGAAGGAGTCCAGTTGATGAGTGGGGTGGACCCCGGGTTGCGTACAGCTCCCTGGCTAATGGGATCTTCGAGCCATGTACACCACTCTGGGCTTGAAAATAATTGTTCCCCCTCCATGGTGTGGAATCAGTCGGTTTGAAATGCACGGTGGCGTGACTGAAAACTGACTGGGGGGGGCAACTGTAAAGAGGGGCACCTGCATCCAACCAGCAGGCTGCTACAAGACTCTACACTACAAGACTGTTTTGATCACGTGGACTGGGAGATGTTCCGGTCCGCCTCTGATGACGACATTGAACTTTACGCTGATAGCATAACGTGTTTCATCAGAAAGTGCATAGAGGACGTCGTTCCGACCAAAACAATACAGATCTGTCTGAACCAGAAACCTTGGATTAATAGCGATGTTCGCGCGGACCTCCGCTTTTAATTCCGGGAATGCGGAGGAGCATAAACAAGCCAGTTATGCCCTCCACATAAGTGTTCTTTTTTTCCAGGTGGGAGAGAGCAGTGTGTATTGTGGACGCAATGGCATCATCAGTGGAGCGGTTGTTGCGGTAAGCAAACTGCAATGGGTCCAGTGATGTAGGCAGCACAGAGCAGATCTAATCTCTGATTAGACTCTCAAAGCATTTGCTGATGATGATCAGAACAGCAAAACGCCAGTACAGGGACAAGATTGAAGGATAGTTCAACACCACCAACTCTAGAACATGTGGCAGGGAATTGACATCATCACGGACTTTAAAGGGAATAAAAACTCCGCTGTGAACACCGCTGTCTTTCTCCTGGATGAGCGAAATACTTTTTATGCTTGTTTCGAGGGAAATAACACCGCCCTCGTGGAGAGAGCTCACGCTGCCGAAGCTACAGAGGTTAGTTCAATCTCCGTCTCTGTAGCGGATGTAACCCGATACTTCCGACGGGTGAATATCCGCAAAGCCACGGGTCCAGATGGAATTCCGGGCCACGTCATCAGAGTGTGTGCGAACCAACTGGCTGGTGTTTTTACGGACATTTTCAACCTTTCCCTCTCCTTGTCTGTGGTACCCACATGCTTTAAAACCTCCACCATTGTGCCTGTTCCAAAGCAATCCAAAATCACTTGCTTAAATGACTGGCGTCTTGTTGCTCTGACCCCCATCATCAGCAAATGCTTTGAGAGACTAATCAGAGATTAGATCTGCTCTGTGCTGCCTACATCACTGGACCCATTGCAGTTTGCTAACCGCAACAACCGCTCCACTGATGATGCCATTGCGTCCACAATACACACTGCTCTCTCCCACCTGGAAAAAAAGAACACTTATGTGAGAATGTTGTTTGTAGACTTCAGCTCAGCATTCAACACCATAGTGCCCTCCAAGCTTTATGTGAAACTCCAGGCTCTGGGCTTAAACAGCTCGCTGTGCAGCTGGATCCTGGACTTCCTGTCAAGCAGACGCCAGGTGGTTAGAATGGGCAGCAACATCTCCTCATCACTGACCCTCAACACTAGAGCCCCACAGAGCTGTGTTCTCAGCCCACTCCTGTATTCTCTGTACACACATGACTGTGTGGCAACACACAGCTCCAATGCCATCATTAAGTTTGCTGATGATACAACGGTGGTAGGTCTGATCACTGACAATGATGAAACAGCCTACAGAGAGGAGGTGCACACTCTGACACACTGGTGTCAGGAGCACTACCTCTCCCTCAACATCAGTAAGACAAAGGAGCTTGTGGTGGACTTCAGAAGAAGAGAAAGAGAACACAGCCCCATCACCATCAATGGAGCACCGGTGGAGAAAGTCAGCAGCTTCAAGTTCCTGGGTGTCCACATCACTGAGGAACTCACATGGTCCGTCCACAGTGAGGCCGTTGTGAAGAAGGCTCATCAACGACTCTTTTCCTGAGACAGCTGAGGAAGTTTGGAATGAACCGCCACATCCTCACACGGTTCTACACCTGCACTGTAGAGAGCATCCTGACTGGCTGCATCTCCGCCTGGTATAGCAATAGCACCACCCACAACTGCAAAGCCCTGCAAAGGGTGGTGCGAACTGCCAGACATATCATCGGAGGTGAGCTTCCCTCCCTCCAGGACATATATACCAGGCGGTGTGTGAAAAAAGCTCGGAGAATCATCAGAGACTCCAGTCACCTGGGCCATGGGCTGTTCTCACTGCTACCATCAGGCAGGCAGTATCGCAGCATCAAGACCCGCACCAGCTGACTTCATGACAGCTTCTTCCGCTAAGCAATCAGACTTTTGAACTCTTGATCTCTCAAGATCAAATACATCAGCACTGCACTTTATTACTCTTATTATCTCACACCAGACTGTCATAAATTATATTCTGTCTTAACAACGCACTGGCAACTTACTAATCAACCGACAGCCTGATTGTCAATACAGTACAATACAACCTACTGTATATTTTATATATACTATATATATTATTTTTATTGTATAATGTGTATTCTATATTGTGTGTATTGTAAACTGTACATTGTATGTTATTATTTGTACATTGTGCTGTGTGTAATTATGTGTATATTAGATTTTAAATTGTGTTGTGTAAATCTGATGTTTATTGTAAATTGGTATATGTCTCATCACTGTCACGACTACTATGTTGCTCGGAACTGCACCCAAGAATTTCACACACTATTGCACTTGTGTAAATGGTTGTGTGACAATAAAAGTGATTTGATTTGGAGGAGTTTGAAAGGTATCTTGGAGGACGAAGTCAGAGACTGTACCACTAGGGGCAGCTCGGCTCCTAGCGTGTGTCCCTGGGTTTCTCAGGGGCACATTTCTATGTGTAGTGCTAAAGAGGGAGTCCTCTTCTATGTCAGATGTTGTGCTGTGCGTTTCAGCTGCACTTACCTGATCTGACTCTACTCTTAGCTGGGCGGCTTGAAGCTGCCTGCGCAGGGTTTCATTTTCCTCCTGCATCTGGGCATTATCTTCCTGTGCCTGGACTTTCTCAGCTTGGGTGCACCTAACTTCTTAGTGCAGGCTGAGATTTTCCCTCCGCACCGCTTGGTAGCTGCTCTGCAGCTGGGCGAGCTGGGCCTGATGCTCTGCGGTTTGCAGTTGGGTTTTGCGGTGATGAAGAAGGAACATTTGGCCTACTAGGTCCGGGATGGTGCTCTTTGGCTTCCTGACTGGGTTGTTGACATAATCAACTAGTTCCTGCAATGCTTCATCACAACGACTAATATTGTAGCTGTTAAGGATATCTCTTTCCTCTACGGAGAGACGGAGGACAGCAGCGACCACATCTTGCAGTGCTGGGTTGACTGACCTCTATGGAGCTTCAGCTCCAGTCACGCAGGCGATTGGTGACTCATTTTACTGGGGCAGTAAAAATTATTATGACAAAATCAATAGAATATTAATAAGGATTAATATCAATGGGGCACCACCCTGGAATCAGGGACTAATAACCAGATAGTATAACAGTCTCAATATTAGATTGTTCTCTTACATCTTACATCTTACACTGACATCCCCTGTCAGCATCTGACACAGGTGTATGCAAAACAAACCAAAACACTTCTCTTTGAAATATAACAAAGTTTATTTATGCAGTAATATCAATTAATAATTAATACAATACAGTCAATAAACTTCCGACTTACAACTACAAACTAAACAGTGACATGATTAGATATGGTAACCAAAATAATCCTATAACACATGAGGAAGGTGTGTGTGTGTGAGAGAGAGTGTGTGTGTGTGTGTGTGTGTGTGTGTGTGTGTGTGTGTGTAAGGAGGGACGCGCACAAAATGGTGGACATGACTCTCGTGGAGAGTATGTCCTGCAAGATTTCCGGCCAGAGAATATGGCCATGAATGTGGGCGGTGAGAAACCAGTCAACGGCATCTACCAGTTTACCACGTGTATCCGCTTGTAAGATAACTTAGGGACAAAGCTGAGCTTTATCACAAAGTTATCTACTAGCCAAAAGTGTGTGTGAGAATGTTTGTGAGGGGTCGCGTGTGTGTGTGTGGTTAGTACGAGAGAGAGAGAGAGAGAATAAAGTGACGGCCCCAAAGCCGATTTCGCCATCGTGGGAGAGAAAGCAGCTGTTAGTTTATCACTCAGAGATGCGGTGGACGACTCGTAAACTGTCCCACGGTCTTTGATTCTTTAATGGATAAACTCAGTGTGCCGGTCTCACCCGTGATGGTGACGGGTGAGACTGGCACCAATGTGGTTGGACTACAGCACAGCAGATCTCATTTGTGATAATTAAATACCTTGAGTATTAGCCGCAATGAGCAGATTCGGTGGTCCGTAAACTGTACGAGCAACAACCTTGATACACAAGAATAACACACTATAATATTCTATCTCTGCCCAGACGTAAACCTCTTACTTGAATCGCATGAGGATGCAGCTAGAATGTATGTTCATCCATCCTTTAACTCCGACTCATTTCCTCGAGGCTCGGGTGATGACGGGAGGCCATTTCCTTGCTCTGTTGGCGGGCGGTACGGCTGCTGATTCTTGGCGGGCTGGCAGAGAATTCAGCGATGTCGACTTGATTGAAGATGGAAGATAAATCTTTTCTCTCTGCACTTCTGCAGGCAAACGGATGAAGATGCGGATTGCTCAGCGGTCTCCTCCGGATCCGTTAGAGTGTTCGGTGGAACACAGAGTAATCTCAACTCGTCCAGCGAGATGGAGATTGTATTGCCACAGTTTCAAGTTGGACATTACTTCCTTGTGCCATGAGGTTACACCTGAGAGCAGCGATGAGCTGTGTCTATGCACAGCAAGCAATATTGCTGGAAGCAAATCCCGGAAGCATCTCAGAGTCATTTCTACTCCCTATGACATCATGTTTGAGGGCCGTTCTGTTGTGTGCCTCATCCAATAGGAGTTGAGAGTTAGATCCTTTAGTGAGCAAGGCTTCATGGGATTTGTAGTCTGTTTTGGACTCCCTTTGTTTGATTTTGGCGCAGTTTTTATCAGTAAGATTTATGACTTTGTATGTGGGTCTCAGGTTTTATGAATGGGTTAGGCCTGCCTTTGACTTCTATCTGAATACATGAGGCCCAACAGTGGCACTCCTTCGGGACAGTTATGCAAAGGAATCTACACGTTCTTTGTGTTTATTCTGCCTATTTGCTGGAGTTTGTATTGTAGATTTACTTCTGTTATGTAATTCTGTCTCACAAAATTTGTACAGAAGCACCGGACTTGAGCAATCCAACGGCAAAGTTGTCGCGGGGACTCTCGTAGGCGTACATGGACTGTTTGAGTTTAGAGGGATGTATGCCGGTTGGCGCTGTCGTACACGGGGTTAATGCATATGTTTTTCTTTTTTCTGTTTGTTTTGTTCTGGGGGACGTTCGGGGTTTGACTGTTTTACTAATGTTGGAATGTGGTCTTTATAATTTTATTTTTGACACACAATCAATTTTTTCTCATATGTCAAAAAGTCAGTTGTTAATATGAGTGGATTATCTCTCTCCACATGGAATATGAATGGGTTGGGGCACCCCATAAAAAGAATTAAGGTTATTTCTTTTCTTAAATCAAGGAAATACGATATAGCGGTTCTTCAAGAAATGCATCTTTCCATGAAGGAAATTTTTACACAGGATGTGTAAAAATCCTGGTCTTACAGATATTTGAAGACTTTTAAACCCATCTGGTAGGGACTATACATTTTTTTTATATCTAAGTCCCTCATTTCATCTGTTGTTGATTGCTCAATTGGAAACATCTTAGTCTCAGATCACGCCCTGTTGAGTTTAGAGGTGTTGCCACATATGGAGAAAAAGAAATCATATAGTTGGCGCTTTAATGTATCCTTTTCGCAAAATCCTAATTTCCAACAAATGTCAAAGGCTGAAATTAATGTTTATATGGAGACTAACTAGTCCTCAGTATCCTCTGTGGGCGTGGCTTGGGAGGTAGTTAAGGCCATCAAAACATCCAAAGCTTGAGAACTTGTGGAGTTGGAAAGGAATATTAAAAGTACCGAGGCAGAGCTGAAGCGTCGAATGTCATCTGATGGCCTCAGAGAATTGACCTGATTGAAATACATAAATAAAATGCCCAAGAGATTATGGCAGATAGATTTAAACTTGATATTGGTGGAGGGAGTGTGGGCTAGGATTCTAAAAAATGTCAAATCTGTATCTAGAGATGCAAGGGTTCGCCTTATGCAATTTAAGATTTTACATAGATTCTATTGGACCCCCTCTAGATAGTATAGGCTTACACCCACCTGTTGGAGATGCCAATCGGAGGATGGAGACACAACTCGTGTTTTTTGGGGGTGTGTTAAGATCCAGGGGTTTTGGTTGAGGGTTCAGAGAATTGTATGTAACATCTTGAGCACTTGGGTTTCATTTTGCCCCAGATTCTGTATTTTGGGAGATGGGGTGGTCATCAATGTGGGGAATAAACATGTGGAGGATTGGGTCCTAACCAGTGTTATGGTCACCATTTCAGGAGTGGTGCTCAAAGATGGGGAGGGTGGTGGCTCTCGAAGAAGGGTTATATAAAAGATTGGGGAATTTGGATTTGTTTATTGGGAAATGGGGCAGATACTTGGCATTCTTGGAGGGTTCTCGGGGTGGAATAGTGGAGATAGAGGGGTAGTTGTTGACGTGTGTGATTTATTTTCTTTTATATTGTTTTTGTTTGTTTTTTTCTTTCTTTTGTATGTGCTTTTCTTTCTATTTGTTTGTTGAGGGTCAGGGTGGGGTTGGGGTTGGGGATGGGGAGGGGTGGTAGTGTGAGTTAAATGTTGATTTTGTGTATTTATGTTTTGCTTTTCTGTGTCCAAATAAAAAATGTTAATCATAAAAAATAAAAATAAAAATGTAGCTAATCAGAACTGTTCTTTGCCTGTCAACTTTTTTGCACATTTGGGTTTGACATGTTAATGTCTTTAGAGCCGAGGACTTATTCAGTGGCTAAATTTTGTGGAAGTTAGCAAAATGCCTAAAGTCATTTCCAGTGCCAAAAAAGTGAGCCAGGAAAGTACTGACACTTCTTTTAAGCATACCATGAAGTAATTGTAGACAATAATGATAAATCATTATCCATAATAAATATAATTATTGGGTTGGCATTTTATATACAAATTATATGTATATACTAATAGCAAATGTATACACAAATAATATAAAGAGCCACAGACTTTGATATATATATATACAACATAATGTATTTTAACAAATTGTAATTTCTCTTACATTGTACATTAATTCATCAATATCGGTTTCTTGCCTCATTATGTAAATAATCAATGTTTATTCATTTATTGTTTGTGGCGTATTCCACACAGGGAGCTTATAATGTTTCAGTTAATTGGTCAACCAATTTTAGTTTCCTTTTTCTTTCTTTCTTTCTTTCTTTTCAAAATGTTTAATTCACAAAACATAATTTAAGGCTTCATTCAAACAGAAAGCAGTTAATCTTTGCAATGTATAAATGGTTACATTTCCAATCACGTGTATTCTATGAGTGGTTGATTTGAGTGGTCCTACAGCTCTGACATTTGTTGGAAAAGTCCTTAAGAGTTGGACAATTATGCAATTGTCCAAAGAAGATTTAAGGATACATTTTCTTTGTTCAGAATATACAGTAAAAGTAGTAATTGGAATGTTTGTTGCACATGTCTGTTCATAGGTGCTCTTTTTGAGACCCTTAAAATTATGTAAAAATATCCTATAGCAATATATTGCACCTCAAAGGCATAGGTATGGTTTATAATTAAATGATTTCATAGAAAACCATTTCTAGAAACGATTGAAGATTGTTAAGAGGGGAAAAAAATAAAATGGTTGGATTTGTAGTCTTATTATAAGTAGTGTAGACATATGGACTCAAGATGGCGTCGAGTATGGCTGCTGCGTTGTGATAATCAGTTTTATTTGTTTTGTTTACAATTCTTATGTTTTTTGTATTGGATGTTGTCTGCCTTGTTGTCTACGACAGACAAACACTTTTGGACATTGGTTCTGCAATTACACACCGTAAACCGGACTTCAAATTCCTCAATGCCGACCCGCTGTTTACAAACACACCAGCGGAGCCCTTTGTCTGGGCAGCCTGGCTGCGGAAACGCAGGAGGAAAAAGGGAAACAGAGCCGGCGTTCTCATCAGAGTAAGACGTCACGCAAATCGACCCCCACTACCCAGTATTCTACTGGCAAATGTTCAGTCTCTGGATAACAAGCTCTGCGAGCTGAAAGCGCGGATCTCTTTCCAATGAGAGACCAGGGACTGCTGCATTATCTGCCTTACAGAAACTTGGATGTCTGCTGAGATTCCAGATTCAGCCATTGAACCCGTTGGGTTCTCCGTGCACTGAGCGGACAGAGTGAAAGACCTCTCAGGTAAAAGCAGAGGTGGTGGTGTATATTTTATGATCAACAAATCCTGGTGTGATTAGAGGAACGTACATTCTATCAAGTCTTTCTGCTCTCCTGATCTGGAATTTCTCATGCTTCTGTGTCGACCATTCTGGCTACCGAGGGAATTCACAGCGGTCATTATCACTGCTGTGTACATCCCGCCACAAGCCGACACAGACTGGGCACTCAAGGAACTGTATGGGATTATAAGCAAGCAGGAAACCACGCACCCTGAGGCTGCTTTCATTTTGACCGGGGACTTTAACAAAGCCAGTTTCAAATCAGTCGCACCAAAATACCACCAACACATTAGTTTTAACACACAAGGGGACCGGGTTTTGGACCATTGCTACTCTCCCTTCCGGGACGGCTACAAATCCCTCCCCCGCCCACCATTTGGCAAATCGGACCACTCTTCCATTCTGCTTCTGCTCGCTTACAGGCAGAAACTGAAACAGGAAGCACCCACCCTCAGAACGCTCCAGTGCTGGTCGGACCAATCAGACTCTACGCTACAAGACTGTTTTGATCACGTGGACTGGGAGATGTTCCGGTCCGCCTCTGATGACGACATCGAGCTTTACACTGATAGCGTAATGTGTTTCATCAGAAAGTGCGTAGAGGACGTCATTCCTACCAGAAAAATACGGATCTATCTGAACCAGAAACCTTGGATTAACAGCGGTGTTTGCGCGGCACTTGATGCACGGACCTCCACTTTTAATTCTGGGAACGTGGAGGAGCATAAACAAGCCAGTTATGGAACAAGATTGAAGGACAGTTTAACACCACCAACTCTAGAAGCATGTGGCAGGGAATTAACATCATCACGGACTTTAATGGGAATAAAAACTCCGCCATGAACACCGTTGCCTCTCTCCCGGATGAGCCAAATACTTTTTATGCTCGGTTTGAGGAAAATAACACCGCCCTCGCGGAGAGCGCTCTCATGGCTGAAGCTACAGAGGTTAGTTCACTCTCCGCCCCTGTAGTGGATGTAACCTGATCCTTCCGACAGGTGATTATCCGCAAAGCCGCCAGTCCAGATGGCATTTCGGGCTGCGTCATCAGAGCGTGCGTGAACCAACTGGCTGGAGTTTTTACGGACATTTTCAACCTTTCCCTCTCTTTGTCTGTAGTCCCCACATGCTTTAAAACGTCCACCATTGTGCCTGTTCCAAAGCAATCCAAAATAACTAAATGACTGGCGTCTTGTTGCTCTGACCTTCATCATCAGCAAATGCTTTGAGAGACTAATCAGAGATTAGATCTGCTCTGTGCTGCCTCCATCACTAGACCCATTGCAGTTTGCTAACCGCAACAACCGCTCCACTGATGATGCCATTGCATCTACAATACACACTGCTTTCTCCCACCTGGAAAAAAAAGAACACTTATGTGAGAATGTTGTTTGTAGACTACAGCTCAGCATTCATCACCATAGTGCCCTCCAAGCTTGATGAGAAACTCCGGGCTCTGGGCTTAAACAGCTCGCTGTGTAGCTGGATCCTGGACTTCCTGTCAAGCAGACGCCAGGTGGTTAGAATAGGCAGCAACATCTCCTCATCACTGACCCTCAACACTGGAGCCCCGTAGGGTTGTGTTCTCAGCCCACTCCTGTATTCCCAGTACACACATGACTGTGTGGCAACACACAGCTCCAATGCCATCATTAAGTTTGCTGATGATACGACGGTGGTAAGTCTGATCACTGACAATGATGAAACAGCCTACAGAGAGGAGGTGCACACTCTGACACACTGGTGTCAGGAGCACTACCTCTCCCTCAACGTCAGTATGACAAAGGAGCTTGTGGTGGACTTCAGGAGAAGAGATAGAGAACACAGTCCCTTCACCATCAATGGAGCACCAGTGGAGAGAGTCAGCAGCTTCAAGTTCCTGGGTGTCCACATCACTGAGGAACTAACAAGGTCAATCCACACTGAAGCCGTTGTGAAGAAGGCTCATCAGCGCCTCTTCTTCCTGAGACGGCTGAAGAAGTTTGGAATGAACTGCCACATCCTCACACAGTTCTACACCTGCACTGTAGAGAGCATCCTGACTGGCTGCATCTCCGCCTGGTACGACAATAGCACTGCCCACAACCGCAAAGCACTTCAAAGGGTGGTGCGAACTGCCAGACACATCATCGGAGGTGAGCTTCCCTCCCTCCAGGACATATATACCAGGAGGTGTGAAAAAAAACTTGGAGGATCATCAGAGACTCCAGCCACTCGAGCCATGGGCTGTTCTCACTGCTACCATCAGGCAGGCAGTATCGCAGCATCAGGACCTGCACCAGCCGACTTCATGACAGCTTCTTCCCCCAAGCAAACAGACTTCTGAACTCTTGATCTCCCACGATCAAAATACATCAGCACTGCACTTTATTACTCTTACTCTTATATCTCACACCAGACTGTCGTAAATTATATTATTATTATATTATATTCTCTTTTAACAGCTTACTATCAACCGACAGCCTGAATGTCAATACAGTACAATACAACCTACTGTACATTCTATATATACTATATATACTTTTTTTTATTGAATAATGTGTATCTATATTGTGTGTATTGTAAACTGTACATTGTATGTTATTATTTGTATATTGTGTTGTGTGTAATTATGTGTATATTAGATTTTAAATTGAGTTGTAAATCTGATGTTTATTGTAAATTGGTATATGTCTTATCACTGTCACGACTGCTATGTTGCTCGGAACTGCACCCAAGAATTTCACACACTGTTGCACTTGTGTATATGGCTGTGTGACAATAAAAGTGATTTGATTTGATTTGTTTAAATGACTTTTGATCTGAATTTGTTTTTGTTTTTTAACTCAGCCTTGAAAAAGTGAACAAAAACAAAGAAAAGAAAAACTGTTTTCAGTCAACTTCCGCAATGACAGGTTAAAAAACTTACTCAATATTCAGTGAGGGATGATACATTATAAAGGTTACATTTGGCAGCTTTTATATAAAAAAAAAAAATCGAAATCCAGTTCCTTTTACAGTAATTAAAACAGAACAAATTCCACAGATTAAGTATGATTTCAATACTAAGCCACGCCTTCAAACTCCTCCCCTGTTCTAATCAAAGGAAGAATCTAAAAAAACAAAGCAACAACAAAGGCATGAAACTACGGATGTTTGATTTAGCTATAATGAAAAGCCTTTGCCTCAACCGCAAAGACCCTTAATTATCACAGGCACTCATGGTTGGCCTACCAGATAAAACCACACCTTCTAATCGCTTTGACAACAAGGTCACATTTTTCTACACTTAAGTTTTATTTTACACCCTTTCAGGATGGAAGAGACAAATGTGAGCAAGAACACAACAACTGCACTACTGTGAGTGTTAAAGGGTGTCCCACTTTCCCAGGTTATCTCAAAAGGGTCTCTTATACATCATTACACAGTAAACATTTATTTGTTTAGTCTATCTGTCATTCAGCTTGGGTGAATCGACAATCTCCTCATCTTCATCTTTGTCGTCTTTTGCCCCGATCAGTCGTTGCCGAGCAAAGTCCTCAAAGATGATGTCATCGTCACTAGGGACACATAGTAGAAAACGTTAACTTTTTACCCCTAAAGTCACTTTTTCTCTGTGTATTACTAGATTTAAAATAAAAGTTATAGATCAATAATCAATTTGACAGATATTTTTACAGATATTCACACTTTGTTATTAAATATCAGCTCTTCGATGTTGTGCACCAATAAATGGCAATATTTGGTAAAGAACAGCATCCACCAACGGTATTTCACTGTGAGTTCAACAGTAAACAACAGAGTTCACAGTTAGAGTAAGTTACTTATTTAATCTATTGTTTGCATGAACAACTCAACATTTTTACATAACAGTCAGTGTCAGAAATTAATGTTACATTTATGGATAACATTGGCCCTCTGCACTTGATTCTCAAGGGCATATTTTACCTTTATGAGGACAATTGTATTCTAACTATATAAAAAATATACTGAGGGTCATCCTTTTAGGTTAAATATTTTTTTAACCAGTTCATTAACAAGAGAAAAAATAAATAAATTATGGGGACATTTTTGTCACTTTCAGTGGCATATTTGCCCCCTGCCCCTCTAAATTTCTGACCCTGATAACAGCCATTCATTCTCAAGTGAGAAATGCATAGCATTTTAAGCCTAACAGCAAGACATACCCCTAAAAAGAAAAACATTTATATAACATTTTGATCATAAAACAACATTGCAAACAAACAGAATTATAATAGCATTTTTATTGCTATTGTTGTTATTGCTTTCATTATTTAAAAAGAAAACTTAATGCATAAGTCTTGTGATTATTTAGTTATTATTGAGTAGGAACAAAAATAAAACATTATTGCATATGACATTGGTATCCGTCATAAACAATGTTGGCCAATCTCTATTTCTAATTTTAGAAAAGTGGTTGAAGTTCCATTAAGCATATCATTTTATAATGTACAGACAGCTGTCTATGAAGTCATCAATCATTACTGTCTGCATTTATTAAATTGTTTTTATTTTATTTTTTATCAAAACCAAACTTGCAACAACTTGAAAGTAATTTTAAGTTAGGACTGATAACGTTTCTTTTTTTAAATTCCTGCCAAAGCATGTGACAAGTTTTAATGCCAGTACAAAATCTAAAAGCAAAAACATATTTTTTTCATTCTCTACTGCTATTGGAGAAACAGATGACTAAATAATTAACCATAACCATAATTTAGAAAACATACATGACATTTACCATGACATTTTTGCCAAATAATAAAAAAAAAATTTAAAAAAATAAAACCAGAAACACACAACATGAAACAAATTCAGTAGCACTTTAGAGTATGTGTTCTTACCAGTTAGAAGTGTAGAAGTTACAAGTAAATAGGGTGTAATAACAGTTCCCTATCTGTCACTCACTCGATGTTGTGTCGATGTAGTGACACTAGGGGTCACTCTTTGGAGCCCAAGACACCTCTGGTCTTTGATAAAAGGCCAATGAAAATTGGCGAGTGGTATTTGCATGCCACTCCCCCAGACATACGTGCATAAAAGGAGCTGGCTCGCAACCACTCATTCAGGTTTTGTGCTGAGGAGCCGAGACAAGGTTCCGGCCATTTCAGCGGGTAGCTCAGTGTTGTGGCAGGAGGGACACAATGTCTCGTTCCCTCCATCAGGGAACGGAGGTTACGAAAGTAACCAAGACGTTCCCTATCTGTCACTCACTCGACGTTGTGTCAATGTAGTGACACAAGGGGTCCCTATACAAAATGCCACAACTAGCTGAACTGTGTTATGTGGACTGGTGGTGTGAGATGGGCAGGCCATTGCGTGCCTCGTAGCCAGCGCACCTGGCCCCAATGCTCCTACGAGCGTCATACGGTCCCCTGCACCTTGGGGACAAGTCGGCTGCCCAAGAATGGGGACAGGCTGCCCCACCCATGGCCTCGTCCCTTTTTTCTCCCCAAAAAAGAATGGAAATCTTGTTCAGCTGGGGGCCATTAAGTGTCCATGTCAGGGAGGTGTCCCTTCCCACAGAGACCACACCCTACCCAAAGGGGAGGTAACTGTGTGGAAATACATCACATGGTCCTACCAAGCTTGTCGGCAGTGTCGCATGTGGAGAAGTACCCGTGGTGGGTCCTACCCAGAGGGGAGGAGCTCTACAACACGGCGACCGGTGGCAGAGGGAACTCTGCCCAAGGAACATGCGGGTTTACCAACGGGGAAACCGTCTTGCGGAAGATACATCACACGGGGTTACATACAGGCAACTGGTGCATGTGGAGCACCTATCCCAGCACAGGGCCTAATAGCACACATGCTGGTCCGGCATCGAGTTTCTCCTCCAACTCGCCTGCCACAGGGCTAAGGAGGAAGGACATCCAGGGTCCACGACTTCGTGAACATGGCTGAGGGGTAAAAGTGCACATCTCCCCCTCCAGGAGGGGTAAGGCGCTATGCGCAAGCGGTACACCCGACCAGTTGTCCCGTACACTTACCTGTTCATACCTGACAATACACGGGATGAAACCGGCTCAACCCGGAGACTGTAGAACCTCGCGAAGGTTTTGGGTGTTGCCCAGCCCGCTGCTCTGCAGATGTCTCCTAAAGAGGCACCATTGTTCAGGGCCCAGGAGGCCGCCACACTCCTTGTAGAGTGTGCTCGCAGCCCCAAGGGGGGGGGGGGGCGGCATGTCCTGGGCGTGATAAGCCAAGGCGATGGCGTCAATGACCCAGTCAACGATCCTTTGTTTGGAGAAGCGAGGTGACAGGGACAGACCGAAGGTGAGGACCTTATACTGGTACACTCGGCCCTTGAAAGCAAACCGCAGGAAGGGCCTGTGTCGAGGTAAAACCGAGATGTGGAAGTACGCGTCCTTCAGGTCTACTGCCGCGAAACAATCTTGATGCCAAATGCTTGCTAAAATGAATTTCTGCATCAGCATCTTGAACAGGAGTCTGTGCAAGGTCCGGTTCAGTACTCACAGGTCCCAGATTGCCCACAACCCACCGCCTTTCTTCGCGGCAGGGCAGGGCCTGAGGCACCACGTTGAGGGGGCTCGAGCCTAGAACTCATGGCCGTGCTAAGTCTGGGGATGTCAAAGCACTTACCTGGCTCCGGATACCCACTATAGGACCGGTCAGGGAGGTGGGAGGAGGGAAATCATCCCCATAGTCCGTCAAAACCATCCTGGTGTGGGTGTGTTTGTGCCACAGCTGGGCGTACCGGGGCGACATGCAGATGGGGTGCGGCGTCTGCGCCAGGGCAGGATGTGCTGAATAGCCTCTGTCTGCTTCTTAACCGCCGTGAACTGCTTGGCAAAGTCGTCGAATAGGCCAACCTGGGAGATGGGGGCATCAAGGTACCGTGCCTTGTCAGCCTCCCTCATCTTGACCAGGTTGAGCCAAAGGTGGCATTCCTGGACCACGAGGGTGGACATCGCCTGACCTTCGTCGCCTGGAGAGCGAGATTGGTCACCGAACGCAGCTCCTGTATCAATCCCAGGTCAGAACTACCCTCGTACAGTTCTTTTACCGCCTTGGCTTGGTGCACTTACAATGTACTGGGGAATGGGAGGTCCGTGGGGGGTTACCCGGCGGAGCAGTTCCCATTGGGGTCCCCAAATCACCCCCAGTGCTAACCAACACGGCCTAATACCCGTAGGTAGAAGGACCGAGGTGGGGAGCCGCTGGGGTGGCTTTCCCTCTGACGAAAGAAAGCTGCGACCGTAACGTTGCTATGGTCATGTTCTTGCAGTGAGGACATGACCCGTCCACAAACGCTGTCTCCGCATGGGCAGCACCCAAGCATGTAAGACAGTGATCGTGGCTGTCGGAAGCGGAGAGGTAACGACCGCAACCAGGAATTATACACAAACGGAAAGACATCTTTAAAAAGATGCTCTCCATGAGTGCCCCTCTTTTAGAAGGAAAATATACTCTTTTAGAGGAAGAATATACTCTTTTAGTCTGCTGAAGCACCCAGGGGCATTCTCTGCACTCCACCGGTGCAAGAGGGGGAGAAGCCGCTGTAATGCGCCATAAATACAACAGCTTTTGTAGAGGTGAATGGATCGGTGGAGGAATTCAGCTCGCTGAAATACAACCACTCGGTTCCGAAGAGAAAATCTGAATGAGTGGTTACGAGCCAGCTCCTTTTAGACCCGTATGTCCGGGGGAGTGGCATGCAAATTCCACTCGCCAATTCCCAATGGCCTTTTCTCAAAGATCAGAGGTGTTTGGGGCTCCTAAGAGTGACCCCTAGTGTCACTACATCGATACAATGTCGAGTGAGTGTCAGATAGGGAACTTTGCATTACTGGCAAACCACAAAGCTCCAGGCAGATTAGTAAGTCATTAGCATGTCCATTAAAAAAGATAAAAGACTTACTTTGTGTCGAATTCAATGAGGTTTGTGTCAATGGGGGCATCATTTTCTGGGACTGAAACAAATGAGTTCAAGGAAGAATATTGACAGTCTGCAGTGGCAGTCTTTTTAAGATAATGTCTCATACTGTATTTCTGATTTTGGAAATTACTTAATGTGAATTAAAGAACTTTCATTTTAAAAAGGTGTCTGCACATAAAGATATTTTTATTTGTCACAAGTATTTAGTTTTGAACTTCAGAACTGGCAAAATTTTACACGTTAAGCTCTACTGAAAACATCTGTAACATGCTGTAGATTACTACAGCAAATATTTCTGACTAGCCCCTCAGTTTGTAAAAACAACCAAAATTGTAGCAATGCACAGTGGGCTATAGGGCAAGACATTGCATTGTGGTAATCATTAAAATATAATATATATATATATATATATATATATATATATATATATATATATATATATATATATATATATAGCCATAAGACTTAAGTTAGCACTTACTACTTTGAAAGTTATATGCAATTTTTCAACTGTTGTCATGACCCTGTAAAGCCCAGTTGTCAACGGGCTAACCCCTTAAGGTTAAAGAACTATTTCTGCATGATCTAACCAGGGGTGGACTGAGAACTAAAATCGGCCCTGGAGAAAATTTGTCAAGTTATCAACCAAGAGGGGGTTGTTTCAATGTGTTTCGCAGTCCCTTTCGGCATATCGTGGCCCCCTTCATCATATTGCGGCCCACTTTGGCATATCACAGCCCCATTTTGTGGCCAGCCCACCGGAAAAAGTCCCGGTTCTCCCGATGGTTTAGATGGATCTAACCTATAATAATGTTATGTTGTTGTAACCTAATGTATTCAGGTTGATTCAGTGATTTTAAAGAAATATTCCATAATATTCAAAAGTGTTCAATACAAGTTAAGCTCAATCAACAGCATTTGTGGCATAATGTAAATGAACACCAAAAAATTTCACTTGTCCCTCCTTTTCTTCAAAAAATCTAAAATCTGGGTTACAGTGAGGTGCTTACAATTCAAGTGAATGGGGCCAATCTGTAAACGTTAAAATACTCACTGTTTTAAAAGTATGGCCACAAGGCATAAACGATATGCATGATTTTATTGTGAATCTACATGTTTCCATCCAGCATTTTATGTGATATCCCAAAATGTGCATAAAAACACATGGATTAAAACCCAGATAATTATTGAAACAACTTTACGTCTCATATAATATACATGTTTTAACAGAAGAATTAATGAAAGTGCTTTAATAAAATTATAAACATCACATTTCTGCCTTGAACAGGGACGAGATAATTATAATTTTTTTTGTTTTTTTTGTTTTTTTGTGGTAATCAACATAGTGCCACAAATGCAGTCGATTGAGCTTAACTGGTATTGAACCCAGACAAAGTCATTCTAGCATCTAAGTCCACTGTCGGCCATCTTTGGAATGCTCTTTCCAGCTATTTCCTATTAAGTAGGAATTTTTTAAGCTATTAAGTATTTTTACTTTAGGAAGCTATTTCCAGTCATAACAATGCAGCTCCTATCTACTTGAATGGGGGAACACCGAAATCTCAAAAATGGTTGGTCAAGATTACTATCAAAGAACATATTTCAAATCAACAATATAATTTGATAATATTGGATCATAAATTGTGCTGCTTTACCTCAGATTATGCTAAAACACGCAATTTTCCCAGCTCGTATAACTAATGTACATGCACATTAGCATGATGATTGACAGGCAATGTCAGTATCTAAAAGGTGATTGGCTCTTTTACCTGTAAGGCAGGACTTCCTTTCTACATCCATTGACCGTTGGGCGCTTGAGCTTCTTAGTTCAACATTCCAATTTTTCACATTCATTTAAATAGAAGTGACCCGTCTCTGACCTGGAATATTATTTTAAATAATATTTTTGACTTTAATCAAACCAGTTATTTAGATGTTCCATTGAAGCACATTTTTAGTGTACATGGAGAAAAATCCACCAACAGAAATTACTTCAGTTACACATAACAAGAAACAGTTACACAAAAAGAAATCTGCCTAAAACACTTGCCCCTTATGCTTTTGTAGTAAATGCATTCCTCTGAACACAATTTTTGCTTGTTTATACAAATTGAGGGACGCATTAAAATTATTGTCTGTGTAAATTGACGGCTTGTAATAAAAGATGCTGTTCATAGATCTTAACTAGTTTTGAACCTGGAACATTCATGTAATGTGATATTGCAAGTAACATTTGTATTGTCTTTTCTAAAAAGATCTGAGACACTGGACTACGGTATTAATATTTACTGATTGTACGTCTTATCGCATCCTCTATTGCAGGGGTCAGCAACCTTTTTGACATGGAGTGCCATTTTTTATTTTCCTAGTTAATGGCATTTACTCGCGTGATTAAACGAATGTGAAGTGCTGCCGGCTCGTGATGTGCGAATGGCTTGCATGCGCTGCACGAGTATGTTGGGTATACTGCAGTCTCATCACATTTTAATTTTTTGTTTAGTCTCCCATTCAGCTCATGAAAACATTTTGTGTGTATGTAGATTGGAATGCAGGTGCAGAATTTCATCAAAATAAAATAGTCTACTCCTCTCTCACTGTTGCTGGCATGCCAGTGATTACCCCTCCGCGTGCCAATGCTGGCGCGCCTGCCATTGGTTGCCGACCCCTGCTCTGTTGTAATGGTCACCCTGTTACAGGTTGTGTAATTTCTCTTCCCGACCACTAGAGGTCACCTTTAAAGGGAAATTACTATATAATGCTTCCTTGAGCATAGAGGAAGAGGAGAGGGGGAAAGCATGGTCAGAGCAGTTTGCTAATCTTATGCTGTAGTCTCCACACACATCATCTGAGAGTCACGTGAATGTTTTCTTCAAATTCTTAACTGTGGTTATTTTTTTTCTTTTGTGTCTCTGAATACAAGTTAATTTAAACTTGTTTGGAGTTTGCAGACAGCCCACAAAAGGACTTTGTAAAGGGATTGTAAAAAGCAAGGACTGTTAAGGACTGATAGTTTGGTGAAAAGAGTTTCCCACCAGAATTACCTGTTTGGATTACCTTTTTGAATTTACTCTTTCTTGGAATTTGGATTTTCATCACATCATCACCATCTGGGACATTTCAAAGACTGCTCCTTTCCTCATCAAACATACAGAAGTCATTTGCTTTATGGAATGTGTATATATTGCTTTCTCTCCATACTTAACAGTTGGCCTATATTTCATTCCCCTTTTTTGCATACTGTTGTTTGTGTTACAGTGTTTTAATTTACCAGTTCACTGAGTTTCAAACAAACAAACAACGTTTAATGTTTCAATACTTTATTTCATGGTTATGTTTATTGTGACTGTTTATTTAGCTGATTTATGTATTTTGCTGATTTGATTTACAAGGGTGCTTTGTTTCATGAATGTGCTCATTGGTTTGTGTTACAATTCACATTTTCAATACAAAGAATTTATGATTTGCACTTACAAATCAGGACTCTCATGGTTAATTAATACTTCAACCAAATGCAGTTAGAATCCCCCTTTAATTTATGTAGCCTACTGTCTGTGGAAATAGGTGAGATGGTTATATAATGGTGACTCATTTGTTTTCCATGGTGTAATGTACCATGTTGGGGTCACATTCATTTTTGAGCTGTAGCTTTGGATATCAATTCTTTTACCTCAGTGTCTTTCTGTTGTGCCTCTGCTTGCTCCTCCCAGTCGATCGGAAGGCTCACAGTACTCTTAGATACTCTCAGAGCTTTGCACAGTAAGCAATCCTGGACATGTTGTTTCCTCCTTACTCCTAGATAAAGTATCAGGCACAACGTTACACTGAACTTTCCGATATTTCAAAATCAAAACCTTGGAGCCGAATGGTCCATCGTGTTAACTGGGAAGAGGGTTTTGGATGGTTGAAGACCCATGGCAAAGCTGCGTGGTCAGTGACTACTTCAAAGAGTTGGCCTTCAAGGAAAAGGCTCCACTTTTCCACTCTATTTCAGCACCATGAAGTAATCTGACGTGTAGGCTACAACATGTTCCTCACCATCCGTTTTCTGGGTTAACACAGCTCCAAGTCCAACTTGGCTGGTATCGGTCTGAACTTTGAATGAGAAGTCAGGAGGAGTCAGAACAGGAGCTATGGTCAGTGCCTGCTTTATGTCATCAAAGCACCTTTGACAGTCTTCAGACCAGACCCACATGGATCCTTTCTGTTTCAATGCATGCAGAATCGCTGCTCTCTCTGCAAAACAGGGGATGAATCAGTGATACCACCCTGCTAGGCCCAGAAATCGCTGCACATCTTTGAATAACTGAGGGGTTGGAAACTCGCTCACAGCTCTCACCTTTGCTGGATCCATCTTCACGCCTTCTGCTGACACAACATGCCCCAGGAATGAGGGATCGTTGAATCAGGTTACATTTCTTGAGGTTAAGGGCCAGACCTGCTTTTTGAAGACAGCTGTAAACTGCAGAGACGTAGCACGTGTGGAGGCCCACGCTATTCTCCGCAGCATCCATGCACATCTCACCACGCGCCCCACCGAGAGCGAGAACCATATTATAGCGACCACGAGGAGGTTAACCCAACGTGACTCTACCCACCATAGCAACCGGGCCAATTGGTTGCTTAGGAAGCCTGACTGGAGTCACTCAGCATGCCTTGGATTCGAACTTGTGACTCCAGGTGTGGTTGTCAGCATCTTTACTTGCTGAGCTACCCAGGCCCTAAAGGGGGATTATAACTGCATAAGGTTGAAGTATTAAATAAACATGAGTTTCTTGATTTGTAAGTGCAAAACATAAATTCTTTGTATTGAAAACATGAGTTGTAACAAACCAATGACCCCATTCATGAAGCATAAAGCACCCTTGTAAATCAAATCAACAAAATACATAAATCAGCAAAATAAACAGTCACAATAAACATAACTCATAACCATGAAATAAAGCATTGAAACATGAAACTTTGTTTGTTTGAGATCCCCAATGAACTGGTAAATGAAACACTGCAACACAAACAACAGTATGCAAAAAGGGGAATGAACTATAGGCCAACTGTTCAGTATGGAAAGAAAGCAATATATACACAGTCCATAAAGCAAATGACTTATCATATATACATTACATACATCATGATGGCGCCACGGATGGCTGCCTTGCTGTGGAGCGCTCCTATTGTTTTGTTGTTTTTGTTTGTTTGTCCTGTGTTTAGTAATCTTTTTCCAGTCAGTTTTACCAGAGACGAACTGCTGAACATTTGACAGCATATACCAGTCAATCTTTTCCCAGATTTTGAATATTCGGACATCTTGGTGGACATTTTAGTCAGAGGCGCGGCTGTGTTTTTTAAGCGCATTATGAGACGCAGGCGAGGGAGACGAGCAGTCGTGCTGGTCAAGCTCCGTCGGTGTGGCTTCTTGCAAACATCTTGCGAATCTCCCTCCCTAACAAAACGGACGAACTACATCTCCTCACCCACACAAACAAGGACTTTCAACCTCTGCTGCCTTGTGCTTCACAGAAACCTGGCTGAGTGAAGCCATTCTGGACAGTGCATTACATCTGCCGGGCTTTCAGCTGTTCAGAGCGGATCGCATCATGGAGTTAACGGGGAAAACGATTTTACATCAGTGAAAGTTGGTATACAGATGTAAAAACGTTAAAGAAGATGTCCTGTCCTAATTTGGAAGCTGTGTTTATTAACTGTAAGCCTTTCTACTTGCTGCGGAAGTTTTCCTCGTTTATTCTGGTGAGTGTGTATATTGCGCCAAACGCATGTTTTAATGCCGCGCTGCAACAGCTGGCTGATCAAATCACAGACATGGAACAACAATACCCTGACTCAGTTATTATTATTCTTGGGGATTTTAACAAAGCAAACCTCACACATGAACTGCCCAAATACAAACAGCACATTACATGCCCCACCAGAGACAGAAATACACTGGATCACTGCTACACAACAATAAAGGATGCATATCTCTCTGTTCCTAGATCAGCTTTGGGACTATCTGATCACTGTCTGGTTCATCTTCTTCCACCCTACAGACAGAAATTAAAATCTGCTAAGCCTGTAGTAAGGACTGTAAAGAGATGGACCAATGAAGCAGAGTTGGAACTACAAGACTGCTTTGACTACACTGATTGGAGTGTTTTTGAAGCTGCAGACACCAATCTGGATGAGTTCACAGATACTGTAACATAATATATCAGTTTCTGTGAGGATAGGTGCATTCCTACTAGGACTTATTTAATATTTAACAATGACAAACCATGGTTTACAGCAGAACTCAGTCAGCTTCGTCAGGCCAAAGAGAATGCTTACAGTGTTGGGGATAAAGTCTTGTACAATCAGGCCAGGAACACACTGAATAAGGGAATCTGAGTGGCTAAAAAAAGATACTCTGAGAAGCTGAAAAACAAGTTTTCAGCCCAAGACCCTGCAATAGTGTGGAGTGGCATGAAACAACTTTCGAATTACAGAACTCCTACCCCCAACCCTGGGGTGACCAACAACTGGCTGATGACCTGAATGTGTTCTACTGCAGATTTGAAAGGCCCAATCTCACACCCCACGCCCACTCTGATCTTCACTTCACACAAAAACCTCCTGCAACTCCCCTCCTGCTACTCAACCTGCACTTAAGATCTGTGAAGATGATGTGTGCCGTGACCTTCAGAAACAAAAGACGAGGAAAGCACAGGGCCCAGATAGCGTTTCATCTGCATGTCTTAGATCCTGTGCTAACCAGCTGGCCCCCATCTTCACACAGATCTTCAATAGATCACTGGAGCAGTGTGAAGTCCCATGGTGTTGGCCCACCTGAAGGACATCACTGGACCCTTTCTAGATCCCCTTCAATTTGCTTATCGAGCAAACAGGTCTGTGGATGATGCAGTCAACATGGGATTGCATCATATCCTGCAACATCTGGACAGACCAGGGACATATGCAAGGATCCTTTTTGTGGACTTCAGTTCAGCTTTCAACACCATCATCCCAGCTATTCTCCGGACTAAATTACACCAACTCTCTGTTCCCACGTCTATCTGTCAGTGGATTACCAGCTTTCTGACAGACAGGCAGCAGCTTGTGAGACAGGGGAAATTCACTTCCAGCACCTGTACAATCAGCACTGGTGCCCCCCAGGGATGTGTGCTCTCCCCACTACTCTTCTCCCTCTACACCAACGACTGCATCGCCAAGGACCCCTCCGTCAAGCTCCTGAAGTTTGCAGATGACTCCACTGTCATCGGCCTCATCCAAGATGACGATGAGTCTGCATGCAGAAGGGAGGTTAAACAGCTGGCTGTCTGGTGCAGTCAAAACACCCTTGAGCTGAACACGCTCAAAACGGTGGAGATGAATGTGGACTTTAGGAGGAACCCCCCAACACTGTCCCCCCTCACCATTCTAAACAGCATTGTGGCAGCAGCGGAGTCATTCAGGTTCCTGGGCACTACCATCTCACAGGACCTGAAATGGGAGACCCACATTGACTCCATTGCGAAAAAGGCCCAGCAGAGTTTGTACTTCCTTCGCCAGTTGAGGAAGTTCAACCTGCCACAGGCGCTGCTGATACAGTTCTACTCAGTGGTCATTGAGTCTGTTCTCTGCACTTCTATAACTGTCTGGTTTTGTTCAGCTACGAAATCGGATATCAGAAGACTACAAAGGACAGTTTGGACTGCTGAGAGGATTATTGGTTGCCCCCTGCCCTCCCTTCAAGGACTATATACTTCCAGAATGAGAAAAAAGGCTGGAAAAATCACTCTGGACCCATCTCACCCTGCCCACTACCTTTTTGAACTGTTGCCTTCTGGATGACGCTTCAGAGCACTAAGCACCAGAACCGTCAGGCACAGGAACAGTTTTTCCCCCCAGGCTATCCATCTCATGAACAGTCAAAACTGCTCCTTTGAGCAATAAATTAAGTGCAATACACGGCTTAGTCTTTTTATATTATCCAACACATCCTACCTTTTCTGCCATTACATTCCCTTGCACTGTATATAACCGATTTGTATTTAGATTTGCACTACTTATGTGTGTGTGTATGTATATATTCATATACACTATATTGCCAAAAGTATTCGCTCATCTGCCTTTAGACACATATGAACTTAAGTGACATCCCATTCTTAATCCATAGGGTTTACTTTGACGTCGGCCCACCCTTTGCAGCTATAACAGCTTCAACTGTTCTGGGAAGATTTTCCACAAGGTTTAGGAGTGTGTTTATGGGAATTTTTGACCATTCTTCCAGAAGCGCATTTGTGAGGTCAGACACTGATGTTGGACGAGAAGGCCTGGCTCGCAGTCTTCGCTCTAATTCATCCCAAAGGTGCTCTATCGGGTTGAGGTCAGGACTCTGTGCAGGCCAGTCAAGTTCTTCCACACCAAACTCGCTCATCCATGTCTTTATGGACCTTGCTTTGTGCACTGGTGTGCAGTCATGTTGGAACAGGAAGGAGCCATCCCCAAACTGTTCTGACAAAGTTGGGAGCATGGAATTGTCCAAAATCTCTTGGTATGCTGAATCATTCAGAGTTCCTTTCACTGGAACTAAGGGGCCAAGCCCAGCTCCTGAAAAACAACCCCACACCATAATCCCCCCTCCACCAAACTTCACAGTTGGCACAATGCAGTCAGACAAGTACCGTTCTCCTGGCAACCGCCAAACCGTGACTCGTCCATCAGATTGCCAGATGGAGAAGCGTGATTCGTCACTCCAGAGAACGCGTCTCCACTGCTCTAGAGTCCAGTGGTGGCGTGCTTTACACCACTGCATCCAACGCTTTGCATTGCACTTGGTGACGTATGGCTTGGATGCAGCTGCTCGGCCATGGAAACCCATTCCATGAAGCTCTCTACGCACTGTTCTTGAGCTAATCTGAAGGCCATATGAACTTTGGAGGTCTGTAGCGATTGACTCTGCAGAAAGTTGGCGACCTCTGCGCACTATGCGCCTCAGCATCCGCTGACCCCGCTCTGTCATTTTACGTGGCCTACCACTTCGTGGCTGAGTTCCCAATCGCTTCCACTTTGTTATAATACCACTGACAGTTGACTGTGGAATATTTAGTAGCGAGGAAATTTCACGACTGGACTTGTTGCACAGGTGGCATCCTATCACAGTACCACGCTGGAATTCACTGAGCTCCTGAGAGCGGCCCATTCTTTCACAAATGTTTGTAGAAGCAGTCTGCATGCCTAGGTGCTTCATTTTATACACCTGTGGCCATGGAAGTGATTGGAACACCTGAATTCATTTATTTGGATGGGTGAGCGAATACTTTTGGCAATATAGTGTATATGTATATGTGTGTATGTGTATGTGTGTGTGTGTGTATGTATGTGTGTGTATGTATATATATGTATGTGTGTATGTATGTATATACGTATATATGTGTATGTGTGTGTGTGTATATATATATATATATATATATATATATATATATATATATATATATATATTTGTCTATTGTGTATTCTATATATACTTTTTTCGTTTCAATATTTATCTATTTTTTATTCAATTTTAATTATTTTTTAAAAGTCTTGTTGCTGTTTTTGTATTGTTGTGTACTAGAAGCTCCTGTCACCAAGACAAATTCCTTGTATGTGTAAGCATACTTGCTAATAAAGCTCATTCTGATTCTGATTCTGATGAGGAATCTGATTCTGATGAGGAAAGGAGCAGTCTTTAAAATGTCCCAGATGGTGATGATGTGATGAAAATCTAAAATCCAAGAAAAAGAGTCAATTGAAAAAGGTAAACCAAACAGGTAACGCTTGTGGGAAATTATTTTCAGCACACTCTCAGTCCTTAACAGTCCTTGTTTTTTAACAACCCTTTTACAAAGACATTTGTGGGCTGACGGCAAACTCCAAACAAGTATAAATTAACTTGTATTCAGAGACACAAAAGAAAACATTTAACCACAGTTAAGCATTTGAAGAAAACATTCACTTAAAGATGGTGTGTGGAGACTACAGCATAAGATTAGCAAAACAGGCAAACTGCTCTGACCATGGCTGTGTCTCATTTGGAAGGCTGCATGCTAGGTAGAACGGGTCCTTTGAAGGCTGTGGTATACCGAGAGTCCTCCTTTAAACAAGTCTTGTTTAAATGAGACGGCCTTCGTAGGACAAATGGAAACAGAACGTAGCATGGTTGCTATGACAGCACGCCACTCTTTAACAAGCGCCAGCGCTTTGAGTGAGAAGGTAACAAATTCCCTTTGGAAGGGAATGTATGAGGTAAAATTTAGGAGAGTTATGATGTAAAAAGAAAAGAAAATAGATTTTACAGCTGTAGTTTTAGTCTAATACTTCATTTTAATTATATATTAATATAATTATTCATATTATATACTCTGCACTTCAACTTGGGATTTAACATTACTTGCATTTGAACATCATATTTACGGGCAAATTGCCGTCATTTTTTTTTTTTTTTAGACATTTCTGTTGAAGCGAAGAATTGTGGGTTGTGAGCGCCCACGAAGGATACACCTCAAGCATCCTCCGAATTCCCATGAAAGTAGGTTGCATTCGAAGGCTGCATTCGAAGTGTCCCACTCGCTTTTATGAAACCAGACAGCCTCGACGACGTATGCAGCCGACAAATGCAGCCTTCCAAATGAGACACAGCCCATGCTTTCCCCCTCTCCTCTTCCTCTATGCTTAAGGAAGCATTATATATGCATTTCCCTTTAAAGGTGACCTCTAGTGGTTGGGAAAACACAACCTGTAACAGGGAGGCCAATACATAAAATATCAAATTGACACACCTGCTGAAAACAAATCATAGGTTCAAACTAGTTCACAACAGTAATATGGAAGCAGATCTAAAGGCATTCTGGCACACACCATCTCTGTAGATAGATTCCTCCAGTGGTTTGGGATGCATTAATGTGAAGGGGAGCTCAACAGCAACTTCACTTGATAGAGAAACACAAAGCATCAGAGTAAGACATCCAATGAATATGATAACCAAATAAAACCTAGTACTCTGTCCTTTTAAAATAAGCTTTATGCACACATTAATCCCATCACTCATGATTGCTGATAAAGTGCTGAAACTAATAGCCTAAAAGTATTAGCACAAATGGTCCTGTAATTGGTGTCTGAGCCTGTCTGTATCTCTGGCTAAAAGCTTAGTCATTTAGGAATCTGTAATGTGTACAACTGAATCTGACATAATTGACAATTGGCACAATGCAAACAATCTTTTCAGTAGGCCTATATGGTATATCCCAGTCAATGAAATTCACCAAAGCAAAGTTTAAACCCAAACACTCTGACACAAACACACACGCAATCACAGGTACCTTGAGGCAAGATCTCCCAGCAGCCTAAAAAAAATTAATAAAATAAGACATTATATTATTATACTACAATAAGGCATAATTGATTTAGCCTACTGGCGATTATTTTACCCACTAAAGAAATTCTAATAATGCTAGCTAGATTTTAGCATTTTCTGCAGAAAATGTATTTATTTATTTAGCCTGTTTTATGGTCCACCAAGTAAAAAACGTAAGTCTGATTACTTAGAAAAGTAACCTACTCAACAAGACACGTGATTTGAGCTATCATTCATGTCCATAAAAGGTGCAGTTCCCTATCTGTCACTCACTCGACGTTGTGTCGATGTAGTGACACTAGGGATCACTCTTGGGAGCCCGAGACACCTCTGGTCTTTGATAAAAGGCCAATGAAAATTGGCGAGTGGTATTTGCATGCCACTCCCCCGGACATACGGGTATAAAAGGAGCTTGTATGCAACCACTCATTCAGATTTTCTCTTCGGAGCCGAACGGTCATGCTTATTGAGCTGAATTCCCACGACTGTTCATTCACCTCTGCTGGATCTGATGGCGCATTTCAGCGGCTTCTCCCCCCTCTGCACTGGTGCACTGCAGAGAATGCCCCTGGGCGCTTCGGCAGAAATAAAAGAGTATATTTCTTTAAAAGAGTATATTTCTCTAAAAGAGCGGCACACACGGAATGCCTTTTTAAAGACTGTGTGTTATTCCTGGTTGCGCTCGTTATCTCTCGCCTTCTGACGGTCACGATCACGGTCTTTCGAGTCTGGGCACTGCTCACGCGGAGCCAGCGTTCGTGGATGGTCATGTACTCATTGCGAGGACATGTCCATGGCAATGATGCGGTCGCAGTTCGCCTTCGTAAGAAAGCAAGCCACCCCAGAGGCTCCCCGCCTCGGTCCTTTTACCCACGGGTATGAGGCCAGCGTGGCTAGCACTGGGGGCGATTTGGGGACCCCAATGGGACCGCCTCTGCCGGGTATCCCCCCGCGGATCTCCCATTCCCCAGCACGCTCGTCTGCCCTGATCGGGCTTATAGATGAGTCCGCCGGCTCATCTCATGGCGAGTTCGACCTCTTATTCGGAGCCCGCGAAAGTGATGAGCTCTCGAGCGCAGCGTCGGAGGGCGGGCTCGTCCAGTCGGACGCGGAAGCCTCAGCTGGGCTCCTCCCTTCAGGGACGATTGCCCAGTCACAGGCTGACGCAGAGATGATGACATGCTTTCCCGGGCAGCCGCCCAAAGCCACGCCCTGCCCCCGTTCCTTTCTTCCCAGAAGTGCATGAAGAGCTGACAAGGTCATGGGAGGCACTTTTTACTGCCCGGTCCCGATTTTTTTCAGCTTCCCCACCCTCACTACCCTCGATGGTGGGGCGGCCAAGGGCTATTCGGAAATCCCCCAGTGGATAAAGGTGCTCGCGGTGCACCTATGCCCGCAGAGCGCCGCCACCTGGCGCAGGTGCCCAAAGCCCCCATCCAAGGCCTGTAGGTTTACATCGTCTCTGACAGCCAAGGCGTACGGTGCCCCTGGACAAGCCGCCTCCGCCCTGCACGCCATGGCTCTCCTGCAATCCGCCAAGGTGCTAAAGGAACTGCACGAGGGTAGTTCCATCCCAGGATTGATGCTCTCTGAGCAACGGAGGTCAGGGCGAGGTCTCTCAGGCAGACGATGTCCACATTAGTGGTCCAGGAGTGCCACCTTTGGCTCAACCTGGTTGAGATGGGTGAGGCCGACAGGACACAATTCCTTGCTGCCCCAATCTCCCAGGCTGGCCTATTCAGCGACACCGTCAAGGACTTTGCCCAGCAGATCTCGACTGTGGAACAGTAGACTGAGGCTCTCCGGCATATCCTGCCCCGGCGCGGCTCAAGATCCCGCACCCCGTCACCGTGTCCCCCTGCGGTGACTGCACCGGTTCCGCTGCAGCCCGCCCCTTCAGCCTGGCGTGGAGCCCACCATAGGAAGCAGATGCCACCCGTCTCGCGGCTGCCCAGAACCCATGAAAGGCTTCAAAGCGCCCTTGAGGCAGGCGACCCAGGGACGACGAAACCCGCTGCTCTGGAGCTGGTAAGCAGATCTCTCCATCTTTTTGTTACCTTTGCATTTAATTGTGCTACGTGCCCAAGTGGCTGCAGTACTCAAGAGCTCAGCAAGAGCAGTTTGCTTGTTCCCTGGGTCACGTATCCTGTGTGCACGGCCATCATCACAACCACCGTCCACCACTCTATTTGGCAGGTTTGGTGCTCCAGTGGCGGTCTCCCGCCCCTAAGCACCCAGCTGTGGCACAAATCCGCCCCCGATGTGACAGTCTCCACAGGTCACGAGGACAGGCCTCTTCCTCCCCCATCCCAGGCTGTTCCGGGGGTGGTCACAAGGAGCCAGGTAAGTGCTTCAATGTCCCTAGGCTCTAGACAGCCACGACATGGTGTGGCACCTCGAGCTCCGCCCCACCGCGAGGCCCCACCTGCCGGTACATCCGACGACGTTGTCCCTTTGGTCCCCCTTGAGCGGAACTTGGACACGTGGCTTGCGCTTTCCAATTACGCGATGGCTGGTCCGGACCGTCCGACTGGCTGTGCGACTCGGTTCACCAGGCGTCAGCCCAGGCTCAGCGGTGTCCACTTCACCTTGGTGAAGGACGAAAACGCTGCTACCTTGCACAGAGAACGCTACCCTCCTACAGAAGGGTGCGATAGAACCTGTCCCTCCGGCCGAGATGAAGAAGGGGTTTTACAGCCCCTACTTCATCGTACCGAAAAAAGGCGGTGGGTTGCGGCCAATCTTGGACCTGCGAGTACTGAACCGGGCTTTACACAGACTCCCGTTCAAGATGCGGACACAAAAAACGCATTCTGGCGAGCATCCGGCATCAAGATTGGTTTGTGGCGGTAGACCTGAAGGACGCGTACTTCCACGTCTCGATCCTTCCTCGACACAGACCCTTCCTGCGGTTTGCATTCGAGGGTCAGGCATATCAGTACAAGGTCCTCCCTTTTGGCCTGTCCCTGTCTCCGCACATCTTCACGAAGGTCACAGAGGCAGCCCTTGCCCCGCTAAGGGAGGTGGGCATTCGCATTCTCAACTATCTCGACGACTGGCTAATCTTAGCTCATTCTCGGGAAATGTTGTGCACACACAGGGACTTGGTGCTCTCACACCTCAGCCGACTAGGGCTTCGGGTCAACTGGGAAAAGAGCAAGCTCCTCCGGTTCAGAGCATCTCTTTTCTCGGTTTGGAGTTTGACTCGGTCTCTTTGACAGCACACCTCATGAACGAGCGCACCCAGTCGGTGTTGGTCTGTTTGAAGGCGTTCAAACAGAAAACAGCAGTTCCACTGAAACTTTTTCAGAGGCTCCTGGGGCATATGGCATCCTCAGCGGTGGCCACCCTGCTTGGGTTGATGCATATGAGACCGCTTCAGCACTGGCTTCAGACTCAAGTCCCGAGATGGGCATGACACTGCGGGACACATCCGGTCATCACGCCGGTCTGTCACCTTTTCAGCCCTTGGACCGACCTCTCGTTTCTACGGGCAGGTGTTTCTCTAGAACTGGTCTCCAGGCATGTCGTGGTTATGACAGATGCCTCCAAAACGGGCTGGGGCGCTGTTTGTAATGGGCACATAGCTGCCGGCTTATGGACGGGCCCGTGACTGCATTGGCACATCAACTGCCTCGAGTTGTTGGCAATTCTGCTCGCCTGCGGAGGTTTCGGCTGTTGATCCAGGGCAAGCACGTGTTAGTTCAGACAGACAACACAGCAACGGTAGAATATGTCAACCGCCAAGGCGGTCTACACTCTCGTTTTATGTCACAACTCGCCCACCATCTCCTCCTCTGGAGTGAGCAGCACTTCAAGTCGCTGTGAGCCACTCACATCCTGGGCAACCTCAACACTACAGCGGACGCGCTGTCACGACAGGTTACCCTCAGGGGAGAGTGGAGACACCACCCTCAGGTGGTTCAGCTGATTTGGAGTCGATTCGGACAGGCACAGGTGCACCTGTTTGCCTCCCAAGAATCCTCCCCACTACCCACTCTGGTACGGCATAAACGCGCTGGCACACAGCTAGCCCCCTGGCATGTGCAAATATGCGTTTCCCCCACTGAGCCTACTTGCACAGACCCTGTGCAAGGTCAGGGAGGACGAGGAGCAGGTCGTCCTGGTAGCACCCTACTGGCCCACCCAGATGTGGTT
Source organism: Myxocyprinus asiaticus (assembly GCF_019703515.2). Taxonomy (NCBI): domain Eukaryota; kingdom Metazoa; phylum Chordata; class Actinopteri; order Cypriniformes; family Catostomidae; genus Myxocyprinus; species Myxocyprinus asiaticus. The sequence continues at coordinate 31,082,836 of NC_059382.1, read as the reverse complement.
CTCGGGCCTCACACTCCTCGCGACAGCCCCCTGGCAAATTCCCCTGAGGAAGGACCTTCTTTCTCAGGGATGGGGCACCATCTGACACCTGCGACCAGACCTCTGGAATCTCCATGTTTGGCCCCTGGATGACCTGCGGTGGTAGACATGATCACTCAGGCTAGGGCCCCCTCTACGAGGCGCCTGTATGTCTTTAAGTGACGTCTGTTCGCTAAGTGGTGTTCTTCCCGACGCAAAGACCCCCAGAGATGCGCAGTCGGATCAGTGCATCCTTCCAGCAGGAGAGGTTGGAAGGGAGGCTGTCCCCTTCCACCTTGAAGGTGCACGTTGCCGCCATAGCAGCACACCATGACACAGGTGACAATAAGTCCTTAGGGAAGCACGATCTGATCATCAGGTTCCTAAGAGGTGCCAGGAGGCTGAATCCCCCCAGACCGTGCCTCGTTCCCTCATTGGACCTCACTGTAGTTCTTCAGGGTGTACAGAGAGCCCCCTTTGAGCCTTTGCAGTCAGCCGAGCTTAAGGCACTCTCCTTGAAGACTGCCCTCCTGACTGTGCTCACTTCCGTCAAGAGGGTAGGAGACCTGCAAGTGTTCTCCGTCAGCAAAATGTGCCTGAAGTTCGGTCCGGGCTACTCTTATGTGATCCTGAGACCCCGACCGGGCTATGTGCCCAAGGTTCCCACGACCCCTTTTAGGGACCAGGTGGTGAACCTGCAAGCGCTGCCTCAGGAGGAGGCAGACCCAGCCCTGTCGTTGCTGTGTCCGGTGCGCGCTTTACGCATCTATTTGGATCGCACACAGAGCTTTAGGATCTCTGAGCAGCTCTTTGTCTGCTTTGGTGCACAGCGGAAAGGAAGCGCTGTCTCCAAGCAGAGGATCGCCCACTGGCTTATTGATGCCATAACTATGGCATATCATGCCCAGGACATTCTGCTCCTGGTAGGGCTATGAGCCCTGTCTACCAGGGGTGTAGCGGCCTCTTGGGCCCTGGCCAGGGGTGCCTCTTTAACAGACATTTGCAGAGTAGCAGGCTGGACAACACCCAACAACCTTGCAAGGTTCTACAACCTCCGGGTGGAACCGGTTTCATCCCAGATAGTGGCACGCAATACAAGCAGATAAGCCCAGGATAGCCGGCCGGGTGTATCACTTACACATAGCGCCTTCCACCTCCTTTTGAGCTGAAGATGTGCGCCATTAATTCCCAGTAGTGTTCACAAGTTTTGTTTCCTGGTTGACTTCCTCCGTTGAGTTTTCAGAGAGACTCGCTGCCAGCCCAGTACATGTGCTAACTAAGAGCCCTGTTCTGGGGTAGGTGCTCTGCATGTGGCAGTTCCCTGTAAGGCTAACCCCATGTGATATATATCTTCCGCCAATTCGTTTCCCTGTTGGCAAACTGCGTCTTCCTTGGGCAGAGCCTCTCTGCCCCAGTCTCCATGTTTGTAGTAACTCCTCCCCCATTGGGTAGGATCTACCTTGAAGACTCTCCACATGGTCGGAAAGACCATGTGACATATTCTTCCACTTAAATATCCCCCCCTCTCTTTGGGCGAGGTGTGGCCTCCGCGGTGTCTTCCCCTTGGGAGGGACACCCCCCGACTAGACCTGGCGGCCCAGTTGGATAATCCCCCTTCTTTTTTAGGGAGTGGATAAAGAGAAGGGGGAGAGAAGGGCCTGGTGCGCTGGCTACGAGGCACACAGTAGTCTGCCCACCACACACCGCCAGTTCACGCAACACGGTTCAGCCAATTGTGGTGTTTCGTATAGGGACCCCTAGTGTCACTACATCGACACAACATCGAGTGAGTGACAGATAGGGAACGTCATGGTTACCTTGTGTAACCTCCGTTCCCTGATGGAGGGAACGAGACATTGTGTCCCTCCTGCCACAACGCTGAACTACCCGCTGAAATGGCCGGACCTTATATCGGCTTCTCAGCATAAAACCTGAATGAGTGGTTGCATACCAGCTCCTTTTATTCGTATGTCCCGGGGAGTGGCATGCAAATACCACTCGCCAATTTTCATTGGCCTTTTATCAAAGACCAGAGGTGTCTCGGGCTCCCAAGAGTGACCCCTAGTGTCACTACATCGACACAACGTCTCGTTCCCTCCATCAGGGAATGGAGGTTACATTTCTTAGGGTTAGGGCCTTGTTTAAATCCCATATGAAGTTCTTTCTTCCATGTAACACAAAAAGATACGTTTTGAAGAATGTTCACGTTCTCTTCCGTACATTGAAAGTGGATGAGGACCATGGGCTGTCAAGCTTCAAGCAGGACAAACAAGCTCCATAGACGTAGTCCAAATAACTCATGCATTGTATTCCAAGTATTCTGAAGCCAAAAAAAGCTTTATGTGAGGAAAAGACTGGAATTTATGCTGTTATTCACTGAAAATCATGCTTTATGGCCGTGGTCACCATTCGCTTTCATTGTATGAAAAAGAGCAAGTTGGACATTCTGCTGTAAATAATTCTTTTGTGTTCCACAGAAGAAATAATTATTTTATTCCCGTCTTAAATAAAATGTGTGCTCCACTGATGGTTAGTTTTAGGTTTGGGGTTTGGGTTGGGAGTTACAGTTTATAAAATATGCAATCCTCTTCACTGTACTACAGCCTGTAGGGCTGAAAATAACTCGCTTCACATCTTGCTTTTGGCGCCCCTCCGAGGACATTTCTCTCACCCAACAGCACTTTACCGCTTTGGCCACTAGGGGCAGTTTTTTGCATTTTGTTAAGCACAGACTTTCTTTAGAAAGAAAGGCTAAAGAAAATTTTACCAACAGTTTAACTATTTATCTATAGTTTCCGATTTCACTGTGAGATCAGTCGGGAATGACATAAGGGTGAGTAAATGATGACAGAATTTATTTTTGGGTGAACTACTCCTTTAAGTTTAAACTTTGATTAAGAGTCACTGGCCACACAAAATTATCAAACTGCAGACTTACCCTCCACGAGAAACAACAAGCTTCACCTTCACTTTATAAGATACAATGATGCCCAGAATTTCCTTATTGGCTCCCTCTCTTAACCTTTAGAGACAATAAGGCCATGGAGACATGAATGTATAAACCCCCCAAAACACTTGTCAGCCATCACACAATCCACAAGCTATGTTCAAATGAAGAATGAGAGATTATACTTACAATGTACTTGAGGCTAAATTAGTGTCTTCATGTTTGAGCTTGCCATCCAGAGCCAGGCCACGTTTCTCTCGGTTGTTTGCGAGGAAAGGGGTAAGAGTATATACTTTACACAATGTAGCACTGGGGGCCACAATATCACTAGAAAAGGACACAAAACAGTCAGTAGCCTAAATAGGCAGATTGTGTTCTTATACTGTGGCTTGGTGTGTAGATTACATACTCTGATTCCTCTGTTGCCACAGGACACTTGTACTGGGCAGTGTTGAAGAGACAAATATCTGCATATTGACGCACTGCAATGTTTAATAACAGAAATAAAAAGTGTTATTGCCATCAGCTTTTTGATTTAAGAAAAAGCATAGTCCATTCACTATAAATGAATGAATAACCTGAAATCTTCATTTTTTTTACTGTCTTGTTTGTGTTGTTTGTGACATGGACATTGACACTGATTGGTTCACCATGATAGTAAATCTGAAAGACAACAAACAACAACAAAAAATGGTTACTGGAAGTATAAGTCAAATATATCTCTGTTTCTAAAGAAAGAAGACTTGTTCAGATTCTGGAAGTCTGTCACATCTATTCCTAACAAATTAACCCGGACGCTCTGTGCAGTTCAGGGTCCGACGATGGATAACTAAAAAAAAACAAAAAAACAAAACAAAAAAAAAAACACAATTAACATTTATAACTATCAGGTTAACTTCATGATTTTAATGATCTTTTCATTATTTTTTTTCACAACGCCCTCCAAAAAATTGTTACATAGGTTAGGTCCCCACTCACCAGGTCTAAAACATGAACAAATGTTATGAATTTTCATCTTCCTGATTTCCCTGAATCGATACACACATTTTAGTAGTACATTCCTACTATTTGCCTTTTTGATTTTGTTTCATTGTTTCACTTGCTTTATTTAACAGAGAGATAAAACTTAAATACTATCTCAATAGACTGCTGAGTTTTCATTAGGTCAGGAAAATATTAAAAGAATTTGAAGGGAAAACAATATGCTATAATAGGCTAATTTTGAAGTTACCATTATAGTTATTATTTATGGGTCTTCTAGGACACCAAATAGAAAAGCAAAGTCAATCTCAACAGAACAGGAGGGTTAAACATGTTAAATTTTCACATTCATTTTCACATAGCCTACTATGCATAACATTGTATCTGTAGCATTTCAGTTGCAATGCTCGCTTTTACCACTAGATGTACCCAATGTCATTGTCTCTGTTAGTAGTCATCAGTACCTACTGATGTTGTCTTCCACCAATAGTCAGGAATTTAGAAGCTTCTAATAACCAGCTGAGGAACCATACAGACTTACTTCTTTGTCAAGGGAGGCTTCTAGGTGTAAAGGTTTGTCCGACATAAGAAACTGCCTTGTGGTCTCAGCCATTGGCTGCGGGCCTGGCTTCTCTGGAGCATACTGCACTTTTCTGATAACAAGACGCACTGAATTCCTGCATTAGGGCAAAGAATGAGAGAAACATGCTATAGTTTGTAACATTTAATGAGGTAAAGAGATAGCATTACTAGATTTTACAACAATCTGTGGGCAACAATATTTACCGGCATAATGCAAGGGTGTTGTGTGTGTCTATTCCCCTAAAGTTTATGTAATAGAAAATAACAGAAGTTGAAAAAAGTCTGAGTGTGGACAAAGTCTTTCTAGCAAGACAGTACACTGTCGGCCATCTTTGGAACATTCTCGGGAGGCTATTTCCAGTCATGACAGTGCAGCTCCTATCTACTTGAATGGGTAATCACCGAAATCTCAAAAACAGTTGGTCAAGATTATGATCCAAGAACATATTTCAAATCAGCAGTAAAATCTGAACACTGTAATCATAAATTGTGCTTCTTTACCTCAGATTACACTAAAAATGCAATTTCCCCATCTTGTATAGCTAATGCATGTTCTCAAGTTGATTGACAGGCGATGTCTGTATCTAAACAGTGATTGGCTCTTTTAGCTCTAAGGCAGGACTTCCTTTCTACATCCGTTGACCATTGGAAACTTAGAGCTCCTTGGTTGGGCGTTCCAATTTCTCCCATTCATTTTACTAGAAGTGACCCATCTCTGCTAAATAGTCTCTGGTGCAGATCATCAATTCATTGTTGTGAGAGTTTGCCATGGTGTTACTGTGAGGATGCCAAGGTGTTCTGAGAGTTTTTGGCGCATTGCTTTACAGTTGCCATGTGCAGTTTTCCAAGTGGGAAAAACTGGATTGATCCGGTTGGGACATTTAGACAGAAAATGCTTCTAAATTTAGGTAAAAATACTCATTTGAATTAAGTTGGTTTCATTTAATAATCCCCTCATTTGGAATTAATAAAACAAAATGATTATACTTTTAACAACAAAAATGAGTACATTTAATTAAAAAAAAATTTGTTAAAGATTTTGGTTAAAAAAAAAAAAAAAACACATTAAATATAGTTTACTTATTTCATTTTCATTAAATCTGCTACAGCACAGAATCTTTTTTTTTTTTTTTTTTTTTTTTTACAGTGGCTTGGGTCCCTTCTTCAATGCAAAACTAAGGGATTTTTGTGTGTTTTATCATCTGCCAGTAAAATTATGAGTCAAAATTAAAGTCTGATCTCTTAGAAAAGTAATAGCACACATCTCCTCAACAAGCCACACTATTTGAGGTATCATTCATGTCCAAGTACAGTTTGCACCAATGTATAATACAAGGCCATGTCCACGCTTATCCGTTTAATTTGAAACCTCCATTTTCAGTTTCCTTATGTCATTGTTTTCCATGCAGTTTTGTAATTCTCAGCTTTCGGTGGAGAAAAACAGCATTTTTGTGTGGATGAGAGGCATACACATAGCGAAATCGATGCATTAAAAAAAACAAAAAAACAGTTTCTGTGTTGCTCTTTGTCAGTTACGCAGTTGGGTGCATTTGTGGAATGCTGTACCTTTTGTGAATTTTTTCTTCAACATTTTCTGCACAGAAAGCTTTGACTTCAAAGTCGACCCCACAGGCCTTTGCAGATGAGAAAAAAGGGAAATGCAAGTATTTTATCACTTAAATGTATTCAAACCTATATCATAAAGAGAAAAAAAAAATATTTAAAGGAAAATGTACCTTCCCTGTATCTTCTGGTCCTGGCTGTAACGTGACAGAACAGGGGAGGTTCGGGGGAATCTGTTAAAAAAAAAGGTTTGACAATTAAATCGAAGATATGACAAGGGACCAAATTTTAATCCAATAATCTCCAAGATGATTGTGTCATGTAAATAAAAAAGTAAGAAGATTTACCTCAAAGGTGAAAGGGTAAGCATGTTCTCCAAGTTTTTTTATCAGTCGCTCTTGTAGACGTGTCAAGCTATTTTTGTCCTCGGGCACAGGAGGAAATGCCTGGATGTTAGCCACAAAAAGGTCCTTTCGAAACGTCAAGCCAAGAACATCCAAATCCTCCCGTCCATAGCGGAAGGCGCATGTCAGGGTCACAAAAACTGTGGGTGGATGAAAAAGATTCTGTGCCATGACTGTCTGTTGGTTATCTTATGCAATAATATGATCTTCAAAATTGTCCTCACCTTTTCTCTCCTTTAAGTACTCTGGGTCTATTAAAACCACACCATCTGCAAAAGTAAAGAGATGTAACGGGTAAAAGGGCTAGTATAAACCACCTCAGATGAGCAACTGCGATTCCTTTAAATGAATAGTTCACCCAAAAATTTAAATTTATGTCATCATTTACTCATACTCATGTTGTTCCAAATCCATGTAACCTTTCCTCTCTTCCGTGGAACACAAAAATGTAATTTATTTTTGTAATATCCTGGCCACATAATGAAAGTGAATGAGAACATGGCCCGTCAAGCTCCAAATTTACCAAAAATCACCATCAACTAAGCAGATTTTAAGTAAATAACAACTGTTTCTCACAGGGGGAAGAGGAATAGGACCAGTTATGTAGTCTAATTTTGTGAAAATATTGACTGCACCCATGCTAGTTTTTGATACTCTGCAGAGATGCTGTTCAAGTTAAGAGTTGTTCTGTAATTAAATGAAATGTTTTTGTTTTTTTTTCACATTTATTGCTGTCAGTGGTGCCTTTTTTTTTCTTTTTGTTTCTTGTGATATCATTTCAATTAATATTTCTTAGGGAAACAACTTCACTACTAAACACAGTAAAGCTAATGATAGCACACAAATAAAACAAATAGCCATTAATTTGTATGTATATTTAGATTAGATAGTTAACATGAACATCATTACACTCATATTAGCTATAAACAGTTTATTATGTATTAGTTTATGTAGGCCTATGTATAAGTACATTTCCTTAATTAGAGTAGGGAAGAGTTGGTTGACTGCAGAGATTGGTTGGCACAGAGTCAATTTCTGGTAATTTTTAATTTAACAAGAAGGTTTACCTTCTTGACCAACATTGTTTGATTCTGTCAGAGCACATAAAGATTAAAATCTGTTAGGTTTAAGACAACTTCTCAGTTTATCTATGTCAAAAGGAAGCAGCAGACAAGCTCTGCCGGAACTGTTCGGCATCACTGTACTGCTGTGATCCAGAAACATGAATCATCTTTTTAACATGCCGAAAGTGCGCTTGCCTGCACCAGGCATCTCAATATATGACAGGTTATAACCCTCTTCTTCATCATTTGACCATAAATTTATGAAATGCTGCTGCTATGATCAATAAAAAAATGTACACAAGCAACTCTTTAAAAAAATAAATTGTTTTGCTGCCTGCTTTCAAAAGGCGGTAATAACATGATGTAAATTGTTCTGGGCAAATAGCACAATGTTTTGTAAATTAAGTGCAATCTAAAATAAGCTTAATTTACATAGAACGGAGGTGTGTTTGTGCTAAGAGGAATGACAATGACTTAATATAAATACTGAAATTCATTAACCACTATACCACTGAATCGATTTGTATGGACTACTTTTGTAATACTTTTATGGTGTTTGTTTTTTTGTTTTTTTTTTTCTCATTTTGAAGTTTGGAGTGGTGTAAATGATGTCCTGGAAGACTTTTTCTTACGTTTGTTTGAATTATTTTTTATTTTTTACCAGTTGGAATAAAATTCCTTAACATATGGTATTTGAAAACACCAAAAACTGGACAATTTTCTTTACATTGTTTGGGTTTTATTTCACTTTGTTACACTTGTGTTCCCAGTCAAAAATGACCGGCCATTGGAAATAAATGGATTAGACTACAAAATACAGAAATATTAAGTTTTCAGGAGCATCCCAATCATTTAGATGAGCACATATGTGGATGTGTGTATGTGGATGACACAAAGTCATCAGATATGTACACACACACACACACACACACACACACAATGTGTGTTTAGTGCCTTCTTGTGCATCATCTTTCCATGTAAACTCTTTGAGGAATATTTCAAGATCTACTTATCAAATTATGTTGTGTTTGTTTGAATCGGGATAGACTGCTCTAAGTTACAATATGTCAATGTTATTGTCAGGCCCCTCATCAGTCTCTGCTCCCTCTCTTCCCCGCTCCAACTCTCCTGACTGATTACCCTCACCTGATCTTCATTAGCCACCTCATCAAAGACACTACAAATACTCCACTCAAACTCCCACTCTTTGTCTAGTCTTGTTTGGACTCCTCACGTGTGTGACACTCATCCTTGTGACTTTTCCTGAAGATAATCTCAGACGTTTGAGTTAAGTTATTAGTTTGTTTGACTTCACCTTTGTTTTGATATCCAGTTCTGTTCTTCGTGATACCCGTGTTTTGTTTGTGTGTCTGAATAAATCTGCATTGGGTTCATCACTTCTATCGTCCTCTTCCTCTGAGCATAACAGAAGGCCAAACCGCTACAGAATGAACCCAGCAGAGGAAACTTCTCACATCGAGTGACTAACCGAACTTGGACATTGGCTCCAGCGACACGAAGGTGCGCTTGATGAAATCCAGAAACTCCTGGAAAGACTAGTTAATATTCCACCCATCACCTCATCTTCCTCCACTCCGGACGCCTTCACGGGTTCTACAGCGTCCACAACAGCTTCTCCGCTCCTTCTGTCTCCTCCGACATTAATCATCCCAGTGGCATCGCCGGCAAATTTCTCTGGCTCAGCAGAAGAGTGCAGTGGTTTTCTTCTCCAGTGTTCCTTGGTGTTCGTGACACAACCCTAGCGATTCTCTAATGATCATTCAAAGATCGCTTTTATCATCTCCCACCTCACCGGAAAGGCTCTTCAATGGGGAGACGTGATGTGGAAACAGGGAGGCTCTGTCATGCAATCCATTGAGGCTTTCACAACGCACTTCTGGGAGATATTCGAGCCATTCGCAGGGGATTTCCACACCGGTGAGCAACTCAGCCATTTGAATCAGGGAAAGTTGTCAGTCCCTGAGTCCCTACACCAACGAGCCAATGCCCATGCCTGCCACAGTCAACGAGCCAATTCTTGAAGCCTCGTCCGTCCCAGAGCCCGCGTTGCAAGCCTCGTCCGTCCCAGAGCCAGCACTCGCTGAGCTGTTAGATCTGGAGCTGGTTCCCGCCCTTATACCCACCCTGAGTATCCTTCTTCCTCCATTGGTTCCGTCCAGCCCTTCTGCTCTGCTGGTTCTGTCCAGTACCCTAGCCCTTCCTCTCTGCTGGTTCTGTCCAGCCCTTCTGCTCTACTGGTTCCGTCCAGTATCCTAGCCCTTCCTCCTCTGCTGGTTCCATCCAGCACAATGGACACTCCTCCACAGGTCTCCTACTCCTCCTCCTCCTGATCAGCCGGTTCTCCCCAAGTCACCAGCTCGACCATCGCCCCCTGTGACATCACAGAGTAAAGGAACTTTCGATCCTCTGACACCGCCTAGGCCTTCCAGCCTATCGCCTTCACCGGGTTTCCTCATCCCTCCAGCTCTGCCTTGGTCTGTCGGTCACCTGGCTCCACCTTGGCTCTCTGATCCTCCGGTTACACCTTGACTCTCCAATCCTTCGGCTCCACAGGGGACCTCCATCCCTACGGCTCCGCCTTGGTCCTCAGTCCCACCGGTTCTGCCTCAGTCTTCCGATCCCCCAGCTCCGCCTTGGTCCTCATCTCTGCCTCCAACTTCTCCACCTCCAACGTCTCTACCTCCTATGTCTCCGCCTCCTGAGTATCCTATGGCTTCACCTCCTGAGTCTCATTTGGCACCACCTCCCAAATCTTCCTCACCTTCTTTCAAGCCTACCATGGCCATCTTCCATGATCCTCCTCCAAAACCTCCTGACCCTCCACCAACTCTGTCCTGGCCAACTGATCCTCCTCCCAGGCCTCCTGTCCCTGCCTTGTGGCTGCCTCCCAGGCCTCCTGATCATTCACTGGCTCCTCCCTGGTCTTCTGTGTCATCCTCTTCATTTTGGGCTTCGGGAGCTGCCCGTGGAGAGGGGGTACTGTCAGGCCCCTCATCAGTCTCTGCTCTCTCTCTTACCTGCTCCAACTCTCTGACTGATTACCCTCACCTGATCTTCATTAGCCAACTCATCAAAGACACTACAAATACTCACCTCAAACACCCACTCTTTGTCTAGTCTCGTTTGGACTCCTCACATGTGTATTTATGTGTATCAGTGGAAATTTCATACACTAATACTCACTGCAGTTTGGGCTCTGAGTGAAACAAATTTGTTCATTGCATTCTACTAATTGAGAACTTTACTACAATATATAACACATGTCTATCTCATCATTTTTATGGTTTTACCTACTCTGAATATAATTGTTATGATAACAAATTTGCAGATGATGAGAATGAAACAGTTCTTATTTGTCAGCAAGTTAAAAAGCATTATTTAAAAATTGGTAGGATCAGCTATATGCATTGTAAAGTACAGATTCTAACCCATTTATTATGTAATTATTATTATTAATTTTATTTATTTATTTTTCCGCAGGGAGTACCCCTCACTGGCCTACTATAAGCTCAGTTCAATGAATCCTTATATAAAAAAAATATATAAATAAATTTATATATATATATATATATATATACACACACACACACACACTACCGGTCAAAAGTTTTAAAACACTTGACTGAAATGTTTCTCATGATCTTAAAAATCTTTTGATCTGAAGGCATATGCTTAAATGTTTGAAATTAGTTTTGTAGACAAAAATATAATTGTGCCAGCATATTATTTGATTTCATTATAAAACTAAAATTTGATTAAAAAAAAAAAGTGGACCAAATAATAAAGAAAAGCATCCAATAAGTGCCCAACATAGATGGGAACTCCTTCAATACTGTTTAAAAAGCATCCCAGGGTGATACCTCAAGAAGTTGATTGAGAAAATGTCAAGAGTACATGTCTGCAAATTCTAGGCAAAGGGTGACTACTTTGAAGATGCTAAAATATAACACAGTTTTGATTTATTTTGGATTTTGTTTAGTCACAACATAATTGCCATAGTTCAATATATTTTATTCCATAGTTTTGATGACTTTACTATTATTCTAAAATGTGTAAAAAAAATTATAATAAAGAATGAGTAAGTGTTTTAAAACTTTTGACCAGTAGTGTGTGTGTATATATATATATATATATATATATATATACATATATATATGTATATATATATATATACAGTATGTATATATATATATATATATATATATATATATATATATATATATAAAAAGTAATTAAAAATAGGAAAACGAAGATCTAATGCAATACCTTGTAATAATATATGCTATATGAGAGATTTATAATCAGTCTTAGCGGGCTCGCAATTTTTGACCGGGAACACAAAATGTGTTAGCACAAAATGAACACAACACAAGGGTTAAAACCGGTTATACATCAAACTCTGTGTAAATACATTTATAAATAAATAATAAAAAAAATACTTTCTATTGTGAATAATTTCATCCAGAGAAAGTTTTGGTAAGTCTTTGTAGTACAGTGTTTATGTTGCACATATTACATATAATTAAATGGATTACAGAAGTAATAATGCTAACCAAGTGTATTTACAATTTACAAGCTGGTTCACATAGTAATAACACATTAAGTACACGTTCTTAATCAGTACTTACAATGTCACTACAATATAACATGATCACTGTAATGTAAAGTGTGACCATAAGTTTAAATAAATGGCATATCTTATTGCCTACCGACAGGCTCCACAAGGTCCACGTGGTCAACAAAATCCCTCTTACCAAGGTACACAGTTAGCTGAAAAGGCATACAATTATGAATTAATTACACAATATACCAATTAATCACATATAACAAAATTTAATGAGAAAAGCCCCTAAATGAGTGGAAGACAAGTAAATCATTGAGTAGATTACACAAATAGACTTAAGAAGTCACAAAATTGCTTGTGTTATTTCCATGTTATTGAACATCATGTTGAACAACATGATGCGATATAAGCCCATTAATGTAGCGGCTGTGTTGTGCTGAGTTTTGATAAAGCCCCATATTCACCCCACGCCTGCATCCTGCTCAAGGAATGTTGCAGCGCACCATAGGCCTCCCTGCTAATGATCAACCTAAAGACTCATGGCTACAGTAAATGCTCACTGCATAACCATTGTGAGCTGGCTTCCCATCAGTCTGGCTAATAGTGTCATGAGCCTTGTATCAAATCAAATTTAGGAACAAGAGATACTTTGTATTCTATGTTTGTTGTTATCCAGTCATTACCATTTCATAACAGATTGTGCTGTGAGAATTCACTGACTGAAAACCTTTGCAGAATCAGGTTCAATACAACTGACACTCACATTATGGATAGTCATTAAAGACAGGAAAAACTGGCATTATATTACCTTTCCATTAGGACTAGCCTTCTTGAAAACCCTGTGGAAAAGGAAAAGTGACATATGAGCTGATGACATATGCTAAATTTTAAATAAGATAAGATATATTTACTTAAAGGTGCTATTACTTTTTTGGACTAGCATGCACACAATCTTCATACTACCTGAAATGTATAACTGAGATAAGGGTCTTTGTGAAAGTATTCATGACTTTGTGACAGTCCTGGGCAATGTAATTCAAGGAGGCTTAATATAATTGGGTAGAGCTGTCAATTAGCACACCGTTTAATCTCAATGACAGTTGCTCAGCTGGCCCATGCAACCCAGAAAGTACACAACCTGGGTGCTGTCTTTTCTTCTTCATGGGCACTCATAGAGCAATTTCTTTTTAGACAATCATCTGAGCCATAAATGCCATGTGACTGATCACTCTATCCACAGTTTTCCTGACCAACCACAGGCAGGTGCTGATGATTCTGATTGCAGTTGGACTGTTTTCTGGTTCCTGTCTCCATAAGCAGCACTGTAAAAACTACCGAAATGAGCGATCCAGATGGAAAACAACAACAGTTTTAAGAGTTTGGAGTCACAGTGAGTTCAGGCTCAATTTGTACAGTTGTTAGCTCTCATAAGAACTCGAAGTTGGCCATCGTGTCATGTCATTTACCCTCTCCTTAAACTTTGTCAAAAAACTGTCAACGATCTGTGGAGCCACATGTTTATTTATTTGGCAATTTTCACAAATGTAATACTCTATAAATCACATTATCCACTTAAATCATTAAACAGAATTAAGTTATAAACTGTGGAACATGTCTGCATTCAGGCAAAAAGATGGATATCAAAATTCCTTGCAGCAGTCAAAGAAAAACATTTATATAGAAAACTAAAAGACCTCCAAAAATTGGGCACCAGTGAAACATCTATTATAATGTACCGTTTTTGCAATTTATATGTTGACAAAAAAAAAAAAAAATTATTTGATCAGAATACACAGCTATTTTTGTATGGCCATCAGCGGACAAACTTGCTTTTTGCCCACAAAATGGCTGAAGCCAACAAGTCAAACATTAAAAAAACAAGCTTTCAAAATTCAAAATGAATGCAAAAGTGTCATAAAAGTAGTCCATGTGACTCATGTTTCATATAACAAGTACTCTTAGGGCAAATTATAGGTTTAGGTAAAAAAATTAAAAAATAAACTACATTTAATTCATGATAGTGCATGAGAGAAGCTTGTTCGTTTCAGATGCACAGATACATGTCTAAACCTGCCAGGCATTACTGCCTGCTGCACCTCTGTCAGTGCCTTCAGCTATGGGATCATCAGCCTGGAGCCACCCATCATAGATGTTTCACCCCATTAATCCCGGAACATCTCCTGGTGGTAGAGCAGCATTCAGGGATGTCTCCCTGCCACCTTCCACAGCTGGACACCAGATCCTTTCCAATACCTCTTGCTCTTGCTTTCCCATCAAGACAAACCATGCAACCAGGGATCACAACCCCTTTCTCTGCTTCTTTTGCCATTTCCTTCAACACTGATCCAATTATACCACTGTCGTTTAACAGGTGCTGCATTGATGTTCCCATATATACTTGAAAACCGACCTCCACCGGGTAAGTGGCTTCCATCAATTTCCTTGCACTCAGCTACCAGATCAGCATATTTTAGCTTTTTCCTCTCATAAATCAAATCAAATCACTTTATTTTCACTCAACCATATACACAAGTGCAACAGTGGGTGAAAGTCTTGGGTGCAGTTCCAAGCAACATAGCAGTCATGATAGTGATGAGACATATACCAATCTACAATAAATATCAGATTTACACAACACAATTTACAAAACTAATATACACATAATTACATACAACACAGTATACAAATAATAATATACAATGTACAGTATGCAATACACACAATATAGAGTACATATATGTAGTGATTTCTACTCAATTCACCGATGATGTAGTGATTTTTAATCACGTGTCACTTGTGTGGTTATGAGTGTATCAGATGACCCCTCCCCCTTTGCAATACGGGGAACCAGTTAAGAATACTATCTTAACATTTTAAGAACACTCCCAAAAGAGCTGTTTGATCATTTAGAATTAATGTAAACTAGAGGGAGTTGGTCAGCTGATTTATCTGAAGGATTTGTGAGAGTCTGGACAACTAGTAGAGTCTTTGATCATCAACACAATGAAGACACAGTTGTAATAAAATTTATGAAATTTATTAACAATAGATATGCATGAGTAAATACCACAACAATTAATAATGCTAATAATGAATATGCACTGCTAAAGGATAATAAACTAATAACCAAAAAGGAAAGTACTGAATTAAACAATAAAACAAATAAATGATTTGAACACAGAGTGGATAAATGCAATGCTGTTGAACTGAATGTAGCAATGGGAGAGAATTGTATGGGAATGCTCCTTATGGGAAACCACCTAATGGCTCTGGCAAAATGGTAATAAATAATGCTTATTTATCATTAAACAAATAATATACCTATTATTTATAACAATCTGATCCCAGATAACTGTTATCTAAGCAAGTTAGAAAAACATATGCTGCAGGTATAAACTAATGCCAAGGTCTCTAGAAAGAGGATTGGTAAGTTTATATTTACGTTCCACACAGTCGGGTGATGAGTCCGGCAATAGAGACATCTTCCACTGGTGATGCGGGTAGCGTGCAGTGGTAAGGGCGCAGAGTTGCGATCCAGTAATTGTTGCCACGCTGGAGGATGCTGAACTTCAGTTGTGCCAAGAGGGTCCTTAAAGAGTGGACTGGGCAGCTGGGTCAGTTGAATATTCACAGGGTCCTTTGCAGACTGGCTGCATCACTGAGGATCCGTGTGGGACAGGCAATGTCTGCCGATGCAGAGATCCTTTGTGGACTGGGCTGTGCTACTGGAGGAGCCGTAAGGGTCAGTTAATGTCCCTCAATGCTGGGGCCCTTTTTCAGCTAGAGTGCAGCCAAAAGCAATATAAAAGGTTTTGCTCACAAAAGCTTAACCTCAACTATCTTATAGCCTCTTTCCTCATCAGGTCAGAAACTCAGGACGTGGTATATCTGCTAGTGTCTCCTTCCCCATCAAGTTGGAAATGCAGGACAAGGGTATGTCTACCCGGGGGACATATTTATCCCTTTCTGATGTGGAGGAGACTGAAATCTGGCACCTTTCCGATCCTGGAGTGTGATTGGCCACTGGTGTTTGAAATAGCCATGGTGTTGCCCACCCTAGTATGGAACTCATTTGCATAGCATAAAATACAGTGTTAAAACAGTGTCTTTAATGTTTTACCCATGCATTATTTCTTTACCAAACCTCTTTCAAATTATTAAAGGCATCGTATGGAACAGATAGAGACCAAACACGATAAGAAACCGTTAAGTCCTCATCCATGCATTCATTTATCTGTTAATAGGTCTGTCCCATGAACTGTTGTGTTAATAGTCAATAATCATTAACATAAACTGTGCTTTGCATGAGGATGGAATGGATGTGTTGCAGTTTATATTCATTTAAGGCATCTGAATAGATCTCTGTGGCCTTCCACTACTGCTGCATCTGGGAGGTCCTGAAGGAATTTTTACGGCAGTTCTTGCCTAAACCTTAGGAATGAGTTTGGTGGTTAAAGTCAACCTGTAGTCCAATGAGAAGTCCTCTTCTTGCTGGTGGTGGGGGCAGAAGGTCCCCCTGCCTGCCCTGTAAGAGGTGTCTGGCAGTTGTCTTAGCATCTTATCTGATGTTGCTGAACATTTGTTTATGTTCACTCACCAAGGATCCAATCACAGAGTGGCACAGCCATAAACTGGTCCCTGGACTGCCATCTTAACTGATGTTCACCACATCTCCCCCGTGCTCGGACTGATCGAGCACCTGATGTCGCTGATCTGGGTGATATACTGAAAGGGGAATAGCAGGAACAAAACACAAACCTCACCTCATCATTCGACCATTGGCAGTTTGAGTAACTATAATTCAATAGTTCATATACTAAATTTAGTGAGTATACTAATGATATCCTGTATCAGTACTACTAAACAGGTTACACATGAACCTACATGTAAAGAAAGGGAACCTATGGATAGTCAAAAAGAGAACTATAAAGACTATTCAGTGAGAGGTTTCTAGACAATAAAGCAGTCTCCTGCTACTTCCGTCTAGTCAGCGTTGCTTGTTATAGCAGGATAAAGCTCAGGGTGTGGTCTGCACTGTTGGGCCTCATGTATTCAGATAGAAGACAAAGGCAGGCCTAACAGTCAAAAACATTCCTCAAGTCCCCTCCTAAGTCGTAAATTGTACTGACAAAAATCACGCCAAAATCAAACAAAGGGAGTCCAAAACAGACTACAGATCCACGAAGCCTTGCCCACTAAAGGATCGAGCACTCAACTCCTATTGGATGAGGCACACAACAGAACGTCCCTCAAACATGACATCATCAGGAGTTCAAATAATTCTGAAATGCTTCCAAAGTTGCTTCCGGCGACTTCGTTCACCGAATACGGACGTAGCTTTTTGCTGCTCTCCGGTGCAACCTCGTGGCATAAGGAAGTAATGTCCGACTTGAAACTGTAGCCATACAATCTCCATCTCGCTGGACGAGTTGAGATTACTCTGTGTTCGACCGAACACACTAACGGATCCGAAGGAGACCGCCGAGCAATTCGCATCTTCATCCGTTGGCCTACAGAAGTGAAGAGATTAAAGATTTCTTCCATCTTCAATCAAGTCGACATTTCTGAGTTCTCCGCCAGCCCGCCGAGAATCAACAGCCGTACCGCCCGCCGACAGCGCGAGGAAACGGCCCGTCATCACCCGAGCCTCAAGGAACAAGGTCAAAGTTAAAGGACGGAGGAAAACACATTCTACCTGTGTCCTCATGCGATTCAAGTAAGAGGTTTACGTCTGGGCGGAGATAGAATATTATAGCGTGTTATTCTTGTGTTTCAAGTTTTTTTGCTTGTACAGTTTACGGATCGCCATGTCCGCTCATTATTAATACTCAGGGTATTAATTATCACAAATTTGTTTTGCTGTATTGTGGTCCAACCAGATTGGACTGTTGTGCATTTTCGCCTTCGCGGGTGAGACAGCAACTGAGTTCATCCATTAAAGAGTCAAATAACAAGGGACTTTTACAAGCCTCGCTCGTAAAACCGCGTCTCTGAGTGATGAACGCGGCTGCTTCATCTCCAGCTATCGCGAAATCAGCTTTCGGGCTGTCACTTCTCTCTCTCTCTCTCTCTCTTTCTCTCTCTCTCACTAACCACACTGACACACACACACCTTATGTGTTATAGGATTATTTTATTTCCATATCTAATCATATCACTGTTTAGTTTGTAGTTGTAAGTCGGAAGTTCATTGACTGCATTGTATTAATTATTAATTGATATTACTGCATAAATAAACTTCGTTTATATTACAAAGAGAAGTGTTTTGGTTTGTTTTGCATACGCCTGTGTCATGCTGACGGGATGCCAGTGCTCGGATTCAAACCTTCATTCATTTTTTTTTATTCGAAAATCGATATTCTTCGGATGTCGATTTTCCTAAGAAAACAATCTAATATTGAGACTGTTTTAATATTCGGTTATTAGTCCCTGATTTCAGGGTGGTGCCCCGTCAATGTTAATCCTTATTAATATTCTATTGATTTTTGATAATTGATAATTATCTTTGATTGAATTAGAATGATCAATAAGCTAGTGTTAATTTTAATGTTTCATCGATGTTAACAATTGATAAGTGTTGATTTTAAAGGATTAAAAAAAAAGCTAACATTGATTCTCATCAATGTTCTATTGATTTTAATAATTAATAATTATCTTTGATAATTATTAATTATTGCTAATAACCAAACTTGCTCCTAAACGTAGCACACTACATTTACTGGAGTCCTATATGAGGTTTTAATGAGTTAGATCCAATTAATTTAAATATTGATTAATAACTACAGAAATAATTATTAATTATTTTTGATAGTAACCCTGATCTAAACAACCAGTAAAGCCCTACAGCACATATTAGATTTGAGCTCAAGAGCTTCATTAAGTCTCACCCTTTTCAGTTCTGACAGGCAACCCTGCAGTTTGTGGATTCGCTGGTAGAGTATCCACCCCAGGGGGCCCATTGTAGCCCACCCACATAGTGTGAAGATAAGTAATAGGCTGTCACTGATATCCCACCCCCAAATGAATGGCACCTTCTTAGGTTTTGGCTCCACAGGTGTAGCTCAGAGGCTACCTAACTGGAGACTGATCTTTGCTAATTTAGGTCCCTCAAACAGAATTTGATCCCAGAGTGACTTATCTACTTCCAGAGTGTGTCCTTTAAAGGTATCCACTATTTCAAACTCCACATCATGCACATCAGCATCAAGATGGTATAGAACTAAATGTTTGATGTGGAGAATTGCTCCTACTGGGATTTGAATTAGCATAGTTTCATTAGGGAGGTGTATTGGAGTAGCTGTATCATGGCGGTTATATGTCATTATGGCTTCACTAACAGGTGTATTAACTAGCCACTTAATTCCTGCTCTCTCAATTTGGGTGGTAGTTGCATCCTCCCTGTGTGTAGCAACAGCATTGCATTTGTCTTCCGTGATTAACCTTATTATGCCACAAAGGCCTTCAATGGGGTCTCTTATGAAAGGTTTACTGGGAAATAGCCATTGAATATCTTTGACAACTGTACACATATGTAGGTTAGGTGTCAGATACATGTTAGGATTTTCATGTTGACAAGCTATGGGTGAGGATGTCTCAATTTTTATGTGTATATCTTGAGATCAAAACTGTCCTGGTTACTTGCGTAACCTCCGTTCCCTGATGGAGGGAACGAGACGTTGTTTCGATGTAGTGAAACTAGGGGTCACTCTTGGGAGCCCAAGAGACCTCTGGTCTTTGATAAAAGGCCAATGAAAATTGGCAAGTGGTATTTGCATGCCACTCCCCCGGACATACGGGTATAAAAGGAGCTGGTATGCAACCACTCATTCAGGTTTTATGCTGAGGAGCCGAGACAAGGTCCGGCCATTTCAGCAGGTAGTTCAGTGTTGTTGCAGGAGGGACACAATGTCTTGTTCCCTCCATCAGGGAACGGAGGTTACGCAAGTAACCAGGACGTTCCCTATCTGTCACTCACTCGACGTTGTGTCGATGTAGTGACACTAGGAGTCCCTCTACGAAATGCCACAAAAGGCTGAACTGTGTTACGTGAACTGGTGGTGTGTGACGGGCAGACCACTGTGTGCCTCGTAGCCAGCACACAAGGCCGACACGTAACCTCCCCCAACATAGTTATGAGTGTCGAACGGCCCTTTGAGGACAAGTCGACTACCCAAAAGATAGAGACAGGCTAACCCAGTCGTGGCCTCTTTTCCCCTTCTTTTTTTCCACTCCCTAAAAAGAAGGCGGGATTATCCGACTGGGCCCCCAGGTGTAGTCGGGAGGTGTCCCTCCCAAGGGAAGGACACCGCGGAGACCACAACTCGCCCAAAGAGACGGGGGATATTTAAGTGGAAAAAATACGTCACATGGTCTTGCCGACCATGTGGAGAGTCTCATGGTAGATCCTACCCAAAGGGGGAGGAGTTACTACAAATATGGAGACTGGGGCAGAGGGGCTCTGCTCAAGGAAGACGCAGTTTGCCAACAGGGAAACAAATTAGCGGAAGAGATATATTGCATGGGGATACCTTACAGGGAACAGCCACATGCGGAGCACCTACCCCAGAATAGGGCTCTTAGTTAGCATGTGTACTGGGCCGGCAGTGAGTCTCTCCAAAAACTTGACTGCCACAGGGCTCGGAGGAAGTCAACCAGGGAACATAGTTTGTGAACACTACTGGGAATTAATGGTGCACGTCTTCAGCTCAGAGGAGGTGAAAGGCACTATGTGCAAGCAATACACCCGGCCGGCTATCCCGGGCTTATTCGCTTTTATTGCGTGCCACTACCTGGGAAGAATCCGGTTCCACATGGAGGTTCTAGAACCTTGCAGAGGTGTTGGGTGTTGCCCAGCCTGCTGCTCTGCAAATGTCTGTTAGAGAGGCACCCCTGGCCAGGGCCCAGGAAGCCGCTACACCCCTGGTAGAATGGGCTCATAACCCTACCGGGCCTGGGCGTGATATGCCATAGCTATGGCGTCAAAGAGCCAGCGGGTGATCCTCTGCTTGGAGACAGCACTTCCTTTCCGCTGTGCACCAAAGCAAACAAAGAGCTGCTCAGAAATCCTAAAGCTCTGCGTGCAATCCAAATAGATGCGTAAAGCGCGCACTGGTCACGGCAATGACAGGGCTGGGTCTGCCTCCTCCTGGGGCAGTGCTCGCAGGTTCACCACCTGGTCTTTAAAAGGGGTCGTGGGAACCTTGGGCACATAGCCCGGTCGGGGTCTCAGGATCACATGAGAGTAGCCCGGACCGAACTCCAGGCACGTTTCACTGACAGAGAACGCATGCAGGTCTCCTACCCTCTTGATGGAAGTGAGCGCAGTATGGAGGGCAGTCTTCAAAGAGAGTGTCTTAAGCTCAGCTGACTGCAAAGGCTCAAAGGGAGCTCTCTGTAGACCCTGAAGAACTACAGAGAGGTCCCATGAGGGAACAAGGTGTGGTCTGGAGGGCTTCAGCCTTCTGGCCCCTCTCAGGAACCTGATGATCAGGTCGTGCTTCCCTAAGGACTTACCGTCGACTGTGTCATGGTGTGCTGCTATAGCAGCAATGTACACCTTCAAGGTGGAAGGGGACAGCCACCCCTCCAACCTCTCCTGCAGGAAGGAAAGCACAGATATACAGGCGCCTCGTAGAGGGGGCCCTAGCCTGAGTGATCGTGTCTTCCACACGATCTACCGCCGGGCCTCGCGGCGGGGCGGAGCTCGAGGTGCCACACCATGTTGTGGCCATGCTGAGTCTAGGGATATTGAATCACTTACCTGGCTCCTTGTGACCACCCCAGAACAGCATGGGATGGGGGAGGAAGAGGCCTGTCCTCGTGACCCATGGAGACTGTCACATCTGGGGCGGATGTGTGCCACAGCTGGGTGCACAGAGCTGGGGAGACTGCCGCTGGAGTGCCAATCCTGCAAGGAAAAACCCGTGGATGGTGGTTGTGATGACGACTGTGCACACTGGGTATGTGACCTAGGGAAGGAGGAAACCGCTCTTTTGCTGAACTGTTGGGTACCGCAGCCACTTGAGCATGCGGCAAAATTAAACAAAAAGGCAACAAAAGACTCTCCACCCGGCCCTCCAACAGGGGATGGAGTGGTCTTCCTACCAGCTCCAGTTGAGTGGGTTTCTCCGACCCTGGGTCGCCCATCTCAGGGGCGTGAGACAGGTGGCATCTGCTTCCTGCGGTGGGCTCCATGCCGGGGCCGGGCCGAAAGGGGTGGGCTGCAGTGGAGCCGGTGCAGTCACTGCAGGGGGACACCCTTGGCAATGAGCAGACGGGATGCGGGATCTAGAGCCGCGCCGGGGCAGGATATGCTGGATAGCCTCCATCTGCTGCTTCACCGTCGAGAACTGCTGGGCAAAGTCCTCGACGGTGTCGCCAAATAGGCCAGCCTGGGAGATGGGGGCAGCAAGGAACCGTGTCTTGTCGGCCTCACCCATCTCGACCAGGTTGAGCCAACGGTGGTGCTCCTGGACCACTAATGTGGATATTGTCCACCCGAGAGACCGCGCCATGAACTTCATTGCTCGGAGAGCGAGGTCGGTCGCCGAGCGCAGTTCCTGCATCAGATCTGGGGCGGAACTACCCTCGTGCAGTTCTTTTAGTGCCTTGGCTTGGTGGACCTGCAGGAGAGCCATGGCGTGCAGGGCAGAGGCGGCTTGTCCAGCAGAGCTGTAGGCCTTAGCCGGCAGGGACGACGTGAACCTACAGGGCTTGGACGGGAGCTTTGGGCGTCCGCGCCAGGTAGCGGCGCTCTGCAGGCATAGGTGCACCGCGAGCGCCTTATCCACCGGGGGAATCGCTGTATAGCCCCTGGCCGCCCTGCCATCGAGGGTAGTGAGGGTGGGGGAACTGAGGAATCGGGACTGGGCTGCAAAAGGTGCCTCCCATGATTTCATCAGCTCCTCGTGCACTTCCGGGAAGAAAGGCACTGGAGCGGGGCATGGCTGCTTTGAGCGGTGCCGCAAGCCCAGGAACCAATCATCGAGCTGCGAGCTGTGAGGGGAGAACAGAGGGTTCCACTATAGCCCGACGCTCGCGGCCGCCTGGGAAAGCATGTACGTCATCTCTGCATCAGCCTGTGACTGGGCAATCGTTCCCAAAGGGGGGGAGCCCAGCTGAGGCTTCTGTGTCTAACTGGAAAAGCCCGCTCTCCGATGCTGTGCTCAAGAGCTCATCAGCTTCGTGGGCTCCGAACAAGAGGCCAAACTCGCCGTGAGATGAGCCGGCGGACTCATCCGGAAGCCTGATCTGGGCAGACAAGGGTGCTGGGGAATGGGAGGTCCCCGGGGGGATACTTGGTGGAGGCGATCCCATTGGGGTCCCCAAATCGCCCCCAGTGCTGGCCTCAAACCCGTAGGTAGAAGGACCAAGGTGGGGAGCCGCTGGGGTGGCTTGCTTTCTTACAAAAGCAAGCCTTGACCGCAACGTTGCCATGGTCTTGTTCACGCAGTGAGAACATGAACCATCCACAAACGCTGCCTCCGTGTGGGTTGCACCCAGACATGAAAGACAGTGATCATGACCATCTGAAGTTGAGAGGTAATGACCACAACCAGGAATAACACACATTCGGAAAGGCATCTTTAAAAAGATGTTCCGTGTGTGCCGCTCTTTTAGAGAAATATACTCTTTCAGAAAATATACTCTCTTTTTTCTGCCGAAGCGCCCAGGGGCGTTCTCTGCAGTGCACCAGTGGTTGCATACCAGCTCCTTTTATACCCGTATGTCCGGGGGAGTGGCATGCAAATACCACTCGCCAATTTTCATTGGCCTTTTACCAAAGACCAGAGGTGTCTCGGGCTCCCAAGAGTGACCCCTAGTGTCACTACATCGACACAACGTTGAGTGAGTGACAGATGGGAACCTACGTTTAACACTGATTTCAACCTGTATATGTTTTTAGTGTCAATTATTGGGAGGTTTAACAGGAAGCCAATTTATTTAGCCACTGGGTTAACATGGATTGGTATAGCACTTCCCAGGCTGTAAGCTAAATGTACCTGCAGTGTTTGCATGGTTCCCTGCAATACCAGACTCAAGATATTCTTCACCCCCTTGTTAATCATGGGCATGCATTAGCATAACCCCCCTGTGGGCTGTAGTGTCCACCCATCGAGGTGGTGTATTCTTATCAGGAGAGTATACTAGCAAACCCTTCTCTAACTTTAAATGGTGTCTGATAAGGTACAGAGTGTTCAGGTCACTTGACTCTGCCAGATTTTGCTCAGTTATCGGATGCTCTACTGGGTTAGAAATGAATAGGCAATCAGCGCTGATCACAGGGTCTTTTTTTGCATGGCAATAAGGTCAGTATCTGCTAGCTGTCTGCCAATCATTACAGTCTGAGGAGTGTCATCAAGGGTTGTCCCTGCTTCCTTTGCTTTCCTATGTAGGCTCTGATGTTGGAAGCCATTCCTCCTGGAACTGCCAGGGGGTGCCTGCTATGGCGCCTGCTTTGGCTAGCTGTTGTTGAACTTCTGACTCGAAGCCAGGGTATGGTTCAGTGCACTTTTTTGCATATTTTTTACAGTTCACTGGTGCATGCAACTCTTGGGCCTCACCATCACTTTCAAAGTCTACTCTACACATAGCTCCCTCAAACACCCCTGGGTGAGTTATGATGGAAATCATCTTGGTAGGGTAGGTGAGATACACATGCTCACAGTTGTCTTTCTCTATAGGCAAGTCAGGAAGCTCTCCTATGACAGGAATAGTTAATTCAAAATCATGAAAGGAGCTATCAATCAGGTATCCTAGAGGAGTGTGTGGAGGAATGTGAATATTTCCTCTGGTGAGATTTTGTACAAGTAGGTGAGTTGAGCGGTTGTACAATTCAAGCTGTGGGTTACCACAGATTGTGAGTCCCAAACTGCAAAACTGAGCAGAGGGCTGGAAGAAGGCTAGTACTGTCTGGTTCATTTCTTGACCCCTTTTTATGACAAGTCTGACCGGGACCTCTGCATTTTGGGCAGGGACCACTTTGTCAAACTCATTCATAACCTGACATGCTTGGGGAACTGTCTGACCAGAACACATGTTGTTCGGATCACATGATAATACATTAGGGCCAATATCTGCTCTAGACCACAACACATTGTTGACTGTGTCTAACTGCACCCCTAGTCTCACTAACACATCAGAACCAATGTATACTGAGTGTGGCAGGTCAGATACCACAAGCATGTAGTGCTTGAACTGTTTATGGCCAAGCTTAAGGGAGACAGAGCAAACTCCAACACTCTTAACTGTTGTTTGGGGGCAACTAGCAAGCCAAAATTTCTGTTTCTTTTCTATCATGGGAATAATGCAAGGTTTCTCTTGTAACAGTTGATACATTTCCTGACTTATTGCTGACTTCTCTGACCAGAGTGCAACCACAGCATCCACGACCAGTGCTTCATTAGCATGTATGCCCCACACCACCTGCGGATTATATACCTGGGTGTTAACAAGTTCCAGGGCACACAAAAATGCATTTTTCTTTTCTAACAGCTGTAGGGGGATCTTGTTCTCATGAGCTGTGTCTGCTGACTGGGGGCTGATGATTTTCATTTCCCTCACAGCGGGTGCCTCTTCATTAAGGTGGGAATCCTTCATTGTCAGCTGACTAGAGTCAGATGTTCTCTCTACCTGCCTTGCATAGCTTCTGACTTGAACTAGTCTCTTTGATGGGCTGTGGGATTCTGACCTGTGCCCATAATTGACAGCTGTGATAGTCAATTAATGGTGTGAGCCAATTCAACAAATCCTGACCAATAAGAAGCTGTTCTGTGTCAAAAACAACAACATAGAGAGGGTGAACTATCTTCATCTCACCAAAGGTTAACTCCACCCACACCCATTTGTTAATAGGGGCCTGATCCTGTGTGTAGCTATTTATCTTGACCTGACAACTCTCTATATTGAGCCACTTACTTAGTGAGTTGGTTACTTGGGTGAGTTTTTTAAACAACCCAGGTGACACCAAAGAAATTTCTGAGCCAGTGTCTAGCAGTGCGTGTTAATACACCTTCAATGGACACAGAAATGTAAATACTTCTGGCCCTGCCTCTCTGTGTCGTCACCAAGGAACTGACAGAGACTGGGGTTAGGTCTGCTGACATCTGAGTGGTTAGGCCTCACAATCTGTTGCATGGTTCCCCCTTCCCTTGGCTCTTCCCCCCCACCGTATGAAGTACAACTTAGGTGGGGGAGGGGTCCTAGTCACTGCTTTGAAGGAGGGTCCTTTTCTTTCTGGGATGTGTGCTCCTCTGACTTAAGGTCTTTGAGGGCTTTAGCAAGTATTTTCTGAATTTGCTTCAAGTTATCACAATCCCTTTCTTCAGTCCCTCTGAACTCCTTTTTCTTCTGACTGCCCTGTTTGTGACTGTCCTTTGATTTATCTCGGAACCTCCTGTGCCTTTCTTCTCTGTGTGTATGTCTGCCACCCTTGTATCCTCCATTGCTTGAGGATTTATGGCCCTGTGTGTCCTGTTGGAACTCACCGGACTTTGGCCGAGAGGGGCGGCTAGTACGGGCTGGTCCACTTTGGGGAAGCTCTGACCCTTCTAGTTCAAGAGGAGGCTCCCTGTCATGTCGGAGTTCAACCACATGAGTACCTGGGTCCCTGTCTTTCTTGTCTGTGTGTAACTTCTCACTCTCCCAGGCCCTCATTGCAAGCTTTCTTATTGTCATTAACAATTTTTATTGATTCCATACTCAAATCAACACAAACAGCACATGAAAACAAAGAATCAACTTTGAACAAAATATACCCCCCTCCCCCCCAACACACAACCCAGTGGTCAGACACGAATAATAACAGATACACATACAAGCAGACAGTCCAAAGAAAATACTCAGACACAAAAAAAAAAAACACAAAAAAAAAAGAAAAAGAAAAAGGGTACCACACATCAATTAATTACATACACACCATTTAAACTGTCCTTCTCCATGGTTTCTCCCTGGCAACCCTCCAAGAAGGCCAAATAAGTGCCCCACTTCTTCTCAAAGGCACCCAAGCTGCCCAGCCGTCTATGCGAAATCTTTTCAAAGGCTGCCACTGTGCCCAATTCAGTGCACCACTCATGAAATGAGGGTGCACCAGCTGACTTCCGTCCCCCAAGGATCACTTTCTTGCCAATCATCACACTGGTAAGGACCCAGTTTTTAATATGTGTATTCCCTAATTAACCCCCATCCCATCACCCAAAATATAAAGTCTGGGGCAGAACGAAATCTGAGTGCCCAGGATCTCACAGACATAACTTTGAACCCTTTACCAAAACTCTTGAATCTTAGTACAATACCAAAAAATGTGGGCTATGTCCCCATCCTCTGATTAGCATCGCCAACAGGTGGGTGTATCTTTAAGACCAAGCCTATGCAATCTAGAGGGAGTCCAATAAAAACGATGCAGAATCTTAAATTGAATGAGGCGCATCCTTGCATCCCTAGACATAGACTTGACATTTTTTAAAATCCTATCCCATTCTTCATCCTCCAATACTAAATTCAAGTCTTTCTCCCATAATGTCTTGAGAGATGTCAAAACCCCATCCCCTAGACTCTGAATTAGCCAGGAATAGTACGCTGAAGCCTTGTGACCCTTTCCAAAAGCCGCTAGTACCATCTCAAGAGTGTCTGCAGCTTTAGGGGTCTGCGTATTACACCCAAAGATGGTACAAAGTAGATGGCGCAGCTGTAAGTACCTGAAGAATTCAGATCTGGGAATCCCAAATCACTGTGTAATATTTTCAAAGGATCTCAATGCTCCATTTTCATACAGGTCACCCAGCATAGCAACTCCCTTCCCAATCCATTCTGTCCAGCAAAAAGAGGACTTGTTAACTGCATGTGTGTGATAACGGGATGTGTCTTTATTTCTCCGGGCAGCTTGGTAGAAAGACACTGCAATGGCAAGATAGGGGCAAGGACCTCCTGTTTAATAAAGAGCCAGGGAGGAGCTCTTTCAGGCGGAAGCGACTAATGTGCCAAATGTCTGAGACCAAAAGCATAATAGTAAAACAATATTTTGGGGAAACCTAACCCACCTTTGTCAATTGGCCTCTGTAACTTGTTAGAATGCCTTCGAGGGCGCTTACCATTCCAGATAAAAGATTTAGCAATAATATCAAATTGTTTAAAATAAAAGAGGGGAACTTCAATGGGGAGAGACTGTAATAGGTAGTTAAATTTTGGAATACAATTCATTTTTATAACATTAACCTTCCCAATCATAGATAAATGTAATGAAGCCCACCTTTCCACATCACTCTAAAACATTTTTTATTAAAGGTTCAAAATTAACTCTGACTAAATCACATAAATTTGCTTGGAATAAAATACCCAAATACATAATGCCCTCTTTGGGCCACTGAAAGGCGCCCAGCTGAAAAGCCATTACCGGGCAGAACGCTGTCAGAGCCAGAGCTTCGGATTTAGACCAATTAACTCTGTATCCTGAAAATTTAGCGAAGGAATTGATCATTCTGTGGAGGCAAGACATAGATCTTGTGGGGTCGGAGACGAATAATAAAATATATCTGCGTAAAGCAAAATCTTATGCACCACACCTCCCGCCATCACCCCTGGAAAATCATCCTCCTTTCTTATTGCGGCTGCTAATGGTTCCAGAGCAAGACAGAACAATAATGGGGAAAGAGGGCAAACCTGCCGGATGCCCCTATCCAGAGTAAAATAATCTGAAATTAATCCAATCATTTGTCCTGCTGCTACAGGGTATCTATAAAGTAACTTAATCCAACCAATAAATGTACCGAACCCATACATTTCCAAAATCTTAAAAAGATAATCCCATTCTACCATATCAAACGCCTTTTCAGCGTCAAGTGAGATGGCAGAGACCGGAGTCTGATCATTCGCTATTGACCAGATGATATTGATGAAATGCCTAATGTTGTCAGAAGAGCTGTGGCCCCGAATAAACCCAACTTGATCTATATGTATAAGAGATGTCATAACTTAATCGGTTAGCCAAAATTTTTGACAAAATGTTTACATCTAGCTGGATCAGGGAAATTGGATGGTAACTTTTACACTCACTTGGATCTTTGTCCTTTTTAAGAATCAGACTGATCCGGGCTTGCGTCATGGTTGGCGGGAGCTTTCCATTCTTTAATGATTCCGTATAAACTTCTAGTAAAAGTGAAGCCAATTCTATAGCAAAAGATCTAAAAAATTCAGCGGCAAAACCATCTGGCCCCAGAGCCTTGCCTGTAGGGAAGGCCTTAATTACCTCGTCAAGTTCCTCCAAGGTTATCTTAGAATCAAGAGAATTTTTTTGCTCAGTCGTCAATTTAGGGAGTTCTAATGGTTCCACAAAATTTCTAATAGTAATTAGACTAATCAGTAGACGAAGACGTGGAACTATAGAGATCAAGATAGAATTCTTTAAAAGCATTATTAATATCAATGGCCGAGGCACGAAATTTCACCACCAGCAGATTTCACTGTGGGAATGGTAGAAAAAGACTCTCTCTGCTTTATATATCTAGCCAAAATCTTCCCTGCTCTGTCACCGGACTCAAAGTATGACTGTCTTGCCCTGAATAACCAAAACTCCACCTTCCACGATAAAATAGTATTATATCAGTATTTCAAATGAGTCAATTCTCTGAGGCCATCAGATGACATTCGGCACTTCAGCTCTGCCTCGGCACTTTTAATATTCCCTTCCAAATCCACGAGTTCACGTCCTTTGGATTTGTTTGTGAATGAGGCATACTGTATGATCCGGCCCCTAAGAACAGCCTTAAGTGCCTCCCAAGCCATGCCCACAGAGGATACTGAGGACCAGTTGGTCTCCATATAAACATTGATTTCAGTCTTTAACATTTGTTGGAAATCAGGATTTTGCAAAAGGGATACATTAAAGCAGCAACTATATGATTTATTTTTCTCCGTCTGTAGCAACACCTCTAAACTCACCAGGGTGTGAAGATGTTTCCAATTGAGTAATCAACAACAGATGAAATGAGGGAGAAAAAAACCTATTGTAGAATAAATCTTATGGACTGATGAAAACAATGTATAGTCTCTACCAGATGGGTTCAGAAGTCACCAAATATCTGCAAGACCAAGATTTTTACACATCCTGTGAAGCGTCAATGTTGCTCTTGGGGGCTTGCACACTTTTGCTTCACTATGATCAAGGACTGAGTCCATCAAAAGATTAAAGTCTCCTCCCAATATTATATCATGAGGGGTACCAGCGGCTTGCAACATCCCTTCAAGATCTATAAAAAAGCCAAAATAAGACTTTGCCCCTGAATTTCTGCTAAAACAATAATGACTCTTCCTAATTTATCTTTACTCTGATTGAGACATTTGAATTGTAGATGTTTACTTAACAATGTAATGACCCCTCTGCTCTTACTGGAGCCAGCACTAAAGAAAACATGTCCACCCCATATCTTCCCAAATTTTTCTGCTTCCTGCTGGGAAAGATGCGTTTCTTGAAGAAACACTATATCATATTTCTTACGCTTAAGAAAATAAATAACTTTCCTTCTTTTTATGGGGTGCCCCAACCCATTCACATTCCACATGGAGAGAGATAATCCACTCATATTAACATTTGACATTTTGACATATTAGAAAAAATAGATTGTGTGTCAAATATAAAATTATAAAGACCACCTTCCAGCATTAGTGCAACAGTCAAACCCAGAACTTCCCCCAGAACAAGAAAAAAAAGAAATGTGTGCATTAAACCCGCGCACGACAGCGCCAACCGGCGTCCATCCCTCTAAACTCAAAAAGTTAATGTACGCCTATCAGATTCCCCGCGACAACTTTGCCATCAGATTGCTCAAGTTCGGTGTTTCTATACAAATTTTGTGAGACAGAACTCCAGCCAATAGGAAGAATAAACAAAAAGAATGTGTAAATTCATTCACAAAACTGTCTCGAAGGTGTGTTCCTCCACAAAACAAATTCCAGCCGCTAGCGGAACCAGCACAAAATAATAATAATAATAATAATAATAATAATAATAATAATATATATATATATATATATATATATATATATATATATATATATATATATAAAGCCATTAACTTTCCTCGGACAGTCAAATGAATGTTCAGTGAGCCGGCTGTTTCATAAATGCAGCAGTTTACCTAATCCTTCCAATGTCCTGCAAGAAATACTTCACAAAACAAACTCCATCCAGTAGGAGGCAAAAGCACAAAGAACAAGCAGTTTCATCCACAACTGTCCTGAAGGAGTGTTATTCCATAAAACAAACTCCAGCCGCTAGGCGGAATCAGCACAAACAGAATCAAAAAAGGCGCCCAGCTTCGTCGGACAGTCGAGTGCATGTTCAGTGAGACAAGCTACTTGGAGGCACGTGAGTAACACACCATGACTTCCTCAGTCCATCGATTTTATGAAAAACATCGCTTGTTGTGGGCATGTAAATATTTTGTGGGCATCCTTAGTATCTATTCTCAATTTGGCCAGGAACTTCAGTATAAAAGTGACTATTCGTCGATGAGAAAGTTTCTTGAAGGAGTGTTATTCCACAAAACATACTCCAGCCACTAGGCGGAACCAACACAAACAGAAACAAAAATGGAGCCCAGCTTCCTCAGATAGTAGAGTGTATGCTCAGCAAGACAGCTCACTCGGGGGCCACATGAGAAAAGCCAAATGGTTGACTCACCCCATTGTCTCTATGAAAGACAAGGCTTGTTGTGGGCATGTAAATATTTTGCTGCCATCCTTAGTATCTATTCTCAATTTGTCCAGGAACATCAGAGCAAAAGCGATCTTCCGCTGATGTAAGAGTTTCTTGCATTCCTTGAATCTATAACGTTTCTCTCTTGTCGAATTCGCAAAGTCTGGGAACAAGAAAATGCTGTGGTTTTTCCAAGAAAGCTTTCCTAAACACCCATGTATATAGACACTGGAGCAACTTACACTTGTGTAAGTTCAAATTATTTCTCTCATCTCCCCATGTCTGGAAAATTAGCAAAGACAGTAGGTTTCACGGGTAAAATGAACGCAGCTAATTCCTATGACAGCTCCAGTCAGTCTACAAACCGAAAATACAAATGAATCTCTACCAATTCTTGTATCAGATCAAACCCCTGTCAATATGTTAGGAAGAGATTCATTATGTAAATTGGGACTGCAAATTTGGTGTGCTCAAGGAGTCTATATTGACACAAAATGAATAGGGACACAAATGATGGTATGTGAGCCAGGTGCAAATGTGTATTGACTAGGTCAGATAGAAGATGAGGTAAGAATGACAATCAGTAAGTGGGGAACGTTTATCTGGGCTCAGATCCCTGAGGCACACTCACCAAAATCAGAATTTCATTGTACAATGATGTATGATCCAACAACAGACTTTGAGAAAGAAAAGAAATGAGAAAGAAAATAAATGGTAGGAAGGAACTAAAGGACAAAAAATCCAGTTTACCTCTTGGCTTCTGGCTTTCACCACAACCTCAATTGGATGATATAATTCGAATTCAACAGGAAGCAGGCCCATATGAAAACACTACGTGGGAACATAGGGGTGCCAAGAAAGATTCACAAGGTATATGGCATTCACATGAAAGAAAGATTGTTGCATCAACTTTGCTTCTCAATGTTCTTATTTCAGATGCACATGGTTTTGACCATTGTGCAAGGGGGGAAGTGATAAGGAAAATTAAACAACAGGGATATTGGTCTCCATTTTTGCAAGCAAAGTTTGATGAATTTCTGTCCACATGTGAAGTCTATGCTCAAAACAATGTCAGAAAAGGAATATTAACACCCATAGGTCACATACTAGTATCAGAAGGACCATTCAAACATTGATTATTGATTATGTGGATATGATAAAGAGAGTACAAGGAAAGTGCTATATGCTTGTGGTAGTATGCAGATTTAGCAGATGGCTTGAAGCAGTACCATCAGCAGATCAGGGATCAGGAACAGCAATCAAATTTCTAACAACAGAGGTAATACCTAGATTCGGAATACTGTCAGAAATTAGTTCAGACAATGGATCGGCATTTATACAACAAACTTTAAAGAAGGTATTACAACAACTAAGAATAAAACAGAGACTAGGATATGTTTATCATCCACAATCACAGGGAATGGTAGAAAGGGTAAATGGTACCCTCAAGCCAAACTTAACAAAATATGTGCGAGCACTAAGCTCAATTGGATTGATGCTTTGCCTCTTGCTTTAATGAGCTATCATTTGCAAACTAACAGAGATACACATCTAACCGTGCATTAAATGCTTACAGCTCGACTCATGCCTGTGTCAAACTGGAGAGGTCCTTATAAAGGATAAAATCGCTTGAGCAATTGCAAATGGAAAAGGCGTATATGCAACAACTAACTGCAGTACACAAAGCTATCTTTTTGCAGGAAAAAAGGAAGGAGCCTAGTGAAGCAGAAGTACCCTGTTCAATTGTTCCAGGTGATCAGGTGTATCTGAGAGCATTCAGGAGAAAGTGGAATGAGCCCAGGAGAGAGGGACCCTATGAAGTGTTGAGAGCAATGCCAACAGCAGTCCAAGTGGAAGGCAGCACCACATGGTACCATCTGAATCACTGCACCAGGGTACCCAAAGTGAGAGAAAGGTCTGAAGAGGAATCTGAAGGAAGTGATACTGAAGATCCAGAAACATCAGGAGAAGAGTCACATTATGCTGAAAGAAATGTACAAGTTGAAGAAGGCCAAGAAGAAACTACACGTGGAGAGGTAAGTAGACCGACAGACCATCAGGAGATGGAAGATGAGTCATGAGTCTGATAATGTGCCTGATACTGAGGACAACATACATGCTGCAACAGACACCGAAGGTCCAAGCCAAGAACCAGGAGAAGAACCAGAATTCCCTACAATCAACTTCACAGACCTGGACTGGTTTCAAGAATGATCTCAAGGTAACACAAACAGAACAGGGGTTGAAAAAAATTTGAAAAATTATGTAGATCTAAAAGAGTCATTAGTTGGGGGTCACGTGACACCATGCAAGAAGCAGACGTGTGAGCTACGAGCACTTTGCTAAATGTTCAATTATTTTCATGTTATAATCTGGTGAATTTGATACACCCAGTTACACAATTGCTCTTAGATGCAAAACATGGCAAAGAAGTCAAAATCCTCGGGCTCTGGAGACATTATAAGACACTTACATGTTCAGGATGAAAGCCCCGACAGGCCTACAGACCAGGGACTCGATTTAGATGGCGCGGCGGGAGAAGGAATCCAGCGTCAGTTGTCCAACACGTCGGTGATGTTGACGAAGATTCTTGCTAACTTGGAGCTTCAGATATATGAGGAGATGAATGATGAGCCATACCCTGGGATGTAAGTGCTAGCCTAACCTCTCCCCAGTGATGGCCTTCTATGTTACGCAAAGTAACTGGGTCGAAGATCTTTTGTCAACGGGATCTTTGAAAGAAAATAACTTTTTAGTGTTGGGTGACTTCTACTATTTTTGATGTTTTTGATATATTTACTGATTTTGATCTTTATGCTATTATATCCAGTGTGCTGTTATGCTACTCTAATCAAAATGTTATGATTTTCAATGGTGTTTTCTGTTATATTCTATATAACCGTGAAACCACGGGCAAGTGCTGAACTATTTACATGCTCATGCTTATAACACAATATTCTCTCTACAACCCCAATTCCAAAAAAGTTGAGTGACTTGTAAATTCTTCTCATTATGTGCTATATTTAAAGCATTACAGCTCATGTAGGAGTAGAGTGTAGGGTTGAGGGAGATAGGATATTTTACTCCTCTCTTGTTAAGCATGGGGTGAGACTTTTGGTCCTGATGCTCAACAGGAGTGCTGTTCCATGATCTGGTCATTGATAAGAGAGACTGTGTGACCTAAAATTGGTCAATAGAAAGTGATGGGTGAAGGGACTGGATTGTGAAGTAGTACTCTTGAATTAGGCTAAATTAGTGGGACTTTGCATAAGCCCTAAAGGGGGCAATATATGGAATATTTTCATTTAATCATCAGTTAATCCATTTTTGATAATTGAATTAATATGTATGCAATATGAAATGATCTAAAAATGAGAATGTGTAATCAATGTACAATGAATAACTGCATTATGAATGTTATTCAATATGTTAGATATTTAATCATTCATTTATTGATTTAATTACCATTTACTCAGTTTAATAATCAAAGTGCAAATCTGCCTGGTGCCCGAAAGAGGCAGATGATATGTGTGTTAATTAGTGCTAGAAATTAGATTAAACGAATGTATGTGGGTGTGCACACATTTCTCCATCTTACAGGGATGTTTTGTGTAACCAAAGACTGTAATAAGTGAAATCATTTAATATACTAATCAAATTAATGCAGAAAGTAATGATTCATAGTCAAAAATATGTAACCATATGAAGTGATTACAGTGTGTTTTATGCATATAGAATGAAATAGTCATGCTTTTGCCACCACTGAAGCAAGTTGGGTCAGGATGACCAGCTAGTAGGGAGATGGTGATGAGGAAACTAAGGAGGCATAAGATGATTTTAATGGATGAAGAGGCCATTGCCCAAAGAGATAAGGAGAACAGAAACTGTATAAAATATGCATGTTCTGAAGTGTAATTTTAGATGCTCCACGGACCACCTCGGCTTTGTTACTTTGTAATAAAAGTCTATTTTTGGAATCAGAACTTTGCGCCTCTGAGAAATCTTTGACTTGACTGTGCTTCGATTGCTGTTTTGGAGAATCTGCCATGACACCAGTTCAACTGACTGTACAATGATTAACAGTTATGTTTAAGTTGGAGTTTTGAATGAGCCATTACAGTGTAAAAAGGTAGGACATATTATATAAAATCTTTATTTTACATTTAAGTTCATAAAATAAAATACTGAATGGCAAAAACATGATTTCAATTGCAGCACAATTAACTACATACATTATTTGGCTTCTTGATATGCTAGGGCAGCACAGTGTTTTGTGTGTGTGTGAAAAAGAAAAAAGAGGGCTAAATGTATGGTTTTTGAAAACATTATCATTTCGTAGCTTAATTCTGTTGTTAAGGTTGTAACGGCTATGCTTTGGTATTATGGTTGGAATTCGCTTGAATTTCGTATGCACTATTTGGGTGTTTTTTTCATACAGTTGGGATAGTTTTACACAATCATTGGGCTGGAAAACATCAAACTAATCTGTTTCCATATGAGTTTGTGATTGGATCAACTTGCCAGA
The DNA here is from genome assembly GCF_019703515.2 of Myxocyprinus asiaticus. Classification (NCBI taxonomy): domain Eukaryota; kingdom Metazoa; phylum Chordata; class Actinopteri; order Cypriniformes; family Catostomidae; genus Myxocyprinus; species Myxocyprinus asiaticus. Next base: position 31,046,477 of record NC_059382.1, on the reverse strand, counting down.
GTCTGGTAGTGTATGATCCCCAGTCATTTGGTGTGTGATACCCCGTTTTTATCTGTAGTGATTTTTAAAGTCGGTTAGTGAGTGATGCTTAATATTTTAAAATCTGTTCAGGTTTTAAAATTTGTGTAGTGTAATCCAGTTTTTAGTTCAAAGAAAAACCTGGTCTTCTCCTGCTTGTAACCAAGGGTTATGGACTTAAGTGGGAGTTGAAAGGCATTTCTTCCAAATAATGCTACATCTGAAATACAATGTGGCAACCCCAGCCATTTTCTGATGTAACTGTTGGCATAGGTATCCATCCTTGCCACTGCTGATGCAGTAATCTCACACATTTTTAATGGCCACATAAGGTTATGATACAACATAAATTGATAACACCAGACCTTATATTTGCCTGGGAGATGACAATGGTCTATCTTATCCAAGCCCTCTTTCAGCTGCTTCTGAACCAACCCTGCCATGTGTTTATCTGAAAGATCTGCTGTATATTCTCTCCCTAAAGTTCGAATAGGCTGCTCTGCCAGCACTGGGATTCTTTCCCTGTCCACCTCAAAAGATATCTGGTCGCTCCTAACTACCTTAAGAATAGAGAGGCTACATGATTTTGTTGGCTTAATTTTCATCCTGGTCCATGACAAAAGCTCTTCTAGCCTGTTTGTACATGCAGCAGTCTGGAGGATGCTTGTGACATCGTCCATATAGTTGCACAGTGCTGGAAATCTTACCCCAGACAGTGCACTGATTATTTGGGCCATCTGTCTGGTACCAATTAGGATGATCTCAAATGACACTGTGAACAGGATGGGAGAGATTGAACATCCCATCACAATTAATTTTTCCTGTTACTGCCAACCAGTTGTATTCTCCTGTGTTGCATGACATACTGTATTTTCAGGTCCCCATAGTAACTGTCTACCAGGCTCCTAATACACTGTGGTACATGGAAAAACTCCAGTGCATAGCTGATGAGCTGGTGTGGAACCGATCTATTGGTTTTTGCCAGGTCCAGCCAAACTACATGGAGGACCTTCTTGTCTCTCTTGGCAGACTGGATCTGCTCCCATATGATTGATGTATGCTCCACAGAGCTCATTCTCATTGTCTTGCCTCCCTTCCCTCTGTGGGTTGACAGTTTAATCCTCCTGCAGCTCACCTTGCAGACTTGACTTATCCTGCTGGTGGTACTGGTCTTCTTGGTGCCCCTCCACAACAGTGGATTCATTAGTGCTGTGGTGCTCAACAGGACTCTGTATCCTTCTTGTCTGACCTGCTGCTGCAGTGCAAGTTTGTGTCTGGCTGTTCCCACCAGATTTCATCTGTTACTCTCGTTACCCTCATCCACCCGCAACTGCATCTTCCAAGGATCCTTTGCTCATTTTCCATGGCCTTTCCAGTCATGTCCATAAAATCTGTTCTAATTGGCCCATCTTCCATCCCGCCTCTCAGAGGACCACTAGGCTGTTATTCCTGTATTATGCTCGTAGTTATTCAGGGTGTCCCCTGTATGGGGAAATGTGGGTAAGGTAACAAGCCTGCCCACCCCTGTGAAAACTTTCCTGCAGTCAATCAGTGTTTCCTGACTGTCTTCCAGTCTTCCCTGGACTCCAACTGCTTTATTCACAGTAGTCACTTGTCTCCCAGAATACTAAACAGATGCACAGGAAGATGTCTTAAACCTGCTGGGCAACACTGCCCGCTGCACCTCCGTCATTTATTTATCTAATTTATTTTAGTACATTTTAAATTTGAGTAAATATTGAAAATCTTATGGGAATATAAAATGACCAAACAGCTATTAAAAGACCACCTTAGCTGCAGTCATTGTCGTAACCAGCTGTGAGGTCACAAGGTGCATCCAGTATACAGTATATTAATATAATAAGAAAGTGATAACAATTAGGTATCCATGCAGAACATCATGTAGTTACACAATAAATACATTGTATTGAATTAATTTTAATGTTAGTATAGTAGTTAAAGGAACCCATTTAAAGTGGGACCATTGAGCATTTACCATTGTGTAACATCAACATTTCTTCTAATAACACTTATTTAGCACTTGGGCACTGAATAAACAAGTTTGTTACATTTAGCAAGCAAGATTTCCCCCCCCCATTCATCCATTATTCATGCTTCAGCTGCACAATTGTACGGGGCCTTTATTGCCGTATTTTGCACCACACGTTCTCAATTGGTGACAGGTCAGGACTGCAAGCAGGCCAGTCTAGCACCTGCACTTTCTGCTTATGCAGCCATGCACTTATAATCCAGGCATATGTGGTTAGGTGTTGTCCTGCTGGAGAATGCAGGGATGTCCTTGCAAGGTAGCATATGGATGGCAGCATATGTTGCTAAAAAATGTGTACATATCTTTCTGCATTAATGGTGTAACAATGGGCACTGACAGACCTCCATATCATGAAAGCCACTGGCTTTTGAACCTGACATGGATAATAGCTTGGATGGTCCTTTTCCTCTTTGGCCCTATTTGAAATGTGGAGTCATTGGACCACAGAACATGATTCCACTGTTCTATGTTCCATCTCAGACGAGACCGAGTCTTGCATAGTAAAGCCTTAACTTGCATTTGTGGATGCAGTGGGGAATGGTGTTGACTGACAAAGTTTTACAGAAGAATTCCAGAGTCCATGTCATGATATACATTACAGATGTATATAGTTTTTTAAGACAGTAATATTTGAGGGATCGGAGAACACGCAAGTTCAGAAGTGCTTTTCCAGCAGGACAATGCCAATCCACATACTGCCTCGATTACAAGTGCATGGCTGCATAAGCAGAAAGTGCGACTGCTAGACTGGCCTGCCTGCAGTTCTGTCTCCAAATGAGAATGTGTGCTGCATTATGAAGCACAAAATATAGCAATGAAGGTCCTGTACAATTGTGCAGCTGAAGACCTGCATAATGGATGAATGGAGGAAAATGTATCTTACTAAACCTATCAAACTTGTGTAACCCTTAAAAAGTGTTGTTAGGAGAAATGGTGATGTTACACAGTGGTATACACTCGACTGTCCCAACTTTTTTGAAGGTTGTTGCTATATGATTTGAATTGAGTGTATTTTTTCCAAAAAACAATTGAACTCACGAGGTAAAACATCCAGAAATGTGTTGCTGTAGTGCTTTAAATATAGCACATAATGAGAAGAATTTACAAGTCACTGAACTTTTTTGGAATTGGGGTTGTAGAACTAATACACTATTCTGAACATTTCTGTTGTGATAGCTGTATAGATTAAAGACATACATGTATTCCGCTGTAATTTAGGAAAGCTGTTGATCAATCAGAAAAAAAACCATGTTGAACATTCCATACAAGTGCCTGTGTGGGTTATCAGTTGAAGACAACACTGACAATGTTTTGTTCAGATTGGTATTAGCATTTTAAGCCAAAGTGTCAATTGTATTCATGGAGACTAAGCTAAATTAGCTAAATAACTCAGATTGCAGAATGCTCAAGCATTGTAGAAGCTTGATCAGTACCTTACACTGTCTTTTCAGTGTCCTATATAGTAATAGCCTGCAGCCATGTTTGTTCTAGTTAAAGAGCTTCGGTTAAATTAGCCAGCTTCCCTCTCTGTTAAGTTCTAATGCTGCCATAAATGAGCCGTGGTGTCTCCACAAATCCCACTGGACACCAGCATATCCTCTTGACTTTATATCCTTATTAGAGAAGTGTTCTCATTAATGGACATTACGGTTTCAGAGGAAGCGTTTTGGTACAATAAAGCAAAAAGTGTGCAGTGCTGGAGATATTACAGGGAGTTAGCAAAACACTGTTTACTGTTAAAGCAATGAGAATGAACCATTAGCCTCATCAAAAACACAAATTTGTGGGTTGTTTATGGCTTCAGCATTAGAGGATATCTTTGAAGGGTTTTTAATGGCATTTTCTGCAGAGATGTGCAACTGTGTACAAAACTGAATTGGACAGTTATGATACAATCAACCACAACATCAGCTTCTAGGGCAAACTCAATCTGTACCAGAGGTGGGTAGTAACGCGCTACATTTACTCCATTACATTTACTTGAGTAACTTTTTTGAAGAAAAAAATGTGGGTACTTTTTTACTCTCACTCAAATAAATTTGTAATTAAATTTTTTACTTTTACTTTGTTACAATGGGTGGCTTTCCTGTCGTTACATTACTGGGTTTCATTTTAATTAATGCATAAGAGATTATTGAATGGGACTTTTACAACAGCAAAAGTTCACCCAGCCGCACGCTGTCACAGACTGTCACTCAAGTTGAGTCCATCACTGCTGCAGCATCAAACTCTTCTAACTAAGTGAAACATTTTCTTTGCTCTGTACAGTGAAAAAAGAATAGTTTCGTCATGCAATGCCTTCATTTAACACCAAGACAAACAGATATATTTCAAGTTTAAAACTGAAGCTCCAACTTAAGGCAGCACGGCAAGGTAAGCTGTGGCTCTAATGATAATGCAGGCTCTTCTGTGTCATGGTGATGGCCATTTTCAGGGTGATTCTGTAAATATGGACTCTTATGACATAAGTATTTAAGTATACATTTTTAAATCTGCAGCAATATATCAGTGCGCTTTGTCTCACGTCCCGCATATCATGAGCAGTATTTACACATTTACCCCGCGACCTCGCGGGGGTACTGTAAACTGTTGCAGCTTCTTTGGGCTGATTAACTGTATAAATACATGTAAACATCCAAGTTAAGTGTAAATGCCTTTTGCTCTGCCGAACGTGTAATTGACAACTGGAGTGCGAACAGACAGCATTTCTGCATATGGTGCCCTACGCAGGGAGTTTATATTTCAGCATTATATATAATGTCCCTGTGGGACATTGTTCACATTTTCACTGTAATAATTACTAGAAAGGTTTCCAAACCTCTCTTCTTATTGACCTTATTAAGCCCTGAAGGGATAGTTCACCCAAAAATAAAAATTTCTCTCATAATTTACTCACCTTCATGCCATCCCAGATGTGTTTGACTTTCTTTCATCTGCTGAATACAAATGAAGATTTTTAGAAACATTTCTCAGCTCTTTTGTTCCATACAATGCACATGAATGAGTGCCAACATTTTAAAGCTAAAAAAATCACATAAGTCAGCATAAAAGTAATCCATAAGACTCCAGTGGTTAAATCAATATCTTCAGAAATTATGTGATAGGTATGGATGAGAAACAGATAACTTTCACATTCTTCTTCTTGTGTTTTTGGTGATTCACATTATTTTCTGCATATCACCCCCTGCTGGGCAGGGAGAAGAATTTCTAGCAAAAAATGACTTAAATATCTATCTGTTTCACACCCACACCTATCATATCACTTCTGAAGTTATCGATTTAACTAGTTGTATGGATAACTTTTATGATTCCTTTATATGCTTTTTGGAGCATCAACATTTTGGCACCCATTCACTTGCATTGTACTGACCTACAGAGCTGAAATATTCTTCTAAAAATCTGAATTTGTGTTCTGCAAAAGAAAGGAAGTCATACACATCTGGGATGGTATGAGGGTGAGTAAATGATGAGAGAATTTTCATTTTTGGGTGAACTATCCCTTCAATGTGATAGCTCAGCCATAATTTACTATTCTGTCATCATTTCCCTACCCTCATGTTGTTCCAAACCCGTGGGACCTTCTGTATTCTGTGGAACCAGAAAGATGTTAGACAGAATGTTAGAGACTGACACCATTCACTTTCAAAATATGGAAAAAAAATAAAATAAAAACACATTCACTGAAAGTAAATGGTGACCAAGGCTAACATTCTGTCTAAAATCTCCTTATTGTGTTGCATGGAAGAAAGGAATGAAACAACATGATGGTGAATTATGACAGAATTTCCATGTATAATAATTATAATTAAAAAAATAATAATTCTGTAATACATGTTAAATGTGTATTATTTAATGGAATGTAGGGGAGTTAACGTCCATTTTGTCATTTGTGAAAGTAACAAGTTACTCACTACTTGAGTACTCTTTTAATTGGATACATTATTACTCTTACTCAAGTAATTATGTTAGTACTTTTACTTCTACTTGAGTACCTATTTTTTTTAAAGTAATTGTACTTTTACTTGAGTACAGTTTTTGGCTACTCTACCCACACCTCTGATCTGTACACCCTTACAAAAAATGTAGAGTTGCTACAAACTTGCTGCAAACTTCAGCTTTGTTGCAAACTCTTCACTGCCGCCAAAGATTTGCTACAGGTTCACCACTACCAGTGAAGATCTGCAAACTAGAGGTCTGCACGTTACTAGTTTTTCGATCCCGCTCCCTACCACTCCCTCAAGTTTCCATCCCGCACCCGAAAGCTCCTACTGAATTTTACATGTTCACCCACTCTCTGCACGCAGTGATTTTCTTCCCGACCACTTCAGTTCCCACAACCCCGCATTTTTTTGTTCACATAGAGCAAAAGCCATACATATAGACAACCAGTGTACACAAAAAAACGTTGTATTTTTCTGTTATTTTATCATATGACGAGTGAAAATTATGCCAATTTGACTTGCCTGAAGTTGGTTTCTTAACACTAAATTGACCATTTTCTAGTCCGAGATTCACATTGATGTCAATGTGTGCGCTTTGCTCTGCCATTCTTATAAAGCCCCATTGACTACCTGCCTTTTCTAAATATTGAAAAATTTAATGCACAAGCTGTGTACACATTTATTTTACATTAAAAAAAAAACAAGTATTGTACTGTTCTCGTATCGTACTGACTCATGTACTGTTCGAGATCCATGCCCCGTCCTTTGCATTACAAGCGCAATGCTCTATCAGTTGAGTTACTGTGTAATTTGATCACACCTGAACAAGCTTGTAAATGTAGTTGGTTATGTAATGCATACAATAAAATCACCTCATAATTCATGTGCTAAGTATTTTGATGTCATAAAATGGGATTGCATGAGAAACAGGGTGAAAAGTAACTGTTTATGAACTGATAATCTGCCGTTTTACTCATGATTTGTGTGAAGTTAATAAAAGTTGTTGTATCGCCTCTAGTGCTCAGAATCAGAAAAATTGAATCAGAATTAGCTTTATTGCTCAAAGTGTGCTCACGTACACAATAACTTTTTATTTTTTGGTGATTGTAGAAACAAGCAAGCAAGTGCACACAGAACATTACAGTGAGACACAGAATATAAAACAAGGTAAGAGTATAAATAGACATACAAAAAATAAGACAGATAACATAGAATGGCATATGTATATGTGCAAGTGGTAATATATGTACAGTTATTTCATTAAATAGGAGTGAATTTACATATGTACATGACATATTTATACATTATTCCACTATGGGAGTCCTGAAGGCAGTTAACTGTTCATGTGGTAAATGGCCTGAGGGTAAAAACTGTTCTTGTGCCTGGTTGTCCTGGCGCTGAGTGCTCTGTAGTGCTGGCCAGAGGGCAGCAGTTCATAAAGGGAGTGGGCAGGATGTATGTGGTCCACAATGATTCTACCTGCACATTTCCTCACTCTGGAGACATACATGTCTTGGAGGGTGGTCAGGGGGGCACCAATAATCCTCTCAGCAGTCCTGACTGTCTGTTGTAGTTTCCTTCTGTCTGATTTAATGGCTGAACCAAACCAGACAGTTACAGATGTACACAGAACAGACTCAGTGATGGCTGAGTAGAACTGAGTCAGCAGCTCCAGTGGCAGGTTGAACTTCCTCAGCTGGCAAAGGAAGTACAACCTCTGCCTTCTTCACAATGGAGTCTATGTGGGTGTCCCACTTCAGGTCCTGAGAGATAGTAGAGCCCAGGAACCTGAATGACTCCACTGCTGCCACAGTGCTGTTCGGGGGGGGGGATTTCTCCTTAAGTCCACTATCATCTCCACTGTTTTGAGCGTGTTCAGCTCAAGGTTGTTGTGCCTGCACCAGACAGCCAGCTTTCAACCTCCCATCTGTATGCAGAATTTTCACTGTTGCGGAAGAGGCCAATGACCATGGTGTCATCTGCAAACTTCAGGAGCTTGACAGAGGGGTCCTTTGCAGTGCAATCATTCGTGTACAGGGAGAATAGTGAGGGTCCTGGTTAACTGTATGCTGCCTATTTGTCAGAAAGCTGTTGATCCTCTGACAGATGGTGGTTGGCATGGTGAGCTGGGTCAGTTTGGTTGAGAGAAGTTCAGGCTTAATGGTATAGAAGGCTGAATTGAAGTCCACAAATTGGATCCTTGCATAAGTCCCAGGTCTGTCAAGGTGTTGCAGGATATAATGCAGTCCCATGTTGACAGCATCATCAGAATTGTTTGCTCAGTAAGCAAACTGAAGGGCCTTTAGCAGGGGTCCAATGATGTCCTTCAGGTAGGCCAAAACCAGTCTCTCAAATGACTTCATGACGTGAGACGTAAGAGAGACAGGTCTGTAGACATGATTTTGTTTTTTTTCGGGGACCGAAATGATGGTGGAGCATTTGAAGCAGCAGGGAACTTCACACTGTTCCAGTGATCTATTGAAGATCTGTGTGAAGATGGGGTCCAGTTGGTCAGCGCAGACTTTCAGACAGGCAGGTGAGAAACCGTCTGGGCCCTGAAGCATTCCTAGTCTTTTGTTTCCGAAAAACCCAGAACACATCCTCCTCACAGACCATAAGTGCAGGTTGAGTAGCAGGAGTGGGGAGGAGGGGAGTTCCAGGAGGTGTTGGTGTGAAGTGTGAAGAACAGAGCGGTTGAGGAGTGTGAGTGGCTTTTCAAACCTGCAGTAAAACACATTCAGTTCATTTGTTGATTCTCTACAGAGCAAGGGGGTGGTGTCTTATAATTGTTAATGATTTTCAGGCCTTTCCACACAGATGCAGGATTGTTGGCTGAAAACTGTTTTTTCAGCTTTTCAGAGTAGCTTCTGTTACCCACTCTGATTTCCTTCGTCAGTGTGTTTCTGGCCAGGTTATACAATATTTTATCCCTACTTCTATAAGCATCCTCTTTGGCATGACAAAGCTGTCTGAGTTTTCCTGTAAACCATGGTTTATCGTAATTGAATGATAAAATGTCCTAGTAGGGATGTACATATTCTCACAGAAACTGATATAAGATGTCACAGTATTGTGAGCTCGTCCAGGTCTGTGGCTGCAGCTTCAAAAACACTCCAATCAGTGCAGTCAAACCAGGCTTGTAGTTCCAGCTCTGCTTCATTAGTACATCTTTTTACAGCCCTTAATACATGCTTAGCTGATTTTAGTTTCTGCTTGTAGGTCGGGAGAAGATGAACCAGACAGAGAAAAGTGAGTCCTAAAGCTGCACGTGGGACAGAGTGATATGTATCCATTACAATGGTGTAGCAGTGGTCCAGTATATTTCTGTCTCTGGTGGGCCATGTGATGTGTTGTTTGTATTTTGGCAGTTCATGGGTGAGGTTAGCTTTATTAAAATCTCCCAGAATAATGATAAGAGAGTCTGGGTGTTGTTGCACCGTGTCTGTGATGTAATTAGCCATCTGTTGCAGCGCTGCGTTCAAGCATGCTTGTGGTGGGATGTACACAGCAGAATAAATGAGGAAAACTCCCACGGCGAGTAGAAAGGCTTACAGTTGATGAAGAGTGCTTCTAAATTAGGACAGCACATCTTCTTCAACAATATCACATCTGTACACCAACTTTCATTTCATTTCACAAGGAAACTACCACGATACTAAAAAACAGGCAAAATTAAAATCCTTTTGCAAAACTGTAGTGTGGCGTGGAGGGCGGGGCGGGGCCGGAATGACGCACGCCTGGACCCCAATCAGCCTGATGAGGCAAGCAAGGGATAAAGGTGACCGGAGACGACAGTTGGGGAGAGAGAGAATTACAGGCAGCTGCCCTGTATGTGTTTATGTTTGTGTGTTTTTGTTTAAGTTTATTGTTTGTTTTTGTTTTTTTGTTATTAACCATTTTTATTGATTCCATGCAGCAAATCAAATAGACAGAAAATGCAGAATCAAACCACATGAAATCACAAATTTTCCCACCGAACATTAACCCTCCCACCCCCACCCGACACAAACGAGCACTCCAGTGGTCAAAAGCCAACTGACAAAGACACACATATAGACAATAAAACAGCAGAAAATGTTTAGAATCATAAAAAAATTTCCCATTTCCTGATGTACAAATCCATGTTGCCTAGACTTCTACATGCCATCTCCTCAAATGCTGCTACCCTGCCCATCTTGGCAGACCACTCATGAAATGAGGGTGCATCAGTTGACTTCCATCCCCTGAGAATTACCTGTCTGCCAATCATCACACTGGTTAGGACCCAGCTTTTTATATATTTATCATCTATATTCAGGACCGCCCCATCACCCAAAATACACAGTCTGGGGCAAAACGAAAATTGAGTGTCCACTACATCACACACAAAGCTCTGAACCTTCAACCAAAACTCCTGGATCCCAATACATCCCCAAAAAATATGGGTTGTGTCCCTGTCTTCTGATTGGCATCGCCAGCAGGTGGGAGACCCTTGAATCTCTAGATGCAGACTTGACATTTTTTAGGATCCTAGCCCACACCCCCTCTCCCAATGTCAAGTTCAGATCTTTCTCCCATAATCTTTTGAGAGAATTCAAAGTTCCGTCCCCCAGACTCTGAATTAGCAGGGAGTAATACACTGATGCCTCATGACCCTTCTCAAAAGCAGCAATCACCACTCCCAGAGTATCCACCGCTTTAGTGGGGTGTGTGCCACTCCCAAAAACAGTGCAGAGTAGGTGGCGAAGCTGTAAATACTTATAAAACTGAGATCTGGGAATGCCAAAATGTTGAACCAAATTTTCAAAAGGTCTCAAAACTCCACCCTCATATAGGTCACCGTGTGCAATAACCCCCCTCACAATCCAATCTGACCAACAGAAAGGGGACTTATTAATACATAGTTTAGGGTTCAGCCATATGCTCGAGGCTAAATTCAAATAAATATCCGAATTAAACACTCTGGACACTTTTGTCCATATCGAGTGCAAATGCAAAATAACGGGGTGCAACTTAACCTCTCCGGCTAGTTTGATCGAAAGGCTTTGCAGTGGCGAGATAGGGGCAAGAACTTCTTTTTCAATACAAAACCAGGGAGGGGCTCTCTCTGGTGGAAGCGACCAATGAGCCAAATGTCTAAGACCAAATGCATAATAATAAAACAAAATCTTGGGTAGGCCTAACCCACCATTGTCAATCGGCCTATGTAACTTATTGAAATTTAACCTGGGATGCTTATCATTCCAAATAAAGGACTTCGCTATGCTGTCAAATTGCTTGAAATAAGAGAGGGGGACATCTACAGGGAGAGACTATAGCAGGTAGTTGAATTTTGGAATACAACTCATTTTAATAACATTAACCTTCCCAATCATCGATAAATGTATTGAAGCACACCTGTCCACATCATTCGAAAACCTCTTTATTAAGTGATCAAAATTAACTCTGATTAAGACAGACAAATTTGCTGGGAATAAAATTCCCAAATACTTAATTCCCTGTTTGGGCCACTGGAAGGCGCCCGGCTGAAAAGCCATTATTGGACAGTACGCTGTCAAAGCCAAAGCTTCGGATTTAGACCAATTGACTTGAATTAACTTGGAAAAGGAATTAATAATTCTATGGAGGCATAGATCTAGTGGGGTCAGAGACGAATAATTAAATATCATCTGCGTAAAGCAGAAGCTTATGCGCCACACCTCCTGCAGGAAATCATCCTCCTTTCTCCAGGGCTAGACAGAACAATAATGGGAAAAGAGGGCATCCCTGCCGGGTGCCCCTATCCAGAGTAAAAAATTCTGAAATTAATCTGTTTGTTTGTACCGCTGCTACAGGGTGTCTATAAAGTAGCTTAATCCAACCAATAAAAGTATTCCCAAACCCATACATTTCCAAAATCTTAAAAAGATAATCCCATTCTACCATATCAAATGTCTTTTCGGCGTCAAGTGAGATGGCAGCGACCGGAGTCTGATCATTCGCTACTGACCACATGACATTGATGAGACACCTAATGTTATCAGAAGAGCTACGGCCCCGAATAAACCCCACCTGATCTATATGTATAAGTGATGTCATAACTTTACTTAATCGATTAGCCAGAATTTTTGACGAAATTTTTACATCTAACTGGATCAGGGAAATTGGACGGTAACTTTTACACTCACTTGGATCTTTGTCCTTTATAAGAATCAGACTGATCCAGGCTTGTGTCATGGTTTGCGGAAGCTTTCCATTCTTTAATGATTCCATATAAACTTCTAACAAAAGTGGAGCCAATTCTGTAGCATAAGATTTGAAAAACTCAGTGGCAAAGCCATCAGGCTTGCCTGTAGGCAGGGCCTTAATTACCTCATCAAGCTCCTCAAAGTTTATCTCAGAATCAAGAGATCTCCTTTGATCAGTCGTCAGTTTAGGAAGATCTAATGGTTCCACAAAGTTCCCAATATCCTCATCAGTAGACGAAGATGTGGAACAATAAAGATCAAAGTAGAATTCTTTAAAAGCATTATTAATATCAATGGCTGAGGTAAATATTTCACCACCAGCAGATTTCACTGAGGGAATGGCAAAAAAAAGACTCTTTCTGCTTTATATATCTAGCCAAAAGTTTTCCTGATTTGTCCCCCGACTCAAAGTATGACTGTCTTGCCCTGAATAACGAAAACTCCACTTTCTGCGACAAAATAGTATTATATCTATATTTCAATCGGGTCAATTCTCTGAGGCCATCAGATGACATATGGCGCTTCAGCTTTGCCTCAGCACTTTTAATATTTCCTTCCAATTCCACGAGTTCTTGTGCTTTGGATTTTTTGGTGAATGAGGCATACTGTATGATCCGACCCCTAAGAACTGCCTTAAGTGCCTCCCAAGCCACGCCCACAGAGGATACAGAGGACCAGTTGGTCTCCATATAGACAATGATTTCAGCCTTTAGCATTTGTTGGAAATCAGGATTTTGCAAAAGGGACACATTAAGGCACCAACTATATGATTTCTTTTTCTCTATATGTGGCAACATCTCTAAACTCACCAGGGCATGATCTGAGACTAAGATATTTCCAATTGAGCAATCCACAACAGATGAAATGAGGGATTTGGATATTAAAAAAAAAAAAATTGAATAAATCTTATGGACTGATGAAAAAAATGTATAGTCTCTACCAGATGGGTTCAAAAGTCTCCAAATATCTGTAAGACCAAGATTTGTACACATCCTGTGAAGCATCAATGTTGCTCTAGGGGGCTTATACACTTTTGCTTCACTATGATCAAGGACTGAGTCCATCAAAAGATTAAAGACTCCTCCCAAAATTATATCATGAGGGGTGCCAGCAGCTTGCAACATCCCTTCAAGATCTATTCAAAAAGCCCTGATCATCAGTGTTAGGTTCGTAAATATTAGCCAAAATCAACCTTTGCTCCTGAATTTCAGCTAAAACAATAATGACTCTCCCTAATTTATCTTTAGTCTTTCTGAGACATTTGAATTGTAGATATTTATTAATCAATATAATGACTCCCTTGCTCTTACTTGAGCCAGCACTAAAGGAAACATGTTCACCCCATATCTTCCCACATTTTTCTGCTTCCTGCGGGGAAAGATGTGTTTCTTGAAGAAACACTATATCATATTTCTTACGCTTAAGAAAAGTAATAACCTTCCTTCTTTTTATGGGGTGCCCAAATCCATTCACATTCCATGTGGAGAGAGACAATCCACTCATATTAACATTTGACATTTCGAAGAACATTTGATATCGAAGAAAAAATAAATTGTGTGTCAAAAACAAAATTATACAGACCACATTCCCCATTACTGCAACAATCAAACCCCGAACTTCCCCCTGAACAAAACAAACAGAAAAAAGAAAAACGTGCGCATTAACCCTGCGCACGACAGTGCCAACCGGTGACAATCCCTCTAAACTCAAATGGTCAACTGCTCAATTTTGCCTCACAAATTTGTGACTTGTGAGGCAAAATTACATAACAGAAAATACTTTGTCAAATAAACCCCAGCCAATAGGAAGAATGAACACAAAAAACGTATAGATTCATTCACAGAACTTCCTCAAAGGTGTGATCTTCCACAAAACAAATTCCAGCTGATATAAAACCATTCAGATTCCTCGGACAGACAAACTAATGTTCAGTGAGCCGGCTGTTATGAGTTCAGCGGATGACGTAATCATTCCAATGTCCCGTAAAAATACTCAACAAAACAAACTACAGCCAGCAGGAGGAATAAGCATGAAGAACGAATAGATTAATCCACAGCTGTTCCAAAGGAGTGTTATTCAATAGAACAACTCCAGCCACTAGGCGGAACCAAGACAAAAAGAAACAAAACTGGCATCCCGGTTCCCCGGATGGTCGAGTCAATTCACTCGGAGGCCACATAAAAGTATATACCATGACTTACTCAATCCGTCAACTTTATAAAAGACATCTTTTATGTGAACACGTAGATATTTTGCGGTCATCCGTAGTGTCCACTCTCAAACTGGCCTGAAACTTCAATGCAAATGTATTCTTCCATCAATGCAAAAGTTTCTTTAAGGAAAAGTGTTATTCACAAAACAAACTCCAGCCGCTCGGTGGAGCCAACGCAAAAGAAAAAAGAAACCAAAATGATGCCCAGCTTCCTCAAAACCCAGAGTAAGTACAGCGAGTCGCCCCATTCACATGAGAAACACCCAATAGTTTACTCACCCATTGATTCTATAAAAGACATTGCCTGATTGGGACATGTGAATACTTTGCGACCATCCTTCATTTCTATTCTCAGTTTGGCCAGAAACATCAGAGCAAAAGTGATCTTTCGCTGATGTAAGAGTTTCTTACATTCCTTGAACCGATAGCGTTTCTCTCTTGTCGAACTCACAAAGTCCGGGAACAAGAAAATATTATGGTTCTTCCAAGAAAGCTTCCCTTTGCTCCTCGTCTGGCGCAACACAAGATCTTTATCGGATTATCTCAGAAATTTAGCCAGAATCGATCGGGGCCTGTCTCCCTCAGCAGATCTGCGAGCCAGGACTCTGTGAGCTCGCTCAATTTCCAGCTTGTGGCCTGTTATGTCGAGCAGACTCGGGAAAAGCTTGTCTAGGAATTTCACCATATCTCATGCTCAGGAATTCCAACAATTCGAACGTTATTCCTGCGGCTTCTATTCTCAAGATCTTCAAGCTTTTCAAGGAGATGTTCCAAATCAACTTTGGTCGCGGGAGGATTAGTGGTTAATTCCCTCTCCGAAGACTCCAGACAATCGATTCGTCTCTCAACATCAGTCACTCTTGTAACTAACTCAGACAATTTTATTTCCATCGCCGTAATCGATCGACATATTACAGTGAGATCCTCCAAGTCAGCAAGAATCTTTGTCAGCATCACCGACATGTTGGACAACTGACGCTGGATCTCTTCTCCCGCCGCGCCATCCAAATCGAGTCCCCGGTCTGTATGCCTGTCGTGACTTTCATCCTGCCCGAGGATTTTGACTTCTTTGCCATGTTTTGCCTCAGAGCAAATGTGTAACTGGGTGTATCAAATTTCACAAGATTATAACATGAAAATAATTAAAAATTTAGCAAAGTGTGCAGAGCTCGTCACTCATGGCGTCCATGACCTCATTTAAGTTTATTGTTAAACTATTATTTATATTGTCAAGCCGGTTCTAACCCCTTTACATGTAGGTATAGTAACTTGATTCTATGAGATCAGGTTGGTTAAAAAAGGATGCAGACAGTGTAAACTGTGTTTTGCACACACTGTCCCATCATGGTGGAAAGAGCTTCCAGCCTAGACCCGATCTGCTGAGAACATCACATTACAAACGGCTGAAGACACACCTTTTCCACGAACACTAAACTAATCCATTACCATAAATAAAGGTTTTCTCTCTTTTCTCTTCTGTTCTGCAACTACACTTCTGTGTTAGCTGAGTAGGCAAGACCAGGCAGGAACAATTTGAACAATTGTAATGCACAGATGTTTTTGCACTAAATCACAAATTATTTAAAGTGATAACACTTATTCAGGACATGTTCAGTCAAGTAATTTTTCTGCCTGAGAAATAGCAGTACAAAGTTATGATGCTTTTGGATATAAACGTATCTGTTGTACTATATCTCTAGGTTGTTGGTTAAAAATAAAAATGGCTGACGCTGGAGTCAGTTGAAACTAAATAATGACATTGTATTTAGATTCTGCAGCTGAATGGAAACAGTTATTGTTTAGAATAAGTAATTAATATAATTCAGTAATATTAATTAGTATTAAAGAAATACTATTAGTAATATCACTGATGTGTGCTCTTATGCACAAATAATGTGTCTTTGATGTGCACTAATTATTTATTTTTAAGTGTTACAATTGTAACACTCAGACCTCTTATATTAAATTTGCAACCTGGTCCCATCACGTTACTGTACCTACTTTTTTGCAAAAACGTGCCTCCTTGTACGTATTGTGGCAGATTCCAGGTGAAATGAACACTAGAAATCACAAGTAAAACGGAAGATTATCAGTTCATAAACACTTTTCACACTGTTCCTCACATAATGCTATCTTATGATATCTAAACACTTTTAGTGTAGTGCATGAAATGTTAGTTGTGTTGGGGGTAACAGTTGGGTCCCCAATATAAATATTGAGGAATAAAAACTCGGATTCAGGTTTGCAATTAATTGAGAGTTTACTGATTGTTCTCTGCAGTTCAAAATTGCATCACAAGTCAATGGAATCTAGTAGTTCAGAAAGACAGAAGAAAAAGAAGAACTCTCCATTCAAAAACATTCACAAGCAATTATAGTCATATGCAAATTGAATTAGAGGTGTCACAGTACAACACTTTCTAAGATTCTGATAGGTCCATTACTTCAAACATCTTAGCACTTTACAAATATGGTCTGTTTCAACCTTTATGCAAACAATAATTAGTTAGACACAACATTACTCAAGTTCCCATCATTGGTTTTACAGAACTTACGTGCATATGTCACAGGTTAGCTATAAGTTAAAACCACTCCTCTTTCACTATCCAAAAGATACCAAGGAAAGTAAAATCCTCTGAGGTTTTTGACTATGGCAGAGTCATATGTACATGGCACTATAAACAATCCAAACATTGAATGAGTTAGACATTGCAATGGATATGTGCTATCTCCTCTAGGACGGGAGGACTTCTTGATAATCTCGATGGAATGTGGCACCTCCATATCTGCGAAAAGCAAGACAGAGTAAGGAGAAACACAAAGCATACAAGGCCAGATGCAGCACATAGTCACACAATGTGACAATAAAATCATAAAGAAACTCAAAGTTCCAGTTCAAATAATTACATGAGGTAGATATGTTGTATACCATGGTTTCTTTTATGAACCATATAAAAACATCGATAATAATAAAATCATAACTAAAATCTCTCTCTCTCTCATACAATTACTAATGCCTGAATTAAAATAGAATCAAATGGTTATTAATAGTTGATTAATTATGTAATAATTATAAAAGATATACAGTATATTTTTGTGAATAAATGCAGTACAATATTAATGCATATCCTCCAGTAGCCAGGCTTAATGAATAATCACTGTTATTGCATTCCTGATATAAATCAGACCCTCAGTTACCCCTCAGATGACACATGTTACTTGCAACTTATTGTAAAAGGAAAATAGAAAATGTATTAATATAATAAGAATAAACAAGGAGGATAAAATACGAGATATGACTTGTAATAGCAAAAGCGAATTGGCTATTCACCCCTTCAGGTGATACATTTTAATGTTTGCATTACATATTGAACTATACTTACAGTATAAGCTTGTTTGAGAGCAATCTTTTAGTACATTTACTGTACAAGCTTATTTGAGTGTAGGCTAATCAAGTTGTGTGGTAGCTCAACTGTTGGAGCACTGCACTTGCAATGTAAAGGACCATGGTATAAGTCCTGAAGAGCACGCTAGTCATCACATGATCCAAAGGGTCATAGAAGCACCACAAAATTACGTGGTTGCTTTATCTATTGCGTTTTTCACGTCTCATTTGATTTTTGGACACTAACAGTTAGGTTCAAGTTTAAGGTTTTGAGATGGATGATTGGTTTTGTTTATTTAAAACTTGATAGAGCATTTACCTTAAAAACCTCATCTGTTTGGGTGAACATTTAACTCACGTTTAGCACCACTTAGTGGACATTTCACCATTGAACTGTAAGGAACCATGTAATGCAATTTAGCAAAAATCAGTCATATAATTTTCATGAGATCAGCCTGTAAATTCTGTATTATTGAATTTGATTTGATTCTAACCTTTTTCATGCATTCATGTGGAAATGTGCCTTTCACCCCTCACAAGGTAGAATAACATACAGCACAGGACAGGACAAAAAAAAATAAATAAAAAAAATAAAAAAAATGCAAACTTCCACACTCACTACTTTGCCACCCCAACAACAGCAAAACAAGATTCAGTATACAGTAATAAATCAACAGATTGAACTTAAAATATGAACTTAAAATGTATATATCTTTCTCAGTATTAAGTATCTGCATGCAAAGAGTTTGTTGGCAGCTACAGAACTTCTGAATATATCATGCGTGTACAAGTACCTGTGTAGAGAGTTAACTGCTCAGTTGGTCTTTCTGGCAACTCCAGAGTCAAATTGCTCTCATCTAATGCAGTGGAACCTCTAATTATGCTCTTGTGATTGAGGTACACACAGACAGTGCACTAATGACAGACAGTGATTTAGATTAATGGCAATTACAGTGAGAAATGTTCTGCTTTACACTGAGCACCAAATGTTCTGTTCTCATCCAGCTTGTCTGTGCGATTTTATGATGAGATCAATAGGAAATGCTGCGGCTGTGGAATAAAGATTTATTCATTATGAGGAAAGGGCAGGATATGGGATAAAACAGGGGCTGTGATTATTTCAAGGGCTTTTTTATACAGTCTTCTTTCTAAAGACTGGTCGGAATAGTATAAACATTTTCAGTGCGTATAGCAGAATAGCACAGGTATCCATGTTCAATACTCAAACACAACAATCCCATTGCTGGGCTCTCGTTTCAGTAAAAGATTAAAAACTTTCTGAGAGAATGACTTTCTTGGTGGCAAATTTATTCATAGATGGAATCCAAATGGAACTTTTAACAAAATATGGAATGATGGAATTTTGACCTTCTGTTGCCAAATTCACAGTGATCAACCTGAAACTAATTAAGTGGCTAATTGCTTTTTATAAAAAGGCAGAAATTGCAACATGAGAAAATACACGATGTTCATCAGTATTTATTAATATTGTTAATTATAATAAGTAACACTTCCTCTAAGTAGCTATCAGTTGATTATGGCTGCTAAGTAATATACGTCATGCATTAATATAGAATTCTGCTAATGTACGGTCACAGTTTTCCTTACAGTTTTTGTGCCATGATGACTCTGATTGCTGCTGGTTCCCTATCTGTCACTCACTCGACGTTGTGTCGATGTAGTGACACTAGGGGTCACTCTTGGGAGCCCGAAACACCTCTGGTCTTTGAAAAAAGACCAATGGGAGTTGGCGAGTGGTATTTGCATACCACTACCCCGAACATACGGGTATAAAAGGAGCTGGTATGCAACCACTCATTCAGATTTTCTCTTCGTAGCCGAACGGTCGATGCTCACTGACCTGGATTCTCACAGCTGTCCATTCACCTCTGCTGGATCTGACGGCGCATTTCAGCGGCTTCTCCCCCTCTGCACTGCTGCACTGCAGAGAACACCCCTGGGCGCTTCGGCAGAAATAAAAGAGTATATTCTAAAAAAAGAGTATATTTCTCTAAAAGAGCGGACACACGGAACTTCTTTTTAAAGATGCCATTCTGTTTGTGTGTTATTCCTGGTTGTGGTTGTTATCTCACGCCTTCTGATGGTCACGATCGCTGTCTTTTGTGTCTGGGCGCTACCCACGCGGAGACAGCGTTCTTGGATGGGTCATGTACTCATTGCGAGAACATGACCATGGCAATGTTGCGGTCGCGGCTTTCCTTCGTAAGAAAACAAGCCACCCCAGTGGCTCCCCGCCTCGGTCCTTTTACCTACGGGTATGAGGCCAGCGCGGCTAGCACTGGGGGCGATTTGGGGACCTTAATGGGACCACCTCCGCCGGGTATCTCCCCACGGACCTCCCATTCCCCAGCACGCTCGTCTGCCCTGATCGGGCTTCCGGATGAGTCCGCCGGCTCGTCTCACGGTGAGTTTGACCTCTTATTCGGAGCCCGTGAAGGTGATGAGCTCTTGAGCGCAGCATCAGAGAGTGGGCTCGTCCAGTCGGACGCGGAAACCTCAGCTGGGCTTCCCCCCTCGGGTGCGGTCGCCCAGTCACAGGCTAATGCGGAGATGATGGACATGCTTTCCCAGGCAGCAGCGAGCATCGGGCTAGAGTTGAACCCTCTGCTCTCCCCTGAACCCTCGCGACATGCCCTGCCCCAGTTCCTTTCTTTGCAGAACTGCACGAGGAGATGACAAGGTTGTGGGAGGCACCTTTTACTGACTGGTCACAATCTTTCAGCTCCCCCGCCCTCACTACCCTCAATGGTGGGGCGGCCAAGGGGTATTCGGTGATCCCCCCGGTGGATAAGGCGCAGAGCACCTATGCCCACAGAGCACCTATGCCCGCAGAGCGCCGCCACCTGGCACAGGCGCCCAAAGCTCCCGTCCAGGGCCTGTAGGTTTACATCGTCCCTGATGGCCAAGGCCTACGGTGCCACTGGACAAGCCGCCTCTGCCCTGCACGCCATGGCTCTCCTGCAAGTCCACCAAGCCAAGGTGCTAAAGGAACTGCACGAGTGTATTTCCACCCTGGGATTGATGCAGGAACTGTGCTCGGTGACCGACCTCACCCTCTGGGCGACGAAGGTCATGGCGCGGTCTCTCGGGTGGGCGATGTCCACCTTGGTGGTCCAGAAGTACCACCTTTGGCTCAAACTGGTCGAGATGGTTGAGGCCGACAAGGCACGGTTCCTTGGCACCCCCATTTCCCAGGTTGGCCTGTTCGGCGATACCGTCGAGGACTTTGCCCAGCAGTTTGTTACCTTTTCATTTAATTTCGCCGCATGCCCAAGTGGCTGCGGTACCCAAAAGTTCAGCAAAAGAGCGGTTTCCTTGTTCCTTGGGTCACATACCCGGTGCGCATGGCTGTCATCATGACCACCATCCACCATTCCATTTTGGCAGGTTTGGCACTCCAGCGGAGGTATCCCCGCCCCTGCGTGTCCAGCTGTGTCTCCATGGGTCATGAGGACAAGCCTCTTCCTCACCCATCCCAGGCTGTTCCGGGGGTGGTCACAAGGAGCCAGGTAAGTGCTTCGATGACCCTGAACTCAGCATGGCCACGGCACGACGTGGCACCTCAGGCTCTGCCCCGCCAAGAGACCCCACCCGCCGGTATGTCCGACGAGATTGTCCCCTTGATCCCCCTCTCCTGGAGCTTGGACGCATGGCTTGCACTTTCCAACCCGTCACAATGGCTGGTCCGGACCGTCTGACTCAGCTACATGATTCAGTTCAAGAGGCATCCGCCCAGGTTCAGCGGCATCCACTTCACCTCGGTGAAGGGCGAGAACACCGCTACCTTGTGCGCGGGAATCACTACCCTCCTACGGAAGGGTGCGATAGAGCCTGTCCCTCCGGCCGAGATGAAGAAGGGGTTTTACAGCCCTTACTTCATTGTACCAAAGAAAGGCGGTGGGTTGCGGCCAATCTTGGACCTGCGAATACTGAACCGGGCTTTACACAGACTCCCATTCAAGATGCTGATGCAAAAACGCATTGTAGCGAGCATCCGACATCAAGATTGGTTTGCGGCAGTAAACCTGAAGGATGCGTACTTCCACGTCTCGATTCTACCTCAACACAGACCCTTCCTGCTGTTTGCATTCAAGGGTCAGGCGTATCAATACAAGGTCCTCCCTTTCGGCCTGTCCTTGTCCCCTCGCGTCTTCACGAAGGACGCAGAGGCAGCCCTTGCCCCGTTAAGGGAAGTGGGCAT
Organism: Myxocyprinus asiaticus; assembly: GCF_019703515.2. Lineage (NCBI taxonomy): Eukaryota > Metazoa > Chordata > Actinopteri > Cypriniformes > Catostomidae > Myxocyprinus > Myxocyprinus asiaticus. The sequence continues at coordinate 31,024,444 of NC_059382.1, read as the reverse complement.
TCGCATCCTCAACTATCTCAACGACTGGCTAATCCTAGCTTACTGTCGGGATGTGTTGTGTGCGCACAGGGACCTGGTGCTCTCGCACCTCAGCCGACTAGGGCTTCGGGTCAATTGGGAAAAGAGCAAGCCCCTCCCGATTCAGAGCATCTCTTTTCTCGGCTTGGAGTTGGACTCAGTCTCGATGACGGCGCGCCTCACGAATGAGTGCGCACAGTCGGTGCTGACCTGTTTGAAGGCGTTCAGACAAAAGACAGCGGTTCCACTGTTCCAGAGGCTCCTGGGGCATATGGCATCCTCAGCAGTGGCCACTTCGCTTGGGTTGATGCATATGAGACCGCTTCAGCACTGGCTCCAGACTCGAGTCCCGAGATGGGCATGGCGCCACGGGACACATCGTGTAGCCATCATGCCGGTCTGTCGCAGCCTCTTCAGCCCTTAGACTGAGCTCACATTTCTACGGGCAGGCGTTCCCCTAAAGCAGGTCTCCAGGAGCGTCGTGGTTACAACAGACGCCTCCAAGATGGGCTGGGGTGCTTAATGCAATGGGCACGCAGCCGCCAGCTCCTGGACGGGCCCACGGCTATGTTGGCACATCAACTGCCTCGAGTTGTTGGCAATTCTGCTCGCCCTGCGGAGGTTTCGGCCATTGATCCAGGGAAAGCATGTGTTAGTTTGGACAGACAACATGGCAACGGTGGCATACATCAACCATCAAGGCGGTTTATGCTCCCGTTGTATGTCACAACTCGCCCACCGTCTCCTCCTCTGGAGTCAGCAGCACCTCAAGTCGCTGCGAGCCACTCATATCCCAGGCGACCTCAACACTACAGCGGACGCGCTGTCACGACAGGTTACCCTCAGGGGAGAGTGGAGACTCGGATTTGGAGTCGATTCGGGCAGGCACAGTTAGACCTGTTCGCTTCCCAAGAATCCTCCCACTGCCTGCTCTGGTACGCCTTGACCACACAGCTGGCCCCCCGGACTACTCAAATATGCATTTCCCCCAGTGAGCATACTTGGGAGGACGAGGAGCAGATCGTCCTAGTAGAACCCCACTGCCCCCCCCACACCCGGTGAATTCCTCTGAGGAAGGACCTTCTTTCTAAGGGACGGGGCACCATCTGGCACCTGCGACCAGACCTCTGGAATCTCCATGTCTGGCCCCTGGACGGGATGTGGAAGACTTAAGTGGCCTACCACCCGCAGTGGTAGTCACGATCACTCAGGCTAGGGCTCCCTCTATGAGGTGCTTGTATGCCTTGAAGTGGCATCTGTTCGCTAAATGGTGTTCTTCCCAACGCGAAGACCCCCAGAGATGCGAAGTTGGATCGGTGCTTTCCTTCCTGCAGGAGAGGTTGGAGGGTGGCTGTCCCCCTCCACCTTGAAGGTGTACGTAGCCAATATAGTGGCACACCATGAAACAGTGGACGGTAAGTCCTTAGGGAAGCACGACCTGATCATCATGTTCCTGAAAGGCGCCAGGAGGTTGAATCCCTCCAAACCGCGCCTCATTTCCTCATGGGACCTCTCTGTAGTTCTTCAGGGTCTACGGGGAGCCCCCTTTGAGCCCCTGGAGTCAGCTGAGCTTAAGGCATTCTCTTTAAAGACTGCCCTCCTGACTATGCTCACTTCCATCAAGAGGATAGGAGACCTGCAAGCGTTCTCTGTCGGGGAAACATGCCTGGAGTTTGGTCCGGGCTACTCTCATGTGATCCTGAGACCCCGACCGGGCTATGTGCCCAAGGTTCCCATGACCCCATTTAGGGATCAGGTGGTGAACCTGCAAGCACTACCCCAGGAGGAGGCAAACCCAGCCCTGACATTGCTGTGTCCGGTGCACACTTTACGCATCTATTTGGATTGCACACAGAGCTTTAGAGTCTCTGACCAGCTCTTTGTCTGCTTTGGTGGACAGCGTAAAGGAAGCGCTGTCTCCAAGCAGAGGATCACCCACTGGGTCATTGACGCCATAGCAATGGCATATCATGCTCAGGACGTGCTGCCCCCTGCAGGGCTACGAGCCCAATCTACCAGGAGTGTGGTGGCCTCCCGGGCCTTGACCAGTGTCACCTCTCTAACAGACATTTGCAGAGCAGCGGGCTGGGCAACACCCAAAACATTTGCGAGGTTCTACAATCTCCAGGTTGAGCCAGTTTCGTCCCGTATAGTGACAGGCACAAGCAGGTAAGTCCAGGACAGCTGGCCAGGTGTATCACTTGCGCATAGCACCTTTCACCTCCCCTGAGCTGAAGACGTGCGCTGTTGACTCCCAGTAGTGTTCACAAAGTGTGTTCCCTGGATGACTTCCTCCGAGCCTTGTGGCAGACGAGTTTGTGGAGAAACTCACTGCCAGCTCAGTACATGTGCTAACTAAGCCCTGTACTGGGGTGGGTGTTCCGCATGTGTTGGTTCCCCACAGGTGACCCCATGCGACGTATATCTTCCACTAAATCGTTTCCCTGTTGGTAAATTGCATCTTCCTTGGGCAGAGGCCCCTCTGCCCCAGTCACCATGTTTGTAGAAGCTACCATGGTACTTCTCCACATATGTTCTCTGACATATTTCCGACAAGGCTCGGTAAGACCATGTGACGTATTTCCATTCAAAATATCCCCCCCCCCACCCCCACCCCCGGATAGGGTGTGGTCTCCGCAGTGTCTTCCCCTTGGGAGTGACACCCCCCCCCCCCCGATGTAGAGACTGGTGAGGCACAAAATTAAAGCACTTGTAATTACATAAAATAACAAAAACCATTTCACTTTAAAGGAGACACTAGGTAAAAACATTACTGTGCAATGCAAACTCTGCCTTTCAAAATCTTATATCATATCCACTGCAAACAATTCCATGTCAAATCTAAAGAAGCAATTGTAGGTGTGCTTGAATGTTTTCTCAACTCCTGACGAATGCATTATAATTATTATTTTAATTATCACTCTGTGTCATAAAACCATGTGTCGTTATGTCACTGGAAGGGTTTTGTCCATCAAACACATCAAAATGCACAGATAATATACTATAAAAATTAGAGGTTAACTGATAGTGGATTTTGCCAATAACTATAGCTAAGCTGGCTAGAAAAGCCAATAACCGATTAATCAGCCAATAGTTTTTAAAATTGATTTATAGAATGTCAAAAAAACATATATATCTTATTCTTTCCTTGCTATGACAGGCACAGACAGAGTCCTAAATGATTAAAATTCTAGATACAGATTATTGTTCAGTCAAAATTCCCAAAACAACCAGAAAATGAAGATTTGGTGCATAACGTGGGACTTTTAAGTATATACAAGCCCAAAACACACCGGAGACTCTTATTTTGAAATCACAAAATGATTAAAAAAAACTATCAGCAACTATCGCCATAGATTTTTGCTGATAATGATAGTTCTGAAAAGCAATTATAGGCACCGATTAATCGGTAAAACCGTTATATCGGTCTACCTCTAGTAGTAATATTTGCGAAACTAAGACTAACTTGATCGTGCTAAAGCAATCAGTTTGGCATTAAGTGAAATATGAAATATCACCTACAAGCGAAACACTCCATTAATGAGAAGGCCACCGAAAACTTACAGTGTTAAACATCTTTGTTACATTTTTATTTAGTTTTTTTTTTTTTTTTCCCATAAAGGGATAGTTTACCCAAAAATGAAAATTCTCTCATCATTTATTCACCCTCATACCATCCCAGATGTGTATGACTTTCTTCTGCAGAACACAAGTTATGATTTTTAGAAGAATATTTCAGCCCTGTACCCATACAATGCAAGTGAATGGGTCCCAAAATTTTGACGCTTCAAAATCCACATAAAGTCATCATAAAAGTAATCCATATGACTCCAGTGTTTTAATCCATATCTCCAGAAGTGATATGATAGGTGTGGGTGAGAAACAGATAAATATTCTAAACACATAAAAGTAATGCTTTGCTTGAAATTCTTCTCCCTGCCCAGTAGGGGGTGATACGTATGAAGAATATGAATAACTAAAAACACAAGAAGAAGAATGTGGAAGTGGTCAGTTTCTCACCCACACCTGTCATATACCTTCTGAAGATATTGATTTAACCACTGGAGTCGTATGGATTACTTTTATGCTGACTTATGTGAATTCTGGAGCTTCAAAATTTTGGCAGCCATTTACTTGCATTGTATGGATCAAAGGACCTGAGAATGTCTTCTTAACATCTTAATTTGTGTTCAGCAGAAGACAGAAAGTCATACACATCTGGGATGGCATGAGGGTGAGAAAATGATGAGAGAATTTTCATTTTTGGGTGAACTATCCCTTTAAGAACAACATTCAAAATGTGTGATTGATTGCATTAACACTAACAAATCATGCAGGTTTTAGTGAATAATAATTTTGATCTATTGATATCCCTACTTAGTGTGATAGTCCATGCATATTTTTGGTGCAGTGTTGGGAGCAATTTGATTACAAAGTATTTAGTTACTATAATATAATTACTTTTTTTAGTAAAAAAAAGAAAAATGAAAAAAAGGAAAAAGTAGTGTTTAAATTCTTATAATCAAATTACAGTTACTGACTTGAGGTACTTTTAAGTACATTACTTAGGTTATGCATATTTCTAAAATAACATTATGTATAATACATTTAAAATATGAATTTATACTGTATGTTCACATGTACGTCTGTTTGTGTGACAGTTAAAGAGTGTGCGACAATGAACAAGGAGGAAATATGGATATTATTTTGACTTTGTTTGGCAAAAAAAGAACCATTTCTGTGAAAAGTGCAGCTTAAAAGTTATTAGTTATATGACTACGATTTTATAGACGTAATAAGTCATTTGTACTGGATTACTTTTTTGAGCAACTCACCCAACACTGTTTGTGACAGCTTCTGTGCTTAATGTTTTAAAATTTTTGTTGAAATTTTCAGATGATCGAATTATGCATACACGCAGAACATCAATTATACATGCATCATCTACACATCTTTCTTTTTTTAATAACTCTTGGCTGCCTTTATAGATTCTACCAGGAAGGAATTAAAAATTAATTATCATATTAACAGAGCACATAATGCTGTTATGCCATAAAGCCCTAAGTGATCTGGGAGAGAGGAAATTTGGTTTGAGGGATATTCCCATCATTCATTTCCTGTGTTAAAATGTGTTCATAAAAACATGTGTGGGCTTGACGCATAAACAAGGCCATGAACGAGCATGAAAAGGTCAAAAGGTTTACTTTGATTTACTAAATTTCTTCGAAAGTGCGACAAAATTTCACTGATATTGCACAATGTGAATCACTGGTAATACATTTCATAACATCATTTTTATTTCATTTATTTTTTATGAATTTATTAAATTATTTAAATTATTTTATTTTATTTTTCCTAAATAAATTGCTTTAATTTAAATTAAAATAGTCTTTTGATTTAAAAACATTTAAAATCTTTTGACAGTGTCACGTCTATATGTGTTTTGTTCTTGTTGTTGTCTCTTTTTTTAATTTAGTTCCTGTTCAGGTCATGTGGATCCATGTCATGTTATTTCCTGTTTCCCTGCCATGTCATGTGATTCCCTGTTTCCATGTCAAGTCATGTGATCATCCTGTTTCCCTCCTTGTTCATGTGTCTTGTTTTTATTGGTTTATTGTCTTATTAACCCGTTATCAGTTTTAGTTTGTCATTGGTTTAAGTTTATTAGTCTTGTTATCTTGTTTATAATTCTGTCTGTTCATTGGTTGTCTTGTTACCCTTGTCCATGTATTTATACCCTCATGTTTGCCATGGTCCTTTGTCATATCATGTCTTTTGTAGTCACGTTTTTGGTTTTCACGCTCCATGTAAATAAAATATACATGGGTTCTTCATGTCATCGTCATCTTCTGCAATGTTACAGACAGTTCTAATATATTTATTTTGAGACCATCAGCAAAAGTGAAATCTTTCCAAGTACCTCCTGTAACCTGCTATGTAACAATCAAAGTAGATTTTTTTTCCCCAAAAAAATTCTGGGTCAGCACTGCACAATAGATTTCATCACATTTAGTCATAATAATGAAATATTTTCCAAAAGTCATCTCTCACCCACTGTTCATTAAGCCTAATTTAAATAAAGCAGATAAGAGTCTTCTCCTGTGAAGATGGAAGGAAAGATATTTAAAGTGATAAATGTTTTAAGCATATTTAACCATTTTGCTGGAAATAACAGACAGTCTTCAGAGAGATGATAATTGTCAGATGTTCAACCAGGAGACCATGATTATGGAAGCATTAATCATCTCGATACTGAATATACTGTATATATAAACAATATCACACGTGCAAGAGTGTGATATGGCTCTACATCAGCAATGCTGTGATTCGGTCGTGGCCTCATGCTGTAGGCAGTGCTGATTTAGGGCCATATAGCACAATTGCGAGTGATATATTGCTTATATACAACAGTTCAATTAACATGTAAATGTAAAAACAAAAAAAGGAGGAAAAATTGAGTACGGATGGATTAGAATCTGCCATTGCTGGTTTAAACCAAATTATGCGTCCAAGCTTCTCAAAAATGTCACTTTAGAACTAGTATCACAGCTTGGGCTGTTTCTAACAAGTTATTGGAGAAACAAGGATGGGTGGATGTGTGTGTGTGTGTGTGTGTGTGTGTGTGTGTGTGTGTGTGAGAGAGAGAGAGAGAGAGAGAGAGAGAGAGAGAGAGCTATGGAGTGTGTGTGATCACCTGTTGCCACTCCCAAGCAGAGATTCTGTATTATTACAGAGATTGTTAGTCAGCTTTCTGAAGATAATGTCATTTTTGTCAAATGCAACCTATTTTCTCTGTGGAAAAATAGCCATCCAAGCGGGGTATTCTTCCCTGTTTCGTGGTAGCCGGTGCTCAAGAGTCATTCACTATAGAAACCGCAATGTCCTCCACCATTTTGAACAGTATGTCCTCTCCAATGTGGAAACTCCAGTAAGAGGTATGCACACTGAGTTTAATTAATCAGTCTGTTGTGTCTCTCAGCTGTGACGAGCCTTAATGCTGAAGTTGTTAGTTTAAAGCTGTTCCCTATCTGTCACTCACTCGACGTTGTGTCGATGTAGTGACACTAGGGGTCACTCTTGGGAGCCCGAGACACCTCTGGTCTTTGATAAAAGGCCAATGAAAATTGGTGAGTGGTATTTGCATGCCACTCCCCCGGACATACGGGTATAAAAGGAGCTGGTATGCAACCACTCATTCAGATTTTCTCTTCGGAGCCAAACGGTCATGTTCACTGAGCTGAATTACTACTGTTCATTCACCTCTGCTGGATCTGACGGTGCATTTCAGCGGCTTCTCCCTCCTCTGCACTGGTGCACTGCAGAGAATGCCCCTGGGCGCTTCGGCAGAATAAAGAGAGTATATTTTCTGAAAGAGTTTATATCTCTAAAAGAGTATATTTCTCTAAAAGAGCGGCACACGGAACGTCTTTTTAAAGATGCCTTTCCGATTGTGTGTTATTCCTGGTTGAGGTCGTTATCTCTCAACTTCGGATGTTCATGATCGCTGTCTTTCGTGTCTGGGCGTGACCCACATGGAGGCAGCGTTCGTGGATGGTTCATGTTCACACTGCGAGATCATGACCATGGCAACGTTGCGGTAGCGGCTTGCTTTTGTAAGAAAGCCAACCCAGCAAGCCACCCCAGCGGCTCCCCGCCTCGGTCCTCCTACCTACGGGTTTGAGGCCAGCGCGGCTAGCACTGGGGGCAATTTGGGGACCCCAATGGGATCGCCTCCGCCGGGTATCCCCCCATTCCCCAGCATGCTCGCCTGCCCCAGTCAGGCTTCCGGATGAGTCTGCCGGCTCGTCTCACGGCGAGTCTGGCCTCTTGTTCGGAGCCCGCAAAGATGATGAGCTCTCGAGCACAGCATTGGAGAGCGGGCTTGTCCATTCGGACGCAGAAGCCTCAACTGGGCTCCCCCCCTCGGGGACGATTGCCCAGTCACAGGCTGATGCAGAGATGACGGACATGCTTTCCCGGGCGGGGGAATTTCAGAAGTCTGTGTAAGGCCTGGTTCAGTACTCGCAGGTCCAAGATTGGCCGCAACCCACCGCCTTTTTTCGGTACAATGAAGTAGGGGCTTAAACCCCTTCTTCATCTCGGCCAGAGGGACAGGTACTTTTGCAGGTCTCCTACCCTCTTGTTGGAAGTGAGCACAGTCAGGAGGGCAGTCTTCAAGGAGAGTGCCTTAAGCTCAACTGACTGAAAAGGCTCAAAGGGGGCTCTCTGTAGACCCTGAAGAACTACAGAGAGGTCCCATGAGGGAAAAAGGTGCGGTCTGGAGGGGTTCAGCCTCCTGGCACCTCTCAGGAACCTGATGATCAGGTCGTGCTTCCCTAAGGACTTACCATCTACTGTGTCATGGTGTGCTGCTATAGCGGCTACGTACACCTTCAAGGTGGAAGGGGACAGCCACCCTTCCAACCTCTCCTGCAGGAAGGAAAGCACCAATCCGATTGTACATCTCTGGGGGTCTTCGGGAAGAAAACCACTTAGCGGACAGACGCCACATAAAGGCATAAAGGCACCACATAGAGGGGGCCCTAGCCTGAGTGATTGTGTCTACCACTGTGGGTGGTAGACCGCTTAGGTCTTCCACGTCCCGTCCAGGGGCCAGACATGGAGATTCCAGAGGTCTGGGCGCGGGTGCCAGATGGTGCCCCGTCCCTGAGAAAGAAGGTCCTTCCTCAGGGGAATTCACCATGGGGGAGCTGTCGCGAGGAGCGTGAGGTCCGAGCACCACATCTGGGTGGGCCAGTAGGGTGCTACCAGGATGACCTGCTCCTCGTCCTCCCTGACCTTGCACAGGGTCTGTGCAAGCAGGCTCACTGGGGGAAACGCATATTTGCGCATGCCAGGGGGTCAGCTGTGTGCCAGCGCATCTATGCCGAGGGGGGTCTCGGTCAGGGCGTACCAGAGCGGGCAGTGGGGAGGATTCCTGGGAGGCGAACAGGTGCACCTGTGCCTGTCGAATCGACTCCAAATCAGCTGGACCACCTGAGGGTGGAGTCTCCACTCTCCCCTGAGGGTAACCTGTCGTGATAGCGTGTCCGCTGTAGTGTTGAGGTTGCCCGGGATGTGAGTGGTTTACAGTGACTTGAAGTGCTGCTGACTCCAGGAGGAGACGGCGGGCGAGTTGTGACATACAACGAGAGCGCAGACCGCCTCGGCGGTTGACATATGCTACCGTTGTCATGTTGTCTGTCTGAACTAACACGTGCTTGCCCTGGATCAATGGCTGAAACCTCCGCAGGGCGAGTAGAATTGCCAACGACTCGATGTGCCAATGCAGTTGCGGACCCATCCAGAGGCTGGTGGCTGCGTTCCTGTTGCAAACAGAGTCCCAGCCCATTTTGAAGGCGTCTGTCATGACCACGACGTGCCTGGAGACCAGCTCTAGAGGAACACCTGCCCGTAGAAACGAGAGGTCGGTCCAAGGGCTGAAAAGATGGTGACAGACCGGATGATGACCACACCATGTCCCGTAGCGCCATATCCATCTCGGGAATCGAGTCTGGAGCCAGTGCTGAAGCGGCCTCATATGCATCAACCCGAGCAGGGTGGCCACCGCCGAGGATGCCATATGCTCCAGGAGCCTCTGAAAAAGTTTCAGTGGAACCGCTGTTTTCTGTTTGAACGCCTTCAAACAGGCCAGCACCAACTGGGCACGCTCTTTCGTATGGTGCGCCATCAAGGAGACTTGAGTCCAACTCCAAACCGAGAAAAGAGATGCTCTGAACCGAGAGGAGCTTGCTCTTTTCCCAGTTGACCCAAAGCCCTAGTCGGCTGAGGTGTGAGAGCACCAGGTCCCTGTGTGCGCACAATATGTCTCGAGAATGAGCTAGGATTAGCCAGTCGTCGAAACAGTTGAGAATGCGAATGCCCACCTCCCTTAACGGGGCAAGGGCAGCCTCTGCAACCTTCATAAAGACGCAAGGAGACAGGGACAGGCCGAAAGGGAGGACTTTGTACTGTTACGCCTGACTCTCAGACGCAAACCGCAGGAAGGGTCTGTGTCGAGGAAGTATCGAGACGTGGAAGTACGCATCCTTCAGGTCTACCGCCGCGAACCAATCTTGATGCCGGACGCTTGCCAGAATGCATTTTTGCGTCAGCATCTTGAACGGGAGTCTGTGTAAAGCCTAGTTCAGAACTCACAGGTCCAAGATTGGCCGCAACCCACCGCCTTTTTTCGATACGATGAAGTAGGGGCTGAAAAACCCCTTCTTCATCTCGGCTGGAGGGACAAGTTCTATCGCACCCTTCCGTAGGAGGGTAACGATCTCCACGCAAGGTAGCAGCATTTTCGTCCTTCACTAAGGTGAAGTGGACACCGCTGAACCAGGGCGGACGCCTGGCGAAGTGAATCACGTAGCCGAGTCAGACGGTCTGGACCAGCCCTCACGACGGATTGGAAAGCACAAGCCATGCGTCCAAGTTCCACGCAAGGGGGACCAAAGGGACAGCGTCATCGGACGTACCGGCAGGTGGGGCCTCGCGGCGGGGTGGAGCTCGAGGTGCCACACCACGTCGTGGCCGTGCTGAGCCTAAGGACATCGAAGCACTTACCTGGCTCCTTGTGACCACCCCCGGAACAGCCTGGGACGGGGGAGGAAGAGGCCTGTCCTCGTGACCCGTGGAGATTGTCACATCGGGGGTGGATTTGTGCCACAGCTGGGCGGTCAGGGGTGGGAGACCTTTGAGCCAAAGGTGGCACTCCTGGACCACTAGTGTGGCCATCGTCTGCCTGAGGGACCACGCTGTGACCTCCGTCGCTTGCTGAGCACAGTTCCTGCATCAATCCTGGGGCGGAACTACCCTCGTTCAGTTCCTTTAGCACCTTGGCGGACTTGCAGGAGAGCCATGGCATGCAGGGCGGAGGCAGCTTGTCCAGCGGCACCGTAGGCCTTGGCCGTCAGAGACGACGTAAACCTACAGGCCTTGGAAGGGGGCTTTGGGCACCCACGCCAGGTGGTGGTGCTCTGCGGGCATAGGTGCACCGCGAGCACCTTTATCCACCGGGGGACGGCCGAATAGCCCTTGGCCGCCCCACCATCGAGGGTAGTGAGGGTGGGGAAGCTGAAAAGATTTGGACCGGGCAGTAAAAAGTGCCTCCCGTGACCTTGTCACCTATTCATGCACTTCAAGGAAGAAAGGAACGGGGGTGGAGTGTGGCTTTTAGCGGCACCGAGAGCCCAGGAACCAATCACCGAGCCGCGAGGGTTCAGGGAAGAGCAGAGGGTTCCACTCTAGCCGACGCTCGCGGCTGCCTGGGAAAGCATGTCATCATCTCCGCGTCAGCCTGTGACCGGGCAATCGTCCCCGAAGTGAGGAGCCCAGCTGAGGCTTCCGACTGGATGAGCCCCCTCTCCGATGCTGCGCTCGAGAGCTCATCACTTTTGTGGGCTCCAAATAAGAGGTCGAACTCACCGTGAGACGAGCCGGCGGACTCATCCGGAAGCCCGATCGGGGCAGATGAGCGTGTTGGGGAATGGGAGATCTGCGGGGGGATACCCGGTGGAGGCGGTCCCATTGGGGTCCCCAAATCGCCCCCAGTGCTAGCCGCGTTGGCCTCATACCCGTGGGTAAATTATATAAAATTATAAAAAATTATATAAATTAAATTAAAAGGACCGAGGTGGGGAGCCTCTGGGGTGGCTTGCTTTCTTACGAAGGCGAGCCGCAACCGCAACGTTGCCATAGACATATCCTCGCAATGAGAACATGACTATCCACGAACGCTGTCTTCGCATGAGCAGTGCCCAGACACGAAAGACAGTGATCGTGACCGTCAGAAGGCGAGAGATAATGAGCGCAACCAGGAATAACACACAATCGGAAAAGCATCTTTAGAAAGACGCGTCTTTAAAAAGACGTTCCGTGTGTGCCGCTCTTTTAGAGAAATATACTCTTTTAGAGAAATATGCTCTTTTATTTCTGCCAAAGCGCCCAGGGGCATTCTCTGCAATGCACGAGTGCAGAGGGGGATTTGGAATATACTGCCGTATGGGCTTCTTTTATGGTACTTTTTTTTGGAACTTGACAGCATCCATCCACATTCACTTTCATTATATGGAAAAGATCACCCAGGACACCTTGTGTGTTCCACAAAAGAAAAAAGTCATGCAGTTGTTAAAACATGAGGGTGAGTAAATGATGACAGGGTATTTATTTTGAGGTGAACTTGAGTTTTTTAAAGTCTCTCATTTCATTTCGCACTGTTAAGGGTAACACTTTACATTAATGTTTCCTTTGTTAAAGGGGTTCATTAATGACTACAAAGTCATTTAAAAATGCATTTTAAATCATTGACATGCGGTTATAAGAACGTGCATAAAAGGGTGTCTTTCATGCAATACCTGCCATTTTACCTTTTCAAAGTTAAATAAAAGTTATGTGTTTATTGTATGGTTAATGGTCATTCCTTTATTATGTGATATATACTATGAATGAGCATGAAGACCTGAAAAGTGTTTTTGCAGAGGACTTTAGGTAGTGCAAATTAAAACCATTCTTTTGACATCAGCGTGACAAGAAAAGTGATAACAAGGCATTACAGTTATTAATGAAAATGCAAAGCTGACTGTAGCAAATTACATAATCCCTCCTTTTAATCTCACTATAATAGTCTTTTTTGTGACGTGACATAAGTCATAACTTAGGGCATTTTATGTTTTTGATTAATATAAGTTTGGATTAATATTTATGAATAATTTATAACATGCTCATTATTTATGCTCATTATTTGGCAGGAAGTGGATAATGTCACCCTTTCATGCATGTTGCTATAACTTTATATAAATCAATTTTAATGCATTCGTAAATGACTTAATAGTGTAACGATGCTGGCACTGCCAATGATGATGACGATGATGAAGTGTAGAGAGAACCCAAGTACAGTTTATTTACAAATGTGATAACCAGTAACCCTAACTACAAACGTGAAACACAAAACATAAACATGAACTTGACTATAAACAACGTTACTATGCACATACACATTCACATTCCATACTTGACAAAGGACAATGGCAAACATGAGGACTTAAATACAAGACATGGGAGAACTAGACAAACAAGTTAACCAATGAACAAACAGAACTCATAACAAGATAACGAGACAATAAACCAATGAAAACATGACACATGAACATGGAGGGAATACATGAAATCACATCACAAGGGAACAGGAACTAAACTTTTCAAAATAAAAGACATGAATCAACAAAATACACATGGCATATCCCCCCCCCCCCACTAAGGGGCAGCTCCCGACGCCCCAACACATAAACAAAACAAGTAAAACATGACATAATTTCAAAGTTCTGTAGGGAGCTGGGGGGGTGTGTGTCTTGAGGCGTGGGGCGAGTGACCAGGGCAGAGTCTGTGGGGGGTGGAGCCATGAGAGGCTCGAGGGGCGGAGCTATGGAAGGCAGAGCCGTGAGAGGCTCGAGGGTTGCGGAGCCATGGAACTTGGTGCTCAGAGAGTAGTCGAAGACTCGAAGGGCCAGGGTGGAGCCGATGGCAGAAAGGACCAAGGCAGTGCTGGAGGCTCGGAGGAGCAAGGCAGAGCTGGGGGATCAGAAGACTGAGGTGGAGCCGGTGGGACTGAGGACCAAGGTGGAGCCATAGGGAAGGAGGTCCCCGGTGGAGCTGACAGATCAGAGGGACGAGGCACAGCCAGAGGATTGGAGAGCCAAAGTGGAGCCAGGTGACTGACAGACCAAGGAGGAGCCTGAGGGATGAGGGACCCCGGCAAAGCAGACAGGCTGAAGGACCACAGTGGAGCCGAGGGAACGCAGAGCTGAGGCAATGTCGAGGGACCGACAGGCCAAGGTGAAATCCAGGGCTCAGAGGGTCCAGGCGGGGTCAGAGGGCCGAAAGTTCCCCTTGCCTGCTCAGGAGAAATAAGGGTGGGTATAAGGGTGGGAATCATCTCCAGGTCCAACTGCTCAGGTGTGGCTGTGACATGGCATGGAACAGGCTGAGGCGTTGCTGTGACGTGGCATGGAGCAGGCTGAGGCGTTGCTGTGATGTGGCATGGAGCAGGCTGAGGCGTTGCTGTGACGTGGCATGGAGCAGGCTGAAGCATTGCTGTGATGTGGCATGGAGCAAAAGATGGCGCTAGCTCAGCGACCATGATGAGGAACTCTGGTTTGGCGGCCATGACGTGAAATTTCGGCTCAGCGTCCGCCTCCCCCACAATGAACGTGAAACCAATGATCTGTAGGGCGAGGTCGATATATTGAGCCAGGCTGAGGGAACTGCGACCGCCAGGCATCAAGGAGGACATCGGCTCACTTAACCCCACCCTAAAAATGTCCTTGAGGGCGACCACATTAGAAATCCACCTGGCTGGCCAGAGCGCAAAAGTCCTCTATGTAATCCTCCAGGGGATGATTCCCCTGACGTATGCGTATGAGCCGAACTGCTGGGTTCATTATTCAGTCAAGTATTCTATAACAATGCTGGCACTGGCAATGATGATGACAATGACGAAGTGTAGAGAGAACCCAAGTGCAGTTTATTTACAAACGTGATAACCAGTAACCCTAACTACAAACGTGAAACATAAAACATAAACATGAACTTGACTATAACATGACTTGACTATAAACATGACTATAAACAATGTTACTATGCACATACACATTCACATTCCATACTTGACAAAGGACAATGGCAAACATGAGGTCTTAATTACAAGACATGGGAGAACAAGACAAACAAGTTAACCAATGAACAAACAGAACCAATGAAAACATGACACATGAACATGAAGGGAAAACATGAAATCACATGACAAGGGAACAGGAACTAAACTTTTCAAAATAAAAGACTTGAATCAACAAAATACGCATGACAATTAGTCATCAGTGAATCCCTTTATAAACCCCTAACAAAGGGAACAGAATAGAATATTAGAAATAATAATAATAATAATAATTATTATTATTATTATTATTATTATTATTATTTTCTTAGTGATTATATTTTTAAATTGCAAATGCAGTTAACAACATTAATATTGCATATTATTTATTTTTTTGACAGAAATGCACATTTGACAGTTAAGCATTGAGTTTGGATGCAGATGTGAATTTACAAATATTAACAACAATAAATTGTGTAAAAAAGTTAATTAAAACCTCATTTATATAAGGCTAATACTATGTTCAAACATTCTGACAGTAGGACTTCTTAACTGATACTTTTCTTTCATTATGCTATAAATTATTAAATTAACTTTTTTCCATTTAAGTTCATTTGAACTGAAAAAATGAAAATTCTCTTATCATTTACTCACCCTCATGCCATCACAGACGTGTATGACTTTCTTTCTTCTGCTGAACACAAATGAAGATTTTTAGAAAAACATGTTAGCTCTGTAGGATCATACAATACAAATGTATGGTGATCAGACATTTTTAGCTCCAAAAATCACATAAAGGAAACATAAAAGTAATCCATAAGACTACCGTGGTTAAATGCATATCTTCAGAAGCGATATTATATGTGTGGGTGATAAACAGATCAATATTTAAGTCCTTTTTACTATAAATCTCCACTTTCACTTTCAGATGTGAAAGTGAAACTAAACAGGCACCACATGTGACTTTCAGATGTAAAAGTGAAAGTGGGGAATTAGAGTAAAAAAAAAGGACTTATATTTTGATCTGTTTATCACCCCACCTATTGCATTGGTTCTGAAGATATGGATTCAACCACTGAAGTCTTATGGATTACTTCTATGTTTTATTCACATTAGACCACTACTCGACTGACCAGCCCACCAGGGAAAGTCCCAGTGCTCCTGATGGCCAGTCTATCCAAGATGTTAAGTGTTACCCTATTAAGATATCAACAGACTGACTATCTTTAGAGCTAACCAGCATATTTGGCACCTAGCCACATTTATGTAGTGATGAAAATTAAGGATAATGTGAAAGATGCCACTGCAGTCAACTCTTTGAAAAGCAGAGCTATGTAAGTTAAATATGGCTTTACAATGCATACAAAGCAAGATCAGCTGATTAAGCTAGCTAAGAATCCTGGGTCAGGCACCTGCTCACCAGAAGCAAAAAGCATCCAAAACACAACATATGCTGCAGATTTCTTTTTTAGCAGGGGAGTGCCCTCGTTGACTTAAAAATACATCTCCTACAGAAAATTGTCTTTACCCATTTAAAGTTATTACATTTATTTGAACAGCATCAAGTATGAGCTCCACATTCCATCACATATTGTGCTAATAATGCCAAGGTCATAAGTTTGATTCAAAGGGAATAAAATTTATTGAATGCACTGATATGCCAACACTACCATTACTTCTTAGAACAGAATAAATCAGTGTTCAACTGCATATTCTTCATCACAGGCTTCAATCTCCAGCCTCAGAGCCCCCAGTGAAGACACAGGATGTGCAGTCTAGGAACAAAGAGCATGGGTGGGATCGAGGCAGGTGGGGGTTGATTGGGGGAGGAAGTAGAAAGGAGAGATGACAGGCCCTCTCTGTTTAGCACGCTAAGCATGACTGCCATGCTTACTGCTGTCATTCTTGCATATGGAAGTCTTCATTCTCCTGACCATCTGGATTTTAGTATCCATTCTAATAGGGAGGAATGGATAGAAAAACATGTGCATCATCCTGACAATGTGATACAACAGGGATTCTTGAGATATGGGACAAAACATGTCCCACAATTTTACCATAAAAACACTGAATACCCCATAATGACAAAGCAAAAAACAGATTTTTGATAACTTTGCAAACGTATTAAAAAGAAAAAATTGAAATATCACATTGTGCCTGCGCTGAATCAGATGATCAGTGGGAGAGCGAGATAAAAGGGGGCCCGAGATGCCAGTTCGGGAGAGAGAGAGACGCACGCGGCCACGCTGCATGTGTGTGTGTTTGTTTAAGGTTTGTTTTATGTTGAGTTTTACCATTAAACTTTACGCTGACTGTTCAGCCGGTTCCCGCCTCCTCCTTGCCCATCCTTTAACTGTTACACACATTGACATAAGTATACAGACCCTTAACTCAGTAATTATTTGAAGCACCTTTGGCAGCGATTACAGCCTCAAGTCTTTTTGGGTATGATGCGACAAGCTTTGCACACCTGGATTTGGGGATTTTCTGCCATTCTTCTCTGCAGATCCTCTCAAGCTCTGTCAGGTTGGATGGGGACCATTGGTGGACAGCCATTTTCAGGTCTCTCCAGAGATGTTCGATTGGATTCAAGTCCGGGCTCTGGCTGGGCCACTTAAGGACATTCACAGAGTTGTCCCTAAGCCACTCTTGTGTTGTCTTGGCTGTGTGCTTAGGGTAATTGTGCTGTTGGAAGGTGAACCTTTGGCCCAGTCTGAGGTCCTGAACACTCTGGACCAGGTTTTCATTAAGGATATCTCTGTATTTTGCTGCATTCAGATTTCCTTCAACTCTGACCAGTCCCCCAGTCCCTGCCGCTGAAAAACACCCCCACAGCATGATGCTACCACCATGCTTCACTGTTGGGATGGTATTGCGCAGGTGATGAGCGGTGTCTGGTTTCCTCCAAATCAAATCATTCAAATCACTTTATTGTCACTCATGTCAAAGTGAAACAGTGGGTGAAAGTCTTGGGTGTGGTTCCGAGCAACATAGCAATCATGACAGTGATGAGACATAAATTTACACAACACAATTTACAAAACTAATATACAATGTACAGTATACAATACACACAATATGGAATACATGTCCAGACATGATGCTTGGAACTGAGGCCAGACAGAACTGAAGAGAAGCTTCTGTCTGGCCACTCTGCTATAAAGCCCAGATCAGTGGAGTGTTGCAGTGATGGTTGTCCTTCTTCAAGTTTCACCCATCTCCACACATAATCTCTGGAGCTCAACCAGAGTGACCATTGGGTTCTTGGTCACCTCTCTTACCAAGGCCCTTCTCCCCCGACTGCTCAGTTTGGCTGGGCAGCCAGCTCTAGGAAGAGTCCTGGTTGTTCAAAACTTCTTCCATTTAAGAATTAAAGAGGTCACTGTGCTCTTGGGAACCTTCAATGCAGCCATTTTTTTTTTTTATTATTTATTTTATTTTTTTTAATTTTTTTTGTAGCCTTCCCCAGATCTGTGCCTCATCACAGTCCTGTCTCTGAGCTCTGCAGGCAGTTTCTTTGACCTCATGGCTTGGTTTTTGCTCTGATATGCATTTTCAGCTGTGAGACCTTATTTAGACTGGTGTGTGCGTTTCCAGATCATGTCCAATCAATTAAAATTTGCCACAGGTGGACTCCAATCAAAGTGTAGAAACATCTCAAAGATGATCCAGAGAAATGGGATGCACCTGAGCTAAATTTCAAGTGTCATAGCAAAGGGTCTGAATACTTATGTCAAAGTGATATTTCAGTTTTTTATTTTCAATAAATTTGCAAAGTTATCAAAAATCAGTTTTTTGCTTTGTCATTATGGAGTATGAAGTGTAGATTGATTTGATAAAAAAATATTAAAAGCATTTTAGCATAAGGCTGCAACATAACAAAATGTGAAAAAAAGGAAGGGGTCTGAATACTTTCTGAATGGACTGTATACTTAAGAGTATAATGCATTATAACACAAGCAACATCCAATTTTAACGCAGCAGAAGCTAATAAAGTTAATCGTATAAGTTCTGTCATGCAAAAGCAGCATAGTATAAACAGTCAAAAGGCTTCATGACATGATCATATTATAAGTGGTCTTTACCTGCTTTAAGTAAAGTTACAAAAACAATATCTTCTTATAAACAGCCATAACATAAACTTGTAACACACAATACATTACAAGTCAAACTTATACAATGGAAGTTATTTGTAAAATAAGTTTCCAAATAAGATTCACAAACATTATAGTTTATTGAATAGAGTCCAGTATATAATCAGTCTTATTTATTTTATTTATTTATTTGTATTCTTTGGCTACATGTGTGATCAACATATATATATATATATATATATATATATATATATATATATATATATATATATATATATATATGTGCAGTCATTATTCAGTGAGAGTTCCTTCTCTTTGCAACCTCAACTCATCCACTATCAACAGGTACCTAAAACTGCAGTTGAAGGTGAAAATAATCCATTTTACAATTGAAAAACTGGACTTAAAAGCAGGCACTGACTATCTGCACTGCAAAATGTATGAAAAGTGGCCTTGGTCAAAACCGGCTTGTGACAAACAACAAAAGTTACATAACTATTACAAAAAGTAAGAAGAAACATGAATATGTATAAAAAAATATATTCTAATGTAATTATCACTCTAAATTAAAGTGAAAATAAGGTGGTTAATTTTAACAAACTTAAATTGAACAATATTTTTTTTTTACCTTAAAAATGCACATATTATCTTGTTAAATACAATAAACATTTTTACAATTAATTAGGTATTAATTGTAATTCATACTTTTTACATTTAAAAACAAATAATTTTCAAATTAACATGCTAATTTAGTGTAAATAATTATATAAAATAATAATGCATTAAGACAATTAATGCAATAAATCATGCTCCGTGACTCACCAATACATAAAATTCCATAATAAAAGTATGTTTTACCACCGGAGCTATTTAAGCTTGAAGTACATAACTAACTTTGTCTTTTGGCAGTCAGTGAGCCTCAACAAACCTCACAAGCAGCGCAGCCACAGAATGAGAGCTGGTCACACAGGTTAGAACGCATTTTTTACTTCACTTGATATAGCATTCTAAAAGCGTCAACCAGTAAGATGCTCCAAAAGCATCCTTCTGATGCATATGTACATGGATGACAATTAAAAATAGTGCAGATGGAACCATAAGTGAATTATGGACCAGGCCAATGGGGCCAGTGCCCTGGGGCCCTTGACTACCAGGGGCCCTGGGGGGGTGGGGCCTTTTGGGGGGTGGCACAGCTTATAGAAGGCCCCCTCAACAGGGCCCTGTGACTATGAGGCTCCCAGTTCTCTTATAAGACCCTTTACCCTCTTATAAGACCCTTTGCCTTCTTGTTTCTAATTACATTTTTTGAACCACTCTTTAATCTTATAACGCTGCCTGGTGAAAGTTTCCATGCTCTTCTGGAAGTAGAAGACCTTGTAAAATAATTTCCAAAATAGCTACCTTCATATATTTGATGCACTCATCTTTTTTATGTGAAATCTTTGCTGATTTTGATAAAGTAAAATTA
The DNA here is from genome assembly GCF_019703515.2 of Myxocyprinus asiaticus. NCBI lineage: Eukaryota > Metazoa > Chordata > Actinopteri > Cypriniformes > Catostomidae > Myxocyprinus > Myxocyprinus asiaticus. The sequence goes on along the minus strand of NC_059382.1, from coordinate 31,004,211 downwards.
ACAATAACGTTCATATTGTTACTGATATTTTAAAATGGGTATTTATTGAATTCAAGCATTATGTGCTTTAAATTTCATTATTTTATAGAAAAATATGTTTAAACAGATTTAAAAAAATATAATTTTCTGACTATTAATTCATGTTAGGCTTTAATTTTGAGGTCTTTGGAGCTATGGAGAGTTACCATAAACTATTAAAGACAAAACATACGGTAAAATCTTGCTAAATGCACTGCAACTCAGAAATCAACTCTGGGTTTAAAGAGCCTTCAACTGCCAGTCTGGCTTAAGGCCTAGCTTCTGGACTGATTGGAGTATGAGTCCAAAAGTACCCCACTAGACAGATTTCCAGGAGGTTAAAACTGAGCAGGTACAATATCATAGGGTCCTTAAATTTTTGAAGAACAGAAATTCTTTAACCACACTGAAAAATATGATAATTTGTCCCTTAGTAAATTGCATGTTATCAAATTTTGCTCATTTTATACATTTCATTTTATTTATTTTTACTCAATAATAATACAGTGTTTTAAAATGTATTCTCTGACTTTTTAACAGACTAATTTAGATTATTTAAAGTTAACTCGAAAAGATTGAGTCACGTGATGCCATGCGAGTGTCGGATGTGTGAATGGCGAGCTCTGCGCACTTTGCTAGTTTTTAATTCTTTTTGCGTTCTAAACCGGTGAGATTCGATACACTCTGTTTCATAACTGTTCTATGAAAACAATATGTTAAAGAATTCAAAATGCTCAAGAACATGCTCAAGCTGATACCCCTGACAAGGCCACAGACCAGGGACTCAATTTGGATAGTGCGGTGGGAGAATTCAACGTCAACTGTCCAACATGTCTGTGATGCTGACGAAGGTCATAGCGGACTTGGAAGATCTTTCTGTAATACATCAAATGATTATGGCGATGGAGGCGAAATTCTCTGAGTTGTTTACGAGATTGTTGGTCGTCGAGAAACGGATTGATTATCTGGAGTCATCGAAAAGGGAATTAGCTGCTAATCCGCTAGCAACCAAGGCAGATTTGCAGTGCGTCTGGGAAAAACTGGAAGACCTTGAGAATCGTAATCAGTGAAACAATGTCCATATTGTTAGAATTCCTGAGAAAGAGGAAGGCCGAGATATGGTGAAATTCCTAGACGATCTCTTCCCGAGTCTGCTCGACATAACAGGCCATAAGCTGGAAATCGAGCGAGCTCACAGGGTCCCGGCTCGGAGATCGGCTGAGGGAGACAGGTCCTGATCAATTCTGGACAAATTTCTGTGATCATCCGATAAAGGAGTTTGATTGTTGCACTAATGTTGAAAAGTGGTCTTTATAATCTTGTTTTTGACACACAATCTATTTTTTCTAATATGTCAAAATGTCAAATGTTAATATGAGTGGATTATCTCTCTCCACGTGGAATGTGAATGGGTTGGGGCACCCCATAAAAAGAAGGAAAGTTATTTCTCTTCTTAAACGTAAGAAATATGATATAGTGTTTCTTCAAGAAACGCATCTTTCCCTGCAGGAAGCTGAAAAATTTGGGAAGATATGAGATGGACATGTTTTCTTTAGTGCTGGCTCAAGTAAGAGCAGGGGAGTCAGTACATTGATATGTATGCATTTTCAATTCAAATGTCTTAAACAAATTAAAGATAAATTAGGAAGAGTCATTATCGTTTTAACAGAAATTCAGGGGCAAAGTTTGATTCTGACTAATATTTACACACCTAATGTTGATGATCAGGGCATTTTTATAGATCTTGAAGGGATGTTGCAAGCCGCTGGCACCCCTCATGATATAGTAGTGGGAGGAGACTTTAATCTATTGATGGATTCAGTCCTTGATCATAGTGAAGCAAAAGGGCAACACTGACGCTTCACAGAATGTGTAAATATCTTGGTCTTACAGATATTTGGAGACTTTTGAACCTATCTGGAAGGGACTATATATACATTTTTTTTCATCAATCCATAAGATCTATTCTAGAAAAAAAAATTTTTTAAGTCCCTCATTTCATCTGTTGTGGATTGCTCATTTGGAAACATTTTAGTCTCAGATCACGCATGTTGCCACATACGGGAAAAATTTATTATTTAGTTGCCGCTTTAATGTATTCCTTTTGCAAAATCTTGAATTACAACAAATGTTAAAGGCTGAAATCAATGTGTATATGGAGACCAACTGGTCCTCAATATCCTCTGTAGGCGTGGCTTGGGAGGCACTTAAGGCAGGTCTTAGAGGTCGGATCATTCAGTACGCCTTATTCATCAAAAAGTTCAAAGCACGAGAACTTGTGGAATTGGAAGGGAATATTAAAAGTGCCGAGGCAGAGCTGAAGCGCCGAATGTTGTCTGATGGCCTCATAGAATTGACTAAACTGAAATACAGATATAACACTATTTTGTCACAAAAGGTGGAGTTTTGGCTGTTCAGTCATACTTTGAGGACAAAGCAGGGAAGCATTTGGCTAGATACATTCCGTGCCTATAAAAGGAGCATGTCACTGTCAAAGAAATATGCCTGACATTCAACAAGGACACAGTTAATGCACAAAAGAACGTAAGTCCATATTTCTATTCTTTGAATTCATTGCATACAGTCCATTTATACTACCAACTTCTTGTAAATGTGATGTCTTTGTTGATATCACTGGTGCTTGAGGGAATGGACTATATAATAGGACGCAGATGGTGCAATAACCAGAGAAAACCTCAGAATTAAATTGCACTTGACCAAGCCCATTAGCGCTTTGTGCGCACAAATTCACTAAACCCACTTGTGCCTAGACTTAGCGTATGCTTGCATGAAAATACCAAAACTTCATGGCAATGCCCACTGACTGTGTATGACTTACACTTAGCGCACTTAAAACAGGGCCCGTTATGGTCAATAGAAAAAAAGGTCAAAAGCAGGTCCAGTGTGAGCAAATTCAGTGTGGAAATATAATAACTGCTATGTCTGCAGAGCAGAAGTTTTTGACCTTGGGGTCACAATGTTGTTTTAGCAAAAGTTCATGAGTATTTTGCGAGATTAGCATATGCAAGGTCTGTCTAATGACAGCACCTTCAAGTCACATTTAAAAGGTAGTCAAAAAAGTGTGTTGCATTTAAACTTTTTGCAAAGTAGTTTAGTGCGCTTATACTAAAGCACATGAATTGAAAGGTGATTCATTTTAGCATTTGTATTACATAATCACCTACATTTACTGTACAAGCTTGTTTGGGTGTGATCAAATTGTGTGGTAGCTCAACTGATACAGTGTTGCACTTGAAAGGTTATTATAGTTTTGGGTTTTTAAATTAGTTTTAATTTTTATTTAGTTTTCAATTACAAATTATTATTTAGTTTAGTTTCAGTTATTTTACCAACTGTGTTTGATAGTTTTAGTTTAGTTTTTTTTTTTTTTTTTTTTTTTCAATTACTGTTAGTTTTAGTTTTTATTTTTGTCTATCAGTATATTTTAGTTTTTCTTTTTATTTCTGTTTCAGTTAACACAGATGAGTAAATGACTTGGCAGGGGACAACTCTGTGTAATGTTCTTTAAATTAAACTATTCTTCTCCAGTCCAGATTACACATAGGTCTACATAGTGTATAGCTAGGCTGACATACAACATGGTAAAAACAACCAAGAAGGACTTACAAATGTGGAGATACACTCGCAGACCACTTTATTAGGTACACCTGTACACCTACTTATTCATGCGATTATCTAATCAACTAATTGTGTGGCAGCAGTGCAATGCATAAAATCATGCAGATATGCATCAGGAGCTTTAGTTAATGTTCACATCAGCCATCAGAATGGGGAAAAAAAATTATCTCAGTGATTTTGACCATGGCATGATTTTTGGTGCCAGACGGGCTGGTTTGAGCATTTCTGTAACTTCTGATCTTCTGGGATTTCAGCAGCTACAGTTCTGTGGAATGCACATGTCGCCTCTTGAAGACATGGTCTTCTGCTGTTGTAGCCCATCCACCTCAAGGTTCGATGTGTTGTGCATCCTGAGATGCTATTCTGCTCACTACAATTGTAGAGAGGGGTTATTTGAGTTACATTAGCCATTGACCTCTCTCATCAACAAGACGTTTCCTTCCGCAGAACTGCCGCTCACTGGATGTTTTTTGTTTTTGGCACCATTCTGAGTAAACTCTAGCGACTGTTGTGCATGAAAATACCAGGAGATCAGCAGTTACAGAAATACTCAAACCAGCCCGTCTGGCACCAACATTCATGCCACGGTCAAAATCACTGAGATCACATCCCCCATTTGTTTAAAGGAGGACACTCGGTATACTGCAGCCTTCAAAGGACGCGACCTCTGGAGGACGCATCCTTCCAAACGAGACAACCTATGTATCCATTTATTTTTTGAACAACAATGGATGATGTGATTAAACAAACTAATCTATTTATCTTTAAACATTGAGCACATAACGAATGAGGGCACATGAAACTCATGGCCAGTAGATGGCATGTTTGCAATGCAACAGATGGAGACACATAAAGAAACAAAAACGATTTTGTAACATGCACAAGTCAAAGTATTAAAAACGAAAATGAAAAACATTTTATGATTAGTTAGTTTTTAAGCAATGCATGATAGTTTCAGTTTAGTTTTAGTTTTTTGAAAAACAAAATTGTTTTAGTTTTAATTTCGTTTTTCTAGGTTCTTTTTTGGAATTTCGTTTCAGTTTTAGTTTCAGTTTCAGTTAACTATAAAAACCTTGCTTGCAACGCAATGGCCCAAGGTAGTGCACACCTGAGCAGAAACTATCAAGCGCACCACAAAATGACATGGTTGCTTCAGCAGTTGTGTTATTAATCTCACATTTGCTTTAATGACATTATCCGTGAGTGTTAGGTCTAAGGTTTAGGGTATGGAGGTACAGTACTGTGCAAAAGTTTTAGGCACTTGTGAAAAATGTTGCACAGTGAGGATTTCTTCAAAAATAGTGCCATAATTAGTTTTCATTTTTCAATTAACATCATCCAAAGTCTAGTAAACATAAAAAAAAGCTAAATCAATATTTGGTGTGACCAACTTTGCCTTCAACTCAGCACCAATTCTCCTAGGGACACCTGGACACAGTTTTTCTTGGTTGTTGGTAGATAGGATGTTCCAAGCTTCTTCGAGAATTCACCACAGTTCTTCTATATATTTAGGCTGTCTCAGTTGCTTCTGTCTCTTCATGTAATCCTAGACTGACTTGATGTTCAGTGGGGGTCTCTGTGGGGCCATGCCATCTGTTACAGGGCTACATGTTTTTCTATTCTATTCTATTTGCAGAAGGAATGTTTCGGAGTCTAAAATGTATATTACCTATTGACACACTACAACTAAAGATATAAATAACCATCTTAAGGCAAATGTTTTTGTTAAACATCTTATGTGCCTAAGACGTTTGCACAGTACTGTATGTTTTGTTGATTTAAAACCCGACAGAGCATTAACCTTTAAAATCTGTTTGGGAGAACATTTAATTAGTTTTTTTTTTGCACCACACAGTGGATATTTCACCTCAGAACTGCCATGATACGTATGAGGACGAATGTAATATCAATTTTCAAAATTGTCGCCATAGTCACAACATTTTTAGGAGATCATATAACATGCATAGTTAGAAAAGTAAAATAAACAGCTGTATCATCTTAAAAAAGAGATAAAATGGGTCCAATATTTTTTTGTTGATGTCAAAGAGAGTGTGTCCAAACTCTACAGTATTTTGGCAAAATTCATCTGTCACCTGGTAGAAGCAAGCTGAATTAGACAGAAGCCAAAATGGCAGCCTGATCTCATGAAAATTACATGAATGTGGCGACTTTTTTGGCAAAAATGACATTACGTGGTTCATTACATGTATCATGACATTTCCAAGGTGTAATGTCCTCTGTAATGTGGCACTTAAAAGGAGTTAAATGTTCCCCCAAACAGATGAGGTTTTTAAGGTTAATGCTCTATCTCTCTCCCCTAAACCTTAATCCTAATCGATAAAAGCAAATGTGAGATGAAAAACAGATGAGGTTTGGCTTATCTCAATGTTAATGTAGCATAATGCTCTATTAAGTTTTAAATCAACAAAACCTACCTACCTCCCTACCCTAAACTCTAAAACTAACCAATAGTGTAGTAAAAGCAAATGTGAGATGAAAAATGAACTTGCTCAAACACCCATGTCAATTTATAATGCTTCTATAACATTTTCAGCTCACGGGTTGGTGTGCTTTTCAGGAATCATACCCTGGTAAGTTGAGCTACCATATAATTTGACTGCACTCAAACAAGCTTGTAAATGTTGTTCGTTATGTAATGCAAACATTACAATTTATCGCCTTACAAGTTGATAAATAAGTGTTATGAACAATTAATCTACCGTTTACTTGTGATTTACATTTCAGCTAATAAAAGTCATTGTTGTTGTAGTGTCTCTAGTGTTCATTTCACCAGTAAACTGCCACGATATGTACAATGAGACATGTAAAAATCATTTAACAAAAATATAGGTATAGTAAAGTTATATTATAAGACCAGGTTGTTACTTCTGTACAAAAAACTAATTTGGTACAGTGTTGTACAGAGATGTAAAGTTAGATCGGGGTCCTGAAGCAAAACCACATGAGAACCACTGATCTAAATGTGAACTCTAAGTAAGAGTTGTGGTGTAGTCAACAATGCCTGTACCATCATTTCAATTAAACACACAAAGCCCATAAATAAAATACAAAAAAATGCTAGAATGAAGATTATTATATTCTTCCAGAGTATTTTTGTAAGAAACTGATTAATTACTAGAGAAGCAGAACGACATGAGATATTAAGTCTTGTTTTCAGAGAAATAACTACATTTGGTGGGGTGTGTGCTTAAAACAAGAAGAAAAAATTATATATATTTGCCAATGGGGTAATAAAAATAAACTTGTTCTCCCTTTAAATTAAAAAGAAAAAAACAAAACATTCAAGTATTCTTTTTTACCCCATTGGCAAATAGTTTTTCTTGATGTAAGCATAAATGTTAATACATTGTTAGATTTCCCTGAAAACAAGACAAAACTTTGTGTCTTTGGCTTCTCAAATAAATGTTCAGATATTTTTACTGGAAAATAAGACAAAAACACTCAATATGTATATATATATATATATATATATATATATATATATATATATATATGTATCTTATTGGCAGTTTAACTCCATAATAAAGTAGGTGGTCATAATATTGATGCTAAAGACCATGGAACGCTTGCTCTGAAATCTCATTTTTAAATAACCCACTGATACATTCATTTTTATATCCATTTTTCTTTTTATCCAATTTCTCATTCCCAATATATTTATGAGAGAGAGTTACACATATGCCCACTGCAATAGAAGATAGTATATATTACAGAGGTACTTCCAGAGGTGCATCACCACTTTCGTCAGCCATGTTGAATTTATGTTGTCATAAATAAAAAAAGAAAATGACATATAAAGCAACAGCCATGTAGAACTACAACATAGTTAGGGGTTTGTCCACTCTAGTGGATGCCATACAGAGTTAATAAACTTAGTCTGGGATTCTCAAAGCTGCTATGCACACTGATGTACACTGGGATGCAATACTCACTGCATTGAGCCTCAGTGCTGTTAAATGGCCAGTTGCATTTCTTATAAACACAGCAAGCCACTGAAAATGAAGAGCCAACACAGATCGAAATATTGCAAAGCTCTCCAGTTCTCCTGCACCAGCTAATCCATCTGAAACACACTGCTTACCTTGTGCCTTTATCACCCATTGCGAAGATCCGCCTGCGACAGACGTTCCACAAAAACTCTTCTAGGAGAAGGGTTGCTGAGAAAAAGAAAGGAAGGTAGAGCCAAGGAAAACAGGGAGAGGGAGAGAAAAATAATTTACTATGCACTCAGTCTGTGTTCTAAAGAGAGCCACTGTCACTAAAGCAGCTCTCCTGGAGGTTTGAGTGCTTTCCAGTGGAATCCAATTACAGGAGCATCTCCACGGCTGCTTTCCAAAAGGCAAACCCCCCGTTTCCCAAATAAAACAAGCAATAGACTGTTATTCTTTGTTGTCTTCCTTGGCTGCCTTGCACCAGTTTAATAAAGTGTCCTTTAGATTGGAACGTATGAAAAATAAGGCTGTTGGGAAAATCCTAAAGTGGCGAGAGCTTCCGTTTGCTATCCAGCGAGAAGCACTGCCTCACACTGTCTGTATACCAGATCAACCACCCTCCCTTCTGTTGTCTTTCCCTCTCCCTGTCTCTCTCTCTTCCCTCCTCTCTGGAATTGTGAGGGTTTGTGTGCAGGAGAGGTGAGTGAGTGATATTCTCCATCGCTGAGCAGATATTCTCTGCTCATCATCATTCTCAGGGGCCATGAAATGAGCAAACACACATTATCTGTGATGGATGGAGCATTATTTACATCTTAACACTGACATCATTAAAGTGGTGTCACATTTCAGTTCCAAACTACCTAAGGGCACAATAAATCAATACTTATATCCATTCAACAAAGAAACGGAAATAAAGATGGATAAAAAACTATGGATTCTTTTTTTTAAAAGTAGGTGTGTTTTTAACAAATATACAGCTGTTCCCTTGATAACTGTGCTGCTTGGAGAAAATTCCACATTTGGAGAGACAATAACAATAATGTAATCTAGCTGCAAGCAGCGATGACGGGACCAAGCACAACTGGTCCATTTCCAGCTGGTGGCTTTTGGAAAACAATGCAAGGTGGACACATGCATTTGGCATTTGACATTATTCTAAACAATTTTGAAGCAATTTGAGTAATATAAGAGGACTATTTTAAAGTCTGTTGTAAAAGCCACACTTCCTGCTGCCAGGTGGTGGCGCTATGACCGTAATCCAAAATAGTCACATCCATGTAATTAGCCCCCAAGACTAAATGTACATCTACATTTTGATCTTAATCACACATTGCACATAGAAGATATAAGACACTTCCTGTTTCCATTTTTTGCCATTAATTGAATGGCTCGGCATGGCAACACCATTCAATATATATCAAAATCTATTCACAATTTAGTATTTTCAGTGTCTTGGCATAATGTTGTCTAAATGTAGTGACAGTTTCATGGATCACCTAGGAGGAGTATTTAAAAGTTCAGAGAATGCAATATTCAAAAAATCCAAAATGTCGACTTCCTGTTAGGTGGACATAATGACTATAATTATGAAAGTTGTCCGGCTTGACGAGAACTATATATGTACCAATTTTGGTGACTGTAGGTGAAAATGGGAGTGCTACAGAGGCTGTCTTACGTGGCCATTTTAAAGGGGGTGCTGCAGAGCCCCCCCCCAACCTTTGTCCAGCCCAAATTGCCAATGACTCTGATGTGTGTGCAAAATTTCATGATATTTTAAGCATGCCAAGTGCCTCAAACACTCTAATTTAGGAAGAAATGAATAATAACAATTAATGCATTGCCATGGCAACTGTATTTAAGATATAAAATATTCCTTTACAATTTTACATCAGCAGTATCTTGATATTATTCTAAAGAATTTTGAAGCAATTCATGTAAACATAAGAAGGCTATTTCAAAGTCTGTTTAATTTGCTTTACTTCCTGCTGCCAGTTGGTGGCGCTATGGCCATGACCCATAAAAGCCACATAAATGTGATCAGCCCCCATTACCAAACATACAGCTGAATTTTTATCAAAATCATACAATGCACACAGATGATATAAGGAACTTCCTGTTTCACATTTTTGCCCTTAATTTATTGCCTCACCATGGCAACACCAGTCAATATATCAAAAATCCATTTGCAATTTAGCATCTTCAATGTCTTGGCATAATATTGCCTACATTTGGTGACAATCACATGAATTTCCTAGGAGGAGTATTCAAAAGTCTGCAATTTTCCAAAAATGCACATTCTATCCAAAATGGCAGACTTCCTGTTGGACAGAGCTAATGACTGTAATTTTGAAAGTTGTCCGGTTTGATGAGAACAACATATGTAGAAAATATTTGGTTCAGTTTTGATGTAAATCACACAATGCATGCAGAAGATATGAGACACTCCCTTTTTCCCATTTTTTGATGTTTATCACATTGCCATGGCAACATATAAAATATCAGTTCACAATTTAGCATTGACAATGTCTTGGCATGATGTCGCCCACATTTGGTACCTGTAACATGAAATCCCTAGGAGGAGTATTTCAAATTCCAGAGCATACATTTTTCAAACAATCCAAAATGGCCAGCTTCCTGTTGGGCGGAGCTTATAACTGTCAGCACGAAAGTTGTTCGAAAGGAATGTGCTACAGAGCCCCCCCGAACATACCCATCTTCTAGGTGGTACTACAGAGCACCCCCCCCCCCCCCACCAACTTGCCAAGCCCTAATGGCCTTTCATTACACACATTTCACACATTTTTTCACACGTTATGTACCCCAAAAGTACAGAAAACCTTGAAATTAACAATAATAATAATAATAATTCTTGGAAGAACAATAGGGTCTCCGCACTATCAGTGCTTGGGCCCTAAGTATAGCTGCAAGCAGCGATGAGGGGCCCAAGCACCATGGGTCCATTTCCACTCAGTGGCTTTCAGAAAACAATGCACGATGGACACAACAACACTCAACATTAATGTAAACTTTGACCCAAATCATACAATGTGTAATAGATATATGCCACCATACCAGTTTGTCTACAACCTCATGTAATTGAATCCATTGCCATGACAACACTATTAATGCTATCAAGCATCCTTTAAAAAATTTCCATCAGCAGTGTATAAACAATTCTGAAGCGATTTGGGTAAATGTAAGAGGACTATTTCAAAGTCTGTTGTAAGTGCCACACTTCCTGCTGCCAGTTGGTAGCACTATGACCGTGGCCCACAATAGCCACATCCATGTGATTACCCCCAAGAAAAAACATACAACTCAGTTTTAATCTAAATTACACAATGCACATAGAAGATATTTATCTTACCTCACACAAAAATAAAACTGTTAATATTATGCATTTATTTACAATAAAATCATATGCAATTACATTACAAGGTGTATTTAATTAACATTTGAGTCTGGCTATTAATTCCTTAAGATCTGGCTGAAGAAAAAATATCACACAAATAGGTTTTGATGAACTTTACTTTGAAAATAAAAACATACAATGTAGGGTTATTGTTTATGAAATCTGAGGAAGAATATTTAGACCTGCTTAAGTCTATCTTTGACCATATCAACTCATATAAGAGAACAATGGCGAACTATTCTTAATGAGAGTTCTTAATGCAGAACTCTCTTTTTCCACAAAATAATGTAGCCTAAAACTGAAAAAAGAGCATAATATCTGTTTTTTTCCTTTTTTATTATTATTATCCTCCCATTCAATGAGGGGAAAATTAGCCTTTTCTTGTCCTGCACACATGAATTTGCACACAGGAGCCATATACTTGTGCAAATAATAATAATCATAAGAATTGATGAAAAAAACTGATTTGATGATGTTCAGGATTGTGAATGCTGACACACACCTGTAAACAACTAAACACTGTCAGGATTTATGCATAGGTAAGTTCAGTGACACTTCACATAAACTTTTTACGAGCAATACAGAAAATTATTGAGAATAAAAATCAAATTTTCTTGTGTATTTTCTTTGAAGCTTTGGTTTTCATCATTGATTTATCTTTTCTTGAAAAAAGGTTGTGTATATGAGCTGATATCACTTGTGTAACAGCTTTGACTTTTTTTTAAGTCTGTAGTTTTGACTGCTCCCAGTGGATAAACAATTTGCATAAATACATTTGATTGAATAAGACATGATAAAATGCATTCACCTAAAATTTGCTGGTTCATGTTTTTGAAAAGTGTGTTACTGAACTATGCACAGACAAGCTTAAACATGCACGCTTCAGTCCGGTACTGGACCATGGTCGACCATGACGACCGCTGATGCTGTTGTTGCACGTGTTGAGTGTTGTTAAACTCACCACTGTGAGTGAGTCGTGTGGTGCTATGCGGGGGTTGGTTGTGTGAACGACGAGCTCTGTGCATTTTGCTAGTTTTTGATTATTTATATGTCATAAACTGGTGAGATTCAGTACACCCTGCTACATAACTGTTCTAAGAAGTCAACATGTCAAAGAATTCAAAATCCTCGGGCTCTGGAGATATTAAAAGACACTTACGTGCTCAAACTGATACCTCAGACAGGGCCGCAGACCGGGGACTCGTTTTGGACAGTGTGGCAGGTGAAATCCAGTGGCATCTGGCGAGCATGTCTGTGATGCTGACATAGGTTGTAGCGGACCTGGAGGATCTTGCTGTAATATGTCAATCGATTACGGCAACGGAGGCGAAACTCTCTGAGTTGGTTACAAGAATCCGGGACGTCGAGAGACGGGTCGATTACCTTGAGTAATCAGAGAGGGAATTAGCTGCTAATCCGCTAGCGACCAAAGTAGATTTGGAACGCGTTTGGGAAAAACTGGAGGATTTGGAGAATCATATAATCGCCGAAACAACGTCCGAATTGTTGGAATTCCTGAGCATGAGGAAGGCCAAGATATGGTAAAATTCCTAGACAAGCTCTTCCCGAGAATGCTCGACATAACAGGCCATAAGATGGAAATCGAGCAAGCTCACAGAGTCCTGGCTCACAGATCTGCTGAGGGAGACAGGCCCCGATCAATTCTGAACAAATTTCTGAGATTATCCGATAAAGATCTTGTGTTATGCGAGGTGAGGAGTAAAGGAAAGGTTTTTTGGAAGAACCACAACATTTTCTTGTTACCAGACTTTGCGAATTCGACAACAGAGAAACGTGATCGATTCAAGGAATGCAAGAAACTCTTACATCAACGGAAGATCACTTTTGCTCTGATGTTTCCAGCCAAATTGAGAATAGATACTATGAATGGCCGCAAAATATTTACATGCCCACAACAAGCAATGTCTTCCATAAAATCAATGGACTGAGGAAGTCATGGTGGTTCTTGTTTCTTTTTGTGCTGGTTCCGCCAAGCAGCTGGAGTGTGTTTTGTGGCATACCACTCCTTCGGGACAGTTGTGGATGAATCTGCTCGTTTTTGTGCTTATGCCTCCTATTGGCTGGAGTTTGTTTTGTGGAGTATTTTTTGTGGGAAATTGGAAGGATTAGGTCATCTGCTGCATTCATGAACAGCCGGCTCACTGAACATTCATTTGACTGTTCAAATAAACTTGGTCTTACAGATATTTGGAGACTTTTGAACCCATCTGGTAGGGACTATACATTCTTTTCATCATTCAATAAGATTTATTCTAGAATAGATTTATATATATATATATATATATATAAATACACAGGTGCATCTCAATAAATTAGAATGTCGTGGAAAAGTTCATTTATTTCAGTAATTCAACTCAAATTGTGAAACTCGTGTATTAAATAAATTCAATGCACACAGACTGAAGTAGTTTAAGTCTTTGGTTCTATTAATTGTGATGATTTTGCTCACATTTAACAAAAACCCACCAATTCACTATCTCAAAAAATTAGAATATATCATAAGACCAATAAAAAAAACATTTTCAGTGAATTGTTGGCCTTCTGGAAAGTATGTTCATTTACTGTATATGTACTCAATACTTGGTAGGGGCTCCTTTTGCTTTAATTACTGCCTCAATTCGGCGTGGCATGGAGGTGATCAGTTTGTGGCACTGCTGAGGTGGTATGGAAGCCCAGGTTTCTTTGACAGTGGCCTTCAGCTCATCTGCATTTTTTGGTCTCTTGTTTCTCATTTTCCTCTTGACAATACCCCATAGATTCTCTATGGGGTTCAGGTCTGGTGAGTTTGCTGGCCAGTCAAGCACACCAACACCATGGTCATTTAACCAACTTTTGGTGCTTTTGGCAGTGTGGGCAGGTGCCAAATCCTGCTGGAAAATGAAATCAGCATCTTTAAAAAGCTGGTCAGCAGAAGGAAGCATGAAGTGCTCCAAAATTTCTTGGTAAACGGGTGCAGTGACTTTGGTTTTCAAAAAACACAATGGACCAACACCAGCAGATGACATTGCACCCCAAATCATCACAGACTGTGGAAACTTAACACTGGACTTCAAGCAACTTGGGCTATGAGCTTCTCCACCCTTCCTCCAGACTCTAGGACCTTGGTTTCCAAATGAAATACAAAACTTGCTCTCATCTGAAAAGAGGACTTTGGACCACTGGGCAACAGTCCAGTTCTTCTTCTCCTTAGCCCAGGTAAGACGCCTCTGACGTTGTCTGTGGTTCAGGAGTGGCTTAACAAGAGGAATACGACAACTGTAGCCAAATTCCTTGACACGTCTGTGTGTGGTGGCTCTTGATGCCTTGACCCCAGCCTCAGTCCATTCCTTGTGAAGTTCACCCAAATTCTTGAATCGATTTTGCTTGACAATCCTCATAAGGCTGCGGTTCTCTCGGTTGGTTGTGCATCTTTTTCTTCCACACTTTTTCCTTCCACTCAACTTTCTGTTAACATGCTTGGATACAGCACTCTGTGAACAGCCAGCTTCTTTGGCAATGAATGTTAGTGGCTTACCCTCCTTGTGAAGGGTGTCATTGATTGTCTTCTGGACAACTGTCAGATCAGCAGTCTTCCCCATGATTGTGTAGCCTATGAACCAAACTGAGAGACCATTTTTAAGGCTCAGGAAACCTTTGCAGGTGTTTTGAGTTGATTAGCTGATTGGCATGTCACCATATTCTAATTTTTTGAGATAGTGAATTGGTGGGTTTTTGTTAAATGTGAGCCAAAATCATCACAATTAAAAGAACCAAAGACTTAAACTACTTCAGTCTGTGTGCATTGAATTTATTTAATACACGAGTTTCACAATTTGAGTTGAATTACTGAAATAAATGAACTTTTCCACGACATTCTAATTTATTGAGATGCACCTGTAAGTCCCACATTTCATCTGTTGTTGATTACTCAATTGGAAACATCTTAGTCTCAGATCACACCCTGGTGAGTTTAGAGGTGTTGCCACATACGGAGAAAAAGAAATCATATAGTTGCCGCTTTAATGTATCCCTTTTGCAAAATCCTGAATTCCAACAAATGTTAAAGGTTGAAATCAATATGTATATGGATACCAGCTGGTCCTCAGTATCCTCTGTGGGCATGGCTTGGGAGGCACTTTAGGCGGTTCTTAGGGGTCGGATCATACAGTATGCCTCATTCATCAAAAAATCCAAAGCACGAGAACTCGTAGAGTTAGAAGGGAATATTAAAAGTGCCGAAGCAGAGCTGAAGCACCAAATGTCGTCTGATGGCCTCAGAGAATTGACCCTATTGAAATACAGATATAATACTATTTTGTCATGGAAGATGGAGTTTTGGCTATTCAGGGCAAAACAGTCTTACTTTGAGTTGGGGGATAAAGCAGGGAAGCTTTTGGCTAGATATATAAAGCAGAGAGAGTCTTTTTCTTCCATTCCCTTATTGCTAGTGGTGAAATATTTACCTCGGTCATTGATATTAATAATGCTTTTAAAGAATTCTATCTTGATCTTTATAGTTCCACGTCTTCGTCTACTGATGAAAATATTAGAAAATTTGTGGAACTATTAGATCTCCCAAAACTGACAAATGAGTGAATAAATTCTCATGATTCTGAGATAAATTTGGAGGAGCTTGATAAGGTAATTAAGGATTAACCTACAGGCAAAGTTCCGGGGCCAGACGGCTTTGCCGCTGAATTTTTTAGATCTTATGCTACAGAGCTGGCTCGATATTTATTAGAATTTTATACGGAATCATTAAAGAATGGAAAGCTTCCGCCAACCATGACACAAGCCCGGATCAGTCTGATACTTAAAAAGGACAAAGATCCAAGCGAGTCTAACAGTTACTGTCTAATTTCCCTGATTCAGTTAGACGTTAAAATTTTGTCAAAAATTCTGGCTAATCGATTAAGTTATGACATCTCTTATACATATAGATCAGGTGGGGTATATTCGGGGTCATAGCTCTTCTGATAACATTAGGTGTTTCATCAATATCATGTGGTCAGTGGCGAATGGTCAGACTCTGGTCGCTGCCATCTCACTTGACGCAGAAAAGGCATTTGATATGGTAGAATGGGATTATCTTTTTAAGATTTTGGAAATATACGGGTTCGGAAATACATTTATTGAATGGATTTAGTTATCAAATCAAAATAAAATCACTTTATTGTCACACAACCATATACACAAGTGCAACAGTGGGTGAAATTTTTGGGTGCCATTCCGAGCAACATAGCAGTCAGTGATGAGACATATACTAGTTTACAATAAACATCAGATTTACACAACACACTTTACATATCTAATATACACATAATTACACAACACAATATACAAATAATAATATACAATATACAATACACACAATAGAGAATACACACACACAATATAGAATACACAGTATACAATAAAAATAGAATATATAAAAATATACAGTATGTTGTATTGTGCTGTATTGACATTCAGGCTGTCGGTTGATAGTCAGTTGCCAGTGTGTTGTTAAGAGAGACTATATTTATAACAGTCCAGTGTGAGATATAAGATTATAAGATTAATAAAGTGCAGTGCTGATGTATATTGATCGTGAGAGATCAAGAGTTCAAAAATCTGATTGCTTGGGGGAAGACACTGTCATGAATTAGGCTGGTGCGGGTCCTGATGCTGCTATACCGCCTGCCTGATGGTAGCAGTGAGAGCAGCCCATGACTCGGGTGGCTGGAGTCTCTGATGATCCTCAGAGCTTTTTTTCACACACCACCTGGTATATATGTCCTGGAGGGAGGGAAGCTCACCTCCGATGATGTGTCTGGCATTTCGCACCACCCTTTGCAGTGCTTTGCGTTTGAGGGTGGTGCTGTTGCCATACCAGGCAGTGATGCAGCCAGTCAGGATGCTCTTTACAGAGCTGGTGTAGAACCGTGTGAGGATGTGGTGGTTCATTCCAAACTTCCTCAGCCATTTCAGGAAGAAGAGGCTCTGGTGAGCCTTCTTCACAATGGCCTCAGTGTGGACAGACCATGTGAGTTCCTCTGTGATGTGGACACCGAGGAACTTGAAGCTACTGACTCTCTCCCTTGGTACTCCATTGATGGTGATGGGGCTGTGTTCTCTGTCTTTTCTCCTGAAGTCCACCACAAGCTCCTTGGTCTTACTGACATTGAGGGAGAGGTTGTGCTCCTGACACCAGTGTGTCAGAGTGTGCACTTCCTCTCTGTAGGCTGATTCATCATTGTCAGTGATCAGACCTACCACCATCATATCATCAGCAAACTTAATGATAGCATTGAAGCTATGTTTTGCCACACAGTCATGTGTGTACAGGGAATACAGGAGTGGGCTGAGAACACAGCCCTGTGGGGCTTCAGTGTTGAGGGTAAGTGATGAGGAGATGTTGCTGCCCATTCTAACCACCTGGCGTCTGCTTGACAGGAAATCCAGGATCCAGCTGCACAGCGAGCTGTTTAAGCCCAGAGCCCGGAGTTTCTCATCAAGCTTGGAGGGCACTATGGTGTTGAATGCTGAGCTGTAGTCCACAAACAGCATTCTCACATCTGTGTTTCTCTTTTCCAGGTGGGAGATAGCAGTGTGTAGTGTAGATGCAATGGCATCATCAGTGGAGCAGTTGTTGCAGTATGCAAACTGCAGTGAGTCCAGTGAGGGAGGCAGCACAGAGCAGATGTAATCTCTGATTAGTCTCTCAAAACATTTGCTGATGAAGGGGGTCAGAGCAACAGGACACCAGTCATTTAAGCAAGTGATTTTGGATTGCTTTGGTACAGGCACATTGGTGGACATTTTAAAGCATGTGGGGACCACAGACAAGGAGAGGGAAAGGTTGAAAATGTCAGTAAAAACACCAGCCAATTGGTTCATGCATGCTCTGATGACGCGGCCCGGAATGCCATCTGGACCCATAGCTTTATGGATATTCACCCGTTGGAAGAATCGGGTTAAATCTGCTACAGAGACAGAGAGTGAACTAACCTCTGTAGCTCTCTCCATGAGGGTGGTGTTATTTCCCTCGAAATGAGCATAAAAAGTATTTAGCTCATCCAGCAGAGAGGCAGCAGTGTTCACTGCTGAGTTTTTATTCCCTTTGAAGTCTGTGATGATATTAATTCCCTGCCACATGCTTCTAGAGTCAGTGGTGTTGAACTGTCCTTCGATCTTGTCCCTGTACTGGCGTTTGGCTGCTCTGATAGTTTTGCGGAGGGCATAACTGACTTGTTTATGCTCCTCCACATTCCCGGAATTAAAAGCGGAGGTCCGCGCATTAAGTGCCTCACGAACATCGCTATTAATCCATGGTTTCTGGTTCGGGTAGATCCGTATAATTTTGGTTGGTACAACATCCCAGATGCACTTACTGGTGAAACACATTACGCTATCAGCGTATACCTCGATGTCGTCATCAGAGGCGGACCGGAACAGTCTTGTAGCACAGAATCTGATTGGTCCAACCAGCACTTGATCATTCTGAGGGTGGGTGCTTCCTGTTTCAGTTACTGTCTGTAAGCGGGCAGAAGCAGAACGGAAGAGTGATCCGATTTGCCAAATTGTGGGCGGGAGAGGGATTTGTTGCCATCCCAGAAGGTAGAGTAGCAATGGTACAAAACCCGGTCCCCTCGTGTGTTGAAACTGATGTGTTGAAAGTATTTTGGTGCGATTGATTTGAAATTGGCTTTGTTAAAGTCCCCAGTCACAATGAACGCAGCCTCAGGGTGCGTGGTTTCCTGCTCACTTATACTCCCATACAGTTCCTTGAGTGCCCAGTCTGTGGCAGCTTGTGGCGGGATGTACACAACTGTGATAATGACCGCTGTGAATTCCCTCAGTAGCCAAAATGGCCGACACAGAAGCATGAGAAATTCCAGATCAGGAAAGCAGAAAGACTTGATAGAACGTAAGTTCCTCTGATCACACCAGGATTTGTTGATCATAAAACATACACCACCACCTCTGCTTTTATCTGAGAAGTCTTTTGCTCTAACCGCTCGGTGCACAGAGAACCCTGTGGCTTCGATGGCTGAGTCTGGAATCTCCGCAGACATCCAAGTTTCTCTAAGGCAGATAATGCAGCAGTCCCTCGTTTCTCATTGGAAAGAGATCCACGCTCTCAGCTAGCAGAGCTTGTTGTCCAGAGACTGAACATTTGCCAGTAGAATACTGGGTAGCGGGGGACGATTTGTAAACAGTGTGTCGGCACTGAGGAATTTAAAGTCCGGTTTTCAGTGTACTATTGCAGAACCAATGTCCAAAAGTGTTTGTCTATCATAGGCTATAAGGTAGACAACATCCAAGACAAAAAACATAAGAACTGTAGACAAAACAAACAAAAAACCGCAATGTTGGGTCAGAGCTCGCAACGCAGCAGCCATACTTGGCGCCATCTTGAACTCGCTTTTTAGTTACTTTATAGACATCCGGTTGCGGCGGTACAAACAAATGGATTAATTTCAGATTATTTTACTCTGGGTAAGGGCACCCGACAGGGTTGCCCTCTTTCCCCATTATTGTTCTGTCTTGCCCTGGAACCATTAGCAGCCGCGATAAGAAAGGAGGATGATTTTCCAGGGGTGATGGCGGGAGGGGTGGCGCATAAGCTTTTGCTTTACTCAGATGATATTTTATTATTTGTTTCCGACCCCATTAGATCTATGCCTTGCCTCCACAGGATTATTAATTCCTTCTCTACTTTATCAGGATACAGAGCCAGTTGGTATAAATCCGAAGCTTTGGCTCTGACAGCATAGTGCCCTGTAATGGCTTATCAACCAGGCACCTTCCAGTGGCCCTAACAGGGCATCAATTATTTGGGAATTTTATGTCCAGCAAATTTGTGTGATTTAGTTAATTTTGACCATTTAATAAAAAGGTTTTCGAGCGATGTGGGCAGGTGGGCTTCATCACATTTATCTATGATTGGGAAGGTTAATGTTATTAAAATGAATTGCATTCCAGAATTCAACTACCTGCTACAATCTCTCCCTGTAGATGTCCCCCTCTCTTATTTCAAGCAATTTGATAGCATAGCGAAGACCTTTATTTGGAATGGTAAATGTCCCAGATTGCATTTCAACAAATTACATAGGCCGAATGACAAAGGTGGACTAAGCCTACCCAAGATTTTGCTTTATTATTATGCATTCAGTCTCAGACATTTGGCTCACTGGTCATTCCACCTGAGAGAGAGACCCTTCCTGCTTTTGTATTGAACAGGATGTTCTTACCCCTATTTCACCATTGCAAAGCCTTTCTATCAAACTAACCAGAGAAGTTAAATTACACCCCATTATCTCGCATTTGCACTTGGTATAGACAAAAGTGTCCAGAGTGTTTGATTCGGACATTTATTTGAATGCTGCCTCAAGCATATGGCTGAACCCAAAATTAAGTATTGATAAGTTCCCCTTCTGCTGGTCAGAGTGGATTGTGAGGGGGGTTTCTATGCTCGGTGACCTATATGAGAGTGGAGTGTTGAGATCCTTTGATAATTTGGTTCAACATTATGGGATTCCCAGATCTCAGTTTTTAGGAATTTACAGTTATGCCACCTGCTCTGTGCTGTTTTTGGGAGTAGCATGCACCCCTCTGGATCTGCAGACGCTCTGGGAGTGGTAATTACTGCTTTTGGAAAAGGTCATGAGGCATTAGTGTATTATTCCCTACTAGTTCAGAGTCTGGGGGACGGAGCTTTAACCTCTATCCAGAGATTATGAGAGAAAGATTTTATTTTGGTATTGGAGGAGGGAGTGTGGGCTGGGATTCTAAAAAACATCAAGTCTGTATCTAGAGATGCAAGGGTGCGACTTGTGCAATTCAAGATTCTACATAGATTCTATTGGACCCCCTCTAGACTGTATAGGCTTGGTCTTAAAGACACACCCACCTGCTAGCATTGCCAATCGGAGGATGGAGATACAGCCCATAGTTTTTGGTGGTGTGCTGAGATCCAGGAATTTTGGTTGAAGGTACAAAGTTTTGTGTGTGACGTGTTGGGCATTCGGATTTAGTTTTGCCCCAGACTCTGTGTTTTGGGTTATGGCGCAGTCATCGATGTAGGAGATAAATACATTAAAAAAAATTTGTCCCGACCAGTGCGATGATAGGCAGGCAGATTGTTTTAAGGGGTTGGAAGTGCCTCTGCACTTTCAGTGCTTGGGCCCTAATAATCCTTAGAAGAACAATAGGTCCTCTGCACTTTCAGTGCTTGGGCCCTAATAAATAATCCTTAGAAGAACAATAGGGCCTCTACACTTTCAGTGTTTTGGCCCTAAATATATAATACACATTTCAAATCAATATTTGACAGTATAAAGCATTGATGGCATGGTTTTTTTCATTGGAAAAGCATCCCTGATTTTTTGTTAGTGTTTTAATCATGTCATTTTTAAAGATGGTGGCTAATTTCCCCAACTTAGTCTCATGGGAGGTTATCATAATAGTGTAAGATGGTGAAATTGTACAAATTGGTTTATACAAAAACGTACAACTTTTACTCCCTAATTAAACCAAAGAACAAGGTGTTTGATGCCTGCATTGTATTGACTTGAAAGTCTGTTTGTTGATTGGTTGGTCTAAAAGTCGCACCTTTTCATATGAATCAGTTCATGCAATAACTTGAGATTTCGCCATCTTGTATAAATTATAACAAGTTGTCATGAGACACCCTTGAATTTACCATTTCAGATTTGGAAAATACATTTAAATTGCAATCCATGTAACATAGCCACTGCAATTAAATGGTGTTTAAAAAGGAGCATCAGGATTCTTGTATTGAGTTTAAAAATCACACAAAATAATGACATGGCATGTAATAACATAAAATTAATGTAGCATAAAAAGTAGCCTGTTTCAAACACACTGTCACAATTCTGACATGTTTTCTTTTTATAAATAGTGTCTATTTCATTTTTTATTGCTAGAAAATAAGTTTAATCACATAAATCTGGGGTTTAAATTCTATTTAGGTTTGTCCAGAATTTTGGTAACAGGGTTGCAAGAGTAGAAAATAAAATAAATCAACTCATAATACTTAGTTTGACCTCCCTGAGGTTGACAACAATTTTTTTTTCCTTTCTTTCACGGACTATTCATTGAAAAAGAAATGACTTCAGTATATCAGGCCATATTGTGCACCTTATTCTTGGAAAGTGCCTTTTTCAACAACAACAGGCACTGTTTGTTTTAATTATTTGCATTCCTAAACACTTGATTTTGGTCCTTACTCTGTTGTGCTATGGCATCTTATAATTTCTTCTCTGTTTTTTTTTTTAACCTTCAAAGAACATGAAAGGGGAGCAGTATATATATATATATATATATATATGAAGCATTCCCTTGATAAGTGTGCTACACGTAGAACAATCCACATTTGGAAAGTGAGGGCTCTTCTTTTTTACTGCAGTAACAATATAATTAACAGACCATTTGTTCCTCAAACATTAAAATTGCCATTTAAGGGGTAAACAAATATACATTTAATCTAAAATCTATTGTTCCAAGTACTGCCACATGTAAGCATCCCTGTATATTTATTCCTGGTACACAATTTTGCTATTCAGACTAATTGAATTGTATATCCAGGGTTCCCACCGTTTGACTAATGAAATTCCATGACTTTTCCATGACCTTTTGAGTCATTTGAGATTGCTGGATGAGAAGTTTTTTTAATCATTTTGATTCAGACCAATTCACAAAATGTGAATCGTTTAGATCGATTTGTGTAAAGTTTTCACAAGTTCACTGGCTTCCAAGAAAAATTTGTTCACAAATCAGAAATTACTTTGGCTTGCGAGCAATTTTTACTTTGCAGAAGAGCAAAATCTAGCTGATGAGATATTTTTAGGCAGAGGTAAACTAAAAAAATGTATATTCACTATAGACATTTCCATTACTATTCCATGATTATTCATATATATATATATATATATATATATATTTCTGTGACTTTTCCAGTACAGTTATTCATGTAAACTGGACATGTTGTTCTGTTGTTAAATGCGTTCCGTCACTAATCTAAGTCTTAATCAGTTAAAACCTTTATTCCAAAGAGTACTTTGTCATTTTTTTGGACTAATCTCATGAAACCTGTCAAGAATAGGTCAACAAGTCCTTACATTTGACCACAAAATAAAAAATTTAATAAAATAAAAAATACTGTTATTATTTGAAATAGTATTTTAGTATATTTATATTTTGCCTTGAAATTAAGACTTTTAGGTTTATGTTTTATGCATGGTGACATCACATTGTAATTAAACAAATTTCCCCTCCAATTTTCATTACTGTAATTAAATATATATATATATATATATATATATATATATATATATATATATATATATATATATATATATATATAAAATTGTGAAGTATTTGCCTTTAAATCATACAAGAGAATCTCACTAAGTAAAACATTTGGACACATTATGTATGAGATGTGTTAAATTGTCATGAAAATAATGTCATAACACATAAATTCTTAATAGAGCAAAAACAGGCTTCATTTTCTATATGCAAAATATAATTTCTTTTTCTTTTTTTTCTTTCTTTTTTCTTTTGATTTCTGGGGTGAAATATGATCCATACGACATGTTTTCCATGATATCCATCCTTTTATATATTATTCCATTATAAGATTAATCCATTGTAATGATTTTTATGGCACTTACTTAATCATAGCAACTAGCACAGAGGCAGTGTTAAATTAATAAATATCAGAATTCCACACACCAGTATTTTATGCTGACAAGCAATAAGATGGGCATTAGACTTTCCTCATCTAACCCATATAGTTAACATGCAGATGTTAGCAGTAAATCAAATCACATGTTTGTGTTTATTACACTGGACTTGTGTGATGTCTGATGGCAGTAATTTCAGCCTTCAAAGACAGTGAGAGTGGCACGGTGATTCTCATCAGACAGAGGGCTCTTTTAAATGCTAATCAGAGTGGATTTTTTCAGTGAGCATACTGGGTCTCTATGGCAGCGCTAAAGAGTGTGGTGGAGGGCAAGCTTTCCTCTCATTCATTTTTAAAAAGCTTGTCCCTTTTTTATAATAAACTACCAGAGTCAATCCAGTACAACTGAGCACTTCCCTGAGGATGTGTTTAAAGGGATAGTTCTGTCAAAAATTACATTTATGACATCTGTTCACCCTTAAGTTATAAAAGAGA
Source organism: Myxocyprinus asiaticus (assembly GCF_019703515.2). Taxonomy (NCBI): domain Eukaryota; kingdom Metazoa; phylum Chordata; class Actinopteri; order Cypriniformes; family Catostomidae; genus Myxocyprinus; species Myxocyprinus asiaticus. The sequence goes on along the minus strand of NC_059382.1, from coordinate 30,980,000 downwards.
AGTTCAGTAGAATATCCAAACTTCTCTCTTCCATATAATAAAAACAGATGTGGACCAGGGGCTGTCAAGCTCCAAAAGAAAAAGAAAAAAGCACTATAAAATCATCACACAAAAATAGCATGATGCTATATTCGAAGACTCCTGAAGCCAAACAATAGCTTTGTATGAGGAACAGACTAAAATTGAAGTCTTTAATCATTGAATATCTTGCCTTGACATCATGTTTGCCACAGTTTACTTTGATTGTATGGAAAAAAGCAGCTTGGACACACCGCTATAAATAACAGCTTTTGTGCACCACAAAAAAATAAAACATTTTCGAAAGACATGGAGTAAGTAAATGATGACAGAATTTTCATTTTTGGGTAAACTATTCCTATAAATTAAATCTAATGTTGTTTAAATTCCAATATAATCTATATATAGAAGGGCATTAAAGAATCAGTGTTATTTCAATGTTACAGTACACAATGGTTTTTCTTTTAGCAGGCATTAAAAATTAAGTTTCAGGTTTTGTTCTCTAAAAATAGTGCTGATATGTGCCAGGATTGAGTTTCCACATAATCATAAGTGTGCTGTAATGGTCTTAAAAATGGTTGGCTCCATGTAGTTCATGTTTCCCTTTGGTAGTGAGTCCCAGATGCTGGTGTTATGGTTTAAAATAGAGTTCAACGAGTGGTCAAATTTCCAAAGTTGCTAACAATTACAGTACAGAAAGTCAAGCAAGATGAAGGCCTACAAATGCTTCACCACCATCTGCGTCAGTAATTCATATGTTACGAGGTTTCATAACAAAACCCAGACACATCCATGCCACTGCTGCCAGACATCTGTTTGTGCTTATGAATAACAAGGCTTCTTAGCAACAAAGGCTGTCACAACACTATAAGGATCTTGTTATTGATTGAGTGTAGAATGTGAGGTTTCCCACCCAAGGAGGCTGTTCTGATGACATCCCTGAGTGTATTTCCAGGAGTGACATAAGTTGATAAATTCTGTTGTTCGTGTTTGGTCTCAGATGTCACTCCAGAGCACAGCTCGATGGCTCTTGTCCACACTTACAACATATTCACCTGACAATGGCCAAGCCACTGCACTTATTGTAGAACTGTAAGAAGAACAGTTAAATAACCTAAGTTACACTTCAGAGGATAAGTACTGTAGTACCATACTGTAGTTCAGCGATAGTATCAAATAGTAATACCATAATACTTTGATATATACCATGGTACTGAATAATTACCATATTCATTTACCAGTGAATTCTACTCCGAGGTAAAAAAAAATACAATAAAATAAAAGAATCCCATTTGTACTACATGTCCAAAAAAGTAAAAACAAAAACAAAAATTTTTTTTATTTAAAAATAAAATAAATTTACTATGTACAAATGTCAACATAGTAGAACTATAGTACTTTTTGTTAGTATAATGCACTTTTATTCATAAAAATGCTTAAATGTAGTGATTAATGTAGACAATCAAAATATAAAACTGAATAAGAGAATGGTGTTTTTGAAGTGCAGCAACCATCTGTTGGTTATCATGATGGTTATCTATACATTATAAAAGAGTAACTTTAAAATGCAAATAAATAAATAAATGTTAAATCAACAGGCAAGGTAATAGTCTCAACAATATTCATTAACTAAAATATGTAAAAAAACAAAAAACAAGATACCAACATTTGCATACAGAAAGAACAAAGGAACTACTATTACATTGAGGAGTTATCTGTGCATGTCAGGAAGCTGTTTTTCCAGGTTTCCTTTTTTCACACTCCATATGTACATGGCACCATCTGCAGAACCAGCTGCCAGGTAACTGCCATCTGGACTGGAATAGAAAGAAAAACCTTAAGACTGATAACTAGAGACTCAAAGGTGTGTCTTTCTGAACTACCATCTAGATCCCTCTGGCAAGTGGTCTGATTTTATGACAATTTGAGACCAGTACAAGATATTCAAGGCCAGTTACATAACCTACTGAACTAGACAGCATTTTTAGGGACCATACCCAGATAGCACACTACAGTACATCCCAGAGATATCTGTTTTAGATCTTTCATCTGAAAAGAAATGCATTCTATTTAACATCATATAAACATCTTAAATACATCAGATGTACAAAAATTCACAATCATAAACATCTCAAAGATGAACTGATCTGATGAACGTCTTATAGACCTATCGCAGATGAGCAAACAGCCCTAAAATATGTCTTCCAGATATAAACACGCACATCAAATAGATGTCTGTGTGATGTATGCGTGCTATCAGGGTGTAGGCCTACTCCAAATGTGAAGACGTGAATTATGCTGCATTCCAAGATACCTCATTTTGGACAAATTTCAAGGCAGCACTGCATGTATTCTTCATGGATAAGGCAATCCCTATGCACTGTAATGAGCTCAGTCAGAAAGATTATCCAAAATGGCAGACAGAGTCGAGAGAAATGTTGACTGTGTATATATCTTCTTCAATACTAAAAAGCATGTGCATTCTGGTAAAATCTATATTAATTTTCTTTATTTTTAGTATTATATTTGTTAATTTAATTTGGCTATATACATGACAGTATATTGAAAATATTGTTTAATGTTACATAAACAATATGACTACATTCGTTACACCAGGTTAAACCAAACACAAGGCATTTTTAAGGGTCAGATCAGGTAGAAATAGTTCCCTATCTGTCACTCACTCAACGTTGTGTCGATGTAGTGACACTTGGGGTCACTCTTGGGAGCCCAAAACACCTCTGGTCTTTGATAAAAGGCAAGTGAAAATTGGCGAGTGGTATTTGCATGCCACTCCCCTGGACATACGGGTATAAAAGGAGCTGGCGTGCAACCACTTATTCAGATTTTCTCTTCGGAGCCAAACCATCGATGTTTACTGAGCTAACTGTTCATTCACCTCTGCTGGATCTGACGGCGCATTTCAGCGGCTTCTTCTTCCTCTGCACTGGTGCACTGCAGAGAACGCCCCTGGGTGCTTCAGCAGAAAAAAGAGAGTATATTTTCCTGAAAGAGTATATTTCTCTAAAAGAGCGGCACACACGGAACATCTTTTTAAAGACGCATCTTTTTAAAGATGCCTTTCCGTTTGTGTGTTATTCCTGGTTGCGGTCATTACCTCTCAACTTCAGACGGTCACGATCGCTGCCTTTCATGTCTGGGCGCGACCCACACACAGCGTTCGTGGATGGTTCATGTTCTCACTGCGAGAACATGACCATGGCAATGTTGCGGTTGCGGCTTGCTTTCGTAAGGAAGCAAGCCACCCCAGCGGCTCCCCGCCTTGGTCTTTCTACCTATGGGTATGAGGCCAACGCGGCTAGCACTGGGGGCGATTTGGGGACCCCAGTGGGATCGCCTCTGCCGGGTATCCCCCCGCGGATCCCCCAGCACGCTTGTCTGCCCCGATCAGGCTTCTGGATGAGTCCGCCGGCTCATCTCACGGCGAGTTCGACCTCTTGTTCGGAGCCTGCGAAGCTGATGAGCTCTCGAGTGCAGCATCAGAGTGTGGGCTTGTCCAGTCGGACACAGAAGCCTCAGCTGGGCTCCCCCCTTTGGGGATGATTGTTCAGTCACAGGCTGATGCGGAAATGACGGACATGCTTTCCCGGGCGGCCGCGAGTGTCGGGCTAGAATGGAACCCTCTGCTTTCCCCCGAACCCTCGCAGCTCGATGATTGGTTCCCGGGCTTGCGGCACCGCTCAAAGCAGCCAAACCCCACTCCAGTGCTTTTCTTCCTGGAATTGCACGAGGAGCTGACAAAATCGTGGGAGGCACCTTTTACTGCCCGGTCCCGATTTCTCAGTTCCCCCGCCCTCACTACCCTCGATGGCGGGCCGGCCAGGGGCTATACGGCGATTCCCCCGGTGGATAAGGTGCTTGCGGTGCACCTATGCCCGCAGAGCGCCGCCACCTGGTGCGGATGCCCAAAGCTCCCGTCCAAGCCCTGTAGGTTCACGTCGCCTACAGTGCTGCTGGACAAGCCGCCTCTGCCCTGCACGCCATGGCTCTCCTGCAGGTCCACCAAGCCAATGTGCTAAAAGAACTGCACAAGGGTAGTTCCACCCCTGATCTGATGCAGGAACTGCGCTTGGCGACTGACCGCGGTCTCTCGGGCGGGCGATGTCCACATTAGTGGTCCAGGAGTTCCATCTTTGGCTCAACCTGGTCGAGATGGGTGAGGCCGACAAGACACGGTTCTTTGGCTTCTCCCAGGCTGGCCTATTCGGCGACACCATCGAGGACTTTGCCCAGCAATTCTTGACGGTGAAGCAGCAGAAGGAGGCTATCCGGCATATCCTGCCCTGGCGCGGCTCAAGATCCTGCACCCCGTCTGCTCGTCGCCAAGGGCGTCCCCCTGCGGTGACTGCACTGGCTCCGCTGCAGCCCGCCCCTTTGGCACAGCCCTGGCGTGGAGCCCACCGCAGGAAGCAGACGCCACCCGTCTCATGGCCGGCTGCCAAGATCCCACGAAGGGCTTCAAAGCGCCCCTGAGACGGGTAATCCAGGGTCGATGAAACTCACCACATTGGAGCTGGTAGGAAGACCACTCCATCCCCCAGTGGAGGGCCGGGTGGAGAATCTTTTGTTGCCTTTTCATTTGATTTCGCCAGATGACCAAGTGGCTGCAGTACCCAACAGTTCAGCAAAAGAGCGGTTTCCTCCATCCCTGGGTCACATACCCGGTGTGCACGCCCATCATCACAACCACCGTCCACCTTTTTTCCCTTGCAGGATTGGCGCTTTAGCGGTCTCCCCACCCCTGCGTGCCCAGCTGTGGCACAAATCCGTCCCCAATGTGACAGTCTCCACAGGTTGCGAGGACAGACCTCTTCCTTCCCCGTCCCAGGCCGTTCCGGTGGTGGTCACAAGGAGCCAGGTAAGTGCTTCGATGTCCCTAGATTCAGCACGGCCACGACATGGTGTGGCACCTCGAGCTCTGCCCCGCCGCTAGGCCCCACCTGCCGGTACGTCCGACGAGGTTGTCCCTTTGATCCCCCTCGCACAGAACTTGGATGCGTGGCTTGCGCTTTCCAATCCATCGCGATGGCTGGTCCGGCCCGTCCGACTCGGCTATGCGATTCAGTTTGCCAGGCGTCCGCCCAGGTTCAGCGGTATCCACTTCACCTTTGTGAAGGACGAAAACATTGCTACCTTGTGCACGGAGATCACCACCCTCCTACGGAAGGGTGCGATATAACCTGTCCTTCCGGCCAAGATGAAGAAGGGGTTTTACAGCCCCTACTTCATCATACCGAAAAAAGGCGATGGGTTACGGCCAATCTTGGACATGCGAGTCTTGAACCGGGCTTTACACAGACTCCCATTCAAGATACTGACGCAAAAACACATTCTGGCGAGCGTCCGGCATCAAGATTGGTTCGCGGCGGTAGACCTGAAGGACGCGTACTTTCACGTCTCGATTCTACCTTGACACAGACCCTTCCTCCAGTTTGCATTCAAGGGTCGGGCGTATCAGTACAAGGTCCTCCCTTTCGGTCTGTCCTTGTCCCCTCGCGTCTTCAGAGGTCGCAGAGGCAGCTCTTGCCCCGTTAAGGGAGGTGGGCATTCGCATTCTCAACGATTGGTTAATCCTAGCTCACTCTCGGGACATGTTGTGTGCACATAGGGACTTGGTGCTCTCGCTCCTCAGCCGATTAGAGCTTCGGGTCAACTGAGAAAAGAGCAAGCTCCTCCTGGTTAAGAGCATCTCTTTTCTCGGTTTGGAGTTGGACTCAGTCTCATTGACAGCATGCCTCATGAACGAGCGTGCACAGTCGGTGCTGACCTGTTTGAAGGCGTTCAAACAGAAAACATTGGTTCCACTTAAACTCTTTCAGAGGCTCCTGGGGCATATGGCATCCTAAGCGGTGGCCACCCTGCTCGGGTTGATGCATATGAGACCGCTTCAGCACTTGCTTCAGACTCGAGTCCCGAGATGGGCATGGCATCACGGGACACATCGCGTGGTCATCACGTCTGTCACCGCCTCTTCAGCCCTTGGACCGACCTCTCATTTCTATGGGCAGGCATTCCCCTAGAGCAGGTCTCCAGGTGCGTTGTGGTCACGACAGACGCGGTCATGACAGACGCCTCCAAAATGGGCTGGGGCGCTGTTTGCAATGGGCACGCAGCCACCGGCTTATGGATGGGCCCGTGTCTGCATTGGCACATCAACTGCCTCGAGTTTCTGGCAATTTTGCTCACCCTGCGGAGGTTCCGGCCATTGATCCAGGGCAAGCACGTGTTAGTTCGGACAGACAACATGGCAACGGTAGCATATGTCAACCGCCAAGGCGGTCTGTGCTCTCGTTGTATGTCACAACTCGCCCACCGTCTCCTCCTCTAGAGTCAGCAGCACCTCAAGTCACTGCGAGCCACTCATATTCCGGGTGACCTCAACACTACAGCGGACGCGCTGTCATGGCAGGTTACCCTCAGGGGAGAGTGGAGACTCCACCCTTAGGTGGTCCAGCTGATCTGGAGTTGATTTGGACAGGCACAGGTAGACCTGTTCGGCTTTCAAAAATCCTCCCACTGCCTGCTCTGGTACACCCTGACGAGGCACCTCTCGGCATAGACCTGCTGGCACACAGCTGGCCTCCTGGCCTGCGCAAATATGCGTTTTCCCCAATGAGCCTACTTGCACAGACCCTGTGCAAGGTCAGGGAGAACGAGGAGCAGGTCGTCCTGGTAGCACCCTACTGGCCCACCCAGTCGTGGTTCTCGGACCTCACGCTCCTTGTGACAGCCCCCCCCCCCGGCGAATTCCCTTGAGGAAGGACCTTCTTTCTCAGGGACAGGGCACCATTTGGCACCCATGACCAGACCTCTGGAATATCCATGTCTGGCCCCTGGACGGGACGTGGAAGACTGATCACTCGCCTGTATGCCTTTAAGTGGCGTCTGTTCGCTAAGTGGTGTTCGTCCCAACGGGAAGACCCCCAGAGATGCGCAGTTGGATCGGTGCTTTCCTTCCTGCAGAAGAGGTTGGAAGGGCGGCTGTCCCCTTCCACCTTGAAGGTGTATGTAGCCGCTATAGCAGCACACCACGACACAGTGGATGCTAAGTCCTTTGGGAAGCACGACCTGATCATCGGGTTCCCGAGAGGCGCCAGGAGGCTGAACCCCTCCAGACTGCACATCGTTCCCTCATGGGACCTCTCTGTAGTTCTTCAGGGTCTACAGAGAGCCCCATTTGAGCCTTTTCAGTTAGCTGAGCTTAAGGCACTGTCAAGCCATGTCCTTCATAAAGTCAATAGAGTAAGTCATTTTGTGCTACTCACGTTGCAGCCAAGTGAGCCTGACTTACTGGACAGTCACTTGACCGTCCGAGGAAACTGAGCGCCTTTTTTGTTTCTTTTTGTGCTGGTTCTGCCAAACGGCTGGAGTTTGTTTTATGTAGCAGCACTCCTTCGGGACTGTTTTGTGGATGAATCTGCATGTTCTTTGTGCTTATGCCTCCTATTGGTTGAAGTTTGTTTTATAGATTATCTTCTGTTGTGTAATTCTGTTTTACAAAATTTTTATAGAAACACTTGACTTGAGCAATGTGACGGCAAAGTTGTTGTGGGGGCTTTCGTAGGCGTACATGGACTGTTTCAGTTTAGAGGTACGGTTGGTGCTGTCATGTGTGGGGTTAATGCACATGTTTTTCTTTTTTCTGTTTGTTTGGTTCTGGGGGAAGTTTGGGGTTTGATTGTTGCACTAATGTGGAATGTGGTCTTTACATTTTTATTTTTGACACACAATCTATTTTTTCTACTGTGTCAAAAAGTGGATTATCTCTCTCCACATGGAATGTAAAAGGGTTTGGGGCACCCCATAAAAAGAAGGAAAGTTATTTCTCTTCTTAAACTTAAGAAATATGATATAGAGTTTTTTCAAGAAACGCATCTTTCCCAGCAGGAAGCTGAAAAATTTGGGAAGATATGGGGTGGACATGTTTTCTTTTGTGCCGGCTCAAGTAAGAGCAGGGGAGTCATTACACTGATAAGTAAGCATCTACAATTCAAATGTCTCAAAAAGATTAAAGATAAATTAGTATGTCATTATTATTTTAGCAGAAATGCAGGGGAAAAGTTTGATTTTGGCTAATATTTACGCACCCAACGTTGATGATCAGGGCTTTTTTTATAGATCTTGAAGGGATGTTGCAAGCCGCTGGCACCCCTCATGATATAATATTGGGAGGAGACTTTAATCTATTGATGGACTCAGTCCTTGATCATAGTGAAGCAAAAGTGTGTAAGCCCCCTAGAGCAACACTGATGCTTTACAGGATGTGTAAAAATCTTGGTCTTACAGATATTTGGAGACTTTTGAACCCATCCAGTAGGGACTATACATTTTTTTCATCAGTCCATAAGATTTATTCTAGAATAGATTTTTTTAGTTTTTATCTAAGTCCCTAATTTCATCTGTTGTTGATTGCTCAATTGGAAACATTTTAGTCTCAGATCACACCCTGGTGAGTTTAGAGGTGTTGCCACATATGGAGAAAAAGAAATCATATAGTTGGTGCTTTAATGTATCCCTTTTGCAAAATCCTGAATTCCAACAAATGTTAAAAGCTGAAATCAAATCTGGAGACCAACTGGTCCCCAGTATCCTCTGTGGGCATGGCTTGGGAGGCACTTAAGGCGGTTCTTAGGGGTCGGATCATACAGTCTCATTCATCAAAATATCTAAAGCATGGGGGGACTGGGTAGCTCAGCGAGTATTGACGCTGACTACCACCCCTGGAGTCACGAGTTCGAGTGACTCCAGCCAGGTCTCCTAAGCAACCAAATTGGCCCGGTTGCTAGGGAGGCTAGAGTCACATGGGGTAACCTCCTCGAGGTCACTAAAATGTGGTTCGTTCTCGGTGGGGCACATGGTGAGTTGTGTGTGGATGTTGCGGAGAATAGCGCGGAGCCTCCACGCGCGGTATGTCTCTGTGGTATCGCGCTCAACAAGCCACGTGATAAGATGCGTGGGTTGACGGTATCAGATGCAGAGGCAACTGAGATTCATTGAGGCAAGTCACAACGCCACCACAAGGACTTAGCCCGCATTGGGAATTGGGCATTCCAAATTGGTGAGAAAAAAGGGAGAATGCAGATATAATACTAAATGCAGATGACTGAAATGCAGATATAATACTATTTTTTCATGGAAGGTGGAGTTTTGGCTATTCAGGGCAAGACAGTCATACTTTGAGACGGGGGACAAAGCAGGGAAGCTTCTGGCTAGATATATAAAGCAGAGAGAGTTTTTTTCTACCATTCCCTCAATGAAATCTGCTGGTGGTGAAATTTTTACCTCGGCCATTAATATTAATAATGCTTTTAAAGAATTCTATCTTGATCTCTATAGCGCCACGTCTTCATCTACTGATGAAGATATTAGAAACTTTGTGGAACCATTAGAACTCCCTAAACTGACGAATGAGACAAAAAAATTCTCTTGATTCTGGGATAACCTTGGGAAGAGCTTGGCGAGGTAATTAAGGCCTTGCCTACAGGCAAGTCTCCAGGGTCAGACGGCTTTGCCGCTGAATTTTTTAGATCTTATGCTACAGAACTGGCTCTACTTTTGTTAGAAGTTTATACGGAATCATTAAAGAATGGAAAGCTTCCACCAACCATGACACAAGCCCTGATCAGTCTGATACTTAAAAAGACAAAGATCCAAGCGAGTCTAAGAGTTACCATCCAATTTCCCTGATCCAGCTAGATGTTAAAATATTGTCAAAAATTCTGGCTTACCAATTGAATAAAGTTATGATATCTCGTATACATATAGATCAGGTGGGGTTCATTCGGGGCCACAGCTCTTCTGATAACATTAGGCGTTTCATCAATATCATGTGGTCAGTGGCGAATGATCAAACTCTGCTCACTGCCATCTCACTTGACGCTGAAAGGTTTTTGATATGGTAGAATGGGATTATCTTTTTAAGATTTTGGAAATGTACAGATTCGGGAATACTTTTATTGGATGGATTAAATTACTTTATAGACACCAAGTAGCAGCGGTACAAACAAATGGATTAATTTCAGATTATTTTACTCTGGATAGAGGCACCCGGCAGGGTTGCCCTCTTTCCCCATTATAGTTCTGTCTTGCCCTGGAACCATTAGCAGCTGCGATAAGAAGGGAAGGTGATTTTCCAGGGGTGGTGACGGGAGGTATGGCACATAAGCTTTTACTTTACACTGATGATATTTTATTATTCATCTCCGACCCCACTAGATCTATGCCTTGCCTCCACAGAATTATAAGTTCTCAGGATACAGGTTCAGTTAGTCTAAACCCAAAGCTTTGGCTCTGACAGCATACTGCCCAGTAACGGCTTTTCAGCCCGGTGCCTTTCAGTGGCCAAAACAAGGCATTAAGCGTTTGGCCATTTTATTCCCCACAAATTTGTCTGATTTAGTTAGTTCATTTTGACCCCTTAATAAAAAGGTTTTCGAGCGATGTTGGCAGGTGGGCTTCATATCTATGATTGGGAAGGTTGATGTTATAAAAAGGAATTGTATTCCAAAATTTAACTACCTGTTACAATTTCTCCCTGTAGATGTCCCCCTCTCTTATTTCAAGCAATTTGATAGCATAGCGAAGTCCTTCATTTGGAATGTTAAGCGTCCCAGATTATAGTTCAATAAGTTAAATAAACCCATTGACAAAGGTGGGCTAGGCCTACCCAAGATTTTGTTTTATTATTATGCATTCAGTCACAGACATTTGGCTCATTGGTCTCTTCCACCTGAGAGAGCCCCTCCTTGGTTTTCTATTGAACTGGAAGTTCTGGCCCCTATTTTGCCATTGCAAAGCCTTTCTATCAAACTAACCGGAGAAGTTAAGTTACACCCCATTGTCTCGCATTTGCACTCTGTGTGGACAAAAGTGTCCAGAGTGTTTAATTCGGACATTTATTTAAATGTTGCCTCGCATATGGCTGAACCCCAAATTATGTATTAACAAGTCCCCTTTTTGCTGGTCAGAGTGGATCTGGAGGGGGGTTATTACACTCTGTGACCTATATAAGTGTGGAGTGTTGAGATCCTTTGAAAATTTGGTTCAACATTTTGGGATTCCCAGATCTCAGTTCTATAAGTATTTACAGCTGCGCCACCTGCTCAGTATTGTTTTGGGGAGTAGTTTACACCCACCCTAAAGCGGCAGATACTCTGGGAGTGGTGATTACTGCTTTTGGAGAAGGTCATGAGGCATCAGTGTAGTACTCCCTGCTAATTCATAGTCTGGGGCATGAAAACTTCAACTTCTCTTAAGAGATTATGGGAGAAAGATTTAGAATTGCTATTGGAGGAGGGAGTGTGGCTAGGATTCTAAATAACATCAAGTCTGCATCTAGAGATGCAAGGGTGCGCCTTATGCAATTCAAAATTTTACATAGAGTCTATTGGACCCCTTCTAGATTGTATAGGCTTGGTCTTAAAGACACACCCACCTGCTGGCGATGTCAATCAGAAGATGGAGACACAACCCATGTCTTTTGGGGATGTGTTAAGATCCAAGAATTTTGATTGAAGGTTCAGAGTTTTATATGTGATGTATTGGACACTCAAATATAATTTTGCCCCAGACTCTGTATTTTGGGCGATGGGGCGGTAATCAATATGGGGGAAAAACATATAAAAAATTGGGTTCTGACCAGTGTTATGATTGGTAGGCAGGTTATTTTAAGGGGATGGAAGTTGAATGGAGTGCCCTCATTTCCAGAGTGGTGTGCAGAGATGGGGAGGGTGGCAGCTTTCGAGAAGATGTCAAGTAGAAGGCTGGGGTTTTGGAATTTGTTTGATAGGAAATGGGGCAATTATTTAGTTTTTGGGGGATTCTCGGGGAGGGGCTGTGGAGAGAGAAGTTTAGTTTTAATTATGTATGACTATAATATTTTCTTTGTTTCTTTTTTGTTTTGATTTTGTTTTCATGTGTGTATTCTTATATGTGACCACAGGGGTGTTCGTTGGGGGTCAGGGTGGGGTTGGTGATTGGGGAGGGGTAATAGTGGAGGTTAAATGTTAAATGTTTATTCAATGTATATATGTTGTGTTTTTCTTTGTTATATATCTACGAAACAATAAAAAATGTTAATTGAAAAAAAAAAGGTCTACATTGGTTGCCGTTGCTTGCATCAAGTTCAAGGCATTGATACTCACAGAACAACCACTGGCTCCACACTAGGGCTCGGTATCGCCAGCCACCTCACAATACAATATATATTTCGATACACATGCCACGACTCGATATATTACAGTACATCACGATACATATATCACAATTCGATATATCACGATATCATGATTTGCTTCCAATTTACAAGCTTTAATTCCAATTCATTTGGGTACATTTCAGTTATCATGTCCATTTTACTTACAATTTGAAAGAAATTCTCTTTTTGCTAATACAATTACTTACTATACAGGGGACCTTCTTGGTAAATTATGCAAATATTAATTTTACAAACTTTATGTTATCATTAGTTCTTTATATTTTAGTCACATCAAAACATTTCTTGAAATTGCATATGCAGCGTTTTATTGCATATATTGTTTCATGTTTGTTGTTCACATGCCTAATTATTTACACTGATGTGTAGAACATGTGCTACAAGAGTACTGTCTCTTTAAGACCAGCGACATGGAATTTGACAGTGTTTTGGTCAAATGGTGTTACACAATCCATGCTATGTGTGATTAGAATTAAAAATGTATTTTGTTGTTTTTGATCAACTGATTGTAAAGAGCAGAAAGAATATTAAAAGATACATTATTCAGTAACAAATGGAATGCATGGATCTCATCTTTGGACTCACATTACATGGAACGAGACTTTTACTCTCAACACGCGGTAAAAAGATCTCTGTGCTAAACTTTGCCACTACTCTACACTGGTGAGTGAAATCTGAAAAATGTCCAGCCAGAGGCTAATCATAGACATTTTTAGATGCATATGTGAGTGTTTAGCATGCATTGTAGAGGGTTGTGCATAGGATAAAAGAGCATTCTTGGAATTTATAGAATTGACATCGGTATTGCTCAAATGAAGATCGCGATTAAGTGAAAATCTTGTTTTTGCCTCACCCTTGTGTCGAACGCATGACAGAGTGTCAGAGTATCAAACACGTGTCAGTTTCAGTCTCTCCCGCACCACATAGAAGTGTCTGTGACTGCACTGAGGACAATTGCTTTCAGAGTTTGCACTTATTAGACAGCTTATTCTTTATTGTAATGCTGGACATAATGTGAATTCATAAATAGTTGATTATAAATATCGATATATGGATCTAAATTATCAATACAATATAGTGAGAAAAAGTATCGCAATATATCAATATTTGATTGTTTTGACACAGCCCTACTCTGCACCCCCATCAACACTTGTTACTTCAATTCTATGTGCCCTCCAAAACCTTACAATCAGCAGGTGAGCGCCACCTCATGGTGCCATCTAAAAGAGGCACAAATTCACTTTTCCAGACTTTCACAACAACTGTTGTGAACTTTGGACTTTACACAGTTTTTGGTTTTAACATCCAATACAATGACACTAACAAACTGATCAGTTGTCATTGGATAACCCTCTTTTTCTGTGAAAATCTTGGAAGAAAGGGAAGATACATGCAGGTTATAAAACCTGGCAAAGGTGTTAGGGGAAGCTCAAACTGCAAACAGCTTTTTTCTTCTCTTTTTTTGTTTTACATACAGTATGCCTTCTAGTAACAAACACTTTGCTCATGTCAAAGAGGAGGCCATACTCCTAGTGGAATGAGCTTTATACCCATGGGAAATTGTATGCCTTGCGAATCGTAAGCAAGTGCAATGGCATCCAAGACACAGTGGGAAATTATTTGCTTGGATGTGGCCAAACCCTGTAAACAGCCTCCAAAGCAAACAGTGTGAGATGTTCAGATACCCTAAATTGACCTGTTTGATCAATGTACATGTGTAATGCCCTCACAGAGCAGAGATTGTGTATTCTCTTAGCCTCGTCCGACTCAAAAGGGAGAAGGAGAATGCATGCAGGGTAACAACCTGAGCTCTAAAGGGGGTTGTCAGCACTTTGGGCACATAACACTCTCTGGGCTTTGTAATGGCCTTCGTTAAGCTGGTCCGAGTTGCTCCCCAAGGGTTACCTACATTCTGATTGATGCCAAAGTTAGTAGCACCAACGACTCTAGTGGCTCAAACTGGGAAACTGTAAGCATGTTCAATACCAGTGTTAAGTCTCACACTGGGATAGTAGTGGGGCGAAAGGGTCTCAGCCGTCTCACATCACACAAAAATTTACTCACCTGAGGGTGTTCATCTAAAGACAGGGCCTTAAATAGGTCATGACTGGCTGCTATGGCTGCAACCACCTTGAGTGAAGATAGAGTGCATACAACCACTCTTGTAGGAAGGAGAGTATCCTCTGCACAGGGAAATGCATTGGATCCTCACATCGGGAGGAACACCAAAAAGTTGCTATTTTGAGGCATACAGCCGCCTCATTGAGGGGTAATACAGGGGCCTGTATTATGGTGTCAAGCACTGGTTGTGACAACCCTATATTTTCAGAAGAGCCCCGTTCAGAGGCCAGACATGCAGTCTCCACATTTCTGGCTGATGATGCCAGATCGTGCTCCGAGCTAGTGAGAGCAGATCCCTCCTCAAAGGAATTTCCCTGTGTGAAGCATCTAACAGCAACATCACCTCAGAAACCAATGGTGGTTGGGTCATTTTTGCGCAACTAGTATCACTGTTTCCTTGTCTTCTGGTATCTTGCACAATACTTGATGTAGCAAGGGGATGAGGGGAAATGTATTTTTGCATTCTGCTGGCCATCTGTGAGCTATGGCATTCAAGTCTATTGGAGCTTGTGTCATGAAGTACCAGAGGTGACAATACGTGGTCTCCAGGGAGGCAAACAGGTACACCTTGGCTTTCCTGAACAGCTCCCAAATCCTCCGAACTGAGGGTGGAATTTCCATTTCCCCCATCCTGACACCCTGATGCAAGATAAATTTGCTCTGCTGTTCAGGTGGCTGGGGATGTGCGTTTCAAGAATAGATAGGAGACATGACTCATACCAAATGCTGGACATCCAATGCAAAGGGCTCCCCAGCCTGTGCTGGACGAGTCTGTGGTGACAACTTTGCGTTTGCCCATCTTGGTAAGTGACACACCTTTCCAATAAAGATTGGTTCCTCAATTCTTCTGGTTAACCAACTAAGTGTCACCCTTGGTCTAAGCCCACACTGGACTCTCATCCGTAGCAAGCCTAGCGGGATGATGGTGACTGCAGTGCCCATCAAACCCAGCGTTTGCTGGAACTGATGCATTGGTAGCCTTTTTCCACCAACATGGTTCGGGGATGGGATCCTGGACCAGTGCAAATTCTCGAACTGTTCTGCATGTTTTCACCACAGAAAATGCAGTTCCGGGGCAGAAAAACTGGCTCTGAGCCAGCCCCAAAGGCTTGCTGATCTCTATGCAGGAACTGATTATGTCAGGCGGCAGAGGGTGAGATAATATTTTGTCACCAATTAAAGCTTTCTAAATAACAACAGCAGCTACCGTCTTCAGCAAGAAGTATTTCTTTACTCTATAACAACAACAATAAAAGTCCCACAAAAAATGTCAGACCTCAAAAGCGTTCAAGAAACGCAAACGAAAAGAGCACTCTACTTGCTATATAACCTTCTACGGAGTTCCGAAATAAACTAGAGAGATTGCAAAGTGGGGGAAAAAGAGTCTACGAAGAGATATGGCAAGAAATGATGCACTATCAGCTTCAATCGGACGATTGCCCAAATCATAAAAAATTAAAAAAACTTCAGAGAGTACAGAGACCAAAAGAAGGACCTAAGTAAAAGTGGCAGTGAACAGAGTAACAATCGCTCAGACACCGACCAGCCAGCTAACTAACCAGGGCATTGAATTCAGCCAGTAATGCTCGAGACAAACACCAAATCGCCGGTGTCCTCTATAGCTGATTGCGTAAGTTATTATATTTGCCAACTTTGTTAGCTTTCCTTTGTTAACTTTTGCATTGTTTTGTTCAGCAAGGGGAATACCCACTTAATTAGGTAGATCACAGCTATCTGTCCACTGGTACACCAGTGGTATTCTAAATCAAAATGTAAACATAATATTACATGCAGACAAAAATTCAAATATAACTATCTGCTGCAACAATGTTAATAGCGATTCCCCTGTTACAGTTAAGAGTACAACCCTCAACAGACATATTGAAGAAAGAATCACCATTGGCTAGTACATTTTTGTTTTTACTCACCAGAATTTTGACTACATGTAAGCGTAAAGCAACTGAAAACAGGAAAAATATAAAGCAAACAGAGAAGAGGGCATATTCACATATATATACAGTAGTACTCATATATATGACTTCAAACAATATAAACTCAGCAAAAAAATAAATGTCCCTTTTTCAGGATACTGTATTTTAAAGATAATTTTGTAAAAATCCAAATAACTTTACAGATCTTTATTGTAAAGGGTTTAAACAATGTTTTCCATGCTTGTTCAGTGAACCATAAACAATTAATGAACACGAACCTGTGGAACAGTCATTAAGACACTAACAGCTTGCAGACGGTAGGCATTTAAGGTCACAGTTATAAAAACTTAGGACACTAAAGAGACCTTTCTACTGACTCTGAAAAGCGCCAAAAGAAAAGTGCCCAGGGTCCCTGCTCATCTGCATGAAAGTGCCTTAGGCATGCTGCATGAAGGCATGAGGACTGCAAATGTGGCCAGGGCAATAAATTGCAATGTCCGTACTGTGAGATGCCTAAGACAGAGCCACAGGGAGATAGGAAGGACAGCTGATCATCCTCGCAGTGGCAGACCACGTATAACAACAACTGCACAGGATCGGTATATCCAAATATCACACCTGCTGGACAGGTACAGGATGGCAACAACAACTGCCTGAGTTACACCAGGAATGCACAATCCCTCCATCAGTGTTCAGACTGTCCACAATATGCTGAGAGAGGCTGGACTGAGGGCTTGTAGGCCTGTTGTAAGGCAGGTCCTTACCAGACATCACCGGCAACAATGTTGCCTATGGGCACAAACCCACCTTTGCTGGACCAGACAGGACTGGCAAAAAGTGCTCTTCACTGACGAGTCATGGTTTTGTCTCACCAGGGGTGATGGTCGGACTCGCATTTATCGTCGAAGGAATGAGCATTACACCGAGGCCTGTACTCTGGAGCGGGATCAATTTGGAGGTGGACCGTCCGTCATGGTCTGGGGCGGTGTGTCACAGCATCATCGGACTGAGCTTGTTGCCATTGCAGGCAATCTCAATGCTGTGCGTTACAGGGAAGACATCCTCCCTCGTGTAGTACCCTTCCTGCAGGCTCATCCTGACATGATCCTCCAGCATGACAATGCCACCAGCCATACTGCCCGTTCTGTGCATGATTTCCTGCAAGACAGGAATGTCAGTGTTCTGCCATGGCCAGCAAAAAGCCCGGATCTCAATCCCATTGAGCACATCTGGGACATGTTGTATCGGAGGGTGAGGGCTAGGGCCATTCCACCCCAGAAATGTCCTGGAACTTGCAAGTGCCTTGGTGGAAGAGTGGGGTAACATCTCACAGCAAGAACTGGCAAATCTGGTGCAGTCCATGACGAGGAGATGCACTGCAGTACTTAATGCAACTGATGGGCACACCAGATACTGACTGTTACTTTTGATTTTGACCACCCCTTTGTTCAGGGATACATTATTCCATTTCTGTTAGTCACATGTCTGTGAAACTTGTTCAGTTTATGTCTTAGTTGTTGAATCTTTTTATGTTCATACAAATATTTACACATGTAAGTTTGCTGAAAATAAAAGCAGTTGAAAGCAGTTTTTTTTTTTTTTTTTTTTTGCTGAGTTTAATATGTTAAATTGTACATTTTATTTTCAAATTTTGTGTCATGGGTTTTGCAGGAAATGGGACCCAAACACAGGAATGCAAAAAATGTCAATCTTTATTAAATCGAAATACCAACAGGAAATAAAAAACACTCACGAGGGAGGAAAACCAGTAAGTTAAA
The DNA here is from genome assembly GCF_019703515.2 of Myxocyprinus asiaticus. Lineage (NCBI taxonomy): Eukaryota > Metazoa > Chordata > Actinopteri > Cypriniformes > Catostomidae > Myxocyprinus > Myxocyprinus asiaticus. Next base: position 30,961,917 of record NC_059382.1, on the reverse strand, counting down.
ACAGGAACAAAACATACAACTGATAAAAGAACCAACACAGACCAACTGACTCAACATGTCATACAAAACAATCAGACAAACACGAGGAAAGGGAGCACAATATATACAGACTGAGCACATGCGGAACAGGTGCAGACAATCAACATAATACTAGACTCAGCCACGTGCACACACACACACACACACAGAAAACAGATAGGGACCAGAGGGCAGACAGAGCGGGATTTCTCTTTTGATCATTTTAATCACATTTTAGCTTGTGTACAAATGTACAGATTACACACATTACTCTCAATTTATATGATGTCATGAAATTGCACTTTTAATAATGATACAAGCTGTTGTCACTGTTTAAAATTTAATATACATTTTTAACAAAATATTCACAAGGTTGGAACCTAATAATGAAAAATAGAACTGCACATATAACAATTATTTAATAATTATATTACAAAAATAAAAATAAATGCTACTTTATCAAAAGCACTATGCAAAAAACAAAACAAAAAACTAACTAACCCTTGTATAGATGCGGCACAAGCCTATTCATTAAATTAATTAATAATTACAGTGTTTTCTGAAGTTTTAATATTTCATAACATTACTACATTACTACATTTTGTTACACATATGTGCAATTTACATTGAGTTTACAGTGATATGTATAACAAGCACTAAATGGTCTCTTAAAGAGAACTGGCAGCTCCGCTAGCAATTGTTTACAGTTGAAAGAACGCAGCACAAAATAAGGAGAAATTGCACTGTCTTCCGTGCACTGTATAGTTAGAATTAATGTTTCTTATTATCTTTTTGATCACCAACTGTAAATAACAGAAGGTATATTAAAAGAAACATGAAATGAAAATGGAGTATGTGGACCTCGTCTTTGGATACACAATACACGAAACAAAGCATAAGGAAAATTTTACTTGCATAATGTGTGACTTGCTTGTACAAATATGTATTATACATGTTCTCAATTTGAAATCTACAAGCTCTCGAGTTTCACAACACTTTTACCTTCCAACAGACGTCTAAAATGCGCATTATACTGGTCTGAAGCCATGAAGAATGTTGTGAAAACAGTCCATGGAAAAGTTGAACCAAAATCACAGTTGACATTGTTAAATGCAATGTAAATATAATTATGGCATATCATGACACTTCAGCACTCATTGCAGCCAAAAAATTCCTGCAGAGTGCACGCTCACAAGACACAACACGCAGTAAAAGACGATAATCAAGGCTGAATCCAGCTTCTTGTTCAGTAAAAGTATTGCAGTGCTTGCATTCTTCTACCCCACTACACAACTCAATCTCTGGCAAGTAAAATCTGAATATTTAATAGCCAGTGGCTAGTAACAGACATATTATGTCCGCATAGTGCGAAATTTAGTCACATATGCGAGTGATTTACTTACAATATTGAAGGCTGTAGTACTCAGCAAAGGATCGGCATGAGATCCATCACTATTTCAGTGGAAAAGCCCTATGGCAGGGTCTCCCCAACTTGAACCTTGTCAAGTGTGAGATGATGGACTGAATACATTCGCCGGTGTGGTGAACATCAGTTAAGATGGCATTCCAGGGACCAGTTTATGGCAGGGCCCCTCTCTAACTGCCGGTGTAGAAGAAGATGTACCTCACTGTGATTGGATCCTTGGTGAATGAACATAAACAAATATTCAGCAACATCAGATAAGATGCTAAGACAACTGCCAGACACCTCTTACAGGGCAGGAAGGGGGACCTTCTGCACACACCAAACTCGTTCCTAAGGTTTAAGCAAGAACTGCCATAAATTCCTTCAAGACCTCCCGGATGCAGCAGCAGTGGAGGGCCACAGAAATCTATTCTATAGATCTATAGGTTTGGAGGCCTTAAATTAATATAAACTGCAACACATCCACTCCATCTTCATGCAAAGCACAGTTTATGTTAATGGTTATTGACTGTTAACACAACAGTTCACAGGACAGACCTATTAACAGATAAACAAATGCATGGACGATGACTTAACCGTTTCTTATCGTGTTTGGTCTCTATCTGTTCCATACGATGCCTTTAATAATTTGAAAGAGGTTTGGTAAAGAAATAATTCATGGGTAAAACGTTAAAGACACTGTTTTAACACTGTACTTTATGCTATGCAAATGAGTTCCACACTAGGGTGGGCAACAACGTGGCCACTTCAGACACCAGTGGCCAATCACACTCCAGGATCGGAAAGGCACCAGATTTCAGTCTCCTCATCAGAAAGGGATAAATATGTCCCCCGGGTAGACACACCCTTGTCCTGCGTTTCCAACTCAACGGGGAAGGAGACATTTGCAGACACACCATATCCTGAGTTTCTGACCTGACCAGGAAAGAGGCTACAAGATAGTTGAGGTTAAGCTTTTGCAAGCAAAACCTTTTATATTGCTTTATTGCTATATTGCTGCACCCTAGCTGAAAAAGGGCCCCAGCACTAAGGAATCTTATCTGACCCTTACGGCCCCTCCAGCAGCGCAGCCCAGTCCACAAAGGACCTCTGTATCGGCAGACATTGCCTGTCCCACATGGCTCCTCAGTGACGCAGCCAGCCTGCAAAGGACCCTGTGAAGATTCAACTGACCTAGCTGCCCAGTCCAATCTTTAAGGACCCTCTTGGCACAACCGAAGTTCAGCATCCTCCAGCCCAGCATGGCAACGACTACTGGAACCTGAAGAGCAGGACCATGAACTGGAATGTAGTCCCCTCGAAGGGGAATCTCAAGAATGGCCTGTGTCGAGGGGCAATCTGTACATGAAACTATGCATCATTCAGATCGACTGATACAAACTAGTCCAGAGGCCAGACATGAGACAGGATTTGTCTCTGAGTCACCATACTAAACAGAGACTTGCTGAGTGTCTGATTCAGTGGTCTCAAGTCCAGTATGGGTCGCAACCCACAACTCTTTTTGGTGATCAGAAAATAACGGTTTTAAAAGCCTTTCTGTTCTTCACCTGTCAGTACGATCTCAATAACATCCTTGGCAAGAAGATTCTGTACCTCTGAGCATAGAATTGGTGCATCCAGCACTGGTACGGTGGTGGAGAGGACACTGTTGAAGCAAGGTGGTCACGTCACAAACTGAAGCACATATTCAGCTGGAGATCCCTGGAACACCACGCCACATGCTCAAGTACAGGGTAAGAGAACACAGGGTCTGGTCTATATATACATATATTTGGCAAAAAAATAAATAATGCAAAACAGAATGCAACTTTAGGGTTCCATTTTATCCATCTTTTTAACAAAAATGCATAAAACTTTCAGGACAGAACTACCATGAGCTCTGATGCAATTAAGTTGAAGTATCACAAGACAATGTTATTTCAATTTCATTTTTAAAATATCATATTTAATATCAGAATTCTTGGTGAAGAACTAAACTACCTGTAATCCTGAGGAGAGATCCACCAATCAGAGAACATGCTGCTAAATCATGGCAAAAGAGTTCAAAAACCGCTAACTCCCATGAAGCACAGTGAATGATGTAATCAAGTGTCTACTTACACTATCAAATATAATATAGATTTCTGTGTTTGAATATTTTGCAATACATTTCTAAAATATTGCATTTTATACTTAAGTCGAGAGTTTTCTATTGCATCATTTCTTTTGATTTGATTATGTAATTCACAATGCCCCCTGTGATAAGAAGTAATACAGTAAGCCTCAAAAGAAGTACACAGTTGTGTTCCTCTGGTTTTCCCCCATAATTTTCATCTACTTTTTTGCTCTGAAGAAACTTTACCTTTCTTTATTGAACTAACAAACTTTTTTTCTTGTTGTAAGCATAAACCAAACAAAATTGTTACATTTAGGCTTAAAACAAATTGCCAATGGGGTAAGAAAAATAAACTTAATTTAAGATCTATTCTTTTTATTTTACATAAACTTGCTTCTCAAGTTTTGATTTAAGGATGTTTGGATATTTTTATAGGAAAACAAGACAACATTTCTGAAAATGACATTTTGTGTCTCACCTACTGTGAGCATTTGATAACAAGATGTGACCAAACAAGACGTGACACTTGCTGAGACTCTGGAAAGCAAGAGTAACCAATAAAATCCATCTCACCAGCTGTCTTTACCAGGAGGGTCACAGCCTTTCCCCATACATTACGATTGCAATATTGGATTTTCCATCTCTGTTTAAGTCTACATTACCTCTTCATAGACCGAGAGAAAAAAGTCAAGACTGTGAGACACGAGAAGGTTGCTTTAGATGCCAGGAGCATTCAAGAATACAGCGGTATGTTTCAGGGACTATAAGCATCACACCACATGCCATCTCAAATCAGATTTGACATGTCCTATTACAACACAGACAGTGGTGAAAAAACCTGATCTTGATGATTGGTTAGTGACAGGTCATAGCATCCTGTTCCCTATCTGTCACTCACTCAACGTTGTGTCGATGTAGTGACACTAGGGGTCACTCTTGGGAGCCCCAAACACCTCTGCTTAATTTAAAAAAGGCCAATGAGAATTGGCAAGTGGAATTTGCATGCCACTCCACCGGACATACGGGTATAAAAGGAGCTGGTATGCAACCACTCATTCAGATATTCTCTTCGGAGCCGAGCAGTTGTATTCAGTGCACTGAATTCAATTTCCTCCAAAGACGCACCTCAAAACTGCTGGATTTATGGCGCATTTCAGTGGCTTCTCCTCCTCTGCACCCGTGGAGTGCAGAGAACGCCCCTGGGCACTTCGGCAGAGCGAAAATAAGAGAGCGTATTCTAAAAGAGTATATTTTCATTCACAAAAAGAGCGGCACACACGGAACGTCTTTTTAAAGATGCCTTTCCGTTTGTGTGTTATTCCTGGTTGCGGTCGTTATCTCTCCGCTTCTGACAGCCTCGATCGCTGTCTTTTGTGTCTGGGCACTGCCCACACAGACATCATTCTTGAATGAGTCATGTCCTCATTGCAAGAACATGACCATGGCAACATTGTGGTCACGGCTTGCTTTCATTAGAAAGCAAGCCACCCCAGCGGCTCCCGCACCGGTACTTCTACCTACGGGTTTGAGGCTGCTTCGGTTAGCACTGGGGGCGATTTGGAGACATCAATGGGACCTCTTCCACCGGGTATCCCCCCACGGACCTCCCATTCCCCAGCACACTCGCTTGCCCGAGACCGCCGGCTCGTCTCAGCGTGAGTTCGACTTCTCGTTCAGAGCTCGGGAAGATGATGAGTTATCGAGCGCAGCATCGGAGAGCGGGCTTGTCCAGTCTGATGCAGAGGCCCCGCACCCTGTCTGCTCATCGCCAAGGGCGTCTTCCTTCAGCAACAACACTGGCTCCGCTGCAGCCCGCCCCCGTGGCCCGGCTCCAGTGTGCAGCCCTCCGCAGAAAGCAGGCACCATCCGTCTCACGGCCGGCCGCTAAGACGTATAGAAGAACCTGAGGAAGGCTTCGAAGGGCTCCCGAGACGGGAAACCCAGGGGTGAGGAGACCTACTTCTCAGGGGCTGGCCAACAGACCACTCCATCCCCCGGTGGAGTGCCGGGAGGAGAATCTTTTGTCGCCGCATGCCCAGGAGGCTGCGACACCCAAAATCCTGACAAAAGAATGGTGCGAGTACTGAACCGGGCTTTGCACAGACTCCCGTCCAAGATGCTGATGCAAAAACGCACTCTAATGAGTGTCCGGCATCAAGATTGGTTCACGGCAATAGACCTGAAGGACGTGTACTGCCATGTATTGGTCTTACCTCGCCACAGACCCTTCCTATGGTTTGCCTTCAAAGGTCAGGCGTACCAGTACAAGGTCCTCCCCTTCGGCCTGTCCTTGTCCCCTCTCATCTTCACGAAGGTCGCAGAGGCAGCCCTTGCCCTGCTAAGGGGAGTGGGCATCCGCATCCTTAATCTCGATGACTGGCTAATCCTAGCTCACTCTCGAGAGTTGCTGTGCGCACACAGGGACCTCGTGCTCCGGCACCTCAGCCGACTGGGGCTTTGGGTCTACTGGGAAAAGAGCAAGCTCTCCCCGGTTCAGAGCATCTCTTTTCTCGGTATGGAGTTGGACTCAGTCTCGATGACAGCGTGCCTCATGAACGAGAGTGCGCAGTCGGTGCTGAACTGTCAAGGCATTCAGACGGAGGACAGCGGTTCCACTGAAACTTTTTCAGAGGCTCCTGGGGCATATGGCAACCTCAGCGGTGGCCACACCGCTTGGGTTGATGCATATGAGACCGCTTCAGCACTGGCTTCAGACTCGAGTCCCGAGATGGGCATGGCACCGCGGGACACATCACGTGACCATCACATCGATCTGTTGCCGCCTCTTCAGCCCTTAGACCGACCTTGCATTTCAACGGGCAGGGGTTCCCCTAGAGCAGGTCTCCAGGCGCGTCGTGGTTACAACAGACGTCTCCAAGACGGGCTGGGGTGCCGGATGCAATGGGCACACAGCTGCCAGCTCCTGGACTGGCCCGCGGCTGCATTGGCACATCAACTGCCTAGAGTTGTTGGCAGTACTGCTCACCCTGCGGAGGTTCTGGCCGTTGATCCAGGGCAAGCACGTGTTGGTCCGGACGGACAACACAGTGATGGTAGCGTACATCAACCTTCAAGGCATGTCACAACCCACCCGCCGTCTCCTCCTCTGGAGTCAGCAGCACCTCAAGTCCCTACGAGCCACTCACATCCTGGGCGACCTCAACACCGCAGCGGACGCGCTGTCATGTCAGGTTACCCTCAGTGGAGAGTGTAGACTCTACCCTCAGGTGGTCCAGCTGATTTGGAGTCGATTCGGTTGAGCACAGGTAGACCTGTGTGCTTCCTGGGAATCCTCCAACTGCCCACTTTGGTACACCCTGACCGAGGCACCCCTCGGTATAGAGGTTCTGGCACACACAGCTGGCCCTGTGGACTATGCAAATATGCATTTCCCCCAGTGAGCCTACTTGCACAGACCCTGTACAAGGTCAGGGAGGACGAGGAGCAGGTCATCTTAGTAGCAACCTACTGGCCCACCCAGACGTGTTTCTGGGATCTCACATTCTTCATGACAGCCCCCCATGATGAATTCCCCTGAGGAAGGACCTTCTTTCTCAGGGACGGGGCACCATCTGGCACCCACAACCAGACTTTTGGAATCTCCACGTCTGGCCCCTGGATGGGACACGGAAGACCTAAGTGGCCTACCACCCGCGGTGGTAGACACGATCACTCAGGCTAGGGCTCCCTCTACGAGGCACCTGTATGCCTTGAAGTGGCATCTGTTCGCTAAGTGGTGTTCTTCCCGACGCATAGACCCCCAGAGATGCGCAGTCGGATCGGTGCTTTCCTTCCTGCAGGAGAGGCTGGAAAGGAAGCGCTGTCTCCAAACAGAGGATCACCCACTGGGTCATTAATGCCATCGCTATGGCATATCAGGCTCAGGACGTGCTACCCCCTGCGGGATTACGAGCCCACTCTACCAGGATTGTGGCGGCCTCCTGGGCCCTGGCCAGTGGTGCCTCTTTGGCAGACATCTGCAGAGCAGCGGGCTGGGCAACACCCAACACCTTTGCGAGGTTCTACAATCTCCAGGTTGAGCCTGTCTCGTCCCGTGTATTGGCAGGCACGAGCAGGTAAGTTCCGGGACAGCTGGCCGGGTGTACTGCTTGCACATACCACCTTTCCCCTCCCTTGAGTTGAAGACATGCACTCTTGACACCCAGTCATGTTCACAGACTGTGATCCCTGGATGACTTTCCTCCTTAGACCTCTGTCAGTTTAGTTTGCGGAGAAACTTGCTGACCGGCTCAGTTCATGCGCTAATGAGCCCCTGTACTGAGGTCGGTGCTCCACATGTGCTGGTTCCCTGAAGGCGACCCCAAGTGATATCTTCCACAAAATTGTTTCCCTGTCAGCAAACTGCATCTTCCTTGGGCAGAGGCCCCTCTTGCCACAATGCTGAACTACCCACTGAAATGGCCGGGACCTGGTCTCGGCTCCTCAGCACAAAACCTGAATGAGTGGTTGCATACCAGCTCCTTTTATACCCGTATGTACGGGGGAGTGGCATGCAAATTCCACTCGCCAATTCTCATTGGCCTTTTTTCAAACAAGCAGTGGTGTTTGGGGCTCCCAAGAGTGACCCTTAGTGTCACTACATCGACACATCGTCTTGTTCCCTCCATCAGGGAACGGAGGTTACTAAAGTAACCATGACATTTTATTTCACTCACCTGAAGATGGCCTTGATGCAGTCACTTCCACATTTGAAGCCCTCTGCCCTGAAACAACATATTTTGTTTTGCAAAATAAACAACAAAACTAAATTTGTATTTATTATACTGTACATCCTTTCATGGCCATGTTCTGTCTGTATAAGTAGCTTTCTTGTTATTGCAGGTTTACTTGCTTTAAAACAGAAATACTGAAAGAAGATATTATGTTATCATTGTGGTTGCCACAGCTGTGGGATACTTAACTCGAATATTCAGTATTCATGGTTCAAGTAACCAATTATTTTCTCTTTCTCTTAGGACATGAATAAACACTGCTTAACTATTTCAGTTTTTTTCAGTTGCTTTATCAAAAAAGGTGTCATCTCAGTCCATAATTTAAACACAGAGTAAAAATACTGATATGTATATATATATATATATATATATATATATATATATATATATATATATATATATATATATATATATATATATAATAAACATCAAATATCTCAGTGTGTAATTCCAAGAGCTAAATTTGCATTTGGTTGAATTTTCAAATAGGGGAACTTTTACCCCTAGAAAAATTCTAGATTGAAAAGATATCTTAACACTAATGTTTTGTGTCCCATTAAATTACTTTATGTGTTGAAATTATACATTTGGCAATTTCTTTATAACAAAAAACACTGTCCCCAAGACAGCTGTAATACAGCTAAATCAACGATTTTCTGTTTCCAGATATTTTGTGAATGTTAAGTAAAAATTGTGTAAGAATCTTTTTTCTACAATTTGCAATATCACAGATTAAGTGGCGGTCACACTACACTTCTTACTCAATTAACTCCCATTCAAATGCATCTGAACATAAGAGACTGGAAACACAAGCTTGTGAAGAACTTTTGCACTACACCACAGAGGAAAGTTCAAGGTTGGCAAACTCTGACCTGCAAATCTGGATGATGAGAAGATGTGTGACCAGTAGAAGATGAATTGTCACACACTGACCTCTCGGCTCAATTCAAAGAATACATATTTCAAAGTTACGTGTTTTTATTGCTGTTGGAAAGTGAGTAGAAGTATATTCTATCATTTTGAATATAATATTATTTTTTATTTGTGATTTTTTTGTTTATTAAAACCAGAAGCCCTCAGGCGTAATATCATATTCTGGTCTGTAGCGGTGTACGAAATAATTTTGCGTGAATGGGGCTTTATATATAAGCATTATATTGACCACCTGCTCACTAGATATTAGACTTATATAAACCCATATAGGTCAAACTCTAATATATAAGGGAGACAGGGGCTATTTGTCACACTTTTTACACCAGTGAATATTTCTAGAGTAGGTTTATTTTTGAAAGTCAAATTTTGCATAGCCACATACCTTAAACATTTTCACAGTTTTAGCCCAGCAAAAAAGATACAGTTTATTGAACACACACTGACCTTTTGTGACTCCACGCCCCAATATCTGCATAAGTAGTGGTAGTACATGTTTAATGTGAAAACTGGGAGGAGAGGTTAAAAATGATATTTTTCAGGCTGGTCCAGCTTCACTAACAGGCGATTTCTGTATCTAAAATCTTGTCGTTACTGAGCTATAGCCTTTGTGACAACTTCTTCAAGGTGAAAACCAGCCCATCTCCCCATAATGCCTTTAGCAAGTTTTTGGCCACTGACTAGGACAACAAAGACCTACACATGCTCCTATAATGAGCTATTTCTGTCTGTGATATATAGTAAAATGGCACTGCCACCTGTAGCTAACCCTACAGGTTACTAACTTGTTACCTTTGTTAGTTATTGTGTATATATTGCCCTCTGTTCTCTCTGTCTTCATCAGTTGTTAACCTGTATGGATGTAACGATTTGTTCTATGGTTATGTTTTGAGTTCTTTACGTTTATTCTCTAGTTTTAATTAAATAAGCCTGGACATAGATCCTCCTTCTCTCGCCTCATTCCTGCAAACGTTACAGAACAACCGACCTGACTATGGATATAGAAGCTTGGCAGTTGTTGTCTCTCAGACAAGGAGGTGATACCATCGATCAATATACAGAGCAGTTCTGCAGTCTCGCCCAGGATTTCAGTTGGGGAGATATTTGTCTCATGGATTGCTATCGGTTCGGACATAACGAGCCAGTGAAAACATGTCTGCCAGGAGGCAGTTGTGACCTTTCCTTGGTTGAGTTCAAGGACTATGCTTTGAGGCTCACATTCTCCCCTTACACTGTGGGGTATGGCAGTAATCTCATGCTGCTGCCAGCGCCCACACCTGCCACGGTCAATGAGCCAGCACCTGAAGCCTCATCCATCCCAGAGCCAGCACCTGAAGCCTCGTCCTTCCCAGAGCCAGCGCCTGAAGCCTCGTCTGTCCCATAGCCAGCGCCTGAAGCCTCGTCCATCCCAGAGCCAGCATTCACAGCCACGGAGGTTGTTCCCCAGTTGCTGCCAGTGCTCACGGCCACGGTGGCCGTCGACGAGTGACTTATTTTTTTGATGTTTTGTTTTATGTGTTATGGAGCGTCAGGAGCCACTCCTTAGATGCGGGGGCTCTGTAACACTTGGGACATTTGCCTTAGTGGCCACTAGAGGTCACTAGGAGAACTAAGACTTTTAGTTTGAAGTTAAGCGTTTTCCTCCTTGTGTCTCTGTTCCTGATTCCTTCCCTGATTGTCATCCCAGCTGTGTCTTGTTACCTTTGTTAATTCTTGTGTGTATATTGCACTCCATTTCTCTCTGTCTTTGTCAGTTGGTAACATGTATGGATGTAATGGTTTGTTCTATGATTATGTTTTGAGTTCTTTGTTTATTTCTGAGTTTTAATTAAACTTGCACATAGATCCTCCTTTTCTCGCCTCATTCCTGCAAACATTACAGTTAGTCACAGTCACCATTCACTTAAATTGCATCCTATTTAGTGTTGGAGTAGTTAACTAAGAGGTACTTCTTGATGGTTCATGTAAATGAACTAGTTTACATAGTGATTCACTTGAGCCTTGTGCAGACGTAGAGGGTTTTTGCTTATTTTATGAAGCCAAATATTTAGTTAATTGCTGCTTTTTATCACTATATTTAGTTATATAAAATAGGGTGTTTTCTAGTTTATTAGTGCACAGTATATTAAGTATAAATTTATGCTCAGTTACATTTTTTAGCTTTTTGTTTTCTAGAAAGTATGGTTTTACTGTAATAATATCCTAGTAACCATGGCTGTAGTAAACATGGTTTTACTATAGTAATACTGTGGTATCCATAGAGCAACCATGGCTTTAAAACAGTAGAGTAGTATCCACAGAGTAAGCATGGTTTTACTGTAGTAATAATGACTGTAGTAACCATGGTTAATTTGGTGGTTACATGGTTTTACTACAAATACCATGGTTAATCTATGGTTACTGTAGTAAAAGCATGGTTAACTTTTATTAGGGAATGCCACCCTAATTAAATATATAACTTTCTTTTGATACTATTGAATTTTGCAATCAGAACTGATATAATATAGTCTGATTCTTGTACAGTATTGTTCTACATTTACTTACTATTAATTACAACTATGTAATTACTAGGTACTAACCCTAGTAACCAAATGGTTTGTCTCATTACACACTGAGTGATGTACTTGTGAAGACAGGGGAGGCAACTGCAGAACTGCAGCCTTAAGGTCATAGTTTACTTTTTATATTCTATCATATGGAAAAGAGGGTAAGATTTGCAATCTCCAGGCATTCAATATTTATGACATGCGGTGTGCGTGACCTGACACTGAGTAAACCGCAGAAGCCTTGTCTTTCCAAATGGTCCACAAGACAATCATTTGAATTTCAATCACAGAAACGAGAGGGCTTGCGTGTTCACTGACTCTTAAAATGACACACAGTCTCGTAAAGCCCACATATTGTGTATGCATACTATACAAGAGCAGTCAAAGCACTGACGTAATATAGCATAAATCCCATTACAACAAGATGAGACAAAAGACAATTATGTGGGCTGACGGTTGCTAGGTGACAAGGGAGCCGTCGACTGGGTGGCAGTTGAAAGCTGTGGTTGCTGGGAGTGAATGAGAGATGTCAAGGACTGAGCTGTGGTGTAAATAATGGCTCTTTATTATATCTGAATGCCATCATCTATATTGTCCATTTCATGCTGAAAGGAAAATTACACAGGCCATGATGCTTTGTAGCCTACGATTGGCAGAAACTTGCTGGACCAACATCCTTGGTGCTATTATTTCACCTCTGTTATCCAATCAGAGCAATCAAAATCCACAGAGATGCTGAATAATGAGGGTTATACAACAAATGTACCATATTATTGCAGGGCTGCTTCAACAGGGGTTATTACAGGGCTCTGTTAAGAGATGATTTCCAGTACAGCTTTTTTCATGAAAACCTGACCAGCTCCAGTTTGACATAATAATTATGCAACACTTTAATATTTTCTAATGAATGATGTAAGCTGTATTTATGGCATCGGTTTAGTTTAAATAAGCCCTATTTACATTTGTTCAAGATAACATTTTTTACTCATTTAGCAGACACTTGTATCCAACAAAAAATATTTGAGAGAAAAAAAAATCCACAGTAACCAAGACTATCATATGGAGCCCCTTTGATGACAGAGAAGTAATTTATTTTCTAATGTTTTGTGTTCCCTCGCAATAGTTTTACGTTCTCTCACAAAATGTTTGCATTCCCTTTAAATACATTTTTCGTTTCCTTGCAATTATTTTGGGTTCCCTCACAATAGTTTTATTCAACTATTTCAGTCATGACAACTGTCTGAAAGATTTATCTTGTTAATGTGGGTATGATACCTGGGTAGGATTTTGGTCCTGATGGTTACATCTGCTACTCTGCTGCTGTTGCTGCAGAGCAAGTACTGAGACTTGCAACTGCTAGAACATACAAAGTCATACTGAGTTAAGCATGTGGACAAGCTGCTGCTGATGCACAATTAGACAAAACACAAGACTTGCTGCATCAAGCATGTATGACATTCTTCTGCACAATTAGACATAAATACAATCCCCATGTAACAGATCTAAACAGTGAAGCTGGGGAGGAGGAGGTTTTCAGAGAAAGCTGTTATGGGTGAAGATGCCCTGCTTCCCTTAGTTACTGTTGCTAATGCTGTCAAGCTTTTCTATTGGCATCTGTTCAGAGAAGCGATCGAGTAAATTACCTCAGAAATTATTAAGTAACACATTTGTTAACCATACACTTTGGTTAACAACTGTTTTATTTAATAATTAACGTGATTTTGTAGCCTTATGCTAAATCTACTATCTATTATCAATCTATTATCAATCTACACTCCATACCCCATAATGACAAAGTAAAAAACTGATTTTTTATAACTTTGCAAATTTATTAAAAAGAAAATCTGAAATATCATTGACATAAGTTTTCACACCCTAAACTCAGTACTTAGTTGAAGCGCCTTTGGCAATAGTTACAGCCTCAAGTGTTTTTGGGAATGATGCGACAAGCTTTGCACACCTACACCTAGATTTGGGGATTTTCTGCTATTCTTCTCTGCAGATCCTCTCACGCTCTGTCAGGTTGGATGGAGACCGTCGGTTGACAGCCATTTTCAGGTCTCTCCAGAGATGTTTGACTGGGTTCAAGTCTGGGCTCTGGCTGGGCCACTCAAGGACATTCACAGAGTTGTCCCCAAGCCACTCTTGTGCTTTCTTGGCTGTGTGCTTAGGGTCATTGTCCTGTTGGAAGGCGAACCTTCGGCCCAGTTTGAGGTCACTTTACCAAAGTAGCTTTGAAAAGAAAAGAAAATGAAATGAAGGCTATACAGTGCTTGAAATTGCCAATAAAACTGAAGATTTCATACAAAGGTGTACACTACAGTTGTCATGATTCACTGTTGTTTGCCTTGTGTCTCTCCCCTGTCATCTGTTCCTCCCGGACTACATTTACCATAATTCCTTGCCCTCATCACTGCCAGCTGTCCTTGATTGTTTTCACCTGTCTTCCATTAAGTCATTATCCATTGTGTATATAATGCCCTGTTGTTTGCTTGTTCTTTGTCAGTTGTTATGTGTTTTGACCTCCTGTTTATTTACCTGTTCCCTTCGTGGTTGTTTCCTTTGTTCCTGTGTTTTCCCATTGTGGATGTTTCTTTTGTTCCTGTGTTTACCCCATTACATTGTACTTTGTTTATCTTATTAAATACAGTTTCGCTGCACCTAGATCCAGCTCTTGTACTTCCTTCCTTATGTTACAGTACAACTGACCACAAAATGGATCTAGTGGCGTACTTCGTACAGCTGAAACAGGCGGACCTATCAATAAGAGAGTTCTCCCATTTCTTCTCCACTATTTCCGACCACGCTGGTTTTGATGATGATACCCTGAAATCCATCTACCGAATCGGACTAACAACACGCCGGTGGAGGGACTTGCCGGAGACCGGAGATTGCACGTGGGAGGAATATGTGAGGCTAATCTTAGAGACACTCGCTGCAGAGGATCCTCCTCTCTCAATTCCGGTTCCAACTTCCGAGTCTTCCATGCCTGAGTCCGCTCCACGCCATGTCACAGCCACTCCTCCGTCTGCTCCATGCCCTGTCACAGCCATGTCTGAGTCTGCTCCATGCCATGTCACAGCCACGTCTGAGTCTGCTCCATGCCATTTCACATCCACGTCTGAGTCTGCACCACGCCATGTCACAGCCACGTCTGAGTCTGCTCCACGCCATGTCACAGCCACACCTGAGTCTGCTCCACGCCATGTCACAGCCACATCTGAGTCTGCTCCATGCCATGTCACAGCCACGTCTGAGTCTGCTCCATGCCATGTCACAGCCACGTCTGAGTCTGCTCCATGCCATTTCACATCCACGTCTGAGTCTGCACCACGCCATGTCACAGCCACGTCTGAGTCTGCTCCACGCCATGTCACAGCCACACCTGAGTCTGCTCCACGCCATGTCACAGCCACATCTGAGTCTGCTCCATGCCATGTCACAGCCACGTCTGAGTCTGCTCCACGCCATGTCAGACCCATGCCTCCATCTGCTCCATGCCCTGTCAGTCACCCCACAGTTGGCTCCACGCCATGTCTCAGTAAAATCTGAGTCTGCTCCACGCCATATCACAGCCACGTCTGAGTCTGCTCCACGCCATGTCACAGCCACATCTGAGTCTGCTCCATGCCATGTCAGAGCCACGTCTGAGTCTGTTCCACACCATGTCATAGTCAGATCTGAGCCCACTACACGCCATGTCACAGTCCAGCCTTACGCGGCTCATTGCTCCAAGCATTCCGTGGCCCCAGTCTCGAGGCCCTTTATGGCCCTTGTCTCCAAGTTGAATTATCCACCACTGATATTGGTGCGTAGGGCCACGAAGACCCTTCCCCACAAATTGTCAGTGCCCTTGCCTGCCACGGCCAACGAGCCAATGTCCATGCCTGCAACGGCCACCGAGCTGACACCCATGCCTGCCACGGCCACCAAGCCAAAGCCCACGCTTGTCACAGCCAACGAGCCGACGCCCAAACCTGCCATGACCAACGAGCTAACGCCCATGCCTGCCACGGCCAACATTCTGACGCCCACACCTGCCATGGCCAATGAGCCAATGCCCATGCCTGCCACGGCCAACGAGCCAATGCCCACACCTGCCACGGCCAACGAGTCAATGCCCACGCCTGCCACAGCCAACGAGCTGGAAGCTTCTTATGTCCCAGAGCCAGCGTTGTCAATCTCGTCTGTCCCAAAGCCAGCATTTCCAGCCTCGTCTGTCCCAGAGCCAGCGTTGCCAGCCTCGTCTGTCCCAGAGCCAGCGTTGTCAATCTCATCCATCCCAGGGCCAGCGTTGCCAGCCTCATCTGTTCCAGAGCCAGCGTTGCCAGCCTCGTCCATCCCAGAGCCTGCATTGCCATCTTCGGCTTCCCAGAGGAGGAGGAGAAAGGCTACCATTTCCAAGTCTCAGCCCATGTTCACAACCACAGAGGTCATCTCCGAGTCTCTGCCCATGTACCCGACCACGGAGGTTGTTTCCAAGTCTCAGCCCATGTTCAAGTTCACAGAGGACATCTACGAGTCTCTGCCCATGTACACGACCACAGAGGTCGTTTCAAAGTCTCAACCCATGTTCATGACCACAGAGGTCGTCTCCGAGTCTCTGCCCATGTACACAACCACGGAGGTCGTTTCCAAGTCTCAGCCCATGTACATGACCACAGAGGTCGTTTCCAAGTCTCAGCTCATGTTCACGACCACAGAGGTCATTTCCGAGTCTCTGCCCATGTACACGACCACGGAGGTTGTTCCCGAGTCTCTGTCTACACCCACGACCACAGAGGTCGTTCCCGAGTCTCAGTCCATGCCCTCGACCACAGAGGTCATTCCAGAGTCTCTGTCCATGCCAACGACCACAGAGGTCGTTCCCAAGTCTCTGTCTATGCCCACAACCACAGAGATCGTTCCCGAGTCTCAATCCATGCCCATGACCATATAGGTCATACCCGAGTCTCTGTCTATGGCCACGACGACAGAGGTCATTCCTGAGTCTCAGTCCATGCCCACGACCAAAAAAGTCACTCTCAAGACTCTGCTCATGTTCACAACCACTGAGGTCATTTCCCAGTCATCCTGGACTCTTAGCCTTGAGCCTGCCATGGCTCTGCCTTCTGTGGCTTTGCCCTTCGAGCCTGCCACGGCTGCGCCTTCTAAGGCTTCGCCCCTCGAGCCTGCCACGGCTCCACCTTCCATGGCTCCATCCCTCAAGCCTCCTATGGCTCCGCCTTCCACAGCTCCGTCCCTCAAGCCTCCTATGGCTCTGCCTTCCACAGCTCCGTCCCTCGAGCCTCCTACGGCTCCGCCTTCCACGGCTTCGCACCTCGAGCCTCCCACGGCTCTGCCTGCCACGGCTCTGCCTTCTATGGCTTAGCCCCATGAGCCTTCCATGGCTCTGCCTTCCATGGCTTCACCCCTCAAACCTCCTATGGATCCACCTTCCACGGCTTTGCCCCTTGAGCCTCCCACGGCTCCGGCTACCACGGCTTCATCCCTCGAGCCTCCTACGGCTCCGCCTACCATGGCTCCACCCTCAGAGTCTTCCACGGCTCCAGTCTCTACCCTGTGGTTGCCACCCAGGCCTTCTGACCCTGTTTCAGCACTGTGGCTGCCAACCAGGCCTCATGATCCAGTCCCTACCCTGAGGTGGTCTCCTGGCCATCCACCTGATATACTCTGGTCTCCTGGGTCTTCTGGCCATCCACCTGATCTGCTCTGGTCTTCTGGGTCCCCTGGCCATCCACCTGATATACTCTGGTCTCCTGGGTCTTCTGGCCATCCACCTGATCTGCTCTGGTCATCTGGGTCTCCTGACCATATGCCTGATCTGCTCTGGTCTCCTTGGTCTCCTGACTGTCCGCCTGATCTGCTCTGGCCTCCTTGGTCTCCTGGCCGTCCACCTGATCTGCTCTGGTCTCCCTGGTCTCTCGGCCATCCACCTAATCTGCTCTGGTCTCCCTGGTCTCATGGCTGTCTGCCCGATCTGCTCTGGTCTCCCTAGTCTCCCGGCCTTCCGCCTGTTGTGCTCTGGTATCCTTGGTCTCTGGCTCCATCTTGGCCCTGCCTCCTTGACCAGTTTTCCTTGGGCTTCAGGAGCCACCCATTAGAGGGTTGGCTCTAACAAGGACAGAAAGAGATGTGGAAGGCCAGATGTACAACTAAACAGGAGGATAAGTACATAAGAGTCTCTAGTTTGAGAAATAGATGCCTCACATGTCCTCAGCTGACAGCTTCATTGAATTCTATCCCCTCAACACCAGTTTCATGTACAACAGTAAAGATAAGACTCAAAGGTACAGGCCTCATGGGAAGAATTACAAAGAAAAAGCCACTTTTGAAACAGAAAAACAAAAATAAAAGGTTAGAGTGGGCAAAGAAACAGACATTGGTCAACAGATAATTGGAAAAGAGTGTTATGGATCTTAAACCCATTGAGCATTTGTGGGATCATCTAGACTGTAAGGTGTGTGAGAAGTGCCCGACAAGACTGCTACAGGAAGCGTGGGGTGAAATGTCACCTGAGTACCTGGACAAATTGACAGCTGGAATGCCAAGGATCTGCAAAGCTGTCATTGCTGCACGTGGAGGATTTTTTTGATGAGAACTCTTTGAAGTAGTTGTAGAAGTTCTGAAGAAAAAAAAAATCAAATTGTAATAGTAATTTTTCACATTATTAATATCCTAACTATACATTGTGATCAGTTGAATGACACTTTGGTGAATAAAAGTACCAATTTCTTTCCATAAGAGCAAAATCTGTACATTTTTCCAAACCTTTTGCAGTGTATGTATATATATAGAGAAAGAGAGAGAGAGAGAGAGAGAGAGAGAAAGAGACTTTCTTATATGTTAGTAGGGGGGCTTCAAGGAAAGGTTGGGAATCACTGGTGTAGACCATTGATTAAGTCATGTAAGTAATGTTTTTTTGTAATTCTCATTATTCTCAATGGTAATTCACATTAGTTCTCATTACTGTATGAAAGTATTTTTTACTGTATTACATTAAAAAAAAAACATTACTGAACAAATGCTACCATGATGTATACATACTTTGCAATTTATTTATATATATATATATATATATATATATATATATATATATATATATATATATATATATATAAATGTATTACTGTAATGAGAAGGATATATTTTTTAATTATGATAATGGCAGGGAAATGTGTATGAAATATCCAAGACATGTTCTTGATGGGCTTTGTGTTATTCACCCTTGAAACAGAGAGTCTTTAATTGAAACCAAATCATCAAAACATTTACCCTAGAGACATTATCCCATCTGGAAAGCAAATTCCATGAAAAGCAGCATGTACGCCTTTGAGCGTCAACTGTCAACTCATTTGTCAGATGCTCTGCCTGTACATTTGAGCATTTGGACCAATCTCACGCATTACCACCAAAGCGTTAACAAGCCGTCGCTCTCCAACAATGATACCACACACCTGAGGCTACACGCTTTTAGGTCATCACGCTAGCCGGACATGTGGTGAGGGCACTGAGAACTGCCAATTCAAGCACAACCAGCTGGGTATTATTCAGATTTGATTAGGCCAACTACACTCAAGTCAATTCTGGCACCCAAGAGAATGGATATGGGGCGTGGGTGCAGTCTATAATTTTGTATAAAATATGGCACATCCCAGCTAATACGGAATAGTTGCCAGCCCTAACACTGCATTAAATCACTGCAACATGTGTACTGCGTTTATTTAGAGTTTAACTTGAGATGCAAATACTGTAGTATCTGCCACTATTTAGTGTAAATAGCATCTACTTATTTTGCACTAGTGTGCAAATCTGCCTTTTTGTCATCAATCATCAATGCTTGGGTCTCTGCGGGTTAAAAAATATTGTTCAAAATTACTATAAATATTTTAGGTGTAAAACTTTTTTAACAAGTAAATTTACTGAGTGCACCTTTAATAAAATACATATGCGTCTCAATCAGCTCCTGACTTTATTCTCAATATATTGCTACTTTAATCTCACAATGCCAAAATTTATTCTCGTAAAAAGCCTATTGTGGGGTTATTCTCAAAACATTGTGATTTTTCTTTATTTTGGCATTAAAAATGCTGTAGTACCTTTTCAAAACAACTGATACAAAACAATTCAAATAAAATTGTCAGGTCATTTATGTTTTTTTTTTTTTTTATGTTGTCACAAAGAGGTGTAGGCAGTTATAATTATCACATACATATTTAACCCTCCTGTGATCTTCACAAATAAGTAAAAACCAGGGGCGTTGCTTGACTTCAGTGACATCCGGGGCTAGTTGCCTTATTATAATATAAAAATAAGAAGAATTCTTCATTTCATAACTTAAAAAATGACCACCTTGACGCACAACACTGACACCGGTTCAGAACTTTACATGAGCAAACGTCAGACTCACAATAAATGAATCAAACACGTTTTTAATTTAATTGCGGATCAAAGCTTGTTGGCTCATTGTTCATTGTGCAGAAACTAACGCTAACAATAAAATCAAAGTAATTTAACCATTCAAATTTGTAATTGTCATTTATCATAATATTTTGAGAATAAAGTAAAAAATTACAAGAAGAAAGTCGAAGCATTATGAGATTAAAGTCGTAATATTTTGAGAATAATCCAAAAGGAAAGTGATGTGGTGGAAAACAGCAAAGTGGAGCATCACTAACCAGGGTGATGACACTGGCTATGCAACTTTGTCAAGTTATCCGAGCTGGATATGCACTCTGTTCATGAATGAGATGTGTATTAGTACAGGAGTTTTCAACATGTTTCAACAGGCTCACACTCAAGTGAAGCGAAAAATTATTGGAACTTCATCCTCCATATCAGTCTCTTGCATTAATGAAGCTGCTGTTAATATATATATATATATATATATATATATATATATATATATATATATATATATATATATATATATATATATATATATATTGTATTTAATGGTGCAATAAAACTCCATCATGGGATAACAGAGTAAAGTTAAAATAACTTTAATTTCATAAACACATCTCGAAACACCTGCATTGAGTTTCATAACTGTTATTAAACATGAGTCCAGGTTGTTTTTAACAAAGCAAAATTTCAATGCTTGATAAACGGTAAGACTGTTTTTTCCCTTTTGCTCTGGTGTGCAGACTTATACAATAATTTGACAAGTTCAGTGTCATTTGATTTTAAACCATTTATAAATCAAGGCACCACAAAGATGCTATTTAGCTCCACGCACATGACATGGAAAATGTGAACCAGCACAGGCTGAGCGCATATACAGGCAGTAACTATATTTCCATCCAAGGATATTTTTGCGAAAAACGTTTTAGCGCATCAAAATAAAGCTGATGGAAACGCAAATTATCGCTAAAATTTCACGTGTCCACATAATATTTTTCTGTTTAACTCTAGCACATAAACTCTTTGTCGATACTTCAAAATTTTCTGAAAAACTGGTTTGGAAACACTTTATGTTGAGAAAATTGGCATTAACGCAACAAATGTAGTGTCACATCACAGAATTTACCCCAAACGTTAGCCTGTGTTAATCATGATGACAAGGTATACATCTTTGAAAGCCAATTTATTGTACGTTTTTTCACGCATTTTCACTTTGTCTATAACAAAACAGTGCGAAAAGTGGATTGCGTTTGATCATTTTTGTTTGACTTTAATGTGAGATTTTATCATTTTAAGACCTTTGTATTGTGCTATTTCGGCTTATAGCTCATTGTGCTGCTATTTTGAGTTGTGTTTGAGGAAATTCCATTGCAATAAACAATCTTCATTCCCGCGTACTTACTCCGACAAAACATGAATTATCAAACAAGTAGACTGGTGCATGCATTAAAATCTACTTGGAGTGTGGATTGGAAACAAATGAAGATTAGAAATGAGGCTTATAGATTATATATTTAGAAATAATGCTTGCATAATAAAACCTCAGTGCTTCTGATACAGAAAAGCTGCATCCCCGTGACAGAAAATAGAAAGCTTCCACACAAGGCGTTCGTAACGATTCGTCTGATGAACTTGAGCACGAACAGCAGGTAAAAGTCAAAGTGCAAACTGTCAATTAATGCAAGATGGACACACTGATCAGAACTGATTTACATTTGAAGCCAGAATTGCAGCCTGCCTTGTTGCTTTTGTACCCTGATGTAATGAACAGTAAGCCTTACTTTTTGTCTTTTTCTTTTTTCATCAAAAAAAAAAAAAAAAAAAACATTCAGTGCTATGAACAAAAGATCTGGGGCTTCAGCCCTATCAGCCAGGGTCTAGCTACACTGCTGATTTTACATTGAAAAACTTGAGTGATCACAGCAGATAGGCCTTCTCACTTAATAACAATAAAATTATGCACTTCTTTGTGATTTTTTGCTATTTTGATCTTATTTACATGTAAATTTCTCATTTTTACCATGAATTTGCATGTGCAAATAAGCAAATTTATGAAACTTTAGTACAGTAATAACCTACACGTCTATCAGTTGAAACATGAAGAAAATATGAGAATGTGAGATATATTGGAGGCAGATTGATGCCATCTGTTGAACAAAATATAAATAACATGACTTGAAAATTATGTCGTGAAACTTATAGCCAGTAGATGGCTGCAGTGTTCTATGCAGCCACCTACTGTGTAGTCTGATTGCTTGTTGTAACCTAATTTAATATTTTATCACAAGTTATGCATTTGGATATGTATCTAGACATTATCAAACTATTATTTGTCAAAGTAAAAAGTATAAAACAGAAGAATCAGAGTAACATTTTGCAATTTCAAACTTTCTAAAATAAAAATTTATTTTGCAAACATTTTTCAAGTCAGTGAGTAGAACAGCAATAATAAACAACAATAAATTCATAAAAAAAAAACAAGCACTTAAAAAAAAAACAAAAAAAAAAAACCTAACCCTAAACAGAAAGAACAGTAAAGAATGATGCAATGTCTTTATGCTTTCATGCATCCATGGTAGTGTTGTAGTTATGATGGCATGTACCTTGCAGATGGATTTTTTAATTTTTAATTTTTTGCACACCATGCTGGTTTTAATGTCTCGTGGGAGACAGTCCACACACCTTTATTTCTGTGTTTATGTATGTGCATTATGTTGTGTATTCTGCCTTCTGACAGTTTTAGTCTCACCTATTTATTTCTGTGTGCCTGTGTGTGTGTGTGTGTGTGTGTGTGTGTGTGTGTGTGTCAGGTTACAAACTGGTAATTACAAGGGTATTATGCTATAAATGTGGTTTATAATGACATTTCTAGTGTCCCCATAATTCAAATCGCTTAAAAAAACATCCTTAACTATGTTTTATTGAAAATTTAAAAATGCAGACATTTTTTTGTGAGGGTTAGGTTTAGGGGTAGGGTTAGGGTTAGGGGATAGAATCAATAGTTCGTACAGTATAAAAATCATTATGTCTATGGAGAATCCTCATAAGGATAGCCGCACCAACGTGTGTGTGTGGGTGTGTGTGTGTGTGTGTGTGTGTGTGTGTGTGTGTGTGTGTGTGCGTGTGTGCGTGTGCGTGCGTGTTCTGCATTTTGGGTGTGTTATTGTCTCACCCTCTCATTTCTGAGTGTGTGTTTAGCATTGTGGCTGATTTATTGGTTTAATTTAACAAATAATAAATAAAAAAAATCTCTGTGTTATAGTCTCACCGGTTCATTGTTGTGTGTGTTTTTTCTGCATTGTGGCTGATTTACTGATTGTATTTGATAGATAAAAAAGTGCTCTGTGTTATGGTCTTTCCCATTCATTTTCAAAGGTCAGTCAATTTTGACTGTGAAGACCAAAGGTGTCACTTAGACTTATCAAATCATGCCCAAATTTGTTTTGTATGTTCAGATGGCAAGTGGAGGAAAACTCACCAAGTCTTGTAACATTCAAATAAGGGAAACCATTTTTATTACATCTGAAAATTGTATTTCTGTCATAAATGGCCAAAGACCATAGGAGGGTTAATTCAGTGGGTGTTGTTATCAGCCTGTTCTTAACTGCTGTCCCAAAACTGTACTTTTCTGTCATAATGGCCACTGATGATAAGGTACTCAGAGCACACCACATAACTGCAATAAGACAAAACCTTGATGGTTTTTATGCCTGTATGAAATTTAAAGAGAATGAATTAGATAGTATAGATAGTAGCAGTTAATGGTGGCAATCTGACATCTCACATGGTAAAAGAACTCATGGTTAAGGTTTCAAGACAAGTTCCGTGTTTTTAAAACTACCGCAACTGAATTATTTTCATGACTTACGGTTCCATTAATTGTTGTCAAATGTGCATTGTTCCACTGAAGTGAACACAATAATAAAATACTATGACAGTGTTTCTACTGTTATTCAGAGTGCTGCTACTCAATCTATAGCTCAAAACATACAGCACGACAAATGTAGCCTGACTCCCAAACAAACTGGTTACTGAACTGAATCTGACTCACTTCAAACCATTAATTACATCACACCATTAACTCTTTAAGTACACATTTTGTATGAGTTTTGTTGTAACAAGTGGCCAACCTCTGTGCTGCATTAAAAAATCTCTATAAACATTTTTCAAGAATTTTAATGCATTTATTTCTGAATTGTTATATCTGTTTTGTTGAAATCTGAAATGACTTAATTTGGTAAAAAGCTTGCTGAGGGCAATATATGTAAAAGTACTAAGGAACTGGAATCGTTAAGAGAAATCGGAATCAGAACCAGAATTGTTACATTCCTTTTGATTCCCCTCCCTATTCATGATCAGTATATGTCCAGGAAATGGGCAGAATTATGCCACATCTATGCTAATATACTGTGTAATTCTATGCAGACTATGCAGTTAGTAAAGCATGCAGCTATGTTTTGTACATGCATGCTGCTCTTTGAAGGTCCCAAATACTCGCACTGCCCATGACCACCTGTTTTTGACTGTACTTGAACCTGGCTGCTGTCACTTTGAGAGAATGGCCAGTCAATGTAACCTACACTGACAATAAACATTAAAATAACCATTAAAACTCTGCTGCACGTCATGACCGCATTACCATGTCGGTTGTGCATTATTTTTCTATACTTCAACGGTCCATCGTCAATTATTCTTTATGTATTTAAGAGGGAAAACAGGTGACTCTCATGAAACCAGTCAAGAACATGTCTGGGTCATATTTCAGGCCAAAATCAAAAGAAGGAAATAAGAAATTATATTTTGTTTATCGAAAATAAAGCCTATTTTTAGGAACATTAAGATTTTTATCATTGTGACTTTAATTTCATGACAATTAAACACCCTTTCCCCCTAAAAAATTATCAAAAAAAGAAAAAAAAAAAAGAATCATTATTATTAATGTCATTCTAATTTTTTTTTTTTATATAAATAATAATAAAAACAATAACAATGTCCAGATATATTATGGTAATGACAATGAGAATTAAAAATGTCCTTAATTGTTAAGAAAATAATGTCAAGGGGACCTGGGTAGCTCAGCGAGTAAAGACGTAGACATGAATGTGTATGACAATTTCATAAGATCCTTCATATGTCTTGGCAGGTCACAGTAGTCAGCAAAAGCTGACATGATGGATAGAAGTGTCTTACAACTTACAACATTTTTATTGTTCCGTTTTTTATCTTTACTTTATATGGACACCAACCTTTCTGTAATGTTTGTACATTTTCAGACAGTTTATATATAAACATATGCGTCATTCCTGTTATGCATTACCTTTTGAACTCTTTTGTATATTTTGAAATTACTTGTAATTTAAGGAAGTATTTCTGTTGAAGTACAGACTTTTAGAAATATCCTCTGGTCAAGCTTAGGGACTTAAACTTTGTTAATTGCCTTGTGACGTATTACTTTAATAGGCTTTTGTAACATCACAACCATCAACCATGAGAAAGATTGTTTTTGTTTTGTTTTTTTGTTTTTTGCCAATGTACACTAGCAGACGTGGACTAAAAGACAAATCACTGCAATTGTTTTTTAATAAATTGCCAGTCTTTCATTTTTGAAGTTAGTGCATAGCACCTCCGCACCTGGCAAAATGGCAACATCCACTCAAACCAAAGTACAGACATGATTTATACTTGTGTTCACTTAACAAACTAATCAAATGTTTTCAAATAAAATAAAACATATATGATGGTGACACTAAAATATACTGCAAAGTAGAAATAAACCATCTTTGACCTGTTTATCTTATGAATCATGTGACATACTGATTCCGCCTCATAAAACTCTCCAATGCTTCACTGTCATGTAAAAAACCTTGAAATTTAAGCAGGCACAGTAGTAAAGTAGGTTCACTCTAGTTTGTCTAATCAGATTATGCTGTGCTGTTATTGAGAGTGACAAGCCAGCACACAGGAGGTTTGGGTGGGTGAGAGGTAAGCTCTGTTACCTTGGGAACACTGTCCTCTAGCCTCCAAAATAGAGCTGAATTGTCATATGACGCAGCTAAAATCCGAGTGCCCTGATAGAAAAGCACAGTGACACATCCCACAATGCATTAGAGGAGTAACCACAGTATAATCAACTCAACAGCCTTAGAGGAATAATCTCCTTATATTACTAATAAAGACCCTTTAAAGGCCGAGGGCCCTTTAAGAGATGACAGCTCATTGGCATGTGCTAATTAACAATAACTGGAACAGCAGTAATCTGGAACCCTCTCAAGATCATCTGAAGTCTAATGAAGATCAACAGCAAGGAACAATATAAACAATTAGAGAGGAATTCACAAAGAACTGCACCTGCTGACCGTGTTGTTTCTTTGTATGTGCTATCTGCATAGTTTTAGTATCTGATTCGCTAAAAGAATTATGCAACTGAGCAAACACACCCAAAAATCTGTTCTGAACGCAATAGAGCACAACAGTACCTGCTCACTTTTTACCCATCTTGGTTCTGGAAGTATTTTTCCCCATTAATTTTTTCCATAGAAAATTCAAAAGCTTGTTCATAAAAGTGTTCTAAGCCATGAACCAAACCGAGTAGCTCCGAGGTGAATCGCAACATCACAAACTTTGATTTGAAGCAAAAAATTATAGAAAATTGGACAAAATGACAAAGGTACAAGACTGTGTACTTAATTTCTTTAATAAAGGAAAGAACTACAATCCCTTTAAATATTGATATAATTGGATTATTTAATTAATGATGTAATTAAATAAAAACAATATAATATAAAACGTTGTTTAAGTATAGAAACAATATATTTTACATTTATTGCATAATATTCCAATATTCAGAAATGTATTAGTAGTTTGAGAGTGTAGGGGGACCTACACTCTCAAACTACTTCATTCACAGTGTGTCATGATTCTTCGAAACAATTCCGATTCAGATTCTGGTTCCTCTTAAGGATTCTTTCAGTACTTTTGAGTAAGAATTATTTGGAAATAAGAAATGTAATTCTTTTATTTAAAAGAGCTGACTCATAAGAGTCATTTGTTCAGGAACCAGACTACCTTGGATGCGCTGCATTTCATGCTGCAGATTCAAAAGAACCGGCTCATAAGAGTAATTCGTTCAGGAATCAGACAACACTGGGCACGCTGTGTGTTTCGCGCTGTAGATTCAAAGGAGCCGGCTCATTGAAGTCATTCATTCGGGAATTAGAATACACTGGACGTGCTGAGTGTTTCACACTGTAGATTCAGTAGGGGGCAGCACTGCCATTGATATGTGCTGAGGAAAACACTTTCAGAGAATTTTTGTACAGTGTTTGGCCCGCATCAGTGGAAAATTGCATGTACGAGAACCATTAACGGAACTGAAAGTCATGAAAACCATACGGTTCTTGTATTTTTTTTAAAAATGGAACCGGTTCTTAACAAGAACTGGTTCTTGTTTCCGAACCCTAGTCATAGAAGTGGGCGGTTGCTGCAGAGCCCTTTTGCTGTGGTTTGGCTTAGCTGCGATTCTCTGATTGGTGGATCTTTCAGTTGGATCGTGGGTTGTGTCCAGAAATCCTTCACCAGAAATTGCACAATTAAACACGATTTCTAAAATATGAAGTTAAAATAACGTGGACCTGTGGCTTTAACAGTAGCATATACCATCGATTAACAACTTTGAAGCTCACTGTAGGTCTGTCTAGTATAAGTTTCGCTTATTGAAAAAATGAATGGGATTTTTATTTCTGGAACCAGACTCTTGTGTTTTATATGCACAACAATTTGATTAATAAATACTTTCAGTTTAATGCTTGCATTTTGTAGGCATTAATAGCGCAATGTTAATTGTTTGTGTGTGATGTGTGTTTACCATAGGGTCAAACTCAATGCTGGTGATGCCTCATTACTTCCATCTAGTGTCCCTCTGTTCTGAAGAGTTCCTGTGAGGACAAAAACACTGCAGTATGTTACAATGCAAAGTTACAGTGTGTTCATGAATATTCACAAACTCCTGTAGTGTGCTCATTAAACATATTTGAACTAAGGCTGTCAATCGTTAAAAAATTTTAATGTGCTGATTATTTAACCGAATTAATCGCAATTAATCGCATATCAATATTTACTAAGAAGGGCCCTCAAAAAAAGGTAATTTAGAATATGAATTATATTGAGGCAGCAGACAAGTAAAACATTAATACAATACAAAAAGCTTTGACTTTAAAAGAATAAATATTGTTTGTTGTATTTCCATATCATTGAACATAACTCTATTATTGACCTACATCCTTCTGCTCTATTTTTGGTCAGTGTACTAGTGTGTCCGACGGACGCTTTTGGGATGTCTCAATTTGCGTCTCATTAGTTTTCAGCGCCTCTAGTCATAAGTGCTGTAATTTTAGGAAGCTGTGACAAGTTAAACGTAGTTTAAAACTTTGTAAAATGCATCTCAAGATCCCAGCATTCTGTTGTGCTCGGTCCAGCTGTGTTCGAGTGCAAAAACACATCTGTGGAAGGCTGTGCTGCCTGTTGTTGCTGTTGTTGTTGTTGTTGGATTGATGTGACGTGTTGCCTATACAGCTGAAGCACTGACTGCCCCTACTGCATCAAGGTGGTAGATAAAGCTTGAATTGCTCCAATGGCTAAAGCCTTCCTTATTACGGAATTTACGTACACATCAGGGGCATTATTAATTGCATATATTTTTTATTGTGTTCTTTTTCATATAATTAATTGCACTAAATTACCATGTAAAATCATCAGCCATAATTTAAACACATCACATGAGACCACTGTCTGTTTTAGTGCTGAGCAATTTGTGCGCCACTAGCACACCACATAATAGTAAAATGAACTAGATTTTTGTATTTTCTGTACATTTTCATTCTAAACTAGGATGCTAGGATATTGTGTGAGTTGTTGCCAGGGTGTTACTATGTTGTTGCTATGGTGTGTTCTGGGTGGTTGATGGGTGGTTACTCAAGTGAAAAAGCCCACTCCCAATATTACCCTGTTTACACCTGGTATTAGCATCTTTTTCCGTGTAATTGACGATTCAAAGTGGACAGTAGTAAAACATTTTGTGCTTTACACAGTTTATATTTGAGACACATTTAAGATGCATATTAATACCAGGTTTAAACAGTATTCTCTCTCGCCTGACCATTTGGAGTGGATCACCCGAGATGGAACCAGGTGTAAATGAGGTGTAAATAGGGCCTCTAATAACCTCGTCCCTAGATATGGCTTGGGACCCTTCTTCAATCTAAGTCTATGGGATTTTTCCACATGTTTTATTGTCTGCCAGACAAAAAGATACAGCGTACAAAATAAACACCTGGCACACACCACATGTGAGTACAGTTTGGCGCAGGTGAGTAAATAAATTGCTTGTGGATGGTAACTATAAGTAACTTTAAGGGACACAACCTAATGTTGCACTTTTTGACAGGTGCATACTAAGCCAGTATTGAAGAATGTATTTCAACATCTATAGGGCTCAACAATATGGATGGCACACTGATCAAGGGCCACTGTTTCAGGCCAGTTGGCAGAATCATCATGTCATATTTGTTGAGCTTGTACGTTTATTTTATGTCTTGAAAACTTAAAAATTCATTTTTCAATAAAAAAGTACTGTTGTTGTTGCAAATTGTGCTGATTTAAAAGAGTATTACATTATTTAATGTTAATGTCATATCAATTTTATGTGGTAATATTTATATTAATATTTTACATTATATATTTCTAGTATACTGTATATGTACATCAGCCACAACATTAAAACCACCTGCCTAATATTGTGTAGGTCCCCCTCTTGCTGCCAAAACAGCGCCAACCTGCATCTCAGAAAAGCATTCTTGATATTCTTCTCACCATAATTGTACAGAGCTGTTATCTGAATTCCCGTAGACTTTGTCAGTTCGAACCAGTCTGGACATTCTCTACTGATGTCTCTCATCAACAAGGTGTTTCCATTCACAGAACTGCCACTCACTGGATGTTTTTTGTTTTTGGCACTATTCGGAGTAAATTCTAGACACTGTTGTGTGTGAAAATCACAGGAGATCAGCAGTTACAGAAATACTCAAACCAACCCGTCTGGCACCAACTATCATGCCACAGTCCAAATTTTTCCCATTCTGATGGTTGATGTGAACATTAGCTGAAGCTCCTGACCTGTATCTGCATGATTTTATGCACTGCAGTCCTGCCACAAGATTGGCTGAATAGATAATTGCATGGATGATTGTTGGTGCCAGACAGGCTGGTTTGAGTATTTATGTAACTGCTGATCTCCTCCTGATCACATCTGGTGGTGGTTACAGGTAGTCACATATAAGGGTACAACATGTATGTCGCTTTACTCGATGTGGCTCTTTATCATCTTGCACAGCCTAGTTTTGTAATATTTTCTATCCTGTCTAAAGATGAAGATGGGACTCTTCCCCAAATTTGTTCTGTGATGTACCTGCTTCAATGTCCCACAGTTTGATGACTCTATCAGTTCCCCCTGTAGCCAGCAGGTTTGACCTGGTACTGAACCTCACAGCGTTGAACTTGATACTGAGTTCATGAGCATCCTGAGAAACCACAAATACAGAAGTTCAGAATTATGTTAGATGGTACTGTGTTTGGTTGTGCAGTGAGTAGCCAGTTGTTTGAACTGATAAGTGAGTCTTTTTTAAAATGGACTGGTTCATAAGAGTCATTCATTTATGAATTAGTCTACAATGGTCAGGAAACAATATCCTAAACAGTCTCTAAATTCTGGAAAATTATAAAGAGTCTCTTAAGCAAAAATAATTCACATTATACTCATTCTATGCAATTACTTTCAAAAAGGACAGTTTTCATATGCAAGTTAATACATTTAATAAACATTAAAAAAAAAGTTTAAAAGTTTGATCTGTTACAGCTTGGCACACATTTGTGTCATTTTGCACATTGACTACTACAATGTAATTATTGTTGACTGAAACTGCAAGTCATATAATCTACTACAATTACTAAAGAAGATATAATGAAATATTGACTAAATCAAAAGGACATTTTCTTTAAGAATAAAACTATAGGGGGCCTGGGTAGCTCAGCGAGTATTGATGCTGACTACCACCCCTGGAGTCGCGAGTTCGAATCCAGGGTGCGCTGAGTGACTCCAGCCAGGTCTCCTAAGCAACCAAATTGGCCCGGTTGCTTGGGAGGGTAGAGTCACATGGGGTAACCTCCTCGTGGTCACGATTATTGGTTCTCGCTCTCAGTGAGGCGTGTGGTAAGTTGTGCGTGGATTGTGGAGAGTAGCATGAGCCTCCCATGCTGTGAGTCTCCGCGGTGTCATGCACAACGAGCCACGTGATAAGATGCGTGGATTGACTGTCTCAGAAGCGGAGGCAACTGAGACTTGTCCTCCACCACCCTGACTGAGGTGAGTAACCGTGCCACCACGAGGACCTACTAAGTAGTGGGAATTGGGTATTCCAAATTGGGAGAAAAGGGGATAAAAAATCAATTATAAAGACAAAAAGAATAAAACTATAACTAAAACAAAAAACTTAAAACTAACACTGTTAGTGAGACAGTGGCGTAACTTCGATCTTACAGCCCCCATTGCAAAGCACCTGTTTGGCCCTGAGGGCAGCAACCAAGGGGGATCCCCCACCCTGACAACACAAACGACCTAGGGGTCCCCATTAGTCATCGCTGGGACAGCTATTTTTCTCGTCGACTGGCCCGTGGTCATTTTCATCATTTCCTTTCAGGGGGCCACCTTTCACTCCAGGGCACCAATACAGTTGCACACCTTGCACTGCCTGATGCTATGCCACTGAAAGGAGATTATGCATGCATAACTGAGTGCACATCTAACCATGCATCTAAATTTTGAGGAACTTTGTGGTGTATTTTTACCACTGCACAAAGGATTATTGTTGTGCCCAATGTTTTTTTCAAACAGTGCACTAATGTGAAATCGAAGAAGGGGAAGAACCTGCACTGAAGTGTGAAAACAATAAAAACAGGCAGTATGGTGTGCTACTTCACAGTCAAATTAAAAGGAAAATTAAAGCTTTAAGAGACAAAGCATTGCAAACAAGTCTTGAACACTAGTGACTAGAAATTTCTAGCTAAATGCCATTGTAAATAGAAAAAAAAAAAAAAAATCCAGAGTCTCTGTCAGTGTTCACAACCATGGAGGTCGTTCCCAAGTCTCTGCCAGTGTTCACGACCACAGAGGTTGTTCCAAAGTCTCTGCCCATGCTCACGTCTGTAATTGATGTGTCAATTAACACAAGGTCAACAGGAAATGCAAATGAGCATTGTGACATATCTCCATTTAAGGAAGTGGCAACTCATCTCCATACCACAACTAAGACTGGTTCCTGGTGTCAGCTATTCAAACGAAAATGGAGCTGCATTTTGATACTCTGGAGCTGGAGTTTACCACAGTCCACTTATAATGCTACTGAAGTAATTTATGCATCATAATTTACTTTGTAGTGACCATTAGTACCTTTATCGTTATGGACCTGAGAGGAAGTTTTGAAATCTGGAAGTTACAGTATGTTTACCTAGTACATAAAACACTTTTATTTCAAAATATAAAGGAAAATTCACTTCACCCCTGACTCCTGTAAGTATTCCAAGATAAATATTATTTCTGCTTATTTGTTTGATTGTTAGGTTAGTCACCTCATTTGGAGTCTCTTTGACTGTCTCTCTCTGTCTATCCATTACTAATCCATCTATACAACTGTTTAGCCATCATTGTAAATGGACCCATGTCACAAATGAGCACTGTGGCGAGAGACTTTGAATAAGAGACTGAGATTGCACCCGTGCGCATGCAAACAAACACACACACATACCATTGCTACACGCACACAATCTGATTGCTGGCATCAAAATAACATCAAGTATGCACAGATTGGTGTTTGCATCATGTTTGTGCTATGTGTTATGCTCTTCATTGTTTGTTAACTGCTGTTTAATGGCATGTATCAATCTGGTTTCATTTATTTTCACATCTGTTTAACTCCAACGCAAACCCTGTCCATAACACTATAGCATTTCACTGATTTGCCATAAAATACTTATAGAAACAGACTACATAAAATCCATTCAAGTTTTGTCTTTTATTGGTCATGCAAACCAACAAAACATCTCAAATACAGGCATGATCGAACCATCAGCTAGTGAATGGAGCCATTCCATTGTCCAATAAACACATGTGGACTATACAACTTCCTGTCATTCATTCTTGCTTCTGGCTGCTGGTGCATCCTAACAATCCATCTTTGCTTTATAGACCAACAAGACCATAAACAAACTTAATATGTAATGCAAACATCATAACAAATCTCGAAAGAATGGTTTGAGGAATAGTCGTAAAGAGAATGTTAATGATGTTGCATGAATTACAACGTACCAGTGTGAAAATGGCGCTCATTGGGACCCTGGCAGACAGACAGACCCCTAATGGTACATAGAGATCTTTCTCTGAACTGCACCTGAACTGAACTGAACTTTATTTTTTATTTTGTTTAAATGTACACTCATTTCAAATCAGATGATTGCTATACGCTCCAAAAAAGTTGTGACAGTCCAGTGTTTACCACTGTGTAACATCACCATTTCTTCTAATAACACTTAAGTGTTGGGCACTGAAGACATAAGTTTGTTAAGTTTAGCAAGCTAAATTTTTTACCATTCATCCATTCATTGCCATTTTGTGCACTCCATAATGTGCCACACATTTTCAATTGGATACAGGTCAGGACTGCAGGCAGGACAATCTAGTACCTGCAGTCTCTGTGGTTTGGCGTTGTCCTGCTGGAAAATGCAGGGACATCCCTGGAAAAGACAGCATCTGGATGGCAGCATATGTTGCTCCAAAATTTGTACAAATCTTTCTGCATTAATGGTGCCCTCATGAACACTGACACACCTCCATACCATGACAGACACTGGCTTTTGGACCTGACACTGATAACAGCTTGGACGATCCTTTTCCTCTTTGGCCTGGAGAACAAAACGGCTGTTTTTACAAAAAATATTTGAAATGTGGACATGTCAGACCACAAAACACAATTCCATTGTTCTACTTTCCATCTCAGATGAGACCTTGCATCTGTGGATGCTTCGCGAATGGTGTTGACTGACAAAGGTTTACTGAAGTATTCCCGAGCCTATGTCTGATATCCATCACAGACACATGACAGTTTTTAAGACAGTGATGTCTGGGGGATTGGAGATCACGCACATTCAGAAGTGATTTTCCAGCAGAACAGCGCCAAAAAACATAATGCCCGAATTACAAGTGCATGGCTGCATAAGCAGAGATTGCAGTTACTAGATTGGCCTGCCTTCCTGCAGTCTCCAATTGAGAATGTATGATGCATTATGAAGTGCACAATACAGCAACAAAGGCCCTGTAAATTTGCGCAGCTAAACTTAAACTTGTGTCTTCAGTGCCCAAATGCCTTATAAGTGTTATTAGAAGAAATGGTGATGTTAAACATGCCATAAATAGTTTTCATTTATCAATTAACATCATACAAAGTCCAGCAAACATAAAGAAAGCTAAATCAATATTTGTTGTGACAGCCTTTGCCTTCAAAACAACACCAATTCTCCTAGGTTCACCGGGACACAGTTTTTCTTGGTTGTTGGCAGACAGGATTTTCCAAGCTTCTTGGAGAACTTGCCACAGTTCTTCTGTCTACTTAGGCTGTCTCAATTGCTTCTGTCTCTTCATATAATCCCAGACTGACTCAATGATGTTGAGATCTGGGCTCTGTTGGGGCCATACAATCTGTTGTGGGGCTCCTTGTTTCTCTTTTATTCAATTCTATTTGCAAAAGGATTGTTGAAATCTAAAATTTCTATTTCCTACTGATACACTAAAAGCAGAATATATAAAATAACTGTTTTAAGAGAAATGTTTTTGCACAGTACTGTATAGCAGATGACAGTTCCGAGGTGAAGTGCCAAAAGCAAGTTAAAGATTCGTTTTTTTAAGGTTTTGTTATTAAAACATTTTATTGATTCCATCACAAGATAGATAAACCCAACATAAAATACGGAATCAGTTATATAAATTAAACCCCTCCCCCCGAACACAGGCCCCCACAGGGACAAGACAGGGTAAAGAGGCCTGGGAGGCGGCCACAGGACAGGGACTGGAGGAGGGGTGGGCAGAGCCACTGTAAGAGGAGTCTCTGGGAAGGTGGATGGAACCGCTGGAGGAGGAGACTCTGGGGGAGCGGGCGGAGCTGCTGGAGGAGAAGTCTCTGGGGGAGCGGGCAGAGCCACTGGAGGAGGGGTCTCTGGGTGAGCGGGTGGAGCCGGGAGAGGCTCGACAAAGGCAGGCGGAGCAGGAGAGGCTCGATGAAGGCAGGCGGATCCGGGAGAGGCTCGAGGGCTGGAACCATGGAAGGCGGAGCCATGGGAGGCTCGAGGGGCGAAGCCATGGAAGGCAGAGCCTTGGGAGGCTCGAGGGGGCAAAACTATGGAAGGCGGAGCCGTGGAGGCTCGAGGGGTGAAGCCGTGAAAGGCGGAGATGTGGGAGGCTCGAGGGGTGGAGCCATGGAAGGCGGCACCGTGGGAGGCTTGAGGGGTGAAGCCGTGGAAGGCGGAGCCATGGGAGGCTCGAGGCTAAGAGTCCTGGATGACTGGGAAATGACCTCCATGGTCGTGAGCATGGGCAGAGACTTTGGAACAACCTCTGTGGTCGTGAACAGTGGCAGAGACTCTGGAACGACCTCCGTGGTCGTGAACACTGGCAACGACAGGGGAACGACCTCCGTGGTCATGGGCACTGGCAGTGACAGGGGAACGACCTCCATGGTCGTGGGCACTGGCAGCGAATGGGGAACGACCTCCATGGTCGTGGGCACTGGCAGTGACTGGGGAACGACCTCTGTGGTCATGGGCACTGGCAGCGACTGGGGAACGACCTCCGTGGTCATGGGCACTAGCAGCGACTGGGTAACGACCACTGGGGAACGACCTCTGTGGTTGTGAGCACTGGCAGCGACTGGAGAAAAGATATCCTTTTCCTTTTCCGGACAGCTGGGAGCATAGTCACAGGAGCGGACGAGGCCACAGGCATAGGCATTGGCTCGTTGGCCGTGGCTGGTGTGGGCGCTGGGTCGTTGGCTGTGGCAGGCGTGGACGCTAGCTCATTGGCCAAGGCAGGTGTGGGCTTTGGCTCGTTGGCCGTGGCAGGTGTGGGCGCTGGCTCGTTGGCTGTGGCAGGCATGGGCGCTGGCTCACTGGCCATGGAAGGCTTGGAGCAAGGAGCCATGGAAGACTTGGAGCAAGGAGCCGTGGAAGGCTTGGACAAGGGAGCAGAAGATGCAGGTTTTGGCCCGGGGTTCCAGCCATAACCCATTGTATAAAGTGATCAGCCGGAGGCATCAGTACCTTCAGTGCACTATTCAGACCGGTCCAGAAGAAAACCACCAGAGAGCGGTCTGGATAGGGCACTAAATTCGCCAGCTCTGAAAACTCACGGACGTGATCCTCAACTGGACGGTCCCCTTGCTTCAGAAGCAGAAGTCTGACAGCCGCTAGATCCATTTTTGGTCAGTCTTTCTGTGACGAGGCAGACGAGGAATGAGGATCTAAATGCAGCTTTTAATGAAACAAAATATATACAAGGTATCTCAGAATAAAAGGAAACAAAACACAGGGAACCAGGCACAGAACATGACAACACATGTGAAGACTGACAAAGAAAACAGGGGAAACAAGGGCTTAAATACACAAGGGCAAACAAGGGAATGAGGAACACCTGGGGAAAACAATCAGGGGAAAACCAATCATAAAGAAAACTACAAAGGACTACAAAACTAACAGGAAACAGGAATGGGGAACAAAACAAGAATTTCAAAATAAACATCTAAGCACAAAAACAGGGAATACGTGACACCACCCCGCCCATCTCCTCACACCACTCCCGAAACGAGGGTGCCCCAGCCGTCTTCCATCCCCTAAGAATAATTGGTCTTCCAACCATAACTCCGGCTAGGACCCAACTTTTTAAGTGGCTATCCCCAAAATTAATGACCGCTCCATCACCTAAGATGCAGAGTCAGGGGCAAAATAAAAATTGTGTGTCAAATATGTCACACATAATCTCTGAACCCTCAACCAAAATTCTTGTATCTTAACACATCCCCAAAAAACATGGGTTGTGTCCCCATCTTCTGAATTGCATCACCAGCAGGTGGGTGTGTCTTTAAGACCAAGTCTATACAATCTAGAGGGTGTACAATATAATCGATACAAAATCTTAAATTGCATCAGATGCACCCTTGAATCTCTAGATGTAGACTTGATGTTTTTTAGAATCCTAGCCCACACTCCCTCCTACAATACCAAGTTTAAATCTCTCTCCCATAATCTCTTGAGAGAAGCTGAAGCTCCATCCACCAGACTCTGAATTAACAGGGAGTAATACACTGATGCCTCATGACCTTTTCTAAAAGCAGTAATCACCACTTCTAGAGTATCTGCCCCTTTAGGGGGCTGTATGCTACTTCCAAAAATAGTACAGAGCAGGTGGCGCAGCAGTAAATACCTAAAGAACTGAGATCTGGGAATCCTGATATGTTGGACCATATTTTAAAATGATCCCAACATTCCACTCTCATATAGGTCACCGAGCATATTAACCTCCCTCACAATCCACTCTGACCAGCAGAAAGGGGACTTATTAATACATAATTTAGCCATATGCTCCAGGCAACATTTAAATAAATGTCAGAATTAAACATTCTGGACACTTTTGTCCATACCGTGTGCAAATGTGAGATAACGGGGTGTGACTTAACTTCTCCAGTTAGTTTAATAGAAAGGCTTTGCAATGGCAAAATAGGGGCAAGAACTTTCTGTTCAATACCAAACCAGGGAGGGCTCTCTCAGGTGGAAGCGACCAATGAGCCATATGTCTGAGACCGAATGCATAATAATAAAACAAAATCTTGGGTAAGCCTAGCCCATCTATGTCAACCGGCCTATGTAACATATTGAAATGTAATCTGGGATGCATACCATTCCAAATGATGGACTTTGCTATGCTATCAAATTGCTTGAAATAAGAGAGGGGGACATCTACAGGGAGAGATTGCAGCAGGTAGTTGAATGTTGGAATACAATTCATTTTAATAACATTAGTCTTCCCAATCATAAATAAATGTAATGAAGCCCACATCACTCAAAAACCTTTTTATTAAGGGGTCAAAATTTACTTTTAACTAAATCACAAATTTGCTGGGAATAAAATGCCCAAATATTCAATGCCCTGTTTGGGCCACTAGAAAGCGCCCGGCTGAAAATCCGTTACTGGGCAGTATGTTGTCAGAGCCATAGCTTCAGATTTAGACCAAATTGCTCTATATCCTGAACTTAGAAAAGGAATGAATAATTCTATGGAGGCAAGGTATAGATCTAGTGGGGTCGGAGACAAATAATTAAATATAATCTGCATAAAGCAAAAGTTTATGTGCCATACCTCCCGCCACCACCCCTGGAAAATCATCTTCCCTTCTTATCACGGCTGCTAATGGTTCCAGGGCAAGAAAGAACAATAATGGGGAAAGAGGGCAACCCTGCCGGGTGCCCCTGTCCAGAGTAAAATAATTGGAAATTAATCCATTTGTTTTTACCGCCGCTACCGGGTGTCTATAAAGTAACTTAATCCATCCAATAAAAGTCTCCCCGAACCCATCTATTTCCAAAATCTTAAAAAGATAATCCCATTCTACCATATCAAATGCCTTTTCAGCATCAAGTGAGATGGCAGCGACCAGTCTGCTCATTCGCCACTGACCACATGATATTAATTAGACGCCTGATGTTATCAGAAGAGCTGTGACTCCAAATAAACCCCACCTGATCTACACTACCGGTCAAAAGTTTTTAGCATCTTCAAAGTAGTCACCCTTTGCCTAGAATTTGCAGACATGTACTCTTGATATTTTCTCAACCAACTTCTTGAGGTATCACCCTAGGATGCTTTTTAAACAGTACTGAAGGTGTTTCCATCTATGTTGGGCACTTATTGGCTGCTTTTCTTTATTATTTGGTCCAAGACATCAATTTGAAAAACTTATTTTTTTAATTAAATTTTAGTTTTATAATGAAATAAATTAAGATGGTGGCACAATTATATTTTTGTCTACAATTCCACATTCCACATGGAGAGAGATAATCCACTCATATTAACATTTGACATTTTGACATATCAGAAAAATAGATTGTGTGTCAAAAAACAAAATTATAAAGACCACATTCCAACATTAGTGCAACAGTCAAACCCCGAACTTCCCCAGAACCAAACAAACAGAAAAAAGAAAAACGTGCGCATGACAGCGCCAACTAGCGTCCATCCCTCTAAACTCAAAAAGTCCATGTACGCTTCCGAGAGAGTCCCCGCAACAATTTTGCCATCGGATTGCTCAAGTCCGGTGCTTCTATACAAATTCTGCGAGACAATTACACAACAGAAAATAATCTATAAAACAAACTCCAGCCAATAGGCAGAATAAACACAAAGAACATGAAGATTCATTCACAAAACTGTATCGAAGGTGTGTTCCTCCACAAAACAAACTCCAGTTTCTAGCGGAATCAGCACAAAAAAAAAAAAAAAAAAAAATAATAATAATTCTGTTCAGTTTCCTCGGACAGTCAAACGAATGTTCAGTGAGCTGGCTGTTCATGAGTGCAGCAGATGACCTAATCTTTCCAATGTCCTACAAAAAATACTCCACAAAACAAACTCCAGCCAACAGGAGGCACAAAGAATGGGCAGACTCATCCACAAATGTCTGGAAGGAGTGTTACTCCACAAAACAAACTCCAGCCGCCAGGCGGAACCAGCACAAGAAAAAACAATATGGCGCCCAGCTTCCTCAGACAGTCAAGTGTATGCTCAGCGAGGCGAGCTCACTCGGGGGTCACATGAAAATCACCAAATGGCTTACTCACCGCATTGTCTCTATGAAAGACAATGCTTGATGTGGGCATGTAAATATTTTGCAGCCATCCTTATTATCTATTCTCAGTTTGGCCGAAAACATCAGTGCAAAAGCGATCTTCCGTTATGTAAGAGTTTCTTGCATTCCTTGAATCGATCACGTTTCTCTCTTGTCGAGTTCGCAAGTCTGGGAACAAGAAAATGTTGTGATTCTTCTAAGAAAGCTTTCCTTTGATCCTCGCCTCGTACAACACGAGATCTTTATCGGATGATCTCAGAAATTTGGCAAGAATTGATCAGGGCCTGTCTCCCTCAGCAGATCTGCGAGCCGGGACTCTGTGAGCTCGCTCGATTTCCAGCTTATGGGCTGTTATGTTGAGCAGACTCGGGAAGAGCTCGTCTAGGAATTTCACCATATCTCTGCCTTCTTCATGCTCAGAAATTCCAACAATTCGGACGTTGTTTCACCAATTACGATTCTCCAAATCCTCCAATTTTTCCCAAATGTGTTCCAAGTCTATCTTGGTCGCTAGCGG
Source organism: Myxocyprinus asiaticus (assembly GCF_019703515.2). Lineage (NCBI taxonomy): Eukaryota > Metazoa > Chordata > Actinopteri > Cypriniformes > Catostomidae > Myxocyprinus > Myxocyprinus asiaticus. Next base: position 30,921,255 of record NC_059382.1, on the reverse strand, counting down.
GTTAGCAGCTAATTACCTCTCCGATGACTCCAGATAATCGATCCGTCTCTCGACGTCCTCGATTCTTGTAACTGACTCAGAATTTCGTCACAGTAATCGATCGACATATTACAGCAAATCCTCTAAGTCAGCAACAACTTTCGTCAGCATCACAGACATGCTCGCCAGTTGGCGTTGAATTTCTCCCACCGCACCGTCCAAACCGAGTCCCTGGTCTGCGGGCCTGTCTGAGGTATCAGCATGAGCACATAAGTGTCTTTTAATATCTCTAGAGCCCAAGGATTTTGAATGTTGACTTCAAAGAACAGACATGTTGCAGGGTGTATCGAATCACACCGGTTTATGACATAAAAAAATTAAAAAGTAGCAAAGTGCTCAGAGATCGCTGTTTACACGTCCGCTCCTCGCATGGTGTTACGTGACTCCCCAAGTTTTTTTTAAGGCTAATGCTCTATCAGGTTTTAAATTAAAAAAAGCTCATCTCTCTACCCTAAACCTCACCGATAGCAGGGCTCAATGCTAAAAAAAAAATTCTAGTGGTTCAGATTTTCACTTGTCCTGCCAAAATTTTCCCTGGCCCCAACACAAAAATGAACAATAACTGTTTTTACAATCATGGCTTAATTTATTTTATATATATATATATATATATATATATTCAGTTTTTAAGACAACTTCCCCCAAAATTGTATCATATTTACAATTTGCAAGACAGCTGTAAATTACAGCTTTATGCCTTGGCTTTTTTGATTGATTAGACAATTCCTCGTTTACACAGACAAAGTGGTAGCGGTCTACTAAATAGGACCTAAACCATGCTAATGCAAGCCCACAAATGCCAATATAATTCTCTAGCCTATTCAAGAGAATATCGTGAACTACCATGTTGAAGACAGCACTAAGATCTAAAAGCACTAGAAGAGAAAAACAGCCGCAATCAGATGATAAGAGCAAGTCATTTGTAACTCTGATAAGTGAAGTCTCTGTACTGTGGTGTGGCCTAAATCCTGACTGAAATTGTTCATATATACTGTTTCTCTGTAGAAATGAACATAATTGGGAGGACACAACCTTTTCTAGTATTTTGGACATAAACGGGAGATTTGAAATCGGTCTATAATTAGCCAATTCTCCAGGATCAAGTTGTGTCTTCTTAATAAGTGGTTTGATAACTGCCATTTTAAAATTTCTTGGGACATGTCCTAAGGATAGTGAGTTAATAATATTAAGAAGAGGTTCTGAGATTACAGGGAATACCTCTTTTAAAAGCTTAGTTGGTATTGGATCTAACATACCTGTACATGTTGTGGTTTTTGATGTTTCGATAAGTTTTGTTAGCTCTTCATGACCTATGACAGCGAAGGATTGAAGTTGCACGTGAGGAAAATTATGAGACACTGTTTTCTGAGGTACTGTGACAGATGATTGCATTATTCCAATTTTATTTCTGATTATTTATCAGTAAAGAAATTCATGAAGTCATTACTGTTGTGCTGCGAAGGAATATCTGGTTCAGTTGAGGCTTTATTCCTGACCAATTTAGCCACAGTACTGAATAAACACCTAGGATTGTTGTGGTTATTTTCTATGAGTTTGCTAAAATATGCTGACCTGGCAGCTTTTAGTGCCTGTCTGTAGCTACAGACACTATCCTTCTATGCACCGAGAAATACCTCTAATTTTGTATTCTTCCACTTGCGCTCCATTTTCCGAACTGCTTTCTTGAGAGCATGAGTGTGATCATTGTACCATGGTGCGGGGCTTTTTTCTTTAATTTTCTTTAATCGAAGGGGGTGACATTATCAAGAGTGCTAGAGAAGACTGTATTTATATTTTCTGTTATTTCATCAAGTTCTTCTAGACTTTGGGGCTTACTGAGTGTTTGAGATAGATCTGGAAGATTCTTATTGAAGCTATCTTCAGTGGTCGAAATAATTGTTCTACCTGAATGATAGCGTGGTGTAGATTGAGTAACATTAGCTGATCGCAGCATACAAGAGACGAGGTAATGATCTGAGATGTCATCATTCTGCAGTAGAATTTCTATAGTATCAACATCAACTCCATATGACAGAATTAAATCTAGCGTATGACTCCAAGCGAGTTGAGAATATCGATAAATGCTAATCACAATGTGTTATTTTCATTATCTATGTTAATGTTGAAGTCACCAACAATTAAAGATCTGATAGGAAAATTGCAAATTCACCAAGGAACTCAGAATAAGGCCTGGGTGATATATACTGTAGCAAGGGCAAAAGACGACAGAGATTTTTTATTTATATCTGACGGTGTTATAATAAGCATTATTAGTTCAAAAGACTTAAACTTATATCCTGTCCTCTGAGTAACACCAAAAACGTCACTGTAAATTTTAGCAACACCTCCTCCTCGACTCTTCAGACAAGGCTCATTTTTATAACAATAACCTGGGGGTGTAGATTCATTTAAACTAATATATTCATCCGGTTTAGGCCAGGTTTAAGTCAAACAGAGCACATCCAAACTATGATCTGTAATAATTTCATTTACAATTAGTGCTTTGGTTGAAAGAGATCTAATGTTTAGTAGCCCTATCTTTATATGATGTTTATCTTCAAATTTTTCAAGTTTGACCTTAATCACATTTTTTCTAAATGATTTAGTGAGGGGTTTGTGTTTGGTAGTTCAGGAAACAGACACAGTCTCTATATGATATCTAGGTGATACAGTCTATATGTGTTGTAGTTTATGTGACCTGTGTGATGTCTCAAGGCATCTTGCAGACGTTCGGATTAGCCAGTTTGTCTCCTTCCTGACCTGGGCCCCAGTTAGTCAAATGTTATCACTATTAAGACTATGAGCCAAATTACTAGAGAGGAGAGCGGCACCTTCCCTGGAGGGATGGAGTCCGTCTCTTTTTAGCAGGTCAGGTCTACCCCAAAATCTCTTCCAATTATCTATACATCCTATGCTATTCTCCGGATACCACTCAGATATCCAGCCATTCAGTGACACTGATCTACTATAAACCTCATCACCACGATGAGCAGGGAGGGGGCCAGAGCATATTACAGTGTGTGACATCATTTTTGCAAGTTCACATACCTCTTTAACATTATCTCTAATGATCTCTGACTGGCGAAGCCAGACATCATTAGTGCCTACATGAATAATAATTTTAGAAAATCTATGTTTAGCATTAGCCAGCACTTGTAAATTTGATCTGATGTCAGATGCTCTGACACCTGAAATGCATTTAACGATGGTGGCTGGAGTCTCTATTTCCATGTTCCTTACAATAGAGTCACTTATGACCAAGGCTCTTTCAACATGATTCTCAGTGGATGCATCACTGAGTGGGGAGAATCGATTGGAAACCCTAACAGGAATGGGACAGTGGTGTTGCTTTGCTGAGCGAGTATGCCGCCGAGACGTCACCCAAATGCTCTGCTGTGGGGGCTCTTCAGCCGGAACCAAAATGTGTGTGTTGCTCGCTGTATTACCCGCATCCGAAACAGTATCTACTGGCTTCTTTTTCTCACTGACCTCCACTAGCGTCAGCCTGACTAATTCCTTACATTTATCACATGTGAATCCCTCACTGCTGACAGAAAAAGCTATAGTAAACACGTGGCATGTAATATAGGAAGCAATAATATGAGCAGATGCCATGACTTACTACAATTGTTTGTTGTTGTTGGTTGTTCCTGAGTGGTGAGGGTTTGAGATCAATGTGAATCCCTCATGCAATTGTTTGTTGTTATGGTTGTTCTTGATAAGCGGTGCTTTGAGATCGATGCAATAATCTGTGTAACACAGAGGAGAAAACTGTTGCATGCTGTAAAATGCATGCAGTTTAATTGCGATAAAAATAGAAAGTTGATGCATGTGGAAAAATGCACGAAGTTCAATCGCGATAAGAGAATAATGTGGGGGAAAACCTGATGCATGCTGAAAAATGGCAGATATTAAAGATTAAATGCTGAAAACAGATATATAAGAGATGCTAAAAAAGCTAGCAGGCTACAAACACAGACTTGAGTTAGGCGCCAGCAGCAACAGGAAGTGACGTCAACTACGTGTGTCACTGTGCAAACAATACTAGAGTTCTGTGCCTTTGCGAGTGCTCATGTAAGTTAAACCGCAGCTGCACGGAGATGATGAAAAATTTCTATTAAAATGAATGGGAGAAATTGGAACGCCCAATGGCAGCCAGCAGTCAACGGATGTAGAAAGGAAGTCCTGCCTTGCAGGTAAAATAGCCTCAACTTTTAGATACAGAAATCGCCTGTCAATCAACTCGAGAACGCGCATGCGCATTAGCTATACAAGATGATAAAGATGCATTTTTTAGTGCAATATGAGTTAAAAACGCACAATTTATTATTCCAGTTGTGACGGAATGACACATCTCTCCCGTGGATCATCATTGCCCATGATGACTTTTCCCCGTTTGGTGGCCCATGATGGGGCTTATCTGAACCCAATGAAGAGACTCATCACTGCTGCCTTTAAACACCGAGCGCGCCTCTCCTTGGGAGACCAGTCTCTACCTGCTGGCATCTTCACAGGTACACGAATGGAGTGGTGAGGGTCCGGTGCGAGTTAGATGTGTCACCGGACACACACCCCGGTGCGAGTTAGATACGACGCCAGGGATTGTGCATGCATCACGACCAATGGGACAGGATGCCAGGCCTCTATTCCCCCCAGGGAAGCCGGGCTGCTTGAGTGAAGCCGCAGCCCAATGTGCCTCAGACCAAGGAGGGGAGCATGTCGAGGCTATCAGGACCCCGCCCACTATCACCTGGACCTTCCCCTGTCTTCACTACTCTTCTTTCACATAGCCCTTTCCACCGCAAAGGCCCCAGATTTCCCTTTGTTAATTCCTTTGTTTTTGTTTACATTCTTTAAATGGTCTTATGCACTCAATATATTTGCACACCTGTGTTCATTCCGTTTAATTTTTGTGCTCTCACACTGCACAAGCACTAACGTTATAAGTGCAGCACTGGCCCAATCAGGCAAGTGACAGTTCTAGCAACTGGCCCAAACCTCTTAATCCTTATTGTTGAGCCCTGTTACCGATAGTGTCATAAAAAGAAAATGTGAGGGGAATGTAACAGAATACTCGACCTACAAAGATGGAACCAGCAGTTCACTTAATTCATCTCTGTCAGGGGAAATGTTCTCTTGAGGATTATGTTGAAGACATTTGTGAACTATGTACAGTATTCTGGTGAGTTTCAATGAGGGTGCCCTCATTTTTAGTTTTGGCTTAAATAGCCTCTAAATTCCCTTAGGCCCGGGGGCAGAATTAATTGGACTCTGGCAGATATATAGATTACACCCTACTGTTGAGTGGTTCTGCATCATGGCCCCCATGCCTTCCATGGTCCACAAGCCAGCACCACACCTGCCACGGTCAACGAGCCAATGCCCACGCCTGCCACGGCCCATGAGCCAGTGCCCACACCTGCCACGTTCCATGAGCCAGCGCCCATGCCTGCCACTATCCATACACCAGCGCCTGAAGCCTCTGCCATCCCAGAGCTAGCATTTGAAACCTCTGCCATCCCAAAACTAGCGTTTGAAGCCTCAACCATCCCAGAGCTAGCACCTGAAACCTTGTCAAGTCCTGTTATTAATTCTGCCTTGCCATGCCAAATTGCTACGTCTGCCTCACCATGCCAAGATGCCACTTCTGCCTCGCCATACTAAATTGCCATGTCTGCCTCTCCATGCCAAGTTGCCACTTCTGCCTTACCATCCCATCTGGCTGCCTTGACCGCTGCATCCCCATCCGCCTTGACCGATGCATCCCCAGCCGCCTTGACCACTGTTTCTCTGGCTGCCTTGACCCCTAAGTCTTCAGCGGCTCCAGCCCCAGAGTCTCCAAGTGCCTTGACTTTTGAGTCCCCTAGTGCCCTGACTTCTGAGCCCCAGCTGCCCTGACCTCTGAGTCCCCTGCTACTTTGACCTCTGAACCCTCTGATTCCCCAGCTGCTCTGCCCTCTGAGCCCTCTGAGTCCCTTGTTGACTGGACTTCGCCAACATCTCCGGTAGTCTGGACTCTGCCAACATCTCCTGTTACCTGGACCCTGCTAGCCTCTCACGGCCATCCACCTGGACCACCCTGGTCTCCTGGCTGCCTGCCGGACCCACCATGGTCTTCAGCTGCCTTGTCTGGACTGCACTTGTCTCCGGGCCCTTCACTTGGTCCGCCCTGATCTCTGGATCCTCCGGCAGCTCCACCCTGGTCTCCATAACCCTTTGGTTCCCTGTGGTCTCTAGCGCCATCTGGACCCCGTGGTCTCAGCGTTGTCTGGTTCCTCAAGGCCCCCCCAACTTGCTCCCTAATTTAACTCATTTTTGGTTTTTGTTTGTTGTTGGACGCCGGGAGCTGCCCGTTTGGGGGGGGGGATATATCACATGTTTTTGTGCTTTTGTTCACTTTCATGTTTTCATGTTTCATGAAATTGGAACTCCCAACCAAGAAGCTCTAGCATCCAACAGTCAATAGATGTTGAAAGGAAGACCCGCCTTGCAGGTAAAAGAGCCAATTACCTTTTAGATACAGACGTCGCCTGTCAACGCGCATGCGTATTTCGTGTTTTAGGTCAACATTCGTTTGAGTGAAACACGATTGATTCATGTGTTAATACACACTGCATTAAAAAAATCAGTAAACATGTTTAGGCAAAGGGATTATAAGACTAGTCTTCCACTGGCCACGACATGAGGGCCACACAGGGTGAAATACTCGCTCAATTCACTGACTTATGCAGCCAAACTGCTCCATGTTAGAGCTCCCCTGTAACTGGAAGAATGGGATGAGAAAAGCTGACTCTGTATCAGGGCTCCAAGCAACGTTCTACATCAATCGTGTACGCAGAGAAAATTTCTTAGTATATCAAAATATTCAAAATTGTATTTTATAATAAACAAGTAGTAAACAAACCGTTTTTATGAAATTTTGGTAGCATTAAAAACAATTCCATTCAAGTTGTATCAACATGCACCTTTGAAGTTGTGGCATCTGTACTCACTGTGGATCAACTCAAAACAAGCGTGCACTGAGATGACTTAAGTGGAAAATATTCATTTATTCATCAGACTTATCCTGACTTTTGAAAAAAACATCTCAAGTTGACTCTGACATTGTCAGTGGGCACAGCACATGGTGACAAATATGATGCAGGTTCAAGTGTTGGACTTTGCTGCTTTAGGTAAGACAGTGGTTATTCTTCATTATTCATATTGGCTGCCTTGTTGATGGAAAAAAAAATCATGCATATTCCTGTTATGGAGTCTTTTTTTATAAATATGATGTCAAGTCCTACTGATTGTAGACTATCTAAATATCTGTTTGTTTACTATGTTGTTTTGACATGAGTGTTGTACAGTAGCTAGCATGACCTGTAATGTTTCTTGTATGTAATGCATGGCTTATTTGTATGGAATGCATAGCATAGCAGAAGAGAAAGTGGCTGTTAGAAAAAAGTAATGCAAAAGTAATGTAACGCTTTACTTTCCATAAAAAGAACTTTTTAATTAAGTTAATTTTTTAAGGAGTAACATAATATTATAATGAGTTACTTTTAAAATTAACATTACCAAACACTGTTGGGAAGAAACAGTGTACCGATTTTGTTCAGTATTCTATTGTTATTTCAGTTGAACAGGTAGGACTGTAGTTACATTGCATTCTTCACTGACTTTATCTCCTTTTTGGAGCTTCAAAGGCTTGGCCACCATTCACCTACAGAGCTGAAATATTCTTCTAAAAATCTTCATTTGTGTTCTGCAGAAGAGAGCAAGTCAAACACATCTGGGATGGCATGAGGGTGATTAAATTATGAGAGAATTTTTATTTTTGTGTGAACTCTAATTACATAATAGTTCAAGACACCTTATACACAATATAAAGTGGGTCCAAAAAATATTTCCACTTGTGTTATGGTAAGAGGGAGTGTGCTCTGCACAAATGTTGAAGCCAATCATAACAGTGGGCATGTATATACATTTATTTGCGTACTTTGTTATGATGCATACATTGCTAAGCCATAAAAATAATTACTGATGCACAGTCTTGTACATTATAGTTAAATTTGTCTTGATTCGTTTTAACGTGGAAAGGAAGATGAAACTTATTGCTGAACTTTAGCTTTGGTTGCAGTTAACTTTTGTTAAACTTTACTTATAGTAAAAATTTATATGAGATTAAACAATAATTGGCTGACCCCTGCAATATTGCCTCGTAAAGTGTCCAGTCGATCCGCACTTCAGAATCTCACCAGAAATAGTAGGTTATCTGGGTATTTCTCGCTTAATGTTTTATGATCACTGAGGGTTCGGACATACTACTCCATTGGCACACTGTTCTTGGCATGCTATATAGTAGGGAAGTATGGATATTCAGGCACAGCATCTGATTGGGGTATTGAGACTATGTTGATGAGGGAATAAATTAATTTAAACAATTTTAGTAAAAGGCTGCAGCATAACAAAACTTGAAAAAGTGAAGGGGCAATCATTGATGCTCAAGTAGGCAACAAATGATATTAAGAACCAAGGATGTGTAAACTTTAGAACAAACTAATGTGCTTAATTAAAAAAATAAAAATAATAATAATAATAATAATAATAACTGTCTTGTAGAATATAATTAAATACCTGTTATTCAGCTTCTTCAAGGCAGTATTAAATAAAAAAGAAAAGACAATTTGTATGATCCCAAATTTTAAAAAAAAATGCTAAATGTCTTACAGATTCTGCAAGAGGTATGTAAATTAGTATGGTAATATGCTATTCTTAACATAGCCCTTGAGTGTAAGCCTTCGATATGTATCCCATCAGCTCTCTGACCTTACTCTCCTCTCATTGCGATGGTTCATGCGGATGATGGCAACGATGCGGTCGCGGCTCGCCTTTGTAAGAAAGCAAGCCACCCCAGAGGCTCCCTGCCTCGGTCCTTTTACCCACGGGTAAGTGGCCAGCGCAGCTAGCACTGGGTGCGATTTGGGGACCTCAATGGGACCGGCCTCCGCCGGGTATCCACCCGCGGACCTCCCATTCCCCAGCACGCTCGTCTGCCCCGATCAGGCTTCCGGATGAGTCCGCCGGCTCGTCTCACGGCGAGTTCGACCTCTTATTCGGAGCCCGCGAAAGTGATGAGCTCTCGAGCGCAGCATCGGAGAGCGGGCTCGTCCAGTCAGACGCGGAAGCCTCAGCTGAGCTCCTCCCTACGGGGATGATTGCCCAGTCACAGGCTGACGTGGAGATGATGACATGCTTTCCCGGGCAGCTGCGAGCGTCGGCTAGAGTGGAACCCTCCGCTCTTCCCTGAACCCTCGCGGCTCGATGATTGGTTCCTGGGCTCGCGGCGCCGCTCAAAGCCACGGCCCGCCCCCGTTCCTTTCATCCCGGAAGTACATGAAGAGCGCACAAGGTCGTGGGAGGCACTTTTTACTGCCCGGTCCCAATCTTTTCAGCTTCCCCGCCCTCACTACCCTCGATGGTGGGGTGGCCAAGGGCTATTCGGCAATCCCCCGGTGGTTAAAGGCGCTTGCGGTGCACCTATGCCTGCAGAGCGCTGCCACCTGGCGTGGGTGCCCAAAGCCCCCATCCAAGGCCTGTAGGTTTACGTCATCTCTGATGGCCAAGGCCTACTGTGCGACTGGACAAGCCGCCTCCGCCCTGCATGCCATGGCTTTCCTGCAAGTCCGACAAGGCGCTAAAGGAACTGCACAAGGGTAGTTCCGCCCCGGAATTGATGCAGGAACTGCGCTCAGTGACCGACCACACTCTCCGAGTGACGGAGGTCACGGTGCGGTCTCTCGGGGGGACGATGTCCACATTAGTGGTCCAGGAGCGCCACCTTTGGCTCAACCTGGTCGAGATGGGTGAGGCCGACAGGACACGGTTCCTTGCTGCCCCCATTTCCCAGGCTGGCCTATTCGGCGACACCGTCAAGGACTTTGCCCAGCAGTTCTCGATGGTGGAGCAGCAGACGGAGGCTATCCGGCATATCCTGCCCCAGCGCGGCTCAAGATCCCGCACCCCATCTGCTCGTTGCCAAGGGCGTCCCCCTGCATTGACTGCACTGGCTCCACCGCAGCCTGCCCCTTCGACCCGGCCCAGGCGTGGAGCCCACCGCAGGAAGCAGACGCCACCCATCTTGCGGCCACCAAGAACCCGTGAAAGGCTTCAAAGCGCCCTTGAGACGGGCGACCCAGGGACGACGAAACCCGTTGCTCTGGAGCTGGTAAGCAGACCTCTCCATCCCCCAGTCGAAGGCCCCTACTTCATCATACCGAAAAAGGCGGTGGGTTGCGGCCAATCTTGGACCTGCGAGTACTGAACCGGGCTTTACACAGACTCCCATTCAAGATGCTGATGCAAAAACGCATTCTGGCGAGCGTCCGGCATCAAGATTGTTTCACGGTGGTAGACCTGAAGGACACATACTTCCATGTCTCGATTTTACCTCGACACAGACCCTTCCTGCGGTTTGCATTCGAGGGTCAGGCGTATCAGTGCAAGGTCTTCCCTTTCGGCCTGTCCTTGTCTCATCACATCTTCATGAAAGCGCAGAGGCAGCCCTTGCCCCGTTAAGGGAAGTGGGTATTTGCGTTCTCAACTATCTCGACGATTGGCTAATCCTAGCTCACTCTCGGGACATGTTGTGTGCACACAGGGACATGGTGCTCTCACACATCAGCCGACTAGGGCTTCGGGTCAACTGGGAAAAGAGCAAGCTCCTCCCGGTTCAGAGCATCTCTTTCCTCGGTTTGGAGTTGGACTCAACGGTTCCACTGTGTCCCTCCTGCCACAACGCTGAACTACCCGCTGAAATGGCTGGGCCTTGTCTCGGCTCCTCAGCATAAAATCTGAATGAGTGGTTGCATACCAGCTCCTTTTATACCTGTATGTCCGGGGGAGTGGTATGCAAATACCACTTGCCAATTTTCATTGGCCTTTTATCAAAGATCAGAGGTGTCTCGGGCTCCCAAGAGTGACCCCTAGTGTCACTACATCGACACAACTTCTCGTTCCCTCCATCAGGGAACGGAAGTTACGCAAGTAACCATGACGTTTCTCCTGCCAGTACGTCCTCTCCATGCACTGGTGCTGCTCCAAAAGAGTGTTATATTTTGTTTCAGCAGCCGGTTCCCATCCTGCACCTCTGCCACGCATTCTTGAAGTGCTTGGCACTTTTGAATCTCATACAACTTTATTTTCAAAAATAAAACAACAACAACAATGAAAAAAAAATAGAAAAACAGTTTGAAACTTTAATTTTTCATTTTATTATTTCAAGATTATTTCAAGAATGGATAATTTATCTTTTCTCTCATTTTCTTCAATTTTACTTTTTGTAAATTGTGACTTTAGAAATTATTTTTGGAATAATTGACTCATCACCAATTTTCTATTTTTAAATATTTTGTGTCATGCAATTTTTTCTGAGGGCTGTACCATTAGCATGGGGGTGTAATTTAGGGAACAGACTGCTTATTACCAGTGGTCGATTTGTAATTTTTTTTTAAGGGGGATAGTGTAGTCAAAGTGTTTTTGTTTTCTTATGGGTCCCAAAATAGAAATGAGAAACCTTTTAAAAATCTAGTTTAAAACACTTATGTCATATCCTCAGAAATGTAATCTTTGTCCAATTTGGTTTCATACATTTCTGAAAAACCTTTATAGCATTTTCTAAAAAAGAAAAAAAGAAAATCTAACTTTCAAATTGTCATGTGGTGTAACCATTAAGTTAAAAGTATTATAATACTTTCTTTGCACCTTAAATACATGAGAGTATAAACAACTTATTCATTAATTTCCAAAAAGTTTTCAAATCAAATGTTTCAAGGAATTGTTTTCTTTATAAATATTATGAATTTTTGAGTCAAAAGTATCAATAATTTTTTTCAGGGTTACACCACATGAACAAAATGTGCCTTTTCATAAACATGACAAAATAAATATCAGATGTTTTTTTATTAAATATCTTTCTCTCTACATCTGATATTGACTGCTGGGCATTCCAATTTCTCCCATACATTTTGATAGAAGTGGCCCGTCTATACTAAATAGCTCAGCAAACTAAATACTGACAAAACACTATTTTACTGTGCTTTAGAGTTTTTATGGTCAACATAAACAACAAAATGACTACCTACATGTTGGTTAAACCCAAAGATTTTGATTTGGTGGACAAAAAGCATTTTAAAATATGAATCATATTGGAGCTGTGGAGTTTTGGCTATTCAGGGCAAGACAGTCATACTTTGAGTCGGGGGACAAAGCAGGGAAGATTCTGGCTAGATATATAAAACAGAGAGAGAATTTTTTTACCATTCCCTCAGTGAAATCTGCTGGTGGTGAAATATTTACCTCGGCCACTGATATTAATAATGCTTTTATAGAATTCTATCTTGATCTTTATAGTTCCACATCTTCATCTACTGAAGAGGATATTAGAAACTTTGTGGAACCATTAGAACTCTCTAAACTGTTGGCTGAGCAAAAAAAATTATCTTGATTCTGAGATAAACTTGGAGGAGCTTGGCGAGGTAATTAGGGCCTTGCCTACAGACAAGGCTCCAGGGCCAGTGGCTTTGCCGCTGAATATTTTAGATCTTATGCTACAGAACTGGCTCCACTTTTGCTAGAAGTTTATACGGAATCATTAAAGAATGGAAACCGCCAACCATGACACAGCCTGGATTAGTCTGATACATAAAAAGGACAAAGATCCAAGTGAGTGCAAGAGTTACCGTCCAAAATCCCTGATCCAGCTAGACGTTAAAATATTGTCAAACATTTTGGCTAACCGACTGAGTAAAGTTATGACATCTCTTATACTGTAGATCAGGTGGGGTTTATTCAGGGACGAAACTCTTCTGATAACATTAGGCATTTCATTAATGTCATGTGGGCAGTGGCGAACAATCAGACTCCGATCCATGCCATCTTGCTTGATGCTGAAAAAGCATTTGATATGGTAGAATGGGATTATCTTTTTTTTTGTAATTAACATTTTTATTAAATCATACAATAACAATGAAATGTACAACATATAAATATATATAAAATCAACATTTAAACCCCCCTCCAAAAACTCCAAATACCTGCCCCATTTCCGAATAAACTTATCCAAGCCACCCCGTCTTCCCGATGACACCTCCTCATAAGCTGACACCCTCCCCACCTCCGTGCACCACTCCGGATATGGGGGCGCACCAGCTGACCTCCAACCCCTCAAAATAACCTGCATGGCGATCATCACACATGTCAGAACCCAGTTCTCTATATGGCCATCCCCCACATCAATGACCGCCCCATCACCCAGAACACAAAGTCTGGGGCAAAACGAAACCTTCACGTGTGCCCACCACGTCGCAGACAAAATTCTGAACCTTCAACCAGAATTTCTGGATCAGGTGGGTGTGTCTTTAAGACCAAGTCTATACAGTCTTGAGGGGGTCCAATAAAATCTGTGCAAAATTTTTAATTGTATAAGACGCACCCTTGTATCACTAGATGCAGACTTAACGTTTTTAAGAATCTTAGCCCACACTCCTTCCTCCAATGCCAAGTTGAAATCTTTCTCCTATACTCTCTTGAGAGAAGTTAAGGCTCCGTCCCTCATACTCTGAATTAACAGGGAGTAGTATACTGATGCCTCATGACCTTTTCCAAAAGCCGCAATCACCTCTCCCAAAGCATCTGCCTCCTTAGGGGGATGTGTGCTACTCCCAAAAATAATACAAAGCAGGTGGCGCAATTGTAAATACCTTTAAAACTGAGGTCTGGGGATCCCAAAATGTTGGACCAAGTTTTCAAACGATCTCAACACACTACTTTCATATAGGTCACCGAGTGTAGCAACCCCCCTCACAATCCACTCCGGCCAGCAGAAAGGAGACTTGCCAATACACAGTCTTGGGTTCTGCCATATGCTCGAGGCAACATTTAAATAAGTGTCCAATTTAAACAATCTGGACACTTTAGTCCATACCGAGTGTAAATGCGAAATAACAGGGTGTAACTTAACTTTTCCGATTAGTTTGATAGAGATGCTTTGTAATGGCGAAATAGGGGCAAGAATTGCCTGTTCATTAACAAACCAGGGAGGGGCTCTCTCAGGTGGAAGTGACCAATGAGCCAAATGTCTGTGACTGAATGCATAGTAATAAAACAAAATCTTGGGTAGGCCTAGCCCTCCTTTGTCTATCGGCCTATGTAACTTATTAAAATGCAATCTGGGACGTTTACCATTCCAAATGAAGGACTTCGCTATGCTGTCAAATTGCTTGAAATAAGAGAGGGGGACATCTACAGGGAGAGATTGTAGCAGGTAATTAAATTTTGGAATACAATTCATTTTAATAACATTAACCTTCCCAATCATCGATAAATGTAATGAAGCCCATCTGCTCACATCGCTCGAAAACCTTTTTATTAAAGGGTCAAAATTAACACTAACTAAATCAGACAAATTTGCTGGGAATAAAATCCCCAAATACTTAATGCCCTGTTTGGGCCAATGGAAGGCGCCCGGCTGAAAAGCCGTTACTGGGCAGTACGCTGTCAGAGACAAAGCTTCGGATTTAGCCCAATTGACTTTGTATCCTGAGAACTTGGAAAAGGAATTAATAATTCTGTGGAGGCAAGGCATAGATCTAGTAGGTTCAGAGACAAATAATAAAATATCATCTGCATAAAGCAGAAGCTTATGCGGCACACCTCCCGCCACCACCCCTGGAAAATCATCCTCCTTTCTTATCGTGGCTGCTAATGGTTCCAGGGCAAGACAGAACAATAATGGGGAAAGAGGGCAGCCCTGCTGAGTGCCCCTATCCAGAGTAAAATAATCTGAAATTAATCTATTTGTTTGTACTGCTGCTACAGGGTGTCTATAAAGTAACTTAATCCAACCAATAAATGTACTCCCGAACCCATACATTTCCAAAATCTTAAAAAGATAATCCCATTCTACCATATCAAATGCCTTTTCGGCATCAAGTGAGATGGCAGCGTTCGGAGATTGATCATTTGCTACTGACCACATGATATTGATGAGACACCTGATGTTATCAGAAAAGCTGCGGCCCCAAATAAATCCCACCTGATCTACAGTATATGTATAAGTAATGTTATAACTTTACTTAATCGATTAGCCAAAATTTTTGACAATATTTTTACATCTAGTTAGATTAGGGAAATTGGACAGTAACTTTTACACTCGCTTGGATCTTTGTTCTTTTTAAGAATCAGACTGATCCGGGCTTGTGTCATGGTTGGAGGCAGCTTTCCATTCTTTAATGAATCAGTATAAACTTCTAACAAAAGTGGAGCCAGTTCTGTAGCATAGGATCTAAAAAATTCTGCGGCAAAACCATCTGGCCCTGGAGCTTTGCCAGTAGGTAGGGACTTAATTACCTCATCAAGCTCCTCCAAGGTTATCTCAGAATCAAGAGTGTTTTTTGTCAGTTTAGGAAGATCTAATGGTTCCACAAAGTTTCTAATATCTTCATCAGTAGACGAAGACGTGGAACTATAGAGATCAAGATAGAATTCTTTAAAAGCATTATTAATATCAATGGCTGAAGTGAAAATTTCACCATCAGCAGATTTCACCAAGGGAATGGTAAAAAAAAGACTCTCTCTTCTTTATATATCTAGCCAAAAGCTTTCCTGCTTTGTCACCCGACTCAAAGTATGACTGTCTTGCCTTGAATAACCAAAACTCCACTTTCTGTGACAAAATAGTATTATATCTGTATTTCAATCAGGTCAGTTCTCTGAGGCCATCAGCTGACATACGGCGCTTCAGCTTTGCCTCGGCACTTTTAATATTTCCTTCCAACTCCATAAGTTCTTGTGCTTTGGATTTTTTGATGAATGAGGCATACTGTATGATCCGACCCCTATGAACCACCTTAAGTGCCTCCCAAGCCACACCTACAGAGGATACTGAGGACCAGTTGGTCTCCATATAAATATTGATTTCAGTCTTTAATATTTGTTGGAAATCAGGATTTTGCAGAAGGGATACATTAAGGTGCCAACTATATGATTTCTTTTTCTCAATATGTGGCATCACCTCTATACTCACCAGGGCATGATCCGAGACTAAAATGTTTCCAATTGAGCAATCAACAACAGATGAAATGAGGGATTTGGATATCAAAAAAAAAATATCTATTGATACCAAGATTTTTACACATCCTGTGAAGCGTCAATGTTGCTCTAGGGGGCTTGCACACTTTTGCTTCACTATGATCAAGGACTGAGTCCATCAAAAGATTAAAGTCTCCTCCCAATATTATATCATGAGGGGTGCCAGCGGTTTGCAACATCCCTTCAAGATCTATAAAAAAGCCCTGATCATCAGCGTTAGGTGCATAAATATTAACCAAAATCAACCTTTGTCCTTGAATTTCAGCTAAAACAATAATGACTCTTCCTAATTTATCTTTAATCTGTTTGAGACATTTGAATCGTAGATGTTTATTTACCAATATAATGACTCCCTTGCTCTTACTTGAGCCAGCACTAAAAAAAACATGTCCACCCCATATCTTCCCAAATTTTTCAGTTTCCTGCGGGGAGAGATGTGTTTCTTGAAGAAACACTATATCATATTTCTTACGTTTAAGAAAAGTAATAACCTTCCTTCTTTTTATGGGGTGCCCCAACCCATTTACATTCCATGTGGAGAGAGATAGTACACTCATATTAACATTTGACATTTTGATATAGTAGAAAAAATAAATTGTGTGTCAAAAACAAAATTATACAGACCACATTCCCCATTAGTGAAACAATCAAACCCTGAACTTCCCACCGATCAAAACAAACAGAAAAAAAGAAAAACGTGCTCATTAACCCCGCGCACGACAGAGCCAACCGGCGACAATCCCTCTAAACTCAAAAGGTCCATGAATGCCCACGAGCCCCCACGACAACTTTGCTATCGGATTGCTCAATTTTGCCTCACAAATTTGTGAAGCAAAATTACATAACAGAAAATACTTTGTAAAATAAACCCAGCAAATAGGAAGAATGAACACAAAGAATGTGTAGATTCATTCACAGAATTGTTTTAAAGGTGTGATCTTCCACAAAACAAATTCCAGCTGATATAAAACCGAACAGATTCCTCGGACAGACAAACTAATCTTCAGTGAGCCAGCTGTTATGAGTTCAGCGGATGACGTAATCATTCCAATGTCCTGTAAAAAAAAACTCAACAAAACAAACTACAGCCAGCAGAAGGAATAAGCACGAAGAACAAACAGATTAATCCACAGCTGTTCCAAAGGAGTGTTTTTCAGTAGAACAAGCTCCAGCCACTAGGCGGAATCAATACAAAAAGAAACAAAACTGGCATCCCGGTTCCCCGGATGGTCGAGTCAATTCACTCGGAGGCTGTATAAAAGTATATACCATGACTTACATAATCCGTCAACTTCATAAAGGACATCCTTTGTGTGAGCATGTAGATATGTTGCGGTCATCTGTAGTGTCCACTCTCAAACTGGCCGGGAACTTCAATGCAAAATTTCTTTAAGGAAAAGTGTTATTCACAAAACAAGCTCCAGCCGCTCGGCGGAGCCAACGCAAAAAGAAAAAAGAAACCAAAATGAAGCCCAGCTTCCTCAAGAGTAAGCACAGCAAGTCGACCCACTCACATGAGAAACATCCAATGGTTTACTCAGACATTGATTCTGTAAAAGACATTGCCTGATTTGGACATGTAAATACTTTGCGACAGTTTTTCGTTTCTATTCTCAGTTTGGCCGGAAACATCAGAGCAAACGAGATCTTTTTCTGATGTAAGAGTTTCTTGCATTCCATGAACCGATCGCGTTTCTCTCGTCGAACTCGCAAAGTCCGGGAACAAGAAAACATTATGGTTCTTCCAAGATAGCTTCCCTTTGCTCCTCGCCTGGCGCAACACAAGATCTTTATCGGATGATCTCAGAAATCTGGCCAGAATCAATCGGGGCCTGTCTCCCTCAGCAGATCTGTGAGCTGGGACTCTGTGAGCTCGCTCGATTTCCAGCTTGTGGCCTGTTATGTCGAGCAGACTTGGGAAAAGCTCCTCAAGGAATTTCACCATATTTCTGCCCTCCTCATGCTCAGGAATTCCAACAACTCGAACATTATTCTCAAGATTTTCAAGCTTTTCAAGATGTTCCAAATCGACTTTGGTCGCGGGCGGATTAGCGGTTAATTCCCTCTCTGAAGATTCCAGAAAATTGATTCGTTTTTCAACATCAGTCACTCTTGTAGCTAACTCAGAGAATTTTGTTTCCATCGCCGTAATCGATCTACGTATTACAGTCAGCAAGTCAGCAAGAATCTTCGTCAACATCACCGACATGTTGGACAACTGACACTGGATTCCTTCTCCCGCCACGCCATCCAAATCGAGTCCCCAGTCTATAGATCTGTCTGGGCTTTCATCCTGAACACGTAAGTGTCTTTTAATGTCTCCAGAGCCCGAGGATTTTGACTTCTTTGCCATGTTTTGTCTGGGTGTATCAAAATTCACCAGATTATAACATGAAAATAATAAAAAACTTAGCAAAGTGCGCAGAGCTCGTTGCTCACATGTCTGCCTCTTGCATGGCGTCACGTGACCCCCCTGGGATTATCTTTTTAAGATTTTGGAAATGTACGGATTTGTAATGTATAGTAGCGGTGGTTCAAACGAATGGATTAATTTCAGATTATTTCACTCTGGATAGGGGCACCTGGCAGGGTTGCCCTCTTTCCCCCTTATTGTTCTGTCTTGCCCTGGAACAGAGTTAATTGGTCTAAATCAGAGTTTTGGCTCTGACAGCATACTGCCTGGTAATGGCTTTTTAGCCGGGCGCCTTCCAGTGGCCCAAACAGGGCATTAAGTATTTGGGTACTTTATTCCCAGCAAATTTGAGTGATTTAGTTAGAGTTAATTTTGACCCTTTAATAAAAAGGTTTTAGAGCGATGTGGGCAGGTGGGCTTCATTACATTTATCTATGACTGGGAAGGTTGATGTTATTAAAATAAATTGTATTCTAGTATTCAACTACCTGCTACAATCTCTCCCTATAGATGTCCCCATCTCTTATTTCAAGCAGTTTGATAACATAGCAAAGTCCTTCATTTGGAATGGTAAACGTCCCAGATTACACTGCATTAATTTACAATGGCTGATTGACAAAGGTGGGCTAGGCCTACCCATGATTTTGTTTTATTATTATGCATTCAGATATTTGGCTCATTGGTCGCTTCCACCTGAGAGAGCCCCTCCCTGGTTTTGTATTGAGCAGGAAGTACTTGCCCCTATCTCGCCATTGCAAAGCCTTTCTATCAAACTAACCAGAGAAGTTAGGTTACATCCAGTTATCTCGCATTTGCATGCAGCATGGACAAAAGTGTCCAGAATGTTTAATTCAGACATTTATTTAAATGTTGCTTCGAGCATATGGCTGAACCCAAAATTATGTATTGACAAGTCTCCTTTCTGCTGGACAAAGTGGATTGATAAATGATTGAAATTAATATGCTCGGTGACCTATATGAGAGTGGAGTGTTGAGATCCCCAGGTCTCAATTCTTTAGATATTTACAACTGTGCCACCTGCTCTGTACTATTTTTGGGAGTAGCATACACTCCCCTAAAGTGGCAGACACTTTGGGAGTGGTGATTACTGCTTTTAGAAAAGGTCATGAGGCATCAGTGTATTATTTCCTGCTAATTCAGAGTCTGGGGGACAGAGCTTCAACTTCTCTCAAGAGATTATGAGAGAAAGGATTCTAAAAAACATCAAGTCTGCATCTAGAGATGCAAGGGTGCGCCTTATGCAATTTAAGATTTTACATCTATTCTATTGGACCCCCTCTTGGGGTATAGGCTTGGTCTTAAAAGACACACCCACCTGCTGGCGATGCCAATCAGAAGATGGGGACACAACCCATATTTTTTGGTGGTGTGTTAAGATCCAAGAATTTTGGTTGAGTTTTATATGTGATGTATTGGGCACTTAAATTTCATTTTGCCCCAGACTCTGTATTTTGGGAGATGGGGCAGTCATTAATATAGGGGATAAATATATAAGAAATTGGGTTCTAGCCAGTGTTATAATCAGCAGACAGATTATCCTTAGGGGATGGAGGTTGGCTGGAGCGCCCTCATTTTGAGAGTGGTGCACGGAGATGGGCAGGTTGGCAGCATTTGAAGAAATGTCAGATAGAAGGCTAGGCAACCTGTGGGTATTTATAAGATGTGGGGCAGGTATTTGACCTTTTTGGAAGGCTCTCGGGGAGGGGCAGTGGAGAGGGATTTATAGTTTTAAATGTGTGTGATTTTATATATATATATATATATATATATATATATATAAGCACATACATTTATGTTAAGTGCAGTTTTGGGAAACTCACGTAAAAAATAACAAACGTTTGTAAAATTGCTCATAGAAAACGCTCATATCAACTAAGATTAATCCTTATTGTGAAACGGGGCCGATAGTCCATTTCTCCTTGTATGATATTCACTGAAAGAAAACTGCCGCATGGTGGTTGGCTAAGTGAAGACCACAAAATTCTAAAAATTATTTGAAAGTAAATTCCTTATAAAGGCATTAATACATTAGAATAGATCCATACCAATACATTTATTGCAAAAAATTCTGGGTTCTTTAATGCAATAGCAGCTTGCTGGACTGACCAACCGGTACATGGCAGTTATCTGTCAGTTCTGAAATTTGATTGCTCTAATGGCAAGTAAATTCTGTAATAAGGCATTAATGTATAGACCTATAAGAATAGAATAATGTAATTCCTTGGACTGAGAGTGAACAATGAGGGCAACATTCGGAGCTGTTCAACGCAATAGCAGCTGGTACTCAGCCAGCCACCAATGAGTAAAAGTTTCCTTCCAGTTAGGAATGAATATCATACAAGGAGAAATGGACCTGGTAAAATGGAAGTAAACTCTGTATAAAGGCCTTAATGCATAAGAAAAGATTAATAACCCTAAATTTAAAAGGAAATGAAAAGCAATTCAGAAGAGGTCACCACTGTTTATTGCTAGTATCCTATGCTTTGTAAATAAACTTGATCCTTGCCCCCTGGGCAAGCCTTTTAAACAATTCCTCAAAATACATACAGTCCGTTCCCTAACCCACACCCCGTGCTAATGGTACAGCCCACAGAACAAATTGCAAGACAAAAAGAAAAAAAAATGGAAAAATGGGAAGTTGGTGATAAGTAAATTATTCAAAAAATTATTTAGTAAAAGTAAAATTGAAGAAAAGGACAACTACCCATTCTTGAAGTAAACGAAAATAATTTTTATATTATACCTCTGAAATGCTTTCGGGATTTGCTTCCAGCAACTTTGCTTGCAATGTGTAGACACAGCTCATCGCCGCTCTCAGGTGCAGCTTCGTGGCACAAGGAAGTAACGTCCGACTTGAAACTGTGGCCATACAATCTCCATCTCACTGGACGAGTTGAGATTACTCTGTGTTCAACCGAACACTCTAACGGATCCGAAGGAGACCGCCGAGCAATCCGCATCTTCATCCATTTGCCTGCAGAATTGAAGAGATTAAAGATTTCTCTTCCATCTTCAATCAAGTCGACATTTCTGAGTTCTCCGCCAGCCCGCCGAGAATCAGCAGCCATGCCCGCCGACAGAGCAAGGAAACGGCCTCCCGTCATCACCCGAGCCTCGAGGAATAGAGTCTGAGTTAAAGGACGGATGAACACACATTCTGCATCCTCATGCGATTCAAGTAAGAGGTTTACGTCTGGGCAGAGATAGAATATTATAGTGTGTTATTCTTGTGTTTTAAGGTTTTTGCTTGTACAGTTTACGGACCGCCATGTCCGCTCATTATTAATACTCAGGGTATTAATTATCACGAATTTGTTTTGCTGTGTTGTGGTCCAACCAAATTGGACTGTTGTGCATTTTCGCCATCGCGGGTGAGACCGGCAAACTGAGTTTATCCATTAAAGAGTCAAAGAACGCGGGACTTTTACGAGCCGTCCACGGTGTCTCTGAGCAATAAACTAACAGCTGCTTTCTCTCCCACGATCGCGAAATCAGCTTACACCCTCATGTGTTATAGGATTATTTTGATTTCCATATCTAATCATATCACTGTTTAGTTTGTAGTTGTAAGTCAGAAGTTTATTGACTGCATTGTATTAATTATTAATTGATATTACTGCATAAATAAACTTTGTTTATATTACAAAGAGAAGTGTTTTGGTTTGTTTTGCATACGCCTGTGTCATGCTGACAGGATGTCAGTACTCAGATTCAAGCCTTCATTCGATATTCTTCGGATGTCGATTTTCCTAAGAAAACGATCTAATATTGAGACTGTTATACTATCTGGTTATTAGTCTCTGATTCCAGGGTGGTGCCCCGTCGATGTTAATCCTCATTAATATTCTATTGATTTTTGATAATTGATAATTATCTTTGATGATTGTTGAATTTGAATGATCAATAAGCTAGTGTTAATTTTAATTAATGTTAACAATTAGCGATTATCTTTGATAATTGTTGATTTAAAGGATTAAAAAAGCTAACATTGATTCTCATCAATGTTCTTTTGATTTTAATAATTAATAATTATCTTTGATAATTATTAATTATTGCTAATAACCAAACCCGCTCCTAAACATAGCGCACTACATTTACTGGAGCCCCATATGAGGTTTTAATGAGTTAGATTCAATTAATTAATTTAAGTATTAATTAATAACTAAAGAAATAATTAATAATTTCTGATAGTAACACTGATCTAAACAACCAGTAAAGCCCTACAATGCCTTACTTATTACACAGCACTCTGCAATACTCTGATTGGTCAGTGGCGCCATATAGTGGTCTGATATCACTGAGTAACAACCGCACATCCTGGTATCACTGTGTGATCTCTACTAGTAAGCTAATAAAACAATTTCAGTTCAAATCATAGTTACATGTCCATTTATATATTTAGTAATTAGTCTTGTAATAAGATGGATAATGAGCAGTCAAACAGTCATTATTTACAAAATAAACACCAACAGAACTCCGACGCAAACCGAAGGTGGATTTCAGCTGTACAGCAATCTATTACTTCTAACATACTTGAATCATTTTTAATGCAAATCGATCTTATGTCCATGTATTTATTTATTTGGTTAGTAACCAAATAATAAGTGGGATAATGTACAGTCAGTCACTTTTTATTGCAAAATAAACCCTTTCAGGGTGATACAAGGCCCCCTTATCACCCTGTCAAGGTTTATTTTGCGATAACAACCGGCTGAGTGTAAATTATCCCTTACTTGCACCATGGTAAAAAATTATTACCACATTTATGGTGTTTACATTCTACTCCAAGGTACTTAATGTATAACCATAGTACCATGTCCAAAAACCATTACACTACCATGGTACTTTTTGGTAAGTATAAGGTTGTTAAAGGTGATAAAAATGATAAATCTTTTAAAATTTGTGATTAACACGTCAAGTTCATAAAAATGTAATCATTGTGTTAATTTAAAAAAAAAAAAAAAGAAATAAAAAACATTATAGCATTTTCTAAAAAAAAAAAAAATAATAATAATAATAATGACTACAAATATTTAATGTGGTGTAACCATCAAGTAAATGCTATTAAAATACTTTTCTTGCACCTTGAAAACATGAGTGTACACAATATTAAAATAAATTTCAAACATCTCTTTCAAGGTAAAAACTATTTTCTTTTACAAATATCATGCATTTTTGAGTGAAGAAAAGTTTTCTCAAGATGTTGTCAAGTGTTTCTGACCCAAACAAAATGTGCATTTTCATAAAAATGTAAAAATACTGAAATACAAAATATTTGAAGATATGACAAAAAAAATAAATAATAATAATTAAAAAAAAACATTGTTTTTACTTCACATACAGTTATGAGGGTTTATAGGGGTCCTCTGTGTTTTATCTTTTTTATTAAATTTTTTGTCACATGACAACAAAATGGCTACCTACATGTTGTTTAGACCAAATGACTTTGATTTGGTAGACAAATGTTTTCAAATATTAATCATATTTTAAGACAAAATTTTCAAAAAGCAATTTTCATTGCTTTTTTTTTTTTAAGACAAAAATAATAAAAAATTATTCTTCACTACACCTACTCCTATTTCCTTTTTCAGAATTTAATCTTTTTATGATACTTTTATTTATTTATTTATTTATTTTTACTGTCTCCAGACAGTTACACCACATGACATTTTTTACTTAAAGCCCCAGAAAAAAATATCAAAATGACTTTGAACTCAGAAATGTAATCATAGAAGATGTGAATTCAAGTAATTGTTTTATGTGAAATGTTGTTTTAATGTTATTTGGGACAATTTAATAAATCTTAATAGAAAGAAAAAAAAATGAAGAAAATAGGGTCACATCATCTACTCTGTAACACAAATGAAACATTTAAGAATGTGTCTAAAAAAAACTGAGCTTCTCTGAAAATTATCATTGTCATTTAGAGTAAAATTCTTTACCTTAACAAGACAAATGTGCAGTAATTCAGCATATATGTAACAAAGTGTATTGTTTTTACACCTAATACCATGAATCAGTGTAAAGGTTACCTTTTTCCTGATCCCAGAATACCTTTGGTTATGAAGGCTCATTGCTTGGACTTCTCAAGCAGACTGTGATCTAGGAAGAACAATAAGTGAACCTTAAAAAAAGAGTGATTTTAAAAAGAAGCCAGCTAATGTTTGCATGCATGTACCCAACATGTGTTTGTTAATGAGGTTTTACATTTGCACCCAAGTGTGAAGATTCAAAGAATGGGTGAGCACTCTGAACTATGTTTATCCTGAGTATACTCAAGATTTCAATATTTCTCAAGTTATGCAGATTAGATATCCATGTTTCACTGCACATTCTTTTATTCTACAACCATACGTTAATTAGTGCATACACATGGAACTTAAGACTTTTTTAATTTATGTTTTGTATAATTAGCATTTTTCATTTATTGTAATACTTAAAATATAATAAAATAAAAAATACAATCTTAATATACTAGAATGCTTATTATATATATATATATATATATATATATATACTATACACTACCAGTGAAAAGTTTTGAAACACTTGACTGAAATGTTTCTCATGATCTTAAAAATCTTTTGATCTGAAGGCATATGCTTAAATGTTTGAAATTAGTTTTGTAGACAAAAATATATTTGTGCCAACATATTAATTTATTTCATTATAAAACTAAAATGAAATAAAAAAAAAAAAAGTTTTTGAAATTGATGACTTGGACCAAATAATATAGAAAAGCAGCCAATAAGTGCCCAACATAGATGGGCACTCCTTCAGTACTGTTTAAAAAGCATTCCAGGGTGATACCTCAGCCCTCACAGTTAGAGCTCTCATGGCTGAAGCTACAGAGGTTAATTTACTCTCCGTCTCTGTAGCGGATTAACCTGATCCTTCCGACGGATGAATATCCGAAAAGCCGCGAGTCCAGACGGCATTCTGGGCCGCGTCATCAGAACGCGCTCGAACCAACTGGCTGGTGTTTTTACGGACATTTTCAACCTTTCCCTCTCCTTGTCTGTAGTCCCCACATACTTTAAAACATCCACCATTGTGCCTGTACCAAAGCAATCCAAAATCACTTGCTTAAATGACTGACATCCTGTTGCTCTGACCCCCATCATCAGCAAATGCTTTGAGAGACTAATCAGAGATTACATCTGCTCCGTGCTGCCTCCATCACTAGACCCATTGCAGTTTGCTTACCACAACAACCGCTCCACTGATGATGCCATTGCATCTACAATACACACTGCTCTCTCCTACCTGGAAAAAAGGAACACTTATGTGAGAATGCTGTTTGTAGACTACAGCTCAGCATTCAACACCATAGTGCCCTCCAAGCTTGATGAGAAACTCCGGGCTCTGGGCTTAAACAGCTTACTGTGCAGCTGGATCCTGGACTTCCTGTCAAGCAGACGCCAGGTGGTTAGAATGGGCAGTAACATCTCCACTGACAATGATGAAACAGCCTACAGAGAGGAGGTGCACACTCTGACACGCTCGTGTCAGGAGCACAACTTCTCCCTCAACATCAGTAAGACAAAGGAGCTTGTGGTGGACTTCAGGAGAAGAGAAAGAGAACACAGCCCCATCACCATCAATGGAACACCAGTGGAGATAGTCAGCAGCTTCAAGTTCCTGGGTGTCCACATCACTGAGGAACTCACATGGTCCGTCCACACTGAGGCTGTTGTGAAGAAGGCTCATCAGCACCTCTTCTTCCTGAGACGGCTGAGGAAGTTTGAAATGAACTGCCACATCATCACACGGTTCTACACCAGCACTGTAGAGAGCATCCTGACTGGCTGTGTCACTGCTTGGTACGGCAATAGCACCGCCCACAAACACAAAGCACTGCAAAGGGTGGTGCGAACTGCCAGACACATCATCGGAGGTGAGCTTCCCTCCCTCCAGGACATAAATACCAGGCGGTGTGTGAAAAAAGCTCAGAGGATCATCAGAGACTCCAGCCACCTGAGCCATGTGCTGCTCTCACTGCTACCATCAGGCAGGCGGTATCACAGCATCGGGACCTGCACCAGCCGACTCCATGACAGCTTCTTCCCCCAAGCAATCAGACTTTTGAACTCTTGATCTCTCACGATCTAATACATCTGCACTGCACTTTATTAATCTTACAATGGACTGTCATAAATTATATTCTCTCTGAGAATATAAATTATATTCTCTCTTAACAACACACTGGCAACTGACTATCAACCAGACAGCCTGAATGTCAATACAGTACAATACAACCTACTGTATATTTTATATATACTATATATACTATTTTTATTGTATAATGTGTATTCCATATTGTGTGTATGTGTATTCTATATTGTGTGTATTGTATACTGTACATTGTATATTATTATTTGTATATTGTGTTGTGTGTAAATATGTGTATATTAGATATGTAAATTGTGTTGTGTAAATCTGATGTTTATTGTAAATTGGTATACATGTCTCATCACTGTCTCATCACTGTCATGACTGCTATGTTGCTCGGAACTGCACCCAAGACTTTCACCCACTATTGCACTTGTGTATATGGTTGTGTGACAATAAAAGTGATTTGATTTGATTTGATAATGACGTTATACCACGTCTTTGTAAGCGAGCGGCGTGATAAAACTAGATTGTTCCTGTTAATAATCAACAAAGCTGTTAACATTGCAAGCGCGTGTGCCTTTCATATCTTGGTGCTCCCTCATTATACATAATTTAGCACATTTGCAAGAAAGGCAGAAATAGCAAAAATGCTTTGCATAATGTACCAGCTGCATGGTGAAGAGAGACGCGTAAACACCTGTTACATCTCTCATCTCCATCTCTTGTTCCATCCAGGGTCGGAAATTAACAGAGGCTCAGGGCAACAAAAAAATAAATCCCCTGCAATCTGTTATAGTTCCAAATTAATATATCCATCATGTTCTTCATTTGAATTTTCGCTGAACATTATTTCTTTCATGCCGTCCATTGTGCAGATTTTGCTGAGCCAGTGATGGATGCTCGCACCATAAACGCGCACAGAGGGGTACTCCGCTTCTCACGCTCCACATCAGTTCAGTGTCGTGCTTCCGCACTAAAATGATCAAATGCTACAATGTAGTTAATATAATATTAACAAAAATTATATCTGGATGTGTTAAATGGCCTTGATGTTAAATAAAACATTATTAATGATACAGTAATAATTTTACAGACCATTAACCACTTTTGGTGGATGAATCATATCTCTGACTAATGTTCATTGTTTTATTAAACTGGCCTGAAGCAGTTGCTAAGTTTTTTTATAAGCTCCTCATTCCAAATCTGGAGAAATGCTGTCATCTGCTCCTCTGTGTCGGCGCATTTTTTTTGTAGGCTGTTAATTAAATAATTAATTTGGTTTAATTTTATCAAGTTTGATTTTTGGCCCTTTGTAGGAAAAAGTTTGGGCACTTCTGGTCTAGGAGTTTGAAAAAGTAGGTTTTTTGTCAAATTCAAAATTTTGTTTCTAGACCTCACGGTAAATGTTATAGGCCAAAACGTAAGTGAAACTTTGAACAGTTGGTGGCGCTAGAGGGTAAGGGTTAGAGACCTCAAATTTGGGTCAGTTACATTAGAGAGTGTCCTCTATCAGTGTGCCTAATTTCATAACTGTATGGGCTGCCATAGACTCCCAAACAGAAAAAAATATATAATAATAATAAGAAGAAGAAAACTAACGGATACAATAGGTGCCTATGCACCTCCTGTGCTTGGCCCCTAGTAATAATAATAATAAGAATACAGCTGCAAGCAGCAATTAGCGGGGCCAAGCACACCAAGGAAGTGTCAATGGACATCAGTGATCATGACTTTAAGAAAAGCAGCATAAAAACTAAGGTAGAATTGATCACATTTAAATAAAATTAATTATAACTTTTGAATTAATATGCTGAGGTCAGGGTGTGGTCATTATGACACAAACAGAGTTTCATGAAAATTCGGCAAAGCGTTGCAGAGATACAGCCTCAGATGTTTTTTGGTGACTAGATATCAAATTTGTTAGTGCGTTATTCGTGAACGGTATGTTCTATCAAAAAGCTTTTGATACATTTTTGTCAGCACTGTCCCTAGATGATACACAACAAATTTCGAGCGAATAGGACAAACGGTCTAGTAGTTAGAAAAAGTACAATTCAAAATTGTGGAAAATTTAGTGGGCGGAGCTGAAAAATTATGCCAAATATCCGTGTGGCATGACCCATGGAATCAGAGGAAAATATAATTTTGTTTCTAGGCCTCACAGTTCAAAAGTTATAGGCAAAAATGTGTGTGAAACTTTGAACAGTTGGTGGTGGGAGTAAGTTAGGGACCCCAAATTTGGGTCAGATATAGTTCAGGGTGTCCTCTATAAGTGTAATCAATTTCATAACTTCCCTATGTAGGGTTCTATGGGGGAATGCGGACTCAATAGTGGAAGAACAAATACATTTATAAAATTTATAAAATTCAAAATGGTGAACAGAAATTGTAGCTGACCATGGCAAATTTGGTATCACTGTACTCACCGTGACCCAAGGAATCTAAAGAGACCAGCCCTATAATTTTAGGCCAAACTATTTAGAAGTTATAAGCAAAAATAGCAATTTATTTATATCTCCTGACCAGTAGGTGGCACAGTGGGGAAACGCTGGTAGCCTCAGGGCATCCTTGTGATGATACGTAGTAAGTTTCGTGGCAAAACGGCAAAGCGCTGCAGAGTTATAGTGTCACGTCACTTAATATAACAGATATTAAGTATTAATTAGACAGTCTATTTGCAACTAAAACAATGAAAAAGTGCCTTAATTTTCATAAACATCAGGTTAGTAGCACAGAGATATGGTATTTTTTTACAGTTCTGACTGTTATAATGTCACCAAGAGGCAGAGGTGCCCAATTTTTTTCAAGTGTCCTCAGAATAACCTGCTACATAAGTGTTTTAAATTTGGTGATGATATCTCATTCTATTCAAGACTTTTAACCATTTAAGTAAAAGTGGCCATCCACACTTTGTACGTTTTGGAGTACTGTTGCAACGGTGCATCGAAAGTTCAAACTTTTTTTTGTAATTATTGAGATTGGGACTCCAGAAAACCTTTCTGCACTGATTTGGTTCCGATCAGGTGAATGGCCTAGGACTAGCTCAAATAGCTGCTAAAAGTTGATTAGGCCATGTTTTTCAAGATATGCGACTGTCCTCATAGAACTTGATGGCGCCTTGGACATAGACACTGCATGCTAATTTCAAGTCGACCAGACCAACCATTCCATAGTTAAAGCCATTTTTAGATTTTTAATTATTATAGCGCCACCAAGTGTTACAGTAACCCAGACTTGAAGTTGGTGGTGAACCCAAAAGCAGGTATTTATTGAACCTGCTTTTTCTGGTAGGCAATCTGCCAAATGGCAGGTGAGTGGTGAATGAGCAGATTAGATCTGGAACAGACAACATTACTTGACGGAGGTTATTGTATTTGCAGGTGAAGTATTATTTGGGTTGGAGGATAACACCAAGGGAAGGAGATGCAGGAGAGGAGACTTGGAACAAACTTCAGAATAGCGCTGGAGAGGAATCGTTGAGGGAGCATGCTGGAATGGGGTCTGAAGATTAAGGTAAGTAGACGATCAGTGAGTCTGTATACTGCTTTGATACCAGATGAAGACTGAAGGGAGAGTCGAGTGTTATATAGAGGAGCTGATTGACACGGTGATTGGAGACAGGTGCGGGTGATCAGTATTCGGGGGAGCGGGAAGGTTGAGTGTTTGTGGCAGGAAGGTCAGGTGGATCTGTGACATTACCCCCCTCCACGGACCGCTCCTGAAAAACGAGCCTCCCGACACCATGGACGACCCCATCCGTGAGGACCTGGACAGTCTGGGTGAGTGTTGTGGAAGTTAGTGAGTAGGGTCAGGTCCAGGATGTCGTCTCGTTGTACCCATGATCTTTCTTCGGGACCATAGCCCTCCCAGTCTACGAGGTACTCGAGGTGACCCCTGCGGCGTCGGGAGTCCAGGATGTCATGAACTGCGTAGACGGGTCTGTCTTCCAGGATTAGTGGCTGGGGGGGGGGTCGTCAGCTGGATCAGGTTCTGAGGGGTGAGGAGAGAGAGACGGATAGTGAGGTTTCAGGAGGGAGACGTGGAAAGTAGGGTGAATGCGGTATTTGGGGGGAAGTTGGAGTTGGTAGGTGACTGGATTAATTTGTTTAGTGATAGTGAAGGGACCAATGTAACGGGGACTTAGCTTTTTGCATGGTAGGTGCAGACGGATGTCCTTAGTGGAGAGCCAAACCTTCTGCCCAGGTTGGTAACTAGGGGTTGACGATCTCTGGGCATTGGCAAGGATCTTCTTGTGGTGCACAACCCTCTGCAGGTGATGGTGGGCTAAGTCCCAGACCCTCTCGCTCTCTCTAAACCAATGGTTGACCGCTGGGACATCAGATGGCTCTCCGGACCAGGGGAAAAGAGGTTGGTTGCCGAGTACGCACTGGAAGGGTGTTAAGTTGATGGAGGGCTGACGTAAGGAATTCTGTGCGTACTCAGCCCAGGACAGAAATTAACTCCAACGGTTCTGGCGGCAATGACAGAAGGTTCAAAGGAAATGGCTGATCTCCTGAATTTTCCTCTCAGTCTGCCCGTTGCTCTGAGGATGATACCCGGAAGAGAGGCTGATGGTCACTCCCATTATGGAAAAGAAAGCTCTCCAGACTCTGGAAATTAACTGGGGACCTCTGTCTGAGACGATATCTTTGGGAATCCAATAGTTTCGGAACACATGGTTGAAGATGGCTTCAGCAGTTTCAAGGGAGGTGGGAAGACCCTTTAGGGGTATCAACTTTGGAGAAGCGGTCAACGACCACCAAAGGTGAATCCCACAGAGGATGGCAGGTCTGTGATAAAGTCGACCCCAAGGTGTGAAAGGGTTGGCGTGGGATGGGTAGCGGAAGGAGCTTGCCAGTCAGTAGATGTCGAGGAGTTCGGGACATGGCACATTCCAGGCATCCCTGGATGAAGCTTCTGACATCTTTGTCCATGCACGGCCACCAAAACCGGTCCTGGATAAGCGAGAGGGTCCTATTGGTCCCAGGGTGGCCAGTGCCCAAGGAGGAGTGGACAGAGTCAATGAGTGATAAACGTTGAGAGGAGGGTACAAAGGTTCTGTTGGCGGGACAGCCCAACGGAGCAAGTTTAGTGGCAGTCATCAAGGGACCATTGGATAGGGCTTACAATTATGTGAGGAGGAAGGATGGTGTTCAGCTTCTCAGGGTTTTCCTCTGGAGCGTAAAGTCAGGAAAGGGCATCCGTCTTGATGTTCTTGTTCCCCGGATGATAGGAAATGGTGAAACTCAATGTGCTTGGTGCCCAACATGCTTGGTGAGGATTTAGATGACGAGCCTCCCTAAGGTACTCGAGGTTCTTGTGGTCTGTTAGTACCAGGAAGGGGTGTTGGGCCCCCTCTAGCCAATGCCGCCACTCTTCCAGGGCCAACTTGACAGCCAGGGGTTCCCGGTTTCCGATGTCATAATTTTGCTCCGCCGGGAAGAGTTTTCGAGAGAAGAAGGCACATGGATGGAGCTTAGATGGTTTCCCCTGCTGCTGAGAAAGCACGGCTCCTATGTCGTTAGTGGAGGCATCTATTTCAACCACAAAAGGCTTACTAGGATTGGGGTGGATGAGAAGTGGAGCTGTGGTGAAGGCCTCCTTCAGATGTTGGAAGGCATAGGAAGCCTCGGAGTTACTTGGATCGGAGAGGAGATGTTAAGGGGGCTGTGAGGGAGCTGTAATTCCTGATAAAGTGATGATAGAAGTTGGCGAAACCCAAGAAGTGCTGGAGTTCCTTGATGGTAGTAGAAGTGGGCCAGGATCGCACAGCCTCTACCTTCCCCTCATCCATCTGGATACCCTCAGGGCTGATGTTGTAACCTAGGAACTGGAGGGATGACTGATGAAAGGAACATTTCTCAGCCTTGAGGTACAGATGGTATTCCCTCAGCTTTTCCAACGCTAGCACGACGTGTTGATGATGGTCGGTCTCATTCCGGGAGTACACCATAATGTCATTGATATAAACAAGGACGAATCGATGGAGGTACTCACAGAATACCTCATTCATGAAGCCCTGGAACATGGAGGGGCCATTGACCAGGCCATACGGCAACATCCGGTACTCGTAGTGGCTGGTTGGAATTACAAAGGCGGTCTTTCATTCATCTCCCCTCCGGATTCGAATGAGGTTATATGCCCTGCGCAGGTCCAGCTTGGTGAAGATGGTAGCTCCTCTCAACAGTTCCAAGGCAGCCAGGACGAGGGGAAGTGGATATTGGAACTTTCCCGTTATCTTGTTGAGGGAGCGGTAATCAATACAGGGCCGGAGACTTCTGTCCTTCTTCACCACGAAGAAAAAGCTCGAAGCAGCAGGGGATGTGGAAGGTCGGATGTAGCCTTGGTTGAGAGCCTCCTCCATGTACTCCTCCATGGCCTTCTCTTCAGGGATGGATAGAGGATATATTTTGCCACGGGGCACTGGCTCACCGGGGAGAATGTCTATCACACAGTCCCAAGGTCGGTGAGGAGGAAGATGTGAGGCACGGAGTGGGCAGAAGACATTCTTGAAGTGGGAGTAACAGGATGGGATTTCCACAGAGGTGGAGCAGATAGGACTCTCGATGGAGGTGGAGTTGAGACAGAGAGGAGAAGATTTCTTGGTGATAGTTGAGGGCCTTGGAATGGGAAGTTTGGAGAAACAGGTAGGAAAGCATTGGGAGCCCCACTTCAAGACGTCGTCGGAAAACCAGGAAATGATGGGGGAATGCAGTTCGAGCCATGGGCACCCCAACGCGATGTCAGTGGTGGAGTTCTCCAAAACCAGGAGAGTGATGGTTTCGTGGTGCAGACACCCGACTTGGAGCATCACGGTACCCACACAATGATGAATCACACCTCTGTCGATGGGTTTGGATCTTTAGGTTGGGCTGACATGGCCGTGGATGGAGCTGGAGTTGGTGACAGAGCGCATCTGAAATGAAGTTGCCGGCTGACCCAGAGTCGAGGAGTGTGAGTACTGTAAGGGAAAAGTTGGGAGCAGTAAGCGTCACACTGGTAGACAAGGGAGAGGAAAAAACTTTAGAGTAAGTAACATGACTCACCAGTGGGCGCGGAGGATGAATGGGACATGCCGAGATGATGTGTCCCTTACCACCACAGTACAGGCACAACCGCTCGTCAACCGATGCTGGCGCTCTGCCGATGATAGCCGAGAAACATCCATCTGCATAGGCTCCCCGCCTGGTTCTGAAGATTGGATTGAGGGTGATCGTGTAGGAACAGGCGGAGACTGCAAGGCGGGCAATTCATTGAGGCAGGGCTTCATTCGGTTGGCGACTCAGATGGAAAGTTCGATGAAGCGCTCAAGCCCCATGGTGTCATCAGATGAAGAGAGATGCAGCCACGGCATTGGGTCAAGCCCCTGATGTTAAGTGGTGAGTAGAGCAGTCTGCTAGTGTGCGGAACTTGAGAGCGTAATCCTGGACGGAGACTTTACCTTGATGAAGATTACAGAGTTGTTCACCAGCGGAAGTATCACCCACAGGGTGTCCGAAAACCTCTCTGAAGTGTCAAGTGAAGCTCTCAAAAGTTTGAGTAATGGGACTTTTTTGCTCCAAAAGAGGTTGGGCCCACTGCAGTGCTCGTCCAGAGAGCAAGTTGATGATATACGCCACCTTGGACCACTCTGTGGGGAATAGATGTGGCTGCATCTCTAGGGCGAGCGAACATTGAAGCAAAAAGCCGCCGCAGTTCTCCACTGATCCGGAGTATGGTGCTGGAGTGTGTCAACCAGCACCTGGATGGGATCTGGACGTGCTGGGTTCATGATTCTTGAAGGTCTGGTATTCTGTTACAGTAACCCAGACTCGAAGATGGTGGTGAACCCAAAAGCAGATATTTATTTAACAAACACAGACAGCAAATGGCAGGTGAGTTGTGAATGAGCAGATTGGATCTGGAACAGACAACAGCATTTGATGGAGTTTATTGTATTTGCAGGTGAAGTATTACTTTGGTTGGAGTATAACACCAAGGGAAGGAGACGCAGGAGAGGAGACTTGGAACAACCTTCGGAATAGCTTTGGAGAGGAATCGTTGAGGGAGCATGCTGGAATGGCATCTGAAGAGGAAGGTAAGTAGACAGTAAGTGAGTCTG
The DNA here is from genome assembly GCF_019703515.2 of Myxocyprinus asiaticus. Classification (NCBI taxonomy): domain Eukaryota; kingdom Metazoa; phylum Chordata; class Actinopteri; order Cypriniformes; family Catostomidae; genus Myxocyprinus; species Myxocyprinus asiaticus. The sequence goes on along the minus strand of NC_059382.1, from coordinate 30,886,435 downwards.
TATACTGCTTTGATACCAGATGAAGACTGAATGGAGAGTGGAGTGTTATATAGAGGAGCTGATTGACACAGTGATTGGAGACAGTTGCAGGTGATCAGTATTCGGGGGAGTGGGAAGGTTAAGTGTTTGTGGCGGGAAGGTCAGGTGGATCTGTGACACCAAGAGGCAGAGATACTCATACTCATACTCAAAAATGTTTTTGTGTATCCTCAGAATGACCCCTTGCATATGTGTACCAAATTTAGTGATAAATTCTCATTCCGTTCAAGAGTTATAACCATTTTAGTAAAAGTGGCCACACCCCCTACATATGTTTGCTGTACCTTTGCGATGATGAATCAAAAGTTCAAACATATTTGGATAATTATTATTACTGGTACTCCAGAGAATCTTTCTGCACTGGTTTGGTTCTGATTGGGCAAATGGCCTAGGACTAGTTTTGTTAAATAATCTCAAATATTTAACGAACAATTTGATTCACACCAATAATTCTTGAGGCAAATTTGTTCAGAAAGAGGAGTTCTATCATATGATATGAAAAACGTGTTTCTTTGTGAAAGACAGCTGTATATACATCGATTTACATGCTTTAAAATGTGATAGCGCCTCCCATGGCCAATTCTTCTCTAATTTTGCACAGACCGGTTCCATAGACACTGCATGCAAAATTTCAAGTCGATCGGACCAACCTTATTGTTCCATAGTTATGATCCATCTTTAGTTTTTTAATTATTATAGCACCACCTAGAGGCAGAGGTATGCAATTTTGCAATTTCCTCAGAATGACCCACCACATAAGTGTACCAAATTTGGTGATAATATCTCAATCCGTTCAAAAGTCCGGCCGATCGGGCAAACGGCCTAGGACGAGTTCGTTTGAATTTTTTTTTTTTTTTTATTCAAACAATTCAAAATAGCGGGAAAATTAGGGGGCAGTGCCAAAATTGGCCAGAGCTTAAAAGATTCGACATGTCACAAGGAATGACTGGAAAAAGTTAGAAGAATTTTGTTTCTAGCCCTTACGGCACAAGAGTTATGGCCCAAAATTTGATTTTGTTTTTCACTATAGTGCCACCTATGGACCGATCAGGCCGATTCCATGCATATGGCTAGCCAGCTGGAGTACTACCATCCCTGAAAGTTTCAAGTCTCTAGGCCTTACGGTTTGGTCTGCACGATCAGTTTTATGGCAGAATAATAATAATAAATATAGCCACAAGCGGCAATCATCGGGGGCCAAGCAGGCATGGACCTTTTTTCACAGAGCATTATTTGTTTTTTGACAGGGATGTTACAGTCTCCTCAATGGGTTGCACAGTTGTTTAAAGTGTTTTCGATCATTATGCGGTCAAAATATTGGGGAAAGCAATCTTTAAAAATATGTAAACAACAAACTCCTCAAAGCACAAACTGTAAATATTAGATGTGAAGTTAAGACCTTTATTTGGCTTCATTCAGCACATGCAGTTGAAGAGCCTGTAAGTCTATAATGTATTAAACTGATATGTTTTTGTACATAAATGGACTGCTTGTCAACCAATTCACCCAATTATACTTTTAGAAAGAATGTCAGCTACTCCAGAGTATATTTCAAAAGTATATTGTGAAGTAAAGACTGTGCATGTTAGGTTTGTGTATTGTTTCTGTGAGAACAACAGAAATCAACATAATAAATAGCAGTGCAAAACTAATATGATAATCCAGCAAAGCAACAATACTGTAAAGAATAAATGTAGTCATATTACTTGAACATAACAGGTTTTAAAGAGGTGCAGTAAACTAGTGTTGGGCAAAATGGCTTCAAAAATTATCTCAAATTTTACGATATTCATTATCTATCTCGATAATTATGTATTTCCTCTGAAACAGCTAAATCTATTTAAAAACAATAAAGGCATGTTTCCCCAGTTTTTCACTAAATGAACAAAAGGGAGAATTAGATATAATAACTTTAAATACACATTTATATTAACATTTTATATATAATGATACATAGTAGCCTAATAAAAAGCATTATTTACCTTCATATAGTTTTACTTAAACATTTTTTGTGAATGAACAAGGTGTGCAAAAATGACACTTAATTTTTTGGAACCCAGTAGAACATTGTATAATACTGAAATATTACTGTGGGACCCAGTCAAGTTTATTATTCTAATATAATACTGATTTATCAATATTGCTTTGAGGATTAGATTAGTTTTTTTATACAATATATATTTTCTGCTGTTTTTACTCGAAATAAATTGCAGCCTTGTTTAGTTTACCTCAAAAATAACTTCTGAATATATTTTATTCCACAAACTTCAGATCTTTGGCAAATAAGCGACTAGTTGTTCACTGGAGGAACATTCATAGCACATTTTATTCATGTCAGCAAATGCTGCATTATGCTGTGTTGTTGTGAACTTGACAAATAAATGTTTTAACAATGATGGTATTATTTTGAGCATGAGTAACTTGTGGTTAAGTGTCATCACATGTAGGCTAACACTTCACAATATACACGTTACATTATATAATTGCAAAATGTAGTCATGTTAAAGAGAGCGAGTCACTCGCTGACATGGTGTGGGGTTACAGGCCTGCGCTCTGCATGGAGACCTGCAGGTGCACTCATTATAATACTGAAACTAAACTTTTTGTTTACAGATATATAACAAATAATAAACTTGTGAAGATGAATAAACACCTTGAATGATAAATAACTGAGAAATCAGTCAAGTCTATAAGCATTACAAGTATTACATACTTATTTCCATGGAAATGTTTCTGAGGTAAAATCAATTAAGTTAAACATTAACACTCTCTAAAATGCATTTAAATCAGTGATGATGATGATGATGATGATGATAATGATGATGATGAATATTTCTCACACACAGCAACACCACATAAAGAAAAACAGACTTTTACTTAACAAATAAACAAGAAGCCAGGAGACCTTTGCAAACCAAAACTTTTTGCGCATGGACTAAAGCAAGGTTATAATATCTCTACATTTTTTATTTAGTTTTCATTTCTATTTCGTTTTAAAATGTTCACTCCAATTTAGGGGGAGAGAGAAAGAGAAAAAGTCAGAATAAATGACTGGATATTATATTGTTTCTGTTCTCTTTGTTTTAACATAATGCATTGGCAACACAGTGAACAGTCCTTCCATTAAAGGTTCAAATGTGCCAGTCCCAGATACATATAGCTCATTTTCTATAGGGTGACCAGATTTTTAAAGTCTCAAACTGGGACACTTGGGGGGTTCGCAATACATGCATATTATATTAAATAAACTCAGCAAAAAAAGAATCGTCCCTTTTTCAGGACACTGTTATTTTAAAGATAATTTTGTAAAAATCCAAATTTCTTTACAGATCTTTATTGTAAAGGGTTTAAACAATATTTTCCATGCTTGTTCAATGAACCATAAACAATTAATGAACATGCACCTGTGGAATGGTCGTTAAGACACTAACAGCTTACAGACGGTAGGCAATTAAGGTCACAGTTATAAAAACTTCTTACTGACTCTGAAAAACACCAAAAGAAAGATACCCAGGGTCCCTGCTCATCTGCGTGAACATGCCTTAAGCATGATTCATGGAGGCATGAGGACTGTAGATGTGGCCAGGGCAATAAATTGCAATGTCCATACTGTGAGACGCCTAAGACAGCGCTACAGGGAGACAGGAAGGACAGCTGATCGTCCACGCAGTGGCAGACCACGTGTAACAACACCTGCACAGGATCGGTACTTCCGAACATCCTGTGGGACAGGTACAGGATGGCAACAACAACTCCCCGAGATACACCAGGAACACACAATCCCTCCATCAGTGCTCAGACTGTCCGCAATAGGCTGAGAGAGGCTGGACTGAGGGCTTGTAGGCCTGTTGTAAGGCAGGTCCTTACCAGACATCACCGGCAACAACGTCGCCTATGGGCACAAACCCACCTTCGCTGGACCAGACAGGACTGGCAAAAATGCTCTTCACTGACAAGTCACATTTTTTTCTCACCAGGGATGATGGTCAGACTCGTGTTTATCATCGAAGGAATGAGCGTTACACCGAGGCCTGTACTCTGCAGCGGGATCAATTTGGAGGTGGAGGGTCCGTCATGGTCTGGGGCAGTGTGTCATAGCATCATCGGACTGAGCTTGTTGTCATTGCAGGCAATCTCAACGCTGTGCCTTACAGGGAAGACATCCTCCTCCCTCATGTGGTACCCTTCCTGCAGGCTCATCCTGACATGACCCTCCAGCAGTGCCATCAGCCATACTGCTCGTTCTGTGTGTGATTTCCTGCAAGACAGGAATGTCAGTGTTCTTCCATGGCCAGCGAATAGCCCGGATCTCAATCCCATTGAGCACGTCTGGGACCTGTTGGATCGGAAGGTGAGGGCTAGGGCCATTCCCCCCAGAAATGTCCGGGAACTTGCAAGTACCTTGGTGGAAGAGTGAAGTAACATCTCACAGCAAGAACTGGCAGATCTGGTGCAGTCCATGAGGAGGAGATGCACTGCAGTACTTAATGCAGCTGGTGGCCACACAAGATACTGACTGTTACTTTTGATTTTGACCCTGCCTTTGTTCAGGGACACATTATTCCATTTCTGTTAAACTTGTTCAGTTTATGTCTTAATTGTTGAATCTTTTTTATGTTCATACAAATATTTACACATGTTAAGTTTGCTGAAAATAAAAGCAGTTGAAAGTGAGAGGATGTTTCTTTTTTTTGCTCAGTTTATATATATATATATATATATATATATATATATATATATATATATATATATATATATATATATATACATATACATTGTATTAAAATACAGTATGTAGCTAAATTCAATATAACATCTTTTAGTATGCAAAATGCTATTTTATTATATATTGTTTTATACAATTTTAACCACATATGAGATATTTGTAAAATGTACAAATTCAGTATAGCCTATTCTATCCATATGATGTCATATTGCATGTGTAATAGTGATATGACTTGTCAGTCCTTGAAATTTCTTGTCAGCTACACATATTTACACAAAATTTGCAACATTGGAACTTAAAAGTTAAAATACAATTCCACATTTACACATTAGGTGCTTGTACTATTTTTGTATGAATATGACCTGCAGTCTCTTAACACTGTGGCCATGGTAAATTGAACATTTACAGTGACAGCAAAACATTTCAAATCCATTTTCACGGTTGTGCAAACAAATAGATCGGCTTCTTTCAGCTTGTTGAACATGGTTTTTCATTTGGGCATTTCTAATTTGCATTGGATGATGACAGAGAGCAGCAGAGAGCACCAAGTGTGTGAGTCATTGTTATGGTAACCGGACAGATTCTGAGCGGATTGCTGTAAAACTAGAATGAAAGTATCGTCAAATCATTGTGCAATGTAATAAAATGTCTTCCCTTTCCTGCAATCGATACCAGACACGATATCAAGAAGGACGTAGAGGATTTTTAATTTCAAAGAAAAAAAAAAAGGCTGAAACCGGGACATTATAAAATTTTATAGAGAAATGATGGGACACCGCGACATACCTCGTAAAACCGGGACCGACCTCTGGTCACCCTAGTTTTCTAACTGCTTTGCTTTTCTCCATGATGTACTGTAGTGATTCCCTCCTGCTCTGTCTTAGCTAATGTAATGAGGGCTATAGACCATCTGCTAGTGCTATCGCTGCCTAGTGGCATCTTCAGATTAAAGTGGTAGCGGGTTTAAAGGTTTAAAAACCTATTGCAACAAAAACGAAAACTAAATATTTTTTACGATTATTTTTATATTAGTTTAGTTTTTTCAGAGCCATGAAAATGTATTTAGTTTAGTTTCAGTTTTTCCAATTATGTTGATTTTTATTTTTATTTCAATAAATGTTTTTTTTTTTTACATTTAGTTTTCATTTTAGTTTATGATAATAACCTTGGACTAAAGTAGACTGACTGCTTTGCTGAAGAAAGATTTCTTGTCCTGTGGGTCCCTCTGATGGACAAAATTGGTACAACATCTGTAATTCACACAGTTACAGTATCTCACAGAAGTGAGTACACCCCTCACATTTTAGTAAATATTTTATTATATCTTTTCATGTGACAAAACTGAAGAAATGACACTTTGCTACAATGTAAAGTAGTGAGTGTACAGCTTGTATAACAGTGTAAATTTGCTGTCCCCTCAAAATAACTCAACACACAGCCATTAATGTCTATACCGTTGGCAACAAAAGTGAGTACACCCCTAAGTGAAAATGTCCAAATTAGGCCCAAAGTGTCAATATTTTGTGTGGCCACCATTATTTTCCAGCACTGCCTTAACACTCTTGGGCATGGAGTTCACCAGAGCTTTACAGGTTGCCACTGGAGTCCTCTTCCACTCCTCCATGACGACATCACGGAGCTGGTGGATGTTAGAGACCTTGCACTCCTCCACCTTCCATTTGAGGATGCCCCACAGATGCTCAATAGGGTTTAGGTCTGGAGACATGCTTGGCCAGTCCATCACCTTTACCCTCAGCTTCTTTAGCAAGGCAGTTGTCGTCTTGGAGGTGTGTTTGGGGTCGTTATCATGTTGGAACACTGCCCTGCGGCCCAGTCTCCGAAGGGAGGGGATCATGCTCTGCTTCAGTATGTCACAGTACATGTTGGCATTCGTGGTTCCCTTAATGAACTGTAGCTCCCTAGTGCCGGCAGCACTCATGCAGCCCCAGACCATTACACTCCCACCACCATGCTTGACTGTAGGCAAGACACACTTGTCTTTGTGCTCCTCACCTGGTTGCCGCCACACACGCTTGACACCATCTGAACCAAATAAGTTTATCTTGGTCTCATCAGACCATAGGACATGGTTCCAGTAATCCATGTCCTTAGTCTGCTTGTCTTCAGCAAACTGTTTGTGGGCTTTCTTGTGCATCATCTTTAGAAGAGGCTTCCTTCTGGGACGACAGCCATGCAGACCAATTTGATGCAGTGTGCGGCGTATGGTCTGAGCACTGACAGGCTGATCCCCCACCCCTTCAACCTCTGCAGCAATGCTGGCAGCACTCATACGTCTATTTCCCAAAGACAACCTCTGGATATGACGCTGAGCACGTACACTCAACTTCTTTGGTCGACCATGGCGAGGCCTGTTCTGAGTGGAACCTGTCCTGTTAAACCGCTGTATGGTCTTGGTCACCATGCTGCAGCTCAGTTCAGGGTCTTGGCAATCTTCTTCAAGCCTAGGCCATCTTTATGTAGAGCAACAATTCTTTTTTTCAGGTCCTCAGAGAGTTCTTTGCCATGAGGTGCCATGTTGAACTTCCAGTGACCAGTATGAGAGAGTGAGAGCGATAACACCAAATTTAACACACCTGCTCCCCATTCACACCTGAGACCTTGTAACACTAACAAATCACATGACACCGGGGAGGGAAAATGGCTAATTGTGCCCAATTTGGACATTTTCACTTAGGAGTGTATTCACTTTTGTTGCCAGCGGTTTAGACATTAATGGCTGTGTGTTGAGTTATTTTGAGGGGACAGCAAATTTACACTGTTATACAAGCTGTACACTCACTACTTTACATTGTAGCAAAGTGTCATTTCTTCAGTGTTGTCACATGAAAAGATATAATAAAATATTTACTAAAATGTGAGGGGTGTACTCACTTCTGTGAGATACTGTAACTAATAAACTACTAATTTTGATGTGTTGCTGACAACAGAAATTGATGAAATGTAGAACGTGTCAGACTGTCTAGGGGTTTATTATCAAAATGATCATATTTGACAGAATAGATCCTGTGGATGCTGTGGAAACGTCCTGGTTACATTCGTAACCTCCGTTCCCTGATGGAGGGAATGAGACGTTGTGTCGATGTAGTGACACTAGGGGTCACTCTTGGGAGCCCGAGACACCTCTGGTCTTTGATAAAAGGCCAATGAAAATTGGCGAGTGGTATTTGCATACCACTCCCCCGGACATACGGGTATAAAAGGAGCTGGTATGCAACCACTCATTCAGGTTTTATGCTGAGGAGCTGAGACAAGGTCCCGGCCATTTCAGCGGGTAGTTCAGCGTTGTGGCAGGAGGGACACAACGTCTCGTTCCCTCCATCGGGGAACAGAGGTTACGCAAGTAACCAGGACGTTCCCTATCTGTCACTCACTCAACGTTGTGTCGATGTAGTGACACTAGGGGTCCCTATACAAAACGCCGCAACTGGCTGAACTGTGTTACGTGAACTGGCGGTGTGTGACGGGCAGACCACTGTGTGCCTCATAGCCAGCACACCAGGCCGACACGTAACCTCCCCCAACACTGTTATGAGTGTCGAACGGCCCTTTGGGAAAAGTCGACTACCCAAAAGATAGAAATGGGCTAGCCCAGTCATGGCCTCTTATCCCCTTTTTTTTCCACTCCCCAAAAAAAGGGGGATTAACCGACTGGGCCGACCAGGTCTAGTCGGGGGGGGGGGGGTACCGTGGAGACCACACCCCGCCCAGAGGGGGGGGATTTAAGTGGAAATACGTCACATGGTTTTACCAAGCTATGTTGGAAGTATGCCATGTGGAGAAGTCCCATGGTAGGTCCAACCCTACGGGGGAGGAGTTACTACAAGCATGGAGACTGGGGCAGAGGGGCCTCTGCCCAAGGAAGATGCAGTTTGCCAACAGGGAAACTAATTAGCGGAAGATATACGTCGCATGGGGTTACCTACGGGGAACTGCCACATGCGGAGCACCTACCCCAGTACAGGGCTTTAGTTAGCACGTGTACTGGGCCGGCAGCGAGTCTCTCTGAAAACTCATCTGCCACAGGGCTCGGAACAAATCAACCAGGGAACACAGTTTGTGAACACTACTGGGAGTTATCGGCGCACGTCTTCAGCTCAGGAGAGGTGAAAGGCACTATGCACCAGCAATACACCCAGCCGGCTGTCCCGGACTTACCTACTTGTGCGTGCCACTACACAGGACAAAACCAGTTCCACCCGGAGGTTGTAGAACCTCGCAAAGGTGTTGGGTGTTACCTGGCTCCTTGTGACCACCCCGGAACAGCCTGGGATGGGGGAGGAAGAGGCCTGTCCTCGTGACCCGTGGAGACTGTCACATCGGGGGTGGATTCATGCCACAGCTGGGCGCGCAGGGGCGGGGAGTCCGCCGCTGGAGCGTCAACCCTGCAAGGATGAAAAGGTGGACGGTGGTCGTGATGATGGCCATGCACACCGGTTATGTGACCCAGGGAACGAGAAAACCACTCTTTTGCTGAACTGTTGGGTACCGCTGCCACTTGGGCATGCGGTGAAATTAAATGAAAAAGCAACAAAAGATTCTCCTCCCGGCCCTCCACCGGGGGATGGAGTGGTCTGCTTACCAGCTCCAAGGTGGGTTTTATCGTCCCTGGGTCGCCCGTCTTCGAAGCCTCCCGTGGGTTCTTGGCGGCCAGCCGTGAGACAGGTGGCGTCTGCTTCCTGCGGTAGGCTCCACGCCGGGGCCGGGCCGAAGTTGGCGGGCTGCGGCGGAGCCGGTGCAGTCACCGCAGGGGGACGCCCTTGGCGATGAGCAGGCGGGGTGCGGGATCTTGAGCCGCGCCGGGGCAGGATGTGCCGGATAGCCTCCATCTGCTGCTTCACCATCGAAAACTGCTGGGCAAAGTCCTCGATGGTGTCACCGAATAGGCCAATCTGGGAGATAGGGGCAGCAAGGAACCGTGCCTTGTTGGCCTCACCCATCTCGACCAGGTTGAGCCAAAGGTGGCGCTCCTGGATCACTAAGGTGGACATCGCCGCCCGAGAGACCGCGCCGTGACCTTCATCACCTGGAGAGCAAGGTCGGTCGCCGAGCACAGCTCCTGCATCAAATCTGGGGTGGAACTACCCTCGTGCAGTTCTTTTAGCGCCTTGGCTTGGTGGACCTGCAGGAGAGCCATGGTGTACAGGATGGAGGCAGCTTGTCCAGCGGCACTGTAGGCTTTGGCTGTCAGGGATGACGTGAACCTACAGGCCTTGGACAGGAGCTTTGAGCGTCCGCGCCAGGTGGCGGCGCTCTGCGGGCATAGGTGCACCGCGAGTGCCTTATCCACCGGGGGAATAGCCGAATAGCCCCTGGCTGCCCCACCATCGAGGGTAGTGAGGGTGGGGGAGCTGAAAGATTGGGACCGGGCAGTAAAAAGTGCCTCCCACGATTTTGTCAGCTCCTCGTGCACTTCCGGGAAGAAAGGGACTGGAGTGGGGCGTGGCTGCTTTGAGCGGTGCCGCGAGCCCAGGAACCAATCATCGAGCCACGAGGGTTCAGGGGAGAGTGGAGGGTTCCACTCTAGCCCGACGCTCATAGCCGCCTGGGAAAGCATGTCCATCATTTCCGCATCAGCCTGTGACTGGGCAACCATCCCCGAGGGGGGGAGCCCAGCTGAGGCTTCTGCGTCCGACTGGACGAGCCCACTCACTGATGCTGCGCTCGAGAGCTCATCAGCTTCGCGGGCTCCGAACAAGAGGTCGAACTCGCCGTGACACGAGCCGGCGGACTCATCCGGAAGCCCAATCGGGGCAGACGAGCGTGCTGGGGAATGGGAGGTCCATGGGGGGATACCCGGCAGAGATGGTCCCATTGGGGTCCCCAAATCGCCCCCAGTGCTAGCCGCACTGGCCTCATACCTGTAGGTAGAAGTTTCTTATGAAAGCAAGCCGTGACCGCAACGTTGCCATGGTCATGTTCTCGCAGTGAGTACATGATCCATCCACGAACACTGTCTCCACGTGGGTCGTGCCCAGACATGAAAGACAGCGATCATGACCGTCCGAAGTTGAGAGGTAACGATCGCAAACAGGAATAACACACAAACGGAAAGGCATCTTTAAAAAGACGTTCCGTGTGTGCCGCTCTTTTAGAGAAATATACTCTTTTAGAAAAATATACTCTCTTTTTCTGCCGAAGCGCCCAGGGGCGTTCTCTGCAGTGCACCAGTGCAGAGGAGGGAGAAGCCGCTGAAATGCGCCATCAGATCCAGCAGAGGTGAATGAACAGTCAGCTCAGTAAACATCGACTGTTCGGCTCCAAAGAGAAAATCTGAGTGATTGCATACCAGCTCCTTTTATACCCGTATGTCCGGGGGAGTGGTATGCAAATACCACTCACCAATTTTCATTGGCCTTTTATCAAAGACCAGAGGTGTCTCGGGCTCCCAAGAGTGACCCCTAGTGTCACTACATCGACACAACGTCGAGTGAGTGACAGATACGGAACATTTGTTTTGGTGTCAAATTTCAACTGTTTTAATCAACGTGGCACAAAAGGTTTTACTTAGGTTATAGCTCCCCCTAGAATCATAAATGGATGAAATCTTGCACATGGCCTCATAATGTCCATGTGTTTTAAGTTTTGTTAAGTTTGAATCTTGTGCTCACAAGATATAGGCCAATTAGTCATTATAGGCCACACCCAAAAACAGGAGGGTCTCTAGATGATATATACAACATTTCGTGCGAATCAGGGAAACAGCCATGGACAAGTTCGAAAAAGTAGTTTCCCTTACGACTCAGTACACCTGACATTGCGTAGTTACGCATATGGGGAGTGCCTTCATACATGACCTAGTTGAAACCTCTCTACAATAATGCCAATATTCTAATATTGGCTATGGTGTTTGAGCCCCGCCTGTTTGGTGCGAAACTGTCTGCTATAAAAACAGGTCCACAAACACCATTTCCTCAGAATTTCTTCCTTCAAGACAGTGATCATCTCTTGTCTAGAAGCCCGCTTCGCCGTCGATATACACGAGTCAGCGGGCGGAATCTTCGTGGGAAAACTTTCCGCTCCCCTGCAGTGTTCCAGTGAACATCACGCTGCCTTACCAATTGACGCTTCGCTGGTGAACGGGCCTCAGCATCCTGATTCCCCGCAGCGCTTTGGCAGGGATTGTGTATCCTTACAAAGCAATTGTATATTGTGTATTGTATACTGTGTGATATAAATATAAATATATATAAATGTATATATTTATATATCTAAAAGTATCACTTACGTGTTTGCGTCTTTTTAAAGATGACGTTCCGTAAGTGTTCCTTGTGCGAGAGGCACATCCCGCCATCAGATCAGCATGAGAGCTGCGTTTACCGTCTAGGCCGTGCCCACACAGTGTCAGCTCGGTGACAGACTGTCCTCACTGTGAGGGCATGAGTCTCAAGACACTTCGCTCGTGAATCACCCTCATTCTGAGGGATGATTCAGCGTCACAAGCCCTCCCACCCGCCTCTTCTGTGATACCTGAGGATTCACACGAGGAGGCACGGCGGGGCCGCGAGGTCGAGCAGGATGACTTTGAGGTGGTCCTTGTGGCGGCACATGCCCCGCGAGCCCCGCGAGCCCCTCAATCTCTCCAAAGCGCATGTTTTCCGATACGCTATGTGCAAGACGAGCTCTGGCCTTCTGAAGAGCAGGTGGCCTTGTCTCATGCAGCGGTTCTGCTGCTGGGGATAATAATGACGATGTCATTTTGTCTCTCGCTGCATCAGGCGAGTGGTCAGTGGATGAGGCTGCCGCCCCTCCCCTCAGTGAGGGTGAGGAACGTGCACACGCCACTGACAGGGAGATGCTCCGCGTCCTTACAAGGGCGGTCGAAGAGCTTCACCTTGAGTGGTCTCCCCCAGAGGAACCCGAACAGTCTCACCTCGATGAATGTGGAGTGCACATAAAAGCACATAACTGGTAATCAGAAGGTTGTTGGTTCAATTCCCACAACTATCCCCATTGTGTCCTTGAGCAAGGCACTTAACTTCAGGTCGGTCCAGGGGGATTGTCCCTGTAATAAGTGCACTGTAAGTTGCTTTGGATATAAGCGTCTGTCAAATGCATAAATGTAAATGTTCTTCCCCGAAGTTCATAACGAACTATCCAAGTCCTGGCCTTAACTTATACGGCACGTTTGCGCAGTGACGCCATCCTCTTTAATGTGGATCATGGGGAAGAAAACGGTTATTAAAGCAGCACACCCCTGCCCAGCGAGTAACAGGGTGTGGAAATCACGCCGCATACATCCTTCCAAACCGTGTAGACAAATGTCCGCACTGGTGGGAAAAGCTTACTCAGCAGCAGAACAAACTGGATCAGCACTCCACACAATGGCGGTGCGCCAGGAATTTCAAGCCAAGCTCCTCAGGCAAATGGACGATCACGGCTTCGATCCAGAGATATTCAAATAGCTCTGCACCGCTACAGATTTAGGGCTGCATACCATGAAAGTCACTGCGCAGGCCATCGGCATGTCCATGGTCAACCTGGCAGTTCTGGATCGACGTATATGGCTGACCCTCACAGAAATGAGTGATAAGGAAAAAGCCACTCTTTTAAATGCTCCAGTGTCTCCAGCTGGCCTCTTTGGCGGCTCTGTGAATAAGTTTGCTGAGCATTATGTCGCGATTCAGCAGCAGTCACAGGCTATGAGACACTTTATGCCCAAACGGAGTATATCACAGCCGGTTCGCCCTCGCTCTGTTTCGAGCCAGCGCCCGACTAAAAGCCCCATACCTGCTGCCTCACCGGCACCTGCATATCAGCACGTGCAGCAAAAGCGCTCCTGACAGGCACAACCCTTTGAAGCAGAAAGCAGAGCCCGCGGTTCCCTCCGGGTCTGCTCCAAAAAAGGCTTGACTGGAGACACAAAACACTGTTCCCCATCTCCCCACTATTGTTTGTCGGGAAAGGAATATTGTTGTTCACAATATTGTTCAAAATGTTGTTTCTGTGTCTTGCACTAAAATAAATGCAATAAAAAATGCAATAAGTGCAAAAAAGAATACAGCATTCATTGCAAATGCACGAGATGCTCACACATTCTCAATAAAGAGCCCCTTTTTCCTCTTCAAACCAAATTGCCCTCTGTCCCATTACACGGATGCGTGGCGAGCCCTAACGGGTATTTCAGAATGGGTGCAAAAATGATCGAACATGGTTGTACGATCCAATTTTGCACACCAGCCACCCCGTTTCAACGGCGTCCTGTCTTCCACGGTTTCGTCTGAAGACGTGCCAGTGTTACGAGCCGAAATACACAGTCTCATCACGAAAAACGCGATAGAGATTGTGCCAAATTGTCAAGCACAAAAAAGGCTTTTACAGCCAATATTTTCTTGTTCCAAAGAAAGACGGCGGGCTTCGGCCAATCCTGGATCTGAGACATTTAAATTGCGCACTTATAATGTGCCCATTCAAAATTATTACTCAGAAACGGATCTTATCGCATGTATGCCCACATGATTGGTTTGTCCTGCGTTTAGTGACACTTTGCTGAACCAACATTATCTATACAGTCCTCGATTCTTGGCAAAGGATAGGAGTCTGGAAGAGTAACAGCATTCACCTTCCTGTAATCTGTACAGAACCTAAAAGTACCATCTGACTTAGGAACAATCAGGCAGGGGGAACTCCAGGGACTAGAGCTTGGTCTTGCCAACCCATTATCTAGAAGAAACTCGACCTCCTGTTTCATGATGGCTCTCTTTACAGGATTAATATGATAGGCATGTCACTTTATAGGGATCCTGTCATCTGTGATTACTATGTCATGCTGTAAAACATCAGGTACATCTTCAAAAAGTGTGGGAAAATCTGCAACTAGTTGCAGAATGTCACCTCGCTCAGCTTCTGACAAATGCTGAAGATGGAAAGGTAAATTAGAGATCATCTCTGAATTTAAAAGTCTAGCTGACTTTTGTACCAAATTAGAGAGCGCTAGATCATCTTCAATCTCTGGCTCAGCAGGTACTGAAATTATCGGCAAAGGTTTGGAGGTTACATCCTCACTAACAGAAATAGACTTGACAGAAGTTGTTGCAGGACTTACCCTTGCATGACATTCTTTTAGCATGTTAATGTGACAGACACAGGTTTGACGTTTCCTTTCTGGAGTATGGATTACATAGTCTGCATCACTGAGCTTTTCCATGACCATGTAAGGACCTGAAAAACGAGCAAACAGAGAAGAACCAGGGACAGGTAATAAAACCAAAACTTTGTCACCAGGTTTAAATGATCGTACAATGGCCTTCTTGTCTTTTCATGGCACTTTGTGTTGAAGACAAAGTTTCTTTTGCCACAGCAACAGTATTGTGCAGGTGTTCTCGCAGCTGACTAACATAGTCTAATACATTAGTCATGGGAGCAGAATCAACCAATAACAACTCATCTCTAAAAATTCTCAAGGGGCCATGAAGAGTATGTCCAAAGACAAGTTCTGCAGGGCTAAATCCAAGGGACTCCTACACAGCCTCATGCACGGCGAAAAGAACAAAGGGAAGTCCATCATCCCAGCACTTTTCGGTTTCCAAACAGTATTTGCGCAGTATAGACTTTAATGTCTGATGCCAACGTTCAAGTGCACCCTGGGACTCAGGGTGATTGGCACTAGAGACTCTGTGCTGAATACCCAATGCCTCCAAAACTTGCTTGAACACCTTAGAAAGAAAGTTGGAACCCTGATCAGTCTGGAGGATTTTAGGGAGACCAAATGTTGAAAAAAATGTGGTCAATGCTTTTACCACTGAAGTAGCAGTGATTTTTCATATGGGAATAGCCTCTGGGAATCTAACACACATTACTGTCAACAGGAACTGATTACCAGATTTAGTCCTGGGCAAGGGGCCCACACAATCAACCATAACATGCTCAAAGGGCTCTCCCACAACAGGGATTGGACAAAGAGGAGCTGGAGGGACTTTTTGGTTTGGCTTACCAGCCAGTTGGCATGTATGACAGGTTTTACAATAACGTGCCACATCGGATTTCAAACCTGGCCAAAAAAAGTGTTTCAAAATGCGGTTATAAATTTTTGTGACACCTAGATGTCCAGACCATACACTGTCATGAGCCAAACACAACACTTGTTCTTGTAAAACTGAAGGAGTTACCACTTGATAGGTAGCACTCCAGTCTAAATCTGCCGCACCAGGAGGGGTCCACCTGTGCATTAGTACCTTATCCTCAAGGTAGTACACTGCCTCTCTATCATTCACGGTGTCAGATTGGACAACTAACGAAAAATACTTGACCAAAGATGGATCAGATTGTTGAGCTGCAATCAACTGATCACGGGAAACAGAAAACTGAAGTGGGTCAAGCTTTACAGACAATTTTGAGGAAACAGACTTACTCTTCAAACCGGAGTCTGAAGAGGAAGACACTTTTGAGTTGTCATGGTCCAGATCCTTCATCAACATTGGGCCTAAAAAAGAATCAGACAGGTCAACATGTTCTAATTTCTGTGCCTGTGCACGAGTAATGACACAACTAGGAAAGACATTTGGGAAGTTGTAAAACAATTCACCGGTGTACAACAATAATCTATTCAATCTGCTACTTCGAGCATTGGCGTTACTTTCCCATGAGCTATATAATTTTCCATGATAAAGTCGATCCCCTTTACAGGCAGAGTTGGCTGCAGCCCAACTCTAAAGAAACCAGTGACTAAGTCTGACTTTATGTGTACAGTGTGTAAAGGTACATAAGCAGAATCAGGAATTATGTCATTGCTGGAAACAGTTCCTTTGGAAGACAAAGGGACATTTTTAATCAAGGCCACACTTTTTTTCTGACCTGACCCTTGTGATTGCATCTGCTTTCGCTTAAGGGACATACAGTCAGCTATAACATGTCCAACTTTGTGACAGTAAAAACATTCTCTCTCTTTCGAGTGGATGGATGGTGACTTTACCTGACTAGTTGCAAAAGGCAGAGACACAGAAGGAGTAGACACTGACATAGATTTTTGATCTTTTGATACAAAGACATTTTTGTGAGTGAGCACAAACTCATCTGCTAAAACTGCAGCCTCAGACAAGGAAGAAACCTTCTGTTTATTTAAATAAACCACAATACGCTCAGGCAAACAGTTCTTAAACTCATCCAGCAGAATGAGTACTCGGAGAGAATTGTAATTGGTAACTTTGATCGCAGCACACCAATTATCAAAGAGAGATCCTTTTTCTCTGGCAAACTCAACAAATGTCTGACTATTTGCCTTCCTATAACTCCTAAACTTTTGCCTGTATGCCTCAGGAACGAGTTCATAGGCACGCAAAACTGCTGCTTTAACCAAATCATATTGTAAGCTATCATCTAATGATAGTGTTGACACTACTTCCTGAGCATTTCTGGACAATTTGCACTGCAGAAAGAGAGGCCATCCTTCCTTTGGCCAGTGGAAGGAAGCCGCAATGCGCTCAAAAGCACTGAAGTAAGAATCCACTCCAGTATCTCAGAAAGGAGGGACTAAAGTAATATATTTACTTACATCAAATGAAGTAGTAGTTTGGTCTGGGGAAGATACTTTAGAACTGGCTGGTACTGGAGCTCATGCAGATTTCAGTTCCAGTTTACGCAGACGAACAGCTGTATCAGCTTCAATTTCCAACTTACGTACTTTTAAACGAAGCTTCATCTCAGCCTTACGAACCTGGGCCCTCTCCCTCCATTTGGAGACGTGCCAAACGGACCTTTAACCTGGCATCTCCTCTGGACTGAGACAAACCAGAGGAGACTGGAGGAAATGGGTCAAAACCTGGTAAGGTAGCTGGAGTCTTAGCCTCAACAGCTATCTTAGTTCCACTAACATCTGCCTGCAACGCATTTTGTTCACTTTCAGAGTCATGCATACTTGCCCCCACAACATCAGATTCAAATCTATCTGCATCATATTGAACTGGTCCTTAAAGAATCTTCAACTCCACTAGCTTTTCCCAAATTACCAGCTTTAACCGTTTCTTAACAAGAACTCTAGATACAGAAATACCAAAGTGGTCTGCAATAGCCTTTAAATTATCCTTACGGCATTTATCAAGTTGCTCAACACTAGGTTTACTAACAAACTGGTTTATATCAAACAACACCATGATACTACTCAAATTCTGTTCACTGTTTTACCTATTTTCAAGGATTTCAAATAGATCCCAGATGAGCCCCCATTTTATGTTATGTCCCTATTTGTCTAGGGGTATCGAAGGGATATCAACATAAACCAGAACAGAACCAACTAGAACAACCTTGTGCAAATAAACAGAAGGAAGCTTAAGCAGACCACCAACAAGGCTTGAAGTGTAAGAAGTGAGCTTTACTGAGAATAATTAAACATATTTACATATTTACATAAACATGGTCCAACAAAAGAAAACACAAAAAAAGTGAAAAAGGAACTAGAGTGTTGCCAACAAAAAGAAACAAGGAAAACCAAAAAGCCAACTAACTAAAGGCAGAAAAGGCTTACTGAAAACAAAACACAAAATAAATCTGCCTACTCTAACTAAAACAAAAACTTACAATTGGTGGCAACCACTCCTTACCTGGTGTTACTAGACAGTGTTAAGGTCTACATGTTGCAACATGTGCAGGGCCCCTAACCTGTTCCCAATTCAAAAACAAAACGAGCATCAAGAAAGGTCCAAAGACCTTACAAAGTCAAAAGAAGAAAACAAAACAAAGAAAACAAACTGAAAAGCTTTATAACAAAAGCCACAAGCAATACAAAACAGGTCCTCTCGTATAACAGCCATCTTGAATTTTATAGACCTGGGTGATCTCAGGTCTCCATGTGCGATTGGCTGATCACACAAGACAGGCGGCGATTGGCTGGAACAAATGCAAATGGATGAACCAATGGGGGGCATGCTCCTGCAACAGAAAACACACAGAGAGAAAACAAATCACATACGCCTAGAGGGCGTAACAGTAACTAAGCAATGTCTCGTTCCCTTCGTCTCAGGGAACTGTGGTTACGTACGTAACCAAGACGTTTTTCAAAAAAGTCAAATTGGAAGGGAAGTTTTCTTACGAAAATGGAAATCCACGTGACCATATGATGAAGGATTCAGAAAAACTACAAAGTATTATTCTAGCTTACATGGTTCCAGAGTTATGAGCAAAAACACAAATTAGCTTATTATAGTGCCACCGTGTGGCCGATTCTCACAATATTTGATATACAGCTTCGTGTGGAGACCCTGCTTATGTATAATAAATAAATCATGACCATCGGCCATTCACAACTCAAGTTATTAGGTGCTGAAATTGGATTGGCTGCTGGCGGCCATTTTGGTTGATTTGTCTAATCAATATTTTAAAGATATTTTAGCACTTGGACCAAAGAAGGTACATCTTTAATTTGAACTTAGTCGACCTAATGGCTGCGGCGTTATGACAGTTATTTTTAGTTGTAGCGCCCCCTATGAGCAGAAATGAACGAAAATGTCTGTGCAACTTCAACATGGTCCGTTGACGACATGTAGCGAGTTTCGTTACGTTTGGACTTTGAGTAGAGTAGATATTGATCAATGAATCAAAATGCATTCTAACGAAGTAATTATATCGCTAATATCTTTGGAACGATATGATGTATCGAAATTCTTTTGAAAACGTTTTGTCATGAGGCTCTGTAGATGATGTATACAAATTTTTGTGCGAATCAGAGAAACGGTCTAGGAAGAATTCAAAAAAGGTTTTTAAAAAAATTTACTCAAGGGGGCTTGACTCAAGGAATGAGGAAAAAAATATTTTTATTCTAGCCCTTACGTTTGCAGAGATATGAGCCAAAACATAAAAGTGTTTATTATAGCGCCACCTAGGGTCAGATGGGTGTGCGTTTGTGCGCCTGACTAGTGGGGGGGATTTGGGATCATCCTGCCAAGCTTGGTGTCTCCACAACTTACGGTCTCTGATGCCCAGACACTTTTAGGGCAGAAAAAAAAAGAAGAAAAGAAAAAGAGGAAAATCAGTAAAAATACAGTAGGGTTCCAGCAGCTTCTCTGCTTGGCCCCTTAAAAATCCTGACAAAAACAATAGTCTAACCCCAATAATAAGAAAACTAATGGATACAATAGGTGCCCATGCACCTTCTGTCCTTGGCCCCTAATGATAGCAACAGTATTAGTAAAGCTTACATGACTCTATAATATCCTGGAAGACACTCGTCTGTGACGTTGCAGTTTTTCAGCTGTCTGATAATGTGACGCTTCCATGTTTCACTCTGTTTGTATGTTTCTGAGTCTGTTTTGGTGGCTAGATGTCACTTCTTGTATCTGTTGCTGCCGGCATGCTGCACAAGTGTTTGTAGCTTGCTAGCCTGCTTAGCATTGCTTATTCTTATTCATATATGTTCATCGTTTTATCCTTTGCCATTTTATCACGTGCTTCAGGTTTTTATGCTTTTCAACTCTTTCATCTGTGTGTATTATACCGCCCCTCCCTACTCATCGTGGTGACAAGGTTTATAGTAGATTAGTGTCACTGAATAGCTGGATGTCTGAGTGGTGTCTGGAGAATAGCATAGGATTTATAGACAATCGGAGAGTTTTTGGGGTAGACCTGACCTGGTAAACAAAGATGGATTCCATCCCTCCAGGGAAGGTGCCACTCTCATCTCTAGTAATTTGGCTCATAGCCTTAATAATGATAGTATTTGACTAACTGGGGCCCAGGTCATGAAGCAGACAAACTGGTTAATCCAAATGTCTGCTAGCTGCCTTCAGACATCACATAGGTCACATAGACTACAACACAGAGACTGTATCACCTAGATATCATATAGAGACTGTGTCTGTTCCCCAAAATACCAAACACACACCGCTCACTAAATAATTGAGAAAAAATCTGATTAAGGTCAATCTGTAAAAAAAAATAAAAAATTGAAGATAAACATCATATAAAGGTAGGGCTTCAAAACATTAGACCT
The DNA here is from genome assembly GCF_019703515.2 of Myxocyprinus asiaticus. Classification (NCBI taxonomy): domain Eukaryota; kingdom Metazoa; phylum Chordata; class Actinopteri; order Cypriniformes; family Catostomidae; genus Myxocyprinus; species Myxocyprinus asiaticus. The sequence continues at coordinate 30,865,733 of NC_059382.1, read as the reverse complement.
CTTTCAACCAAAGCACTAATTGTAAATGAAATTATTACAGATCACAGTTTGGATGCGCTCTGTTTGACTGAAACCTGGCTTAAACCGGATGAATATATTAGTTTAAATGAATCTACTCCCCCCAGTTATTGTTATAAACATTAGCCTCGTCTGAAGGGTCAAGGAGGAGGTGATGCTACAATTTACAGTTTTTGGTGTTACTCAGAGGACAGGATATACATTTAAGTCTTTTGAACTAATAATGCTTAATATGACACCATAAGATATAAATACAAAATCTCTGTTATCTTTTGCCCTTGCTACAGTATGTAGATCACCCGGGCCTTACTCTGGTTTCCTTGGTGAATTTGCAAATTTTCTATCAGATCTAGTATACTGTAAATGGAGCTTTAATTGTTGGTGACTTCAGCATTCACATAGATAATGAAAATGACACATTGGGATTAGCATTTATTGATATTCTCCACTCTCTTGGAGTCAGACAAAATGTGACAGGACCAACTCATCGCCATAATCATACGCTAGATTTAATTCTGTCATATGGAGTTGATGTTGATACAATAGAAATTCTACCGCAGAGTGATGGTATCTCAGATCATTACCTCGTCTCGTTTGCTGCGATCAGCCTACACCACGCTATCATTCAGGTAGAACTAACTAAGATAGCTTCAATAATAATCTTCCAGATTTATCTCATATACTCAGTAAGCCAAAAAGTCTAGAAGAACTTGATGAAATAACGGAAAATATAAATATAGTCTTCTCTAGCACTCTTGATAGTGTCGCCACCCCTTTCAATTAAAGAAATGGAGAAAAAAGCCTTGCACCGTGGTACAATGATCCCGCTCATGCTCTCAAGAGAGCAGCTCAGAAAATGGAGCGCAAGTGGAAGAATACAAAATTAGAGGTATTTCGTGGTGCAAGGAAGGATAGCGTCTGTACCTACAGACAGGCACTAAAAGGTCAGGTCAGCATATTTTAGCAAACTCATGAAAAATAACCACAACCATCCTAGGTGTTTATTCAGTACTGTGGCTAAATTGGTTAGGAATAAAGCCTCAACTGAACCAGATATTCCGTCGCAGCACAACAGTAATGACTTCATGAATTTCTTTACTGATAAAATTGAAATAATCAGAAATAAAATTGGAACTATGCAATCAACTTTCACAGCACCTCAGAAAACAGTCTCATAATTTTGTTCACGAGCATCTTCAATCCTTTGCTGTCATAGGTCATGAAAAGCTAACAAAACTTATCAAAAAATCAAAAGCCACAACATGTATGTTAGATCCAATACCAACTAAACTCTTAAAAGATGTATTCCCAGTAATCTCAGAAACTCTTCTTAATATTATTAACTCCTCGCAGTGTTTGGGATACAGACACACTCACTCAGTTTAAGTCTAGACTAAAGACTCATCTATTTAGCCAGGCATACACCTAATTTATCCATCAACTCACAATTAGGCTGCTTTAGATAGGTCTGCTGGAACCAGAAACATCCATCATGATCTATGCATAAAATTGAATGGCATCTGGGCTAATATTATTCTATTTGTTTCCATGATTCATATCCCGAGGTTACCAGAGCCTGCCAGATCCAGCTCCGTTCCTGCTTGGTGTCGGACTCCACTGCTACGTGTCACTAAGAGATGATGAAAAACTACAGCTGGTGCTAGCCAGACATCACTTCAGTCTTTTGACTTCAGTGGATGAACTGATGCCAGCTCCAACTGTAAGACATCAGATACTTCATATGCCACTGCCTGAACCTTGGATTTAGGATGGACCCCACCGAAATGACCTGAAGGTTGAACTGCGATGCACCTCATTGATCTCTGCTTGCATCACCTCTGTCTATTGATGGACTACACTCTTGAAATGGAATATATAGACTACCATTTAATTGCCAACGAAAGCCTTCATCAGCCATCTAACAAAGAACAATTCACCAATGTGAACTTCTGCAATTAATCCAGAACTGATTACAAAGACATTAGTCATCATAAAATAATCAGTTCATAAAATAATAATAATAATAATAATAATAATAATAATAATAATAAATATTTTATTTTTATTTTTAAAACACTGGATCTTAAGGCTTACTTAATTTACAAATTTTAAATCATGACTTGCACTGCACACAAATAGCTAATATTGTCATTAAATTCATGCTGTTTAGCCAGAGGGAAACTGTTCCCCACAGTGAGCCTGGTTTCTCCCAAGGTTATTTTTCTCCATTAACCAACGTCTTATGGAGTTTTGTGTTCTCCTTGCCACAGTCGCCTTCGGCTTGATAACATGGGTTCTAAATACAATTATTATTTCATTATTTAATTTCTATACACATTTTTTTTTTTTTTTTTTTTATGCATTATTTCCTGTTAAGCTGCTATGAAACGATGTGTTGTGAAAAGCGCTATACAAATGAAAATGACAGCTTGTTTCACTTCAGAGTTCCTTGCGCACTCAGACGCGGCCATGACCATACGGAATAATAACGCAGTAACAATAATCCACTTTCTTAGACATAGTTCATAGATGTCCAGCCGTCAACTTTAAGTTTTACGTTTGTTTTCTACTTTTATGAAGTGCAAGGAAAGCGGCAGAAAGTGAGTTGTGGTGCAGCTGTGCTCGCTGAGACGCGACGCGTCATTTCTATGGCTGTAAACACATGTAAAGACACGCCTACTGCTGCCCCGATGAGAAATAACAAACAAGACAAATCTGTGATGGCGTCTGAAACAAAGAAATTAAATGAGTGGAAAGGCCTATAGTATGAAAAGCGAAATTTAAAATGGGCGTGGATGGCTACGCCCGGACGTTGTCTGCGATTGGATCATAAATAATAAAACTTATTTTTACAAGTTCTAATGTTTATTTTCATCTCTGTACCTATTAAAGTTTCTAAGTTTCTAAGCATTATTAATTTTGAAATAATTGTGCAAACTGCCGCAGCATACCTTGCTTAGTCACGTGGTAGCTGTTAATTTTCTCAGCGCAGGTCAGAATACACTTATCATAGTCGATTATGGTTACTCGATACGGATAATTTTTAATTATTTTATAAAGGCACACTTCGATTTGTTTGTCATCAAAAAATCTTTTACATTCATTTATTTAAATGATTATACTTTTACTTTACATTTATTTTCAGTAAGACAAAAAAAGCGTCTTGGTATTTGAACGCCCCTCAAGGGGGATTCCACTTTCTGAGCCGCGAAGCGTCCTCTGCAGGCGGATAACTTGTGTGCTTAGAAAATAGTTATTTGCTAGTGTCACTTGCCATCCAATGCAGTCAAATCTTATAGGACCGTTGAACTGTTAAAAGCGTCTTGAGACACCTGCGTTCGTTGCTAAGCGTATAGTTGTTTTGCTAGTTCGGTGTGAACGGCCCCATTACAGCTGCACAAAAACGCGAACACTCTCCTAAATCTGGGTTGCTCATTTATCGCTATTCAGCACTGACACCTCATACATTTGTGCATGACTGATGTGTTTACCACTAAAACTGTGATTCACTGTCAGTTCAATGACAGTTTCTCATCTAATATGTGTGAGGACTACAAAAATTTAAATGTCAAGTTAGTCTTAGTTTAAGAAAAATATTGAGTAATACTTTAAATTCCAGCGTCCATGATACATACAGTACATTACATGTAACTGTGTTAGATGTCCCGCCAGAATAGTTTGTTAGTCTGGTGGAAGCGTCACATGAAATTGTAGCTAATTACAGGAATAGTTCTCTCTCTCTAAAAAAACAGAAAATTCTCTCATCATTTACTCACCCTCATGCCATATTCTGCTAAACACAAAGATTTTTAGAAGAATATCTCAGCTCTGTAGGTCCATTCAGTGCAAGAGAACTCTAGCTAGAACTTTGAAGCTCCATAAAGCACATAAAGGCAATATAAATGTACTATATAGTGGATAAATCCATGTCTTCTGAAGCAATATGATAGATGTGGGTGAGACCTATATTTAAGTTTTTTTTTTAATTGTTTTTTTTTTTACTATAAATCTTCACCTTTTACCAGCCCCAACCAGTAGGTGGTGATGTGCAAGAACAATGCGAATCACCAAAAAAAACATATTGACGGTGGAGATTTATAGTAAAAAAGGACTTGAATATTAATGTTTCTACCCCACACCTATCATCTCACTTCAGAAAACATGGAACCACTGGAGTCTTACGGATTACTTTTATGCTGCCTTTATGTGCTTTTTGAGCTTCAAAGTTTTGGTCACCATTCACTTGCATTGTATGGACTAAAAGAGCTGAAATATTCTTCTAAAAATCTCCATTTGTGTTCTGCAGAAGAAAGAAAGTGATTCACATTTGGGATGGCCTGAGATGAGAAAAGATGAGAGAATTGTCATTTTTGGATGAACTATTCCTTTATACAGGACAATTTATGTCTCTTTGAATTTTTGATTCCCCTTGGTACAGTACTTTTTTTTTTTAGCTCAAAATAATTGTGAAATGACATTTAAAATTACATAATGAAGAGGACGTGATATTAAAGATTTTGGAGTTCAAAAGTTGCCAAATTTCAATTGCTCGACAAGATTCATCAGGCACAACATATCCACCCCATCACATAAAATAGACAGAAAAAAAGACTAAATTTGTTCTACATGTAGAAAATTACCCATGATAGGAGACAACAACCTTTGTGACAGGGAAAGCATCAGGCATTTTAGCTTCAATTGTTCCACCCCTTCCTATTTCCCCCATTATACATTAGGATATTCTCGACAATGCAATTTTTGGCACATTTGTAAGACATTGTTTATCCGAATGTTTACAACCTTACCCTTAGAGACTCAGAAGTAACATTTAAAGCAATTAATCTATAATATGCATTATGGGTAACAACTACACTGTAGGTAAATTACATATACGATACCTTTAAATATACATTAAAGATATGGGTGGGTTTTTTTTTTTTTTATTATTATTTTGATTAGCCTATACCAGCAAATATTTAATTAAAATCTAAAGATGTTAGTTTTAATGAGTCAAATTTCTTAATGGTTCATGCAATAATCCTTACTGCTTGTAGTAACTATTAAGTTGTTTTTCATAGGCTGTTGTGTTGAACTGTGTAATGAATTCAGAATTTCCACTTACTGTCTGAAAAACAATGGTGAAATTCTGTGAACATGCTTTTGTATTACAAAATCAATCACAAGAAACAATATTTTAATGTTTAATATTAAAATGCAAATAGCTGATTAAAACATATTTACAAAGCCTTCCTAAAAACTATAAATTTTCAGTGGAAGGAAAAGATCACACATCAACATAGCATAAATAGCACACCAGTGGCTTGCAAATAGTGAGTCACAGCCTGACACTTGTGAAAATGCCTACACATCGCTATTTTGAGGAACAGTCAACATAACATGACAATGCAACACCTCATAGCCAGTCTGTGTGGTTGTGACGCCCTGAAATGGTGTAAATCTACAAAAGCTCAAGAACTTTGAACACAAAACTCATTACACATAATTCAACTTTTTATATTCCAAAAGTAATACTGTTTCCAAAGTGTACATGAAATATCACAAACAAGATGTCCTGAAGAGTTTGCCTTGATACGGTTTCGCAAATAAAAAAAATTAAAATAAAAAAAAGAATTTCAAAGTGTATGTGACCAAATACACTCAAGTATTGAAATGTAGTGTACAAAGATACAAAAAAGAAAAATGCTTTTAGTATAAAAAAAAAAAAAAGTTAGACAAACAACTCAAACAGCCAGACCAGTTTACAAAATGTCCAAATAATGTCCAATAATCCAAATGTGCATTTGCATGTTTATTTTTAGCCAAAAATTTAACACCAATGTAAGACATTAAGGTGCTTCTATGCCTTTAAAAGTTAATTTTGGCTGATACAATTGTGACACCGCAATAGCTGTACAATGAGGACGGTTCAAAACCAAACAAGATCCAATGAGCCGTCACTCAAGTGCAGCCTGTGCTCCTTTTTCCGTCATCCGCAGCAAGAGCATCTCCGAGTATTTTTCCAGGAGGGCCACGGTCCGGTCATCCCTCAGCTGGCGGCCGGGCGAGTCTTCTGGCATGGGCCGGGCGCTCTGGGTGGAGGGGTGAGTCTGAAGACAAAGGACGTTTAAATCACTCTGTACGCCCACAAACGTATCCTGCAAAATGCTCTTCATCTGCTCCTGCTGCTCGGATAACTCCGGGATGGAGCACAGCTACAGAGAAGAGTGAAAGTGTTTCCATTTAATGTCTTGATGCCAAAAGCAGCATATTTTCAAATATAAACATAGCACGCCATCATAGAGAACGATCATCTCACATTTTCTTTCAGCTGTGAATGACCACATACAGTCAACTATGCAGTGTAAAATATATGCAAGGTTGAAAAGACCAGTGTAGTCTTCTTATAAATTGTATAAGTTAGTTAAAATGCTGACAGATATGTAGAGGATCTAGAAACAAACAAAATTTACCTTGCTATAAAAGCCAGTTGCTTTATGGATTGTGTGCCACAGTTCATTCACCATCTCCTTACACATCTGGATGCTCAATGTCTCTGCAGACAGACCTGAAAGAGACACACATAAAATAACCATCAATAAGGAGTAATATGGGAAATGTATTAAATGTAAATGCATGAGTTGTGTAAACTGGTTAACCTGATTGGGAAACCCTAATTAAGCTAAAATCCTGTTAAGTAGAAATATGAATAAGATTGCTGGCATCGCATCCGTGTATGTTTTTGGCGGATAATGTGAAATTTAGCGTATTAAACTGCCAAAAAAACAAAACATGGTTCCACAGTGGTGATACTTTACAGAGTCGCGATAACCATCTTTTGACAGTGCCTCACCCGTCACAGTTTAAGGAGTAGGTAGATGACAGGAAGCGATGGCACAAAAAAAGTTATGTTGATATCATCAACAACTTCAAGTTGTTATGACAGCCAACAACTGCATAAGTTGAGCCTGAACTCATTTTTACTTCAACTAACACTAAAAATGATTGTTGTTCTACATTTGGATCACTTGTTTAGGCAGATTTTACATTACTTATGGAGACCGGAACCAGAAAACAGTGCGTCAAATTGGAAATTTTAGGGTTTATAAACCCCTTATGTAAAACATTCTTTTACACTGGTGCATGGCCAAATAATTCTGAGTGCCACATAAACAAGCTGTTGTGAACACAAACAGATGAAACATGGAGCAAGGATGAGAACAAAATATTAAAACAAATGCACAGAAAAACATGGGGGAAAGCATAGTTTATGTAACAAGTTAAGAACACGAGTGAGAATTATTTGTGTGTTGATTAGACTGAGCAAAATTACTAAAAACATAGCGTAATAAACTCTCCAAGCACTTTATCAGGTACACCTGTACACCTACCTACTCGCGCGATATCCTAATTAGCCAATTGTGTGGCAGCAGGGCAATGCATAAAATCAACACAGATACGGGTGAGGAGCTTCAGTTAATGTTCACATCAGAATGGGGAAAAAATTTGATCTCCGTGATTTTGACCGTGGCATGATTGTTGGTGTCAGACAGGCTGGTCTGAATATTTCAGTAACTGCTGATATCCTGGGATATTCAGGCACAACAGTCTCTCGAGTTTACTCAGAATGGTTCCAAAAATAAAAAACATCCAGTGAGTGGCAGTTCTGCGGACAGAAACGCCTTGTTGATGAGAGAGGTCAACAGAATGACCAGACTGGTTCGAGCTGACAGAAAGGCTACGGTAACGCAGTACCCCTCTGCACAACTGTAGTGAGCAAAATAGCATCTCAGAATGCACAACACGTCGAACATCGAGGCGGATGGGTTACAACAGCAGAAGACCACATTGGGCACTTTATTTGGGCCATAGTGTTCCTAATAAAGTGCTTGGTGAGTGTAAATGACACAAGCATCTCCCGTGCTTAAAGAAGAGAATAGCTTGAAAAGAACATTCTTGTTTTTGTTTAATCGAAATGTGCTGATTACATGAATACAGGAATATTCCAATAGCTGTGGAGTATGTAAACCTCTTTCATAAAAAAGGCTTAGCTAAAAAATAAAAATGTGAATATTCAAATAGCTGCTGAGTATGTAAACCTCTTTTGTAATAAAGGCTTAACCAGAATATGAAAACATGGAAATATTACAATAGCTGTTGAGTAAAACGGTGAAAAAAAACCCACAATAATAACAATAATAAGACAAACGGTTTTAAATATTTCGTCTTTATAATATTTCATTTAAATATTTTATTTCATCTCCCTGATGAAAAATTTATTAAAAAAAAAAAAAATTATCTTAATGCTAATACAATGATAAATACAGGAAGCTATATTTGTGCAGAGTTCAGCACTAAAATATTTTCTCTGAGAATTTTAGTCTCTTTAATTCTCTATGTTTAGTCATTTAATGCACAGCTGCATACGACCATTGAAGCGCATCATTCAGTTTCTTGGACGCGCATTAGCGGTTTTGTGCCACTCTGTATTGGAGCTTTTCATGTTTTTATTTTCTTATTTTAATAGTTTTGTGAGATAAGAGGTTATAGTTATTTAGCCTCCTTATTTGTTGAATATCCATGAGATACGCTGTTAAATGGCTTTGCTTAGCATCAATATGTCCCTATGAAACTCATCTAAATGTGTAACATGGACATATAATGCAGCCTAATTATCAATTGGTTCCTTCACACTGACTAGTCAACTAATAGCTTAGACAACGCACCGACTGGTCGATTATTTAAGTAAACCTCTTTTGGAATAAAGGCTTAGCCAGAATATGAAAATAAGGGAACACTCCAATATCTGTTGAGTATGTAAACCTCTTTCAGAATAAAGGCTTAAACAGAAAATGACAATATAGGAATATTCCTATAGCTGCTGAGGATGTAAACCTCTTTCGGAATAAAGGCTTAGCTAGAATTTAGAAATATGAGAGTATCCCAACAGCTGTTGAGTATGTAAACCTCTTTTGGAATAAAGGCTTAACCAGAATATTAAAATATGGGAATATTCCAATAGCTGCTGAATATGTAAACCTCTTTATGTAAACCTCTTTCAGAATAAAGGCTTAACCAGAATTTGAAAATATGGGAGTATTCCAATAGCTGTTGCTTACGTAAACCTCTTTTGGAATAAAGGCTTAACCAGAAAATTAAAATATGGGAATATTCCAATATGTGTTGAGTATGTAAACCTCTTTCGAATAAACGCTTAACCAGAATATAGAAATATGGGAATATTTGTAAAGCTGTTGAGAATGTAAACCACTTTCACGGTCGACTAATCGTCTATAATGTGGTCAACACTGCCTCTCTTTCCACGTGATTAATAAAGTGTTAGTTGGCAATACAGTGGGTGGCAGATTGTTGAAACAGGATGCAAGGGAAGACTCTCAAAATATTGAGGAAAGCTCTACCACTTGCCTGAAAATTACTAAATTGTCCAAACAGTTATCATTTTACTCATGAATATAAAATGACTCTTCTCATAGCGTCCTACCCTTAGGAAACTTGCCAGCGGGTGTGGAGGCCGATGGCTCTGCACTGAAAGAACGAAGTGGCTCAAATGTACTTAGATAAATACAATGACAATTGTGTCATGACTAGTCGAATTCAACTCAACTAATGGGCTCAACTAGTTGATTATTCAAAATCAGTTCTTGTAATACCCCTACTACCTGGGAATATTACTACCATACATTCAACTGTAATGAATGGAAAACACTATAGTGCCATGGCACAAGTATACAGTGCAGAGCTCGACATTAATGCTTGTCCGGGACAAGTGGATTTTTGAAGGGGCAAGTGAAAGAATTTTACTTGCCCGACCGGACAAACAGACTGATTAATTTTTTTTTTAAAAGGCGATATTTGTGTTATAGCATAGGCCTGTGTCACCCATTACAAAGTTCATATTCTTATTCTGCTGTTGGAAATAAACAGGACTTGAAATTTGGTGCAGGACTGCAAGTTTTGCGCACAATTTTAATCATTCCTGCATGTTCCACGTTCATAATGCAGGGACATTCCACACACGATCAACGTTCATAATGCAGGGAATTTCCACACACTTTTATTCACTTAAAAATAGCTGAAAATCAGTAAACCAAACCACATAGATGAACAAATCAAACCAATACTATTATAACAGGTTTACAGTATCAATAATCTCTTCTGAGTCCATTTCTCATGCAGCAGCTCATTGAACGCTTGTTGAATTTAGTTTAAGCGGTGAGGAAGCACATTTAGTCGCATATTTACTGAACTTAACATGATACAGATCTATAAACCTCTTAATTCGACATGCGAATGATGTTGTACCGTGTCTCTGTGCGATGCAATAAATCTATTGTTTATAATCAACAAAGCGATCTACTTTTGCCACCTATCATGTCGTGGCGCTTCCTCATAAGTTATAATACAGTATATTTGACAAAAAGGGCTGAGATAACAAAAGTAATGCTATTACTCAGCTGCAGGGTTGATAAACGCTTACACCTGTTACATCTCTCAGCTCCATCTCTCTAGAGCTCCATCTGACCTATACAGGTATTTTCTACCATCTGAATCAGTCAATTTTAATGTTAATATATAATGAACATTACATTTATATAGCGCTTTACTGACACTACACTCGAAGCATTTTACACAGTAAACCGAGGGCTCTCCTCAACCACCACCAGTGTGCAGCATCCACCTGGATGATGCAATGGCAGCCACAGTGCGACAGTACGCTCACCACACCCCAGCTATTTGTGGAGAAGAGAGAGAGCAAATTAACGGATGGGGATTATGAGGCGGCCATGATTGAGAAGGGCCAATGGGGGGAATTTGGCCTGGACACCGGGGTTACAGCCTTACTTCTTTACGAGAAGTGCCCTGGGATTGTTAATGACCACAGAGAGTCAGGACCTTGGTTTAACTTCTCATCCAAAGGACTGAGGTGTGTGTGTGTATATATATAAAATATAGTAACATACACTTTAATAATATACATTTAAAACTATTATTATCTGTCTTTAATATAAATTTTAAGCAAGTTTCTCTCACAAGATTCATCTGTTTACATTTTTAATGCATTTTGTCAACATTAAACTGCCATTTTTAACGTAACTGCCGAGTATTGTGCCGTTTAGTTTATATTTATTCGTTGCACCCCCTTGTGTACTTGTGATCACTAATGTCTCGAAGCTTTTTTCCCCTGAACTAAAATAATATTTTCATAATATTTGGGAGAAATGTTTTTTTTTTTTTTTTTTTTTTTCTCAGCCCTACTGACAGCCTAATGAAATCACTGCTATTTAAAATGTATTTTACTGCGTAGGATACACAGTACCTGTATCCTCTTGTGTGGAGTCCATTTCCGCAGAATTCTCTCTGTCCAGAGTTACAGAGTCGGTCATTGCAGTCTGACCTGAGGACTGTGCATTTTCACACGACCCTGAAAACTGGTTGCCTTCAACTGTGGTTTGAATGGTTTCTGGCACTGTTGGGTTCCCAGCAAACATTTCACATCCAGATGAGAACCTGCTTGTGGTCTTAGGAGTCAAACTCTGCTCAATAGTACTGATCTGCTTCCGGCACTCTTTCCCCAGTGATCGCATTTCTGTGGGCGTCACCAAAGCCTGGCAACGGGGCGACTCGGCACATTCAACTTTTCCAAGGCAACTCTTGAGTGACACAGGTGACAGTCTGGCATGATCGGGGCCAATGAGATCCAATCGAAGAGCTGCCCGGGCACTGTGGTTACCCAGGGCAGGAGAGGAGAGGGCTGGCGTTGGATAGGACTGTCCCGAAGTAAGAGCGATGGATATATTAGGGGGCATGTTCTCTTTATGTGACTCTACACTGGGCTCCAGAGATGAGGATGGGGTGTTTTGATCAGTCTCTTTCACAAGATGGGTCTCCTCGGGTGCACACACATTTAAATTCTCCATAGAGTTGCTTCGTGACATCTTGGCACGTGAGCTGGCAGTGGGGCCCATGTAGCTTTGGCGGGAACGTGTGACAGATGCGTCACTTGAGTTGCTGGCTGATCTGGTGGCGAGGGTGCTTGTAGTGCTGACAGCATTATGGGCTTTAGATTGAAGGGTCTTGTTTGTGATTTCTAAAAAAAACAAAAAAAAAATGCATAAAGCTTAAGAATTTTTACGAGTTATAAAGAAATTAAAGGAATAGTCCACCCCCACCGCCAAAAGGAGATGTTAAGCAGTATGTTAGGCCACATACACACTAATGCGTTTTTGTTTGAAAACACATCTTTTTCTCTACGTTTTGGTCTTCCATCCACACTACGAAGGTGCTTTTGTCAGCGAAAACAGAGCTTTTTGAAAACGCTCTCCCATGTGGATTAATTTGAAAAACGTCACCTTCGTGTTGTAGTGTGGACTGGGAAAACAGGTATTTCTGAAAACGATGACGTATTTCTTGTCATGTGACAGTCATGTGGTCCATTCAACCAAAACAATCAATATGGCGCCCAGTGTTATAGCGGTGCTGTTATGCTTTAATAGCGTTGTTAAAGATAAATGTTACTTTGTATAACATTCACACTGCATTCCTTTAAAGGCGATGAGAAGTTTACTCTGAACTGGTGTCCGGCAATGGAACACGAGAACAACTGCGTTTCAGACAGTACATGCAACGGGATTTTTTGCATGCGAAGTAATGGGATTTAAGCGTTTTCATACGTTTCAGTGTGGACAAGCAACTAGAAAATGCTTGAAAACAGCAGTGTGGACGGAGAGCATTTCAAAAACGAAAATGCAGATTTCAAATGTATCCGGATTAATGCAGACATAGGCTTAGTCATTATCATTCACTTTCATTACACATTTCTATACAATGAAAGTGAATGGTGACCGAGGCTAATGTTCTGGCTAACATCTACTTGTGTGTTCCATGGAAAAAGTCAGTTGAATGGGTTAAAAAAAACAAACAAAAAACACCAGTGTGAATAAATGACATCAGAATATTTAATTTTGTGAAGCATCCCTTTAAGCTCTATAAACAGCATTTGTGTTAAACAAAAGTGAGGTAACCATTACACACTTATAAAGGAAGTAAACTGGGTCAGCATTCCAGAGGGTTTGAAAGCAGAAACAAAGCTTGTATTTTTTAAAACACCTAAATTAAATATTCAGACGAAATATGTTTATTATTTGAGCTGTAAAGTTGTTTAAATAGTTGTTTTTGCAGAGGACTACTGTTCTGCATTGTCATCATGACAACACATTTTTAAAATTGGATATAACTTTACACAAAATCGCTTACTAACCTTTTCTATCACACTAAAACCATGTCAACATGCATATTGTTTACATCTTGTGGCTATACTTTTGAAACAGCGAGTATTTGAATGTTTATGGATTGGCCCAATTCACCTCCATTGTAAGTGACTCAGTGTAAGGTTGATTTTTGCTTTTTAAAAGAAAAGGAGGGACAAGTTGATATAAATTGACAAATTATACCACAAATGCTGCTGACAGGGGCTTGTACTGAAATCGTAACAGTCCTCTAATACAGCACAAAAATTTTTTTTGCCAATTTAATTTGGCAGTTTAAACCTCAATCTCAAAGGACAGCCCAGAAATAGGAACCACAATGTTTATGGAGTAAAATAAGACAGTAAAACAGGTATGAGAACAAGTATCCCAATGAAAAATGTGAAATCACTTTGACTTTGTGGCTGTGGGACCCCAGACAGTAAAACCAACCCAGCACACTCACAGACCTCCTAAAGCGTTTTTCCAGCGTAACATAGTTAAGCTGTGGCAAGATTTCCAACCAGGCATTGAGGAACGTTTCTTGTTAACTGGAGGACGAGATTTCAACAAGTTATATGAAATGACTAAAATATTGCCATTACTCCACTACCTTATAAAACACTAAGAAAAATAAGCCAATCTACTTTTAAATTGTGCTGTTGTTAAAGGGATAGTTCACCTAAAAATGTTAATACTCACATCATTTACTCACCCTCATGCCATCCCAGAGTGTATGACTTTCTTCTGCTGAACACAAATGAAGATTTTTAGAAGAATATTTCAGCTCTGTAGGTCCATACAATGTAAGTGAATGGTGAACAAAACTTTGAAGCTCCAAAAAGCACAAAGGCAGCATGAAAGTAATCAATACGACACCAGTTTTTTAATTCATGTCTTCTGAAGCGATCTAATCAATTAAGGATGAGATCAAAATACAATTCCTATTTCACTATAAATCTTGACATCAGCAGTCTTCGCTGCAATCATGATTTCAAACACTATTACACTTCCTAGCACCATCTAGTACTCTGCACATGTGTCAAGCACCAGGAGGTGTAAACGAGTTTGAAATCAAGCATGTTCATGCCTAGAGACTGCAATGGCAAGATATACAGTGAAAAAGGAGTTATATTTTGATCTGTTCTCATCCAAAACCTATTATATTGCTTCTGAAGACATGGATTAAACCTCTGGAGTCTTTTATGCTGCCATTATATGCTTTTTGGAGCTTCAAAGATTTGGTCACCATTCACTTGTATTTTATAGACCTAAAGAGCTAAAATATTCTTCAAAAAATCTTTGTTCAGCAGAAGAAAGTCATACACATCTGAGATGGCATGAGGGTGAGTAAATGATGAGAATTTTCATATTTGGGTGAACTATCCCTTTAAAACTACAGTATTGTCAAGTTTAGCATTACATGTTTGTAGAAAGTATAGGTTTAAAAAAAAAAAAAATAAAAAAGGAAAATATTGTCCATTTTCCAGCTAGACATTTAAAAAAGATGAGAAATATAGTCTGTAGGTCATGAAAAAAAAACAAAAAAAAAAAAAACAATTGCAATGGAAAATGTGCACGTACCACTCTTCTTGCTCTCTTCCTTAATGCTTTCATTGGTGCCGCCGTTATCTGGAAGAAGCTTGGATTTATCCTGAAGCAAGAAGATAGGAGAAATATAAACAAAGGCTTAAAGTCAACAATAAAAGTTATTTTGCTTTCTTCCTAAATTAAGACAGCTAGAGAGGAATCCTGATCTAAATGACAGAGTCATGAAAATACCACGCACCCTTCAATAAAGAAAGAATGTGTTGGACTTACACGATAGTGGAATTTAGGCAAATGTGATTCGTAGTTGAGCAAACAAATGAAACCAGTCTACAAAACTGGATAAAAAAAAAAACAAAAAAAAAAGATTTTTTTTTTCTCCACGGTTATTGTTAGAGCCCGACCAATATGGGATTTTTGAGACCGATACCGATTTTAGAGGGGGAAAATTCACCAATTACCGATATAGCTAATTTTTGAGCTGGAATGAAAACAGACCATTTCTATGTGGAATTTTTCACCGATTTTGCACCGATATGACTATGCAAAGGTACTCAGAAGGCTGCTTTCTTAAATATTTGTATCAAAAGAACATTTGACATTATAATACATTGTCAACAAATTCTAGAAATGAGAAAATAAAGAATAAATAAAAATAAAATAGCTAAATAAACATCAGTACTGTTTAGTATCAGTCAATTGCTGACCATTTAAATAAAGAATAAATAAAATAAAAATCAGTACTGTATGTTTAATATCAGTCAATGGCTGACCATTAAAAAAAGAATAAATACAAATAAAATAAATAGCTAAATAAACATCAGTATTACTGTTTAATATCAGTCAAATGCTGCTGACCATTTAAATAAAGAATAAATACAAATAAAATAAATAGCTAAATAAACATCAGGGGCCGGTTGCACCAGCTATACGTTACAACTTAGCCTAGTTGTGGCGTAAATGGGCACTAAGTCACAATTTACGCTCTACTAAATATTTGAGCGTTGCACCATTACATTTATGTAGGATGTAACCCTACATATAAACTAAATATATACGGCAGCCTCCATCAGGAGTAACTGATGGAATAAAAAAAGTCATTTTTATGTCATTTAATGACAATGTTTTGGTTGACAGGCATCAGTCCTTTCAACATATATGATGGTGTTGGCATTTACATTTAGGAGAGAGAGAGAGGAAATAAATAAATAAATAAATAATAATATCTTACTTTTAAGCAGCTCTTCAGTATAAAACCGATCTAACGGTGTCGTTTTTAGGGTGCGTTGCCCGGTATCAAGTTTCAACACATTCAATATATATATATATATATATAGATAGATAGATAGATAGATAGATAGATATAGGATATTAAAATTAATGTCTATTTTTCCAGCCTGTTGTATTAGTATTTATCACCCCTCATTTATTTTAGATACAGTCCCTATATATTATTATTTACACAGGGCGAATATACTATTTATTAAATTACTTTTATTACGCATCCTATTTTAATGTCTGGAAAACCAGACTTTTAAATATTACATGTTGTGAATGAAACGACTGGTATTGTTCGGTTGAAGGGGGTACCAAACTGTGAATCCTGAACAAAACAGTTTGGTGAATACTAGGGATGTGCGTTACTAGTCGAATAAACGGTTCTGATGCTGCTAGTCGACACTGGAATTACTAGTCGGTTAATATTTCCCCCCATTAAACTGATAATAATTTCTACACATTTACGTTTGGCTTTATATATTTTTTATCTTTACAGAGGCTGGACTTAAATTACTGTCATATTAATGTTACATATTTTAAATAGAATTAATACAAATATTATTTAAAAAAAAAGAGAGGATATCTGGAGCAGATACAGAGTTTAATTTCACCTCAGGCTGCGCGTGCTTCCCTCTCTCACTCGCGGCGCCTGCAGGAAAATGTCCTCAAGCTAGACAAGTAAACTCAGCAAAGTAGTTATGAAATCACTTCGGTGGTGATGCGGGAATCGGCTTTCCAAATGTTTGAAAGTCCCTGAGGATGTTTTCACATTTGAGTCTTCTTTACATCTGTGCAGGCTTGTTCAAGCGCAGGATAGCCGCCTCAGGTGAGTCAAGTCCCGTCTTTCACCGGACCATGTCGACGTGTTAATTTTACTCATCAAAAAATGTATGCTGTTGAGTAAGTAGCCTAGAAAATAACTGTTTTAGACTAGGTATGCCATTTTTTTAATCTGCTTATTAAGAAGGCTATTTTCAACGAGGTGCCGATTGCTTAACGGGTTTAGAATGTTTAGAATACATTAGGGTTATTGTAGGCTACATCACAGGCCTATTTTTTCTATCCTATAGCTACTTTTTGGTTGACGTTCTTTACCGAACAGCTGTCATATTAGATCAATGGCTAATGCACGACTGCACGTCCTGAAATACGCGCAACTTTTGTTTTCTCTCATAGATTTGGCTTAGTCTACCTATTAATTATTTTCAAAAATGTCCTAACTGTTTTAATATGTTAAGTAACTTTTACTTGGTGATTTCCGTTTAGAACAGGCTTTTAGGGTTGTTCCATTGATCCTGCAATATTCATTCAATTGTTTTCAATAAATATGTCTATTAAATATTCGCTAACGTTGATTCAGTGAATGCGTGTCATGTTCTATATTTAATGTACAATGATCATAATTCAAGGCGAGCAGGTCGCAGATAAATGCCCCTTTTCAGTGGAATTTAGCATCGGATTTGGAATAGATTAAGTATTTTAAATGGGTTGCATAAAAACTTTTTTTTTTAACTGTTTTCTGAAGGTTGGTTTCTGGGTAGCTCAGTGGTTTCTGGGTAACTCCTTGTGATCGCCACATTATGGCGATCATAAGGAGGTTACCCCATGTGACTCTACCCTCCCTAGCAACCAGGCCAATTTGGTTGCTTAGGAGACCTGGCTGGAGTCATTCAGCATGCCCTGGGATTGGAACAAACCAACTCCAGGGGTGGCAGCCAGCCTCTTTACCACTGAGCTACCCAGGCCCCCCTATGACACCATTGTAAAGCATTGTATTCTGCATTATATGCTCTGAAAAAATATATATCGGTCAGGCACTAGTTATTATACTGTGCATGCATCATACCATCATGCTGTCCAGGATCTGACTGCTATCGCTGGATTCATCTGGTATACTGGGAAGGCAGACTGCAGGCCGGCAAAGAACACTGCTACTAGTCCCTGTAGTGCTGAAACGGCAGATACAAATGTAAATCACAATTTAGGCTACACTACATCTTAGTACAATACATTACACAGCTAGTTCTATTTCTCTTTTTTTCTTTCTTTTAAGATTTTACTAAGGTAAAGAGGGAGCTTGAGAGATGTCAGGCAAACAGTAATCTCTCAAAACATATTTCTCTATTAAATTGTATGGGACAGACACTGATGTTGACTCACCGGAAGCGGCTCTGAAAGCGCGAGAGGAAGCGTGTGGAGATACTAAGACGTGGATTGAGGAAATTACTCTCTGTATTGGGCTGCAGACTGCTCAGGTCAGTGATGAACTTTTCTACAAGAGAGTTACCAAAGCAGATTAGATTAAATAACATGTAACAATGATTTCACAATTTCAGCACTTTGTTAGTGGCAGCAGTCGTACACTAAAAGGCCTATAACTTGGTTAAGCAAAATACTAGTGGATTACCATAAAAAGGCAGAGGCCGATAAATCGGCCAAAATTCTGTATTTTTAAAATAATCTGCATTTTTTTGACAAAGTTAAAAGTTCTGTGTGATGCTTTGAATAAATGTAACACTACACAAGTTAAATGTTCACTCAGTAATTGTTTTCCTCATTTAAAAAAAATTTACATCTAAAAAAATAAATGAATAGTAATTTTGAAACATGTATAAAATCATGACCACTCTTGTGAGATGAAGAGTTCAGTCATTTCAGTAACCTTATAAAAGCTCTTTTAATCTACATGGGGCGGGGGCGCCTCATGGGGGCAGCCATGTTAGCATCACATGACCAGCTGAATACTACTAGCTTAATCTCAGTAACTGCCCTGTTTTTAAACGTGTTCATTTATGGATTAAATTAATCCTGTTTTACTTTGCATAGTGAATTTCTACAAAGGAATTGGTAACTGAATCATGCAGTATCCAGGCCACTAGGTGTCAGCGTAAGCCAATGTAAGTAACTTCGACATAAAAAATAAAAATAAAAAAAATTACAGTGCATCTGATAGTTCATTCACAAATGAAAATTCTCTCATCATTTACTCACCCTCATGCCATTCCATATGTGTATGACTTTTTTTTTTTTTTTTACTGCAGAACACAAACGAAGAATTTCTTTAAAAATATCTCAGCTCTGTAGGTCCTTACAATGCAACTGAAGGGTGAACAAAACTTTGAAGCTCCAAAAAGTACATAAAGCCACCATAAAAGTAATCCAGACAACTCCAGTGGTTAGATGAATATCTTAAGCGATATTATAGGTGTGAATGAGAAACAGATCACTATTTAAGTCCTTTTTTACTATAAATCTCTTCCCTGCCCAGTAGGTGGCGATATGCATGAAGAATGCGAATCACCAAAAACAAAAAGGAGAATGTGAAAGTGGAGATTGATAGTTAAAAAAAAGAACTTAAATATTGATCTGCTTCTCACCCACACCTATTACATTGCTTCAGGAGACATGGATTTAACCACTGGAGTCGTATGGATTACTTTTATGCTGCCTTAGTGCTTTGAGCTTCAAAGTTCTGGCCACCATTCACTAGCATAAAATGGACCAACAGAGCTGTGATATTCATATATACAGGTGCATCTCAATAAATTAGAATGTCGTGGAAAAGTTCATTTATTTCAGTAATTCAACTCAAACTGTGAAACTCGTGTATTAAATAAATTCAATGCACACAGACTGAAGTAGTTTAAGTCTTTGATTCTTATAATTGTGATGATTTTGGCTCACATTTAACAAAAACCCACCAATTCACTATCTCAAAAAATTAGAATATGGTGACATGCCAATCAGCTAATCAACTCAAAACACCTGCAAAGGTTTCCTGAGCCTTCAAAATGGTCTCTCAGTTTGGTTCACTAGGCTACACAATCATGGGGAAGACTGCTGATCTGACAGTTGTCCAGAAGACAATCATTGACACCCTTCACAAGGAGGGTAAGCCTCAAACATTCATTACCAAAGAAGCTGGCTGTTCACAGAGTGCTGTATCCAAGCATGTTAACAGAAAGTTGAGTGGAAGGAAAAAATGTGGAAGAAAAAGATGCACAACCAACCAAGAGAACCTCAACCTTATGATTGTCAAGCAAAATCGATTCAAGAATTTGGGTGAACTTCACAAGGAATGGACTGAGGCTGGGGTCAAGGCATCAAGAGCCACCACACACAGACGTGTCAAGGAATTTGGCTACATTTGTCGTATTCCTCTTGTTAAGCCACTCCTGAACCACAGACAATGTCAGAGGCGTCTTACCTGGGCTAAGGAGAAGAAGAACTGGACTGTTGCCCAGTGGTCCAAAGTCCTCTTTTCAGATGAGAGCAAGTTTTGTATTTCATTTGGAAACCAAGGTCCTAGAGTCTGGAGGAAGGGTGGAGAAGCTCATAGCCCAAGTTGCTTGAAGTCCAGTGTTAAGTTTCCACAGTCTGTGATGATTTGGGGTGCAATGTCATCTGCTGGTGTTGGTCCATTGTGTTTTTTGAAAACCAAAGTCACTGCACCCATTTACCAAGAAATTTTGGAGCACTTCATGCTTCCTTCTGCTGACCAGCTTTTTAAAGATGCTGATTTCATTTTCCAGCAGGATTTGGCACCTGCCCACACTGCCAAAAGCACCAAAAGTTGGTTAAATGACCATGGTGTTGGTGTGCTTGACTGGCCAGCAATCTCACCAGACCTGAACCCCATAGAGAATCTATGGGGTATTGTCAAGAGGAAAATGAGAAACAAGAGACCAAAAAATGCAGATGAACTGAAGGCCACTGTCAAAGAAACTTGGGCTTCCATACCACCTTAGCAGTGCACAAACTGATCACCTCCATGCCACGCCGAATTGAGGCAGTAATTAAAGCAAAAGGAGCCCCTACCAAGTATTGAGTACATATACAGTAAATGAACATACTTTCCAGAAGGCCAACAATTCACTAAAAATGTTTTTTTTATTGGTCTTATGATGTATTCTAATTTTTTGAGATAGTGAATTGGTGGGTTTCTGTTAAATGTGAGACAAAATCATCACAATTATAAGAATCAAAGACTTAAACTACTTCAGTCTGTGTGCACTGAATTTATTTAATACACGAGTTTCACAATTTGAGTTGAATTACTGAAATAAATGAACTTTTCCACGACATTCTAATTTATTGAGATGCACCTGTATATATATATATATATATATATATATATATATATATATATATATATATATATATATATATATATACACACACACACACACACACACACACATACTATATATCTCTTTGTATTCAGCAGAAGAAAATCAAAACATATCTGGGATGGCATGAGGGTGAGTAAAAGTTGAGAGAATGAATTCACTTTCAAATAATTAAATAATTCACTTTTAACAAATTTATGAACATTTTATTTACCGTATACATTTTTGTAATATATCAGAATTATATCAGCCACCCTGCTCTTTAGATATCGGCATCAGCCTTAAAACAATAAAAAATAAATATCGGTCGATCACTACATAATATTAATATCCCAAGCATAACACATTTGTTAAAGCCCTTAACGGAACAGTTCACCCAAAAATAAAAATGCTCTCTCTTTATTGATGATGTTCCAAATCCATATGCTGTTATTCTTATTGAATGAAACACTAAAGGAGAGATTTAGAAAAATCAGACAGGTTACAGTAATTACGGATGTCAAGCTCCAAAAAGGACAAAAACAAATTAGGGCTGTCAATCAATTAAAACATTTAATCCCAATTAATCAAAAATGTTTTCTGAGTTAATGCATTAACGCACTCAGTTTCTTTTGAAGGAACGGAAAAAAAAACGTAGAATTTTATTATAAAAGACACTGGATGAAACTGGTTTTCTGTGGCAGTATGCTTAAAGGGCCGTTCACACAGGAGGCTTTCTTTGAGTCATCTGCGCTTTTTCTTTTTTTTTCTATTCAAACATGCTCGGAATGAATGTCTTGACCATTACGTTGCGCCTTGCACCAAGCGCTGCATTTTTAAGCCACTGTATCCTGTTAAAAGTTAAACTTTGAAAACACACCTAGTGAAACCTGCATTTCAGTCTATTCCATAGTGCTCCATCTAGGTGATCTTGAAAGCAAGAATTTATGGAATACCACGCATAAAATGTCCCTACAGTTTATCAGATATCACTGAAATAGATGTCATCAGAAAATAAACCCCTGTCTCTGTGGAAGCCCTAGATTATGCAAACAAGCAAATGAGCAAATAATGGCAACTTTTGATTTTGGGTAAACTATTCCTTTAACGCATAGTATAACATCTCAGACCAGTAAGAGATAAAGTTGCAAACATCTTATACCATTAGTGGCCACACCCAGAGTGTCAAAGTGTTGGTGAAGCAGCGTTCCAGATTCTTCTTCATCCTCTTCAACTCCTGAGCTTCCTGTCGAGCTCACCTGACTCAGTGAGTCCGTGTCTTCTATAGAAACAACCATAATCAGCAGATGGACTTTTAAAAGAACTCCAACTCTTAGGTATAAGCCACTTCTGGCATGTTTTACTACCTTAAAAGGAATAGTTCACCAAAAAAACAAAAAACATTTGATCATTCTCATGCCATACCAGATGTGTATGACTTTCTTCTGCAGAACACAAAAGAAGATTTTTAGAAGAATATCTCAGCTCTGTTGGTCCATACAATGCACATGGTGACCAAAACTTTGAAACTCCATTAAGCACATAAAGGCAGCATAAAAGTAATCCATAAATCTCCAGTGGTTTAATCCATGTCTACTGAAGCGATCCGATCAGTTACATTTTGGTCCGTTCTCACCCAAAACTGATTGGATCGCTTTAGAAGGCATGGATCAAACCACTGGAGACTTATGGATTACTTTTATGCTGCCTTTGTGTGCTTTACTGGAGTTTCAAAATTTTGGTCACCATTCACTTGTGTTGTATGGACCTAAAGAGCTGAAATATTCTTCTAAAAATCTTAATTTGTGTTCTGCAGATGAAGGAAAGTCATACACATCTGGGATGGCATGAGTGTGAGAAAATGAGAATTTAAATTTTTGGGTGAACTATTCCTTTAAATAATTTCCCTCTGACTATAGCACTTCGAACTTAGCATGTAATGTAACTCACGGTCATGAGGCTGATCGCTATGAGAGGCTGGGCTCTCGGCTGAACAAGCGCTGTCTGGGCTTAGCTCCTCTTCCTCAGGGTCGCCAGCTGCCTCCTCACACAGAGCTTTAACATCAAACTCTCTGCAGGAAGAAAAACACAGGACTATTCAGACAACGGAAAACGCTGACTACCAGGGATTTAGACTTTATATGTAATCCAGTTCAAACTGGACTTTGTACGCAGAGTAAACTTGACAAAGTATTTAGGGAACATTACATGGCTGTTTTCACACTTGTAAATGCACTAATTTCCTAAATGGAGAATGAACCGAGCCAAATATTCAATTGGTTGTTCTAAGAGGTTTACCCTTCTCCGGTGGACAGGGCAGTGCTGTTTGCTGGGTACAAAATGTAGCCAGTTTTCTCTGGTGAGCTGAGTTCAGGACCAAAATTCTCCTCTCCCTGTGGGAGTTGCAGAAAATCTGCTCCTTGGAGCGAAGAGCTAAACCCATCTCTGGAAGCCTACAGCACACAGACAAAGACTTTCAGACTTGACAGTTATACACACAGTTGTTATGCGGGATACTGGATCATTTGAAATTGAAACACTGTTATGTAGTTATAGGAATGGATGGTATGTGGGCCTACACAAAACATACACTGCAAATCTTATCCTCCTCTAGATCATCATCATCGATGTCTTCATCCAGCAGACTGTCCAAACTCTGCGGGTGGAAGCGAGAGTCTTCCTCAAACTCTTCCTCGCCCATGGCTCTGCTGGGGGTGTGAGAGAGAGGCAGCTGCATACTCTTCATCTCCAGGACTGTACGGATGGCTAACGGGTCTGACTGCACCGCCCAGCGCCCCTGCGGCTGGTACTGAGCTCTGCCACCTCCATCATCATTTTCGCATCCTCCACCCTGTAACATCCAGGAGATTCATGTGTCATAGGTGGAAGGTTTGGCAAGAACACGCACACACTCAAATTTATGACAATATTGACTAAAGATACGTACCAGTCTGCGGACCCACATTGGCATCTTGCCATTGGTTTGGAGCACCACAGCATCCAGAGAGTCTAAAACATAATTCAATGCAGAACAGGTCAAGGCAAATCAAATCATATTTTTGACTGTATACAATAAATTAAGCTTTTGTATTACCCAACTTAAAGGGGTCAAGACACGAGGAATCAAATTTTCCTTGATATTTTGACATATAAGAGGTCACTGTACCATTAAAACATACTGAAAGTTTTAGAACTCAAAACTTCCTCCTCACTGCAAAAAGAGCATTTGTTGAAACCAAGCTGCGAAAACGACTCGTTCTCTACTTCCTCCACATTGTGATGTCACATATGCATGGAAGATATTTGCATCTGACCGCCTCCATAACAACTCATCAATGCCTATTTTACCTCATCACGTCCTTAGCCCCGCCCAGTAGTGGTGAGCAGTGAGATGGTAATGAGAGAGCATGTCAGTCAAGAGCAGAGAACCAATCAAAACAGTGGGCGTTTACAGTCAAGTCTTCAAGCAGCAGCAGCAAAACAGACCGTTTCTGACAGAGGGTCAGAATGAGGGTGGAAAACGATCATGATTTACAAATATCACTTTTTAAAACTTTATTATAAGTGAACCTCAAGGAACATATTAAAATAATAAAAATGGAGGCAGGTCATGTTCCCTTCAAAGTTGCACAGAGTATTTTTTTCCTCATTAAAAGGTTTTACTCGAAGACATGAATTGCAATTTTGAATAATGTATAAAATCATGAGCACACACACATGCGATGAAGACTCCATTCATATCTGTAACCTTACAAAAGCTGTTTTATTACACAGAGAGGCCTAATTAGGGCTGCCATGTTAAAATCACATGACCAGTGGAACACTACTTGCTTAATCTTACTGAAAGTACCTTTAAATATACTTCCACATTCTTAGACTTCAATTGTGTGGGATAGACAATATGACCCAGTTTAAAAAGGCAAGATCACCAAAAAAACTCACATCATTTACTTACAGTTGTGCTCAAATATTTGCATACCCTTGGAGAATTGGTAATATATGTACCATTTTTAAAGAAAACATGAGTGAGCAGGCAAAACACATTTCTTTTATTTCTTATGGGATTCATATTCAACTGTAGGTTATGACAGAATGGCACAATCATAAAACAAAACATGGCAACAAAGAAAACAATGAAATGACCCGTTCAAAAGTCTGCATATCCTTAGTTCTTAATACGGTGTATTGTCCCCTTTAGCATCAGTGACAGCGTGTAGTCTTTTGTAATAGTTGTCTATGAGGCCCCAAATTCTTGCAGGTGGTATAGCTGCCCATTCGTCTTGGCAAAATGCCTCCAGGTCATTGCAAAGTCTTTGGCTGTCTTGCATGAACCGCACGTTTGAGATCTCCCCAGAGTGGCTCGATGATATAAAGCTCAGGAGACTGTGATGGCCACTCCAGAACCTTCACCTTTTTTCTGCTGTAACCACTGGAGGGTCAACTTGGCCTTGTGCTTAGGGTCATTGTCATGCTGGAAAGTCCAAGAGCGTCCCATGCGCAGCTTTCGTGCAGAAGAATGCAAATTGTCTGCCAGTATTTTCTGATAACATGCTGCATTCATCTTGCCATCAATTTTCACAAGATTCACCGTGCCTTGAGAGCTCACACACCCCCAAAACATCAGTGAGCCACCACCATGCTTCACAGTGGGGATGGTATTCTTTTCACTATAGGCCTTGTTGACCCCTCTCCAAACATAGCGCTTATGGTTGTGACCATAAAGCTCTATTTTGGTCTCATCACTCCAAATTACAGTGTGCCAGAAGCTGTGAGGCGTGTCAAGGTGTTGTCGGGCATATTGTTACCAGGCTTTTTTGTGGCATTGGCGCAGTAAAGGCTTCTTTCTGGCAACTCGACCATGCAGCTCATTTTTGTTCAAGTATCGTCATATTGTGCTCCTTGAAACAACCACACCATCTTTTTCCAGCGCAGCCTGTATTTCTCCTGAGGTTACCTGTGGGTTTTTCTTTGTATCCTGAACAATTCTTCTGGCAGTTGTGGCTGAAATCTTTCTTGGTCTACCTGACCTTGGCTTGGTATCAAGAGATCCCCGAATCTTCCACTTCTTAATAAGTGATTGAACAGTACTGACTGGCATTTTCAAGGCTTTGGATATCTTTTTATATCCTTTTCCTTCTTTATAAAGTTCCATTACCTTGTTATGCAGGTCTTTTGACAGTTCTTTTCTTCTCCCCATGGCTCAGTATCTAGCCTGCTCAGTGCATCCACGTGAGAGCTAACAAACTCATTGACTATTTATACACAGACACTAATTGCAATTTAAAAAGCCACAGGTGTGGGAAATTAAGCTTTAATTGCCATTTAAACCTGTTTGTGTCACCTTGTGTGTCTGTAACAAGGCCAAACATTCAAGGGTACGTAAACTTTTGATCAGGGCCATTTGGGTGATTTCTGTTATCATTATGATTTAAAAAGGAGCCAAACAACTATGTGATAATAAATGGCTTCATATGATCACTATCCTTAAATAAAAGACAGTTTTTTGCATGATCAATCATATTTTCAAAATCAATGCCAAAATTTCACAATTTCTGCCAGGGTATGCAAACTTTGGAGCACAACTGTATGCCATCCCAGATGTGTATGACTTTCTTCTGCAGAACCCAAATTAAGATTTTGAGAAGAATAGCCCAACTCTGTAGGTCCATGCAATGCAAGTGAATGGTGATCAGAACTTTTGTAGCACAAAATCACAAAGGAAACATACAAGTAATCCATTTGACTCCAGTGGTTAATTCCATATCTTCTTAAGCAATATAATAGGTGAGAAATAGATCAAAATTTAAGTCCTTTTACTCTAAATCTCCACTTTTATATCTGAAAGTCACTTGTGGTACCCGTTTAGTTTCACTTTCACCTCTGAAAGTGAAAGTGGCGATTTAGAGTAAAAGGACTTAAATTTTGATCCGTTTCTCACCCACACCTATTATATCACTTCAGAAGATATGATTTAACCACTGGAGTCATATGGATTACTTGTATGTTTCCTTTGTGATTTTGAGCTACAAAAGGTCTGATCACCATTCACTTGCATTGTACGGTCCTACAGAGTTGAAATATTTTTACTATACTATAGTTTTAATACTTTTGTGTTCTGCACAATAGAAAGACATACACATCTGGGATGGCATGAGGGCGAGTAAATAAGATAATTTTCAGTTTTAGGTGAACTATCCCTTTAAACCTGGTATTAACATGCGTTTTATTGCCCTTTTACATCCAAATAGTGCCATGCCTGTGCTCAGCCAGGGGACCTTAGATGTTAGTCTCAGCCGCCATTCACTTTCATTACATCTTTTTTTTCTGTAAAAGTGAAAAAGAGCACAACAGTTGGGTTCCGGAAGTAAAAATCCCAGTATTATGTTTCCATAGGCGAAATGAACCTTTAAATACAGACCTACCATCAGAGATATTTGTATTTTGTATTTATATTTGTATATAGCATATCTGAATATTTTGCAATAAATCAATTGTTCCATATTTTTATGTCGTTTCTAATTCGATTACATAATTCGCAATGCTTCATGGGATTGTAGTTTAAGCCCTCAGGGAAGACATTAAGGCTTCACTTTAAACATCCACTCACTAACTTTCCTAAGCACTTCCTCACAGAGGAATCCCTGCCACCATTTTGGAAGTACATTCCACTTCATTAAGTGAGCGTGGGAAGTTTCTGTAGACAAACACTCAACTGCTGTATTCTGAATGAAGAAGCGAGCCTACACATGTATGCTTCAAGCAGCTCCATATCCCACAATGCAACTGGATTGTGACATCACAGCGGATCGCGCTTCATCAACCCCCACCCAATTATGTATTCCACAATATGACATCAGTCCTATTGCAAGAGCGATAACAAGCTCCAAGTGGTCAAGGGATTAGGCCGTTTCATTTCAACCCATTGCACGGGTCAACTCGAGAACGCGCATGCGCATTATCTAGATCGTGCTGAAAAGAAGGTTTTTTTAGCATGACCTGAGCTAACGAAGCACATTTTATGATGCCATTGTTGTCAGATTTTACTGCAGATTTGAAATATGATCTTTGTAATCATGACAAAATGTTAAGGAGATTTCGGTCTTTTCCATTTAAGTAGATAGGGGATGTACTTTTATGCCGCTTGTATCCAATATAAAACAGCTGCCTGGGAGCTAGGGGTATCTGTATTCAGATAGAACGGAATGTGGGCAGGGCTTAAACCGGAAGTGCGACAATACTTAATGAAACACCCATTTTTAAAATGTAACTATTTCATGTATAGTTTCTATAAATAAAATATTCCTTGTATATGCCCATTCATAATAATAGTCTAATAAAATACTAATTAATATTCATTTGTGTATTATTGTGCTATTATTATTTAATTATATTATTATTTTATTTAAAAAAAATTCTTACCAGATGAAGCAGAATACAGTATATAGGCTCGTGAACTGTAGAATATGTTCTTAACTGAGGCACGAGGTGTCAAGCAATTGTGAAATGTCAAGCACACATTTTGCAGCGACATTAAATACAAATACAAACATTAAAAGAAATTAGAATAAATCAATATAGCCTACAAATAGGTGAAAGTCCAAAAAATATCAGGAATTTTGCACTTGAGGCTGATTTGTGCACACATATTTCAACATAGAGGGCATCATTATTTAGTTAAATTACATGTACAGAATTAGTAAAATAGTGGGAAAAGATTGTGTTACGTTAACATTTTCAAATTTAGTACAGTTTAAAGGGAGGGGAAAAAAAACATTGCTTATGTTTCAGTTTCTGAGCAGGAATATTCTGAATAGATGGACTTTATGGAGCATTTAAACCTTTATGGAGCATTTAAACTTTTTTGGAATAAAGTCTTAACCAGATACTTACCTTAAGTGATGTGAAAATAAATGGTCAACTTTTAGAGGTGAATAGACGAGCTCTGCTGTGAAATCATTTCAGGTCAGGAATTTAACATCGCGCTCAGGTTGGTTTATAAATGAGTACATGGAAATCATTACGTGTGAATCGTGTGATACATTAATATAGACATTTTAAGGAGTGGAAAATGTAGCCTATATGATGTAGTGTCTTAGTTAATGTTACACTTGACAAGCTCCAGACATGCACAATTAACAGAGACCGCAAACTGAGTAGAGACCGTGCCCATCCCATCTGAAAAAATCACACTGTGCACATTTTCATTCCTAAGTTTTACACTTTAGTAGGCTACTAATATTGACTTCACAGACTAATTTCTTTGTAATTTTGGATATGTTTATTTAAAATATTGCTTTATCTTTGTGCTTCTTGGATAATCAGTCAAACGAATATTGTTTCTATTATTCGTATGAAGTCATTATTTGTGCCTTTCCGAATAAGGTTTTCATCTTCGGGCACATCCCTACTGGGAGCTTTCTAAAAATGGCAGCCAATTGGATCGACTTGCCTTGAAAGGGACTTCGGTACCTTTGTCTTTTTGTTTGATTTTCATGTTGTTATTCGCCTCAGAGCTGGTTGCTCTTTTAATGATTTTATGATATCCCTATGGGAAATATGAATGGAAAAAAATACTTCTAGAACCAAGACGGCTGAAAATGTGGGCGGGCACTCTTGCACTATTGTGACAGAGGCCATCACTCTGCCTAACACCTCCGTTTGTGTTCCACGGAATAGTCATTCGGGTTTGGAAAAACATAAGGTTGAGTAAATGTTGACAGAATTTTCATTTTTGGGTGAATTATTGACATAAGACAGCTCAAGAACAACGCAGCTGACATGGTCTATCCACGCACCATCAGTGGAGTCGAGTCTGTCTGGAGTTCTGCAGTCCTCCCCAACATCTTCAGTAGTCTCTTCAGGTATCAGGTGGTCCTCTTCCTCATCCATGTGAGGCAGCACACTACAGGGCACAGCGATGTACGTCTCTCTCCTGAACACAGATGCAAACCACAGTTACAAGACCATTCTTCATGAATGCGCAGCCATGCTGAACAACTATATACACTTGTCAGCAAATTCAATCTCATTAACATGCCGTTTTCTCCAGACATTTTCCCACTCACGTAATCCAGGGCTGCATCAAAACCTGTAGTGTGACAGCAACATAAGGAGATCAGATCTTACAAGGGCTCAGATGATAGTACCTTATGGCTTGTTGTTTGCTGGGGGCCCTTTGAACCCTCAGACCAGCTTTCTGCTTCTTCTCTGCAAGCTTCTTCCTCATGGAGTTGGTCATCTGAGAGTCCAGCCGCCACACAAACACACAGCTGCACACACACACACACACACACGCATTAGACTGTCGTCTGTGAAAGTATAAATCTGTGAATATATTTTCCCACGCACATTGAATGTTCAATTTTGCTGAAAACGTACATAATATTTTAAGACAGCATGTCTGTGTCAACAAATTTGTACCCTCTGCAATAATTTTTATTTTTTTTTTGGCTGTTCATATTCCCTTTTAACCAGATTTTTATACAGTTTAATGTGACTCTTCTGTGCCTCTGTGTTTTTTGCACATTTGTGTGAGAAGCCAATTACATATTTCTACAGCAGTAGACACTAAAGTATTGTCTTAATTTAGCAGTATGCATGTACAACATATTTAACAAAAAGATGTACCTGTCACCAGATACAGTGATTAGATGCCTGCAGTCCTGGCTGAACTTCATACCAGTAACAATTTCTGATCGGAGGAGGGGCGGGAGAGTAAAAGTTAGATGAACATTATGGAGGTAAAAAAAAAAAAAAAAAATAAGTATTCATGGGGAAAAAATACAGTGGATAAAAAAAAAAAAAACACTAATCTTACCTGAATGTCCAAATAAGGTGGCCACACATTCTCCTGACTCGTAGTCAAAGATACAGATATTTTTGTCAGAACAACTGGTGGCAAGAAACATCCCAGAGGGATCCAACTGGACCTGAGAGAAGACAGACAACAACAACTCACGTGAAAACTGGAAAAGTTTTTGACTACATATGGGATTACAGATAAAACTGTGTACGATGTTTGGAGGATGGACAATTTGACTAGCACCGTCTTACACACCTTGAGCAGTGTACCATCATCATTGAGGGAGCCCTTGAAACATTTCGTCATCTTGCCACTTCTCACATTGTACACTCTGAAAATGCAAAACAGTATTTAACAGAGTTCATGCATATAACACTATGACGATCTAACAATGCTCATCATACTTCATAAATTACCAGGAATGTCAATTGATTAAAAAGTTTACCAAGGCAGCACAAAATGTTAAGATTGGGTATGCATACTATAGTTTTAAAATGTTCACATGGAGCTACATTGAAAGCCCCATATCTCTGGGATTTAACCATATAAGACCTTAAATATAAAAAAATGTTTGTTCAGAACCAGAATAAAAAAAAATATATAGCTGCAAGCAGCAATTAAAGGGATAGTTCACCCAAAAAATTTAATTTCTCTCATGATTTACTCACCCTACTGGCATCCCAGATGTTTATGACTTTTTCTTCTGCAGAACACAAATTAAGATTTTTAGAAGAATATCTCAGCTCTGAAGGTCCTCACAATGCAAGTGAATGGGTGGCAAAAACATTTAGCTCCAAAACCCACATAAAGGGAGCATAAAAGTAATCCATATGACTTCAGTGGTTAAATCCATGTGTTCAGACACTATATGATAGGTGAGGGTGAGAAACGGATCAATATTTAAGTCATTTTTCATAAATACTTGCACGAAGGATGTAAATCACCAAAAACAGAAGAACGTGAAAGTGAAGTGGAAATTGATTGAGCAGGGAGGAGAATTTATAGTAAAAAAAAAAAAAAAAAAAAGGACTAAAATATTAATCTGTTTCTCACCCACACCTATCATATCGCTTCTGAATACATGGATTTAACCACCAGAGTCGTCTAGAGTACTTTTATGTTGCCCTAATGTGGATTTTGGAGCTTCAAAATTTTGGCACCCATTCACTTGCATTGTGAGGACCTACAGAGCTGAGATATTCTTCTAAAAATCTTAATTTGTGTCTACAGCATATGGAACAAAATCATACACATCTGGAATGGCATGAGGATGAGTAAATGAGAAATTTCATTTTTGGGTGAACTATCCTTTTAAGGGCCTTTAAGAAACATATGTGACCGAAGTATTAATTAGACAGTCTGTTAGTACCTAAAACAATAAGGTGCTGTAATTTTCAGAGCCATCAGGTTAGGTAGCACAGAGATATGGCTTTTTTTACATTCCAGCCTGTTGTAGTGTCAACAAGAGGCAGATGTGTGCAATTTCTTTCACGTGTCTTCATATTGACCTCCTACATAAATGTCGAAGATTTGGTGAAAATATCTCATTCAGTTATTTTTTTTGTTGCAAATAATTGATATTGGGACTTCACGGAATCTTTCTACACAGGTTTGCTTCTGATCAAGCGAACAGCCTAGGACTAGCTCGATTTTTTTTTTTTTTTTAATATTCTCAAATATTTAATGAACAGTTTGATTCATACCAACGGTTGTTGAGGCAAAAGTTATACGGAATGAGATCTATCATATTATGTGAAAAACGTATGTCTGTGTTAAATGCCGTGGTATAGACAATTTATACGCATGTAAAATGTGTTAGTGCCTCCCGGTGGCCAATCTTTTTCAAATTTTGCACAGACCTCTTTGGACAAGAGACAAATAGGCCTACCACGTTCATTCTGATCAAATTTTAATCTAATGGCTGCTGAAAATTGATTGGTCGATGCTGGCCATGTTTTTCAAGATATGTGACTGTCCTCAGACCTTGAGGGCACCTTTGACAAAGACACTACATGCAAAATTTCAAATCAATAGGGCCAACGGTTCCATAGTTAGTCGTTTTTACGTTTGTTAATAGTACAGCGGCAGCAAGTGGCAGGGGTGCACAATTTCTGTCAAATGTACTCAGATTGTCCTCCTACATAAGTGTTCCTAATTTGGAGACAACACCTAATTCCATTTAAGAGTCATAACCATTTAAGTAAAAGCGGCCACGTCTACTTTGTACATTTAGGGGTACCGTTGTGACGACGAATCGAAGGTTTTCGAATATTTATTTGATAATTATTGATATTGGGACTTCAGAGAATCTTTCTGCACTGGTTTTGTTCCGATCGACTAAACGGCCTAGGACTAATTACAAAAAAACAGGTTTTGTGAAAAATCCTGCGGGAAAAAGTTAGCCATTTTATTTTTCTTGAGCCAAGGACTCCAATGATATAAGATTGATTATGTGACTAACGCTTCAGTAGTTATGGTCCAAATTGCTTTTGCCTTTATTACAACTAAGGAAAAGCAACACAAAAAAAGTCTGTGCATCTAACACAAAGCCTTACCTAATGTTACGGTCCTGGCATGCGATGGCAGTGTGCGTGCACGTGGCGTCCAGGTCCATATCATACAGAGTCGTCTTCTCCACTATATGATGGGATCGTGAGAAGTTCAAACCCTCAGAGGTCTTTTAGAAGAGACAGAACAAACAAAAAGTGGTAAGCTGATATTGAAGGCTAATTAATGGAAGAAAAAAAAATACAGTTCAATTAGGGATGGGTGGCGTAGTAGGCCAACCACAACACCATGAGTATAATACAGTGGTGTGAAAAAGTGTTTGCCTCCATTCCTGATTTCTTATTTTTTTGCATGTTTGTCACACTTAAATGTTTCAGATCATCAAACAAGTTTAAATATTAGGCAAAGATAACAAGTAAACACAAAATGCAGTTTTTAAATGAAGGTTGTTATTAAGGGAAAACAAAATCCAAACCTACATGGCCCTGTGTGGGAAAAAGTGTTTGCCCCACCTGTTAAAACATAACTTAACTGTGGTTTATCACACCTGAGTTCAATTTCTCTAGCCACACCCAGGACTGATTACTGCCACACCTGTTTTCAATCAAGAAATCACTTAAATAGGACCTGCCTGACAAAGTGAAGTAGACCAAAAGATCTTCAAAAGCTAGACATCATGCCGAGATCCAAAGAAATTCAGGAACAAATGAGAAAGAAAGTAATTGAGATCTATCAGTCTGGAAAAGGTTATAAAGCCATTTCTAAAGCTCTGGGACTCCAGAGAACCACAGTGAGAGCCATTATCCACAAATGGCGAAAACATGGAACAGTGGTGAACCTTCCCAGGAGTGGCCGGCCGACCAAAATTACCCCAAGAGCGCAGCGACGACTCATCCAAGAGGTCACAAAAGACCCCACAACAACATCCAAAGAACTGCAGGCCACACTTGCCTCAGTTAAGGTCAGTGTTCATGACTCCACCATAAGAAAGAGACTGGGCAAAAATGGCCTGCATGGCAGAGTTCCAAGGTGAAAACCACTGCTGAGCAAAAAGAACATTAAGGCTCATCTCATTTTTGCCAGAAAACATCTTGATGATCCCCAAGACTTTTGGGAAAATACTCTGTGGACTGACGAGACAAAAGTTGAACTTTTTGGAAGGTGTGTGTCCCATTACATCTGGCGTAAAAGTAACACCGCATTTCAGAAAAAGAACATCATACCAACAGTAAAATATGGTGGTGGTAGTGTGATGGTCTGGGGCTGTTTTGCTGCTTCAGGACCTGGAAGACTTGCTGTGATAAATGGAACCATGAATTCTGCTGTCTACCAAAAAATCCTGAAGGAGAATGTCCGGCCATCTGTTCGTGACCTCAAGCTGAAGCGAACTTGGGTTCTGCAGCAGGACAATGATCCAAAACACACCAGCAAGTCCAGCTCTGAATGGCTGAAGAAAAACAAAATGAAGACTTTGGAGTGGCCTAGTCAAAGTCCTGACCTGAATCCTATTGAGATGCTGTGGCATGACCTTAAAAAGGCAGTTCATGCTCGAAAACCCTCCAATGTGGCTGAATTACAACAATTCTGCAAAGATGAGTGGGCCAAAATTCCTCCACAGCGCTGTAAAAGACTCATTGCAAGTTATCGCAAACGCTTGATTGCAGTTGTTGCTGCTAAGGGTGGCCCAACCAGTTATTAGGTTTAGGGGGCAATCACTTTTTCACACAGGGCCATGTAGGTTTGGATTTTGTTTTCCCTTAATAATAACAACCTTCATTTAAAAACTGCATTTTGTGTTTACTTGTGTTATCTTTGACTAATATTTAAACTTGTTTGATGATCTGAAACATTTAAGTGTGACAAACATGCAAAAAAATAAGAAATCAGGAAGGGGGCACACAATTTTTCACACCACTGTAGATGTTTAATTTTTTCTACTTCAAGGCACACTATTTACCCTAGTGCTACCTTTGTGCTTTTTGTTAGAGGGAAAGATAAGAAAAATTAACAAAAACAAAAGATAAACACGATATCGTCACCTTCTCTGCAGATCGAAAGTAGATGCTCTTGTCGGCACCACAGCTGACCATACAAACCTCTGAACTGGTCCCTACAAAAATACATATTATGCATGTGATACAATATTCAGAACTGCAGCACTCTTGCTCATTTGATTTTGCTCAATTATTCCCCACTGTTAACTCACCTGTAAATTTGATAGCGGTGATGGAGGCTGAATGGTCGTAAACTGTCTGTACCAAGTTGTAGTTCCTGTCCATGTCAAAGATATGAATGAGTCTATCACGACTCGCTGAGGCCAAGAGATGCAAGCCTACCAAAAAAAACAATTCATATACACTGTAATATATACACTGAAATATTTCTCTCTAGAGCGGGAATAAAGCACGTTCAGCACTACTCACTTTATTCCCGCTCCGCGCGCTGCCTCTCTCACCGCTATAGACATGAGGCGCCGCATAAAGCCTAATTTACTAATTTACGAGTTGCAGGTGTGGTTATCTTAACAACAGTAGCGGAGACACCACTACAGATACTGGTATCTTTCAATTAAACACACTGCAGAAAACAAAAATTAAGTAAAACTATCTTCATCTGTCTGATGTGTGATTCAGCCGGTTCAGCTAACCCAGGTTTGTGTCAGGACAAGTTAACTATAACGTTTTTTTCCTTCTAAATTTAGCTTCATTAATCAGCATGTTACGAGCCTTTCATAATAAACAAACAGATTGTTCTAATTTTGTGAAATTAATCAGAGATGTCATCATGGCAAGGAAAGCCTATTTATGCTTAAATTAATCAAACAGATATTTAACGCATCACTGTTATGTGAATTGTTTGTTTGTTGTTAGTAGATTCTCACTTTAAGGAAAATAGAAAAAAAATGGTCCATTCAGGCTTTTACATTTTTATAAATTTTTTCCTCAGGGGACAACCCTGAACCCACAGTATTTTATCTGTCAAAAGGCCTCCTATGTCCCATACATACAGTTGTGCTCAAAAGTTTGCATACCCTGGCAGAAACTGTGAAAGTCTTTTATTTAAGGATAGTGATCATATGAAGCCATTTATTATCACATAGTTGTTTGGCTCCTTTTTAAATCATAATGATAACAGAGATCACCCAAATGGCTCTGATCAAAAGTTTACATACCCTTGAATGTTTGGCCTTGTTACAGACACACAAGGTGACACACACAGGTTTAAATGGCAATTAAAGATTAATTTCCCACACCTGTGGCTTTTCAAATTGTGTCCACATGAGAGCTAACAAACTCATTGACTTTATACACAGACACTAATTGCAATTTTTTTTTTTTTTAAAGATCGATTATTTTATTTTTATGATTAACATTTTTATTTATTAAAACATAGGAAAACAAAACAATTATAAATACACAAAATCAACTTTTACCACCCACTACCACCCCTCCTCCTCCTCCCCAACCCCACAACAAACAGCCCTGTGAAAAAAAAAAAAAAAAAAAAAAAAAAAAAGACAATTACCCCTCTCTCTCCACTATTCCTCCCGAGAACCCTCCAAGAATGCTAAATATCCACCCCATTTTCTTACAAACAAATCCGGATTCCCTAGTCTTCTATAAGACCCCTCTTCTAAGGCTGCCACTCTCCCCATCTCTGAGCACCACTCCTGAAAGGGGGGTGCTCCAACTGACTTCCAACTCCTCAAAATCACCTGCCTGGCGACCATAACACAGGTTAGGACCCAATCCTCCACATGTTTATTCTCCATATTAATTTCTGCCCCATCTCCCAAAATACAGAGTCTGGGGCAAAACGAAGCCAGAGTGCCCAAGACATCACATACAAAATTCTGAATTCTCAACCAAAACCCTTGGATCTTAATGCACCCCCAAAAAACATGGGTTATATCTCCATCCTCCGATTGGCATCGCCAGCAGGTAGGTGTGTCTTTAAGACCAAGCCTAAACAGTCTAGAGGGGGTCCAATAGAATCTATGAAAAATATTGAACTGAATAAGGCGAACCCTTGCATCTCTAGATACAGACTTGTCATTTTTCAGAATCTTAGTCCACACTCCATCCTCCAATACCAAATTCAAATCTTTCTCCCATAATCTCTTAAAAGTTAAAGCTCCATCCCCCATACTCTGAATTAACAGGTAGTAGTACACTGATGCCTCATGACCTTTTCCAAAAGCCGCAATCACCTCTTCCAAAGCATCTGCCTCCTTAGTGGGGGTGTGCTACTCCCAAAAATAGTACAAAGCAGGTGGCGCAATTGTAAATATCTATAAAACTGAGGTCTGGGGATCCCAAAATGTTGGACCAAGTTTTCAAACGATCTCAACACTCCACTTTCATATAGGTCACCGAGTGTAGCAACCCCCCACACAATCCACTCTGGCCAGCAGAAAGGGGACTTGCCAATACATAATCTTGGGTTCTGCCATATGCTCGAGGCAACATTTAAATAAGTGTCCAATTTAAACAATCTGGACACTTTAGTCCATACCGAGTGTAAATGCGAAATAACGGGGTGTAACTTGTCCGATTAGTTTGATAGAGATGCTTTGTAATGGCGAAATAGGGGCAAGAACTGCCTGTTCAATAACAAACCAGGGAGGGGCTCTCTCAGGTGGAAGTGACCAATAAGCCAAATGTCTGAGACTGAACGCATAGTAATAAAACAAAATCTTGGGTAGGCCTAGCCCTCCTTTATCAATCAGCCTATGTAACTTATTAAAATGCAATCTGGGACATTTACCGTTCCAAATGAAGGACTTTGCAATGCTATCAAATTGCTTGAAATAAGAGAGGGGGACATCTACAGGGAGAGATTGTAGCAGGTAGTTAAATTTTGGAATAGAATTCATTTTAATTACATTAACCTTCCCAATAATCAATAAAATGTAATGAAGCCCACCTGCCCACATCGCTCGAAAATCTTATTAAAGGGTAAAAATTAACTCTAACTAAATCAGACAAATTTGCTGGGAATAAAATCCCCAAATACTTAATGCCCTGTTTGGGCCATTGGAAGACGCCCAGCTGGAAAGCAGTTACTGGACAGTATGCTGTCAGAGCCAAAGCATCGGATTTAGAACAACTGACTTTGTATCCTGAGAACTTGGAAAAGGAATTAATAATTTTGTGGAGGCAAGGCATAGATCTAGTAGGTTCAGAGACAAATAATAAAATATCATCTGCGTAAAGCAGAAGCTTATGCGCCACCACCCCTGGAAAATCATCCTCCCCCCTTATCGCGGCTGCTAATGGTTCCATGGCAAGACAGAAAAATAAAGGGGAAAGAGGGCAGCCCTGCCGAGTGCCCCTATCCAAAGTAAAATAATCTGAAATTAATCCATTTTTTTGTACCGCTGCAACAGGGTGTCTATAAAGTAACTTAATCCAACCAATAAATGTACTCCCGAATGCATACATTTCCAAAATCTTCCCATTCTACCATATCAAACACCTTTTCGGCGTCAAGTGAGATGGCAGCGACCGGAGATTGATCATTCGCTACAGACCACATGATATTGATGAGACACCTGATGTTATCAGAAGAGCTATGGCCCCGAATAATCCCACCTGATCTATAAGAGATGCCATAACCTTACTTAGTCGGTTAGCCAAAATTGGAGGAAGCTTTTCATTCTTTAATGATTCAGTATAAACTTCTAACAAAAGTGGAGCCAGTTCTGTAGCATAGGATCTAAAATATTCTGCGGCAAAACCATCTGTCCCCGTAGCCTTGCCAGTAGGTAGGGACTTAATTACCTTGTCAAGCTCCTCCAAGGTTATCTCAGAATCAAGAAAATTTGCTCAATCATCAGTTTAGGAAGATCTAATGGTTCCACAAAGTTTCTAATATCTTCATCAGTAGATGAAGACGTGGAACTATAAAGATCAAGCTAGAACTCTTTGAAGGCATTATTAATATCAATGGCTGAGGTAAAAATTTCAACACCAGCAGATTTCACTGAGGGAATGATAGAAAGAGACTCTCTCTGCTTTATATATCTAGCCAAAAGCTTCCCTGCTTTGTCATCTGACTCAAAGTATGACTGTCTTGCCCTGAATAACCAAAACTCCACTTTCCGCAACAAAATAGTATTATACCTATATTTCAATCGGGTCAATTCTCTGAGGCCATCAGCTGACATACAGCGCTTCAGCTCTGCCTCTGCATTTTTAATATTCCCTTCCAACTCCACGAGTTCTCGTGCTTAGGATTTTTTGATGAATGAGGCATACTGTATGATCCGACCCCTAAGAACCGCCTTAAGTGTCTCCCAAGCCACACTCACAGAGGATACTGAGGACCAGTTGGTCTCCATATAAACACTGATTTCAGTCTTTAACATTTGTTGGAAATCAGGATTTTGCAAAAGGGACACATTAAGGTGCCAACTATATGATTTCTTTTTCTCTATGTGGCAACATCTCTAAACTCACCAAGGCATGATCCGAGACTAAGATGTTTCCAACTGAGCAAATCAACAACAGATGAAATGAGGGATTTGGATATCAAAAAAAAAAAATCTATTCTAGAATAAATTTTATGGACTGATGAAAAAAAAATTCCCATCCCTACAAGATGGGTTCAAAAGTCTCCAAATATCCGTAAGACCAAGATTTTTACACATCCTGTGAAGCGTCAGTGTTGCTCTAGGGGGCTTGCACACTTTTGCTTCACTGTGATCAAGGACTGAGTCTATCAAAAGATTGAAGTCTCCTCCCAATATTATAACATAAGAGGTGCCAGCAGTTTGCAGCATCCCTTCGAGATCTATAAAAAAGCCCTGATCATCAGCGTTAGGTGCGTAAATATTAGCCAAAACCAACCTTTGCCCTTGAATTTCAGCTAAAACAATAATGACTCCCCCTAATTTATCTTTAGTCTGTTTGAGACATTTGAATTGTAGATGTTTATTAATCAATATAATGACTCCCTTGCTCTTATTTGAGCCAGCACTAAAAAAAAACAAGTCCACCCCTTATCTTCCCAAATTTTCCAGCTTCCTGCGGGGAGAGATGTGTTCCTTGAAGAAACACTATATCATATTTCCTACGTTTAAGAACAGTAATAACCTTCCATTTTATGGGGTGCCCCAACCCATTTACATTCCATGTGGAGATAGTACACTCATATTAACATTTGACATTTTGATATAGTAGAAAAAAATAAATTGTCTCAAAAACAAAATTATACAGACCACATTCCCCATTAGTGAAACAATCAAACCCCGAACATCCCCCTGAACAAAAAAGAAAAACGTGCGCATTAACCCCACGCACGAAAGGGCCAACCGACGATGATCCCTCTAAACTCAAAAGGTCCATGAACGCCCACGAGCCCCCACGGCCACTTTGCCATCGGATTGCTCAATTCTGCCTCACAAATTTGTCATTTTGTAAAATAAATCCCAGCCAATAGGAAGAATGAACACAAAGAATGTGTAGATTCATTCACAGAACTGTCTCAAAAGGTGTGATCTTCCACAAAACAAATTCCAGCTGATATAAAACCATTCAGATATGTTCAGTGAGCCGGCTGTTATGAGTTCAACGGATGATGTAATCATACCAATGTCCCGTAAAAATACTCAACAAAACAAACTACAGCCAGCAGGAGGAATAAGCACGAAGAAAGAAAAGATTAATCCACAGCTGTTCCAAAGGAGTGTTATTCAATAGAACAAGCTCCAGCCACTAGGCAGAACTAATACAAAAAGAAACAAAACAGGCATCCCGGTTCCTCGGATGGTCGGGTCAATTCACTCGGAGGCCGCATAAAAGTATATACCATGAATAACAATCCGTCAGCTTTATAAAAGACATCCTTTGTGTGAGCATGTAGATATTTTGCAGTCATCTATAGTGTCCACTCTCAAACTGGCCAGGAACTTCAGTGCAAAAGTGATCTTTCATCAAGGCAAAAGTTTAAGGAAAAGTGTTATTCACAAAACAAGCTCCAGCCACTCGGCAGAGCCAACGCAAAAGAAAAAAGAAACCAAAATGACACCCTGCTTCCTCAAAAGCCAGAGTAAGTACAGCGAGTCGACCCACTCACATGAGAAACACCCAATGGTTTACTCACCCATTGATCCTATAAAAGACATTGCTTGATTGGGACATGTGAATACTTTGCGACCGTCCTTCGTTTCTATTCTCAGTTTAGCCAGAAACATCAGAGCAAAAGTGATCTTTCCCTGATGTAAGAGTTTCTTACATTCCTTGAACCGATCGCGTTTCTCGTGTCGAACTCGCAAAGTCCAGGAATAAGAAAATATTATGGTTCTTTCAAGAAAGCTTCCCTTTGCTCCTCGCCTGGCGCAACAAGATCTGTATCGGATGATCTCAGAAATCTAGCCAGAATCGCCCTCAGCAAATCTGTGAGCTCGCTCGATTTCCAGCTTGTGGCCTGTTATGTCGAGCAGACTTGGGAAAAGCTCGTCTAGGAATTTCACCATATCTCTGCCCTCCTCATGCTCAGGAATTCCAACAATTCAAACGTTATTCTTGCGGCTTCTATTCTCAAGATTTTCAAGCTTTTCAAGGAGATGTTCCAAACCAACTTTGGTCGCAGGCGGATTAGTGGTTAATTCCCTCTCCTAAGATTCCAGAAAATCGATTAGTCTCTCAATATCAGTCACTCTTGTATCTATCTCGGAAAATTTATTTCCATCGCCGTAAACGATCGGCGTATTACAGCGAGATCCTCCAAGTCAGCAAGAACCTTCGTCAACATCACCGACATGTTGGACAACTGACGCTGGATCTCCTCTCCGGCCGCGCCATCCAAATCGAGTCCCCGGTCTGTAGGCCTGTCGGGGCTTTCATCCTGAACACGTACGTTTTTTTAATGTCTCCAGAACCCGAGGATTTTGACTTCTTTGCCATGTTTTGCCTCAAAGAGCAAATGTGTAACTGGGTGTATCAAATTTCACCAGATTATAATATAAAAACTATAAAAAAATTTAGCAAAGTGCGCAGAGCTCGTCGCTCACACATCTGCTTCTTGCATGGCGTCACGTGACCCCCCATTAATTGCAATTTAAAAAGCCACAGGTGTGGGAAATTAACCTTTAATTGCCATTTAAACCTGTGCATGTCACCTTGTGTGTCTGTAACATGGCCAAGCATTCAAGGGTATATAAACTTTTGATCAGGGCCATTTGGGTGATTTCTGTTATTATTATGATTTAAAAGGGAGCCAAACAACTATGTGATAATAAATGGCTTCATATGATCACTATCCTTAAATAAGAGTTTTTTTTGCATGATCAGTCATATTTTCAAAATCAATGCCAAAATTTCAGCACAACTTTTGAGCACAACTGTAGCTATAGA
The DNA here is from genome assembly GCF_019703515.2 of Myxocyprinus asiaticus. Taxonomy (NCBI): domain Eukaryota; kingdom Metazoa; phylum Chordata; class Actinopteri; order Cypriniformes; family Catostomidae; genus Myxocyprinus; species Myxocyprinus asiaticus. Next base: position 30,822,850 of record NC_059382.1, on the reverse strand, counting down.
TTCTGAATGTAAAAATATTTCAACAAAACTGGACTGCTGTCATTCAGTTTCAAAACAAACTGTTGATCTTATCTTTTAATATTCACATCCAAGTGCCCTCGACTGATGAAGTCTTGATGGAATATTTTAATCTTTTGATAGAAAAGATCTCTCAGACCCCGCTAGCCATCCCTGGGCCTCATCAGGATTATTAATTTATTTTTACAAAGTACTATTGCTGTCAACAAGGCAAGTTATAAAAACTATAAAAAAATAAAAATAAATAAAAAAAAACAGATACATAATTGCCTAGCCATATAACTACTGACCATGTAAGCTACATATTATCCAGACATTTGCTGGGAAGGAAATGTAGAGACCGGACCTCTTGGAACTTTAAGAGTTCCCCTGCTGTAAAACTTCTTGATTACTTCAGAACCTTGGTTCCCTGAAAGAATGGAATGAGGCGCTGTGTTAGAAGCTGAGGACATCCTCCCAGGGGCAGTGACCTTGAATCCCTTTACAATCAACATTGGCACACAGGCCTGGTTACTGTCAGCCTTGTTCAATCAAATCAACACCTAAACAGAACATTTTCAGCAGCATGAAGTTGGCCAAAAGGTCTCACTCAGAAGCACACTATGCCAAGATCGAAAGAAATTTCAGAAATTATGGCAGGACCATATTCTTGATCAAATTAGCTTTTATGCCCATGGGGCATTGTAGGCCAGCGCAATAGCATCCATGACCCAGTGTGACATTCTTTGCTTGGAAACGGGCAAACCTTTTGTGCAGCCTCTAAAGCAAACAAAGAGTTGCTCCGATTCACTGAACTGACATGTTTGGTGAATGTACACGTGTAATACCCTCAGAGGGCATAATATGCGTAATCTCTTAGCCATGTCCGACTCAAGAGGAGCAGAATGTCTGTAAGGTAACAACTTAAGCCCTAAAAAACGTTGCCAGCACTTTGGGCACATAACCATCCCTGGGCTTAAGAATGGGCACTGACAGACCTGGTCTGAACTCTAAACAGGAGTTACTGACCAAAAGGGCCTGAAGGTATCCAATACTTTTTACTGATGCCAAACCGAGTAGCAGCACAGTCTTGAATATGCATAAGCTTAAGCCGGCAGTTTCCGTAGTTTCTTTACTCACTAAAAGCTGCATATTGACATAGAAAGCAGCAAGCCTAGAGAGGATAAATACGCAATCACAGACTTTCACAAGGTAAAGTTACCCCATAAATAACATCGAAATCACTCTTTTACAATTGTTTATCCTCACATGGTACTCCTCTTGTTATTTCAGGGAGCCACACATGACAGGGAATCAGAGAAAGAGAGTTGCGTCGAGTTGGTATCACCCCTCCACCATTCATAATCGGCAAGTATGTCCTACCTCAGACTGAAGAGAGCAAGATCTCAGCAAAACATTTGGCAATTGTGACACCACTGCTGTCACTTCATAGTACTCGTGCCCATCCTTGGTATGGGCCGATTGAAACCTCTGCGTTAAAGCACTTTTAGCTAAACCAAAGAGGCTCTGCTGACAAATCGGGGCATCAAGCAGGACGGCTTCGTCCCTGTAGCTCAGATCTGACAAATTCAGCCAGGTGTGGCGATCAGCGTATATCAGGCTACCCATAAACCTGTTGATGGCTTTGTAGCCCAGAGCGCCAGATCTGAGGTAAGTAGCAACTCTTGATTAGCCTTGGGGTCTGGACCATTTTCATCCAAGTCCTTTAGCAAATCAGCTTGGAAGGCCTGTAACATAGCCATGGTGTGCAGCGAAGCACGAGTCTGAACTGCTGAAGTGTAGGCTTTATCCAACGATGTGGATGTGAGCCTACAAGGCTTGGATGGATGTGCCGGCTTAGTTTTCCATGCCAGCGTGGAAGAGCATAAGTGTGCTGTTACTACCTCTTTGAATGGGGAAGATGTGCATATCCCCAAAGCTTGGCACGGTCCAACAATATGAAGGCTGCTGCACATGTGACAGGTTCTCACAGTGTATGGCTATTCTATTTGTGGTTAAACTATTTTATTGAATAATAACACAATTATAGAGATATAAACAAACAATTGGAGAAGCGACAGCAATTAACTTATTTTGGTCAAATGGGCACAGAATGACAAAGCAGAATCCAGCAGCATCCATCCGTCCATTTACCTGCTTATCCTATATGCATTCGTGGGGGTGTACTAAGCAGCATGAACTTTCTTAGTGTGCTTTTTTCCCATCAGTCTTGCATGCTCCACATCTGTTGTGAGGAGGCTTGTGTAATCTGCGATGGTATCACACCGAGTATTAAGATATAAGTAATGATAATCGATTCTTAAATTCCATAATCAATGCATCTAAATTTCTTTGTCAGATCGATGCATCATGACACAGGGACGTATTGCTCACAAGGTGGAAAACATATTTACCGTCTTTATAAAAAAAAAAAAAAAAAAAAAAAAAAAGTGTTTCAGCAAGTATGCTTTTTCAGTTTGCTTCAAATTTGCTCTTTTTCTTAAAGCAATGTACACACTGCAAACACAAGTGCTTTGAAATGGTGCTTCTTTGCAGATACACGCAGGCAGAAGTATATAACTCATTTCTGCTGACCAGGAGAAGAAAGCTCAGCGAAGCATTGGTTAAGGTTTCACATACTCAGATGGCATCTCTGTTGCCCTGAAAGTGGGAAATTCTGATGGTACGAAGCAGACTCCAGCTTATATGCTCACTATGACTTCAACATAGGTGAGTGTCAAGCTTCACTAGTCAATCAAATTGCAGTGATTGTAAAGGGTTTCAAGGTCACTGCCCCGGGAAGAGCTCCAACAGCGTCTGCTTCTGACACAGTGTCAAAGTTCTTGAAAGTGAACTAAGATTTCCTAAAACCATTGGAAGGTATATAACAAAAAGCCATATTATGCAATAAATAACAATGTTCTAATTGCAGAAAAGAGGTGAATCTTTTAAAACCTGTCAAGAACATGAAAGGGTCATATTTATATTACACCCCAAAATCAAGAAAGAAAGAAATGAAATTGACTGAAAGAAATTAAGCCTCTTTTTTGGCCTATTAAGATTTTTTGCACTGAGATGTTATTTCCACCATAATCTTCATTACCAAAATGCAACATTCTCATTAACATAATGTGAAAACAAATTATTTTAACTGCATAGTATTTTATATCCATGTAGTATTTCTTGTACTGCATTTAATTTGTGCGCATAAATAATTGATGTATAACAGTAATTTTACCGTAATGCAGTAAATTACTGAATGTAACTAATGAGAATCTAATGAAAATCATCATTGAGAATAATATGAATTACAAAAAACTTAAACGTTAGATAAAATTACAATGTTTAAAGATGATAAAAATGGCATCTATCTGGCATTCTTACCAGTCTCATTAGGGGAGAAGGCAAGACAAAAGACCTCCGAATCATGGGCCTCAATTTTCAGAAGCTCATCCATGAACTGCAAACCGAAAATTCTGAAGAACAGACAGTTGATTTAGCACTTGCGTGCATTTATGCTTCAATTCTATGTAGACCAAGCATTCATAATGTTTTTCACCTCAGGTTTCCACTGCGGTCTCCAGCAGCCAGATGTTGCCCATCTGGGCTGATACCCAACACCCTGATCCCAGATTTCCCATCCTGGCTGCCACCCTCTGCTTTTTCAGCCTCTGCTTTGAGGAACTGTGTGTCTTCATCCACATACACAATCCTCACGAGGTCCTGCAACACATGCACATATAATAATCAACAGACACTACTAGAATATGTATTGGCAAGCTATCTATGGAGATTTTACAAAATAAGCATGGACCCAAACCTTTATCAACATCAAGATTTTAAAGCTGCACTACGGATGGTTGTGCTCTCTAATGACATCTGTGGTTGAAACTTAAAATTGCAAGAAATTTGCAGGAACACACTTTACGTGACTTATGTTTCGGCACTGCTCTTCTGCGTGGATGAATTTCATGATTTGAGCTTACCCGGACATTGCCTGTGTGTGATCATGACTGGGAGATACACCGAGCCGGAATCACAATCATAATGTTCTTTTTTCATGTTGATATGTTATACAGAATAATTCTATTTAACATTCAATTAAACATTTAAAATAAAATATTACTTGCTTTGATAAAGATAAACACTCGTATTTACATATTTTGAAAGAATTCAATTTTACATTTATAGTGCTTTTCTGACACTACACCCAAAGCTCTTTTACACTGATAACAAACCACCACCAGTTACCAGCCTATTTTAATTTGATCATTTGAGTGTTTTATCTACTATTAATGTTTGTATTGTACTATGGTGAAACTCGTGATATGACTGATATGAGTTAAATGGAAGACTTTTATATTATATTGTACAGTCTCAGTTGATAATGCAAGTAAAACCGTAATACTACAATAGTATGTCTATGGACTGCACACAACAACAATGTAAACTTACAACATAAAACAAAGATCTAATAATTATGGAGATGAAATATACTTTAAACATGAAAATAATATGCATAAATATGCAATAATTTCTTTAGCAGTGAAGTTATAACAGATAGATGGTTACACACAAAAAATTAATATGTAGATTTCTGTTCTATAAAATCAGCACATTTTAAACAACTTGAAATTATTATACATTGTAAACAGACAGACTATCTGCTAAAAGGACTCTGTAAAGCACTCTTAGCGAAACTGGAATCTACAGCAATGCTATAAAATACTCAGAAGTCATGAATATTAGTAAACATGTTACAGTAACTTCTCCAGGCAATGTAGATACAACATGATCAGTTAACACAAGAGTATTGTTTGATTCATATGAGCATGACAAGCAATAAGCTTCAACAACCCTACCAGACAACATATCTAAGTAATATAGCAAGTAACTAACTTTGCCAAACTGTTAACCGATAAACATCCATCCAGACTTCAGCGATGCTGTCCCGAACTGTGTGAGAGCGGCTGACTGAACTGAACAGAACAGCGTAGTTTCCCCAGCCAGACGGCACGTGACAGCCGGTAATTCTTTCCTGTCTTTACGGACATGATGTAAAGATGAACTCCATAAGCCTGTGATTTCGTGCCAAATCTGACCCGACAGCTCAAAATAGAAACCATTTTTGTAGGCTTACCATAGTGAATTGGGGTAAGGACATTGTTTTAAAAACTTTTATGTAATGGCATTTTATAAATTTTTAACCAAAAAAATCTTCTGTAGTGCAGCTTTAAGTTAAAATATATACATATTTGTATAAAGGAAGGTATATTTTTAGGATGTAACTCAGCATGATTGTTTTATCACCATTTTTTAAAATAATTTTGCCTTCAGTTGTTCATTTCAAAGATAGTCCCAAACTAGCTAGACTCTAATGTGTGATTGCTTAATTAAGGCTAAATCTCCAGAGTAGCAGTTGTCAGTACCTGACTGTAAAGGTTGTGGCGAAGGCCGTGACTCTTCGGAGACTCACTATTCCACAGGCGAATGGTGTTATCTGAAGAACAAGTGAGGAAAGAGCCAGGAGATAAACATGCCGCTGATGAGTCCTCTGGCTCAGGGTAGGTCTGCAAAGAGCATTTATGTATCAATAAACTGCTTTGAAGGCACCCACTATATTGCCCTGCAGATAATTTCAAAGTGGCAGAATAACATCAGATAAAAGTCTATCATTAACATACCTCCACACTCCAGACACACCCACTGTGGTACAGAGCAGAGTAAACCTTTCCGATATTTTGAACGTCCCGTACATCCCATACATACACACTGTGGTCATTATACACACACGTCAAGTACTTGGTCACAGGGTCAAAGGTTAAAGCCAGGGTATCCGGATACTGAGCTTCTGGGTGTGCACCAAACAAATGCCTATAAAAACAGTAGTAACCAGTTATGTTTAAAACAATTATATTCAATATCTTCGATCAAAAGGAATTAAGGCAATACATTTTTAAACAATGCAAGTTATCATGTGAACACGCGTGCCACTGTGAACAAGCTTCTCTCATAGCGCTCATGAACGTGCAACGGACGTCCAGATTTTCCACAGCAAACTGATTAAAACAGTAATCAGATTTTACTTCTCACCAAAGTTTTGGTGAGAGTTTCTCTCACCAAAACCTACTTTTTTTTTTTATACAATTGTCCTTTTGTAAACAAATGAGGCACCATTTACTGATAAGCCTAGTGCACACTACACGACTCAAGCATGTCTTTTTTTTTTTTTTTTTTATCCCCTTCTCTCCCAATTTGGAATGCCCAATTCCCACTACTTAGTAGGTCCTCGTGGTGGCGCGGTTACTCACATCAATCCAGGTGGCAGAGGACAAGTCTCAGTTGCCTCTGATTCTGAGACAGTCAGTCCACGCATCTTATCACATGGCTCGTCGTGCATGACACCGTGGAGACTCCCAGCACGTGGAGGCTCATGCTACTCTCCGTGATCCACGCACAACTTACCATGTGCCCCATTGAGAGCAAGAACCACTAATCGCCACCACGAGGAGATTACCTCATGTAACCCCTAGCAACTGGGCCAATTTGGTTGCTTGGGAGACCTGGCTGGAGTCACTCAGCACACCCTGGGTTCAAACTCGCGACTCCAGGGGTGGTAGTCAGCGTCAATACTATCCAGGCCCCCCAAGCGCGTCTCTTTTGATGTCAGGGACTGGTCTGTGACAAGAAGTCTCAGACTGCATAGCCGACAATGGTGTAGTGTGCGCACTACTGCGACTTGCCCCAACAAGTCGACGCTACAACGGATTACAAACTGTTTGAAATCTGGCTGACGAGTCGTCTGGTGAATGCACTGTCTAGACAAGCGAGAGACAGTCAAGGACAAATGTTGAGTAGCTGATACACCCAGTTGCTGAAAATATGTTTTCTTGCACTAAATGTAAGATTTCAATTACATACAGTTCAATTTCAACCTAAATTCAATGGCCTACAGCAAATATTTTATCAAAACTAACAATTCAAGCTAAGTTCACATCGCAGCTTAATGTGCCCGAATCAGATTTTTCATTGTTTATTGGATGACCACGTGAACAGCCACAAGCACACCGAATCTGACATTTTCAAAAATATCGTATCATCGCTGTCTGATGAAAAACACGTATCTCCACTTCTGGCGATTTTGACTTTTTACCATAGATGGAATGCATCGAATTACTTCTTCCTAATGTTTGAATTGTGCATCGAAATGACCAATGAAAAGATGTTAAATTAGGATATCCCTTTAACAAGTATCTCCTTTGGCCTTGAGAAGTGTCCATCAAAACCGCGTATGTCCCGCCCTTATGTTTCAACTGAGCATCAACTAATTTACCTCATCTGTCTGGCTGAAGTGTAGAGAAGAGATTGCCTACATCGCTCTGGCTCTGTGATTTCCCTGACAACCAAAGCCATTCATGCAGTGTCAGGTGGCTTTAAAAAGTAGACTATACCAGCCACATCCGTGAAACCACAAATGAAAGCTAATTATGTGTTGGACCCAGAAAACGTGTCTCAAAACCGAACTGTCCACTCAACCAGACTAGAAGCCCTAGTCATAAAACTGATTTCGATCTAAAATAGTAAGTGAAAGCTCGGATTATATCCAAGAAGAAATTCTCTATCAAACTGATAACCCACCAACAGAGTTCTGGGAACACAAACAGTTAGACTCGAGTCTGTAACTGAACATGCGCCATTGGAACGAACCCATGATAAGAAAACAGTGCATGTCCACGATCGTTAACTAAAGTGTCATTAAAATATTGAACAGTTCACTAACAGATGTGTAATGATAGAATTCTATTTATGGTGCTAAAGGTGACTAATGTTATTTTCTAATCATTTTGTAAGATTGTTTATGAGAAAGATTTTCCATGCTCTTGAAAATGTTATTATTTGGAGATACATGTATTGCTTCAGATAGCGACAATGAGGAAATAAATCGGATATGTATCAGATTTTTTTCCCATGTGCCTTCAGTGTGAAGTGATAGGTCAGATTTAAAGTGATTTTTTAAATCAGATGTAACATGTCATTGCACACTTGATTTCCAACATATACTGTATAGGCGTATTATTGTTTAAATCTTTTAATTGCGAGTCATATCTTTAATATGATAAAATTATAGGCTAAACAGTTGGGTTCAGCAATTCATTTGGACTACTTGTAGTAAAATGTATATGGGTCAGGGAAAAATTTGATGTCCGATTTCAAACATGGCATGATTTTTGGTGACAGACGGGCTGGTTTGAGTATTTCTGTAACTGCTGATCTCCTGGGATTTTCACACACACCAGTCTCGAGTTTACTCAGAATGGTGCTGAAACAAAAACCATCCAGTGAGCGGCAGCTCTGTGGACAAAAACGCCTTGTTGATGATAGAGGTCAACGAAGAATGGCCAGACTGGTTTGAGCTGACAGAAACGCTACAATAGCTTGGATAACCCCTCTGTACAATTGTAGTGAGCAGAATAGCATCTCAGAATGCACAACATGTCGAACCTTGAGGCGGATGGGCTACAACAGCAGAAGGACTTTATTAGGACCACAGTGTTCCTAATAGAGTTCAGCGAGTGTACCTTGTTCTTGCTGTCCTTCGATTTTATGGTTTCGCTCTGAAGTAATTTTACACTCCTGAGCTTCGAGATAATTAAACTGCACCATATGAAGGCAAATAACTTAATTTAAATATACTTTATCCATCAAGATTTCTCCATCACTTGCTGACATATTTATTTTACATTGTTTTTTTTTTATTATTATTATTTGGAAATGTTTATATTTATTTGCTTTTATATTGTTTTGAAATTGTTTTGGACTGTTTTGGTTTGTGAACAGCACAAGTTTCTCTTCCTGACTCCTCCACGTGACGCGTGACCTTACCAACAAGCTTACGTCATCCTTCTCATGAGCACACGTCACAGAGATTTACAGAAGCGAACATTTGTAGTTGAAGTATACAAGTATTGTTTTGTTTCTCAAAATAATCAATCATTTGGGTTCAGAAGAACTTTATTTGTCGACTGGAGTCGTGTGGATTATTTTGATGCACCCTAAATATGCATTTTGGACCGTCAAAAAATGGAGGACATTCATTTGCATTGTTTAAAGGAGGAGGCCAGAAATGAAATCCTAAAAGTTTTTCTTAAATTCTGTTTTGATGAAGAAACTCAGATACATCTTGGATGGCCTGAGGGTGAGTAAATTATCAGCAAATTTTCATTTTAGGGTGAACTATTCCTTTAAGTAACATAAGATATTTAGACTTGCTTTAAGAGAATGTATCTTATGTAATTAATGTGTATTATGTAAATAAGTGTATTTTTTCAATTGGTTATACTTCTGCGAGTGCACAAAAAAAAAATAAAAAAAATACTTATTCAAGATCTATTCACTAAAAGCACGTCTAAATTTCTTGCTGAATGCATCTTTTTTAAAGGACTTTTAGATATCTGAAAATATTTGTATTTTTAATATTATATTCAATATTCTCATATAATAATTTTTTCTTCTGCAGTATAGTTGCTAAAGTAAATGTACGTTGTTTTAAAGGATTTTTAGATATTTATATTGGAAAACAAGCCAAAACAAAATCAAATCAAAAACTTATTTTGCTGCATTGTATAATGGGGCAAAGACTACCCTCTCTCTCACCTTTTTCTTTACTTCAATCCATCTTTAACTCACAAAAAAAAAAATAACTGTTATTGATAAAGCTGCGTATTGCCAATTTTCTTCATGAAAAGAAATGCACAGTGACATATATTATGATTCAATACATCGCGAGCCATCACATTATAATCTAGCTGCAGCAAGCACGCACGCTCGAGGGATGAGCATCCCGTGACAGAGTATGTATCAGCAGGGTGCAGTTTCAATCTCTCCCCCTAAGATCAGGAAGCTTTGCGCAACTCATAGAAGAGGTGCTGACCACACAGAGAAATGCCAGTTTCCATGTTTGTAATTATTTACATGGCCTGCTTCCTTATGATTTTAACTTTAATAAAGCTATAACGCATTTAAAATAACTACATTAAAGACGTACCGCCAGGGTGTATCCTTTTAAAGATGCTCGTCACGCAAGTTTTGCTTCAGTGGAGCGGCAGCTCCAGCTCCACTTATTCCACAACGAGAGTGCTTTTGTATAAAAAATGTTTTTGTATAATTCCCTCATGAAGCTGTGAAAGTTTAGCGTGCATCTCAACTGTGAGCTGTTTTCTTCCTCTCCTCAGTCAGGCACAAGCTGCAGTGCTGCTCTCACGCGTCATCATTAGAGTTTAATGTGATCTCATGTTATGTTAAATGAGATCAAACGACTATTCGACAAAGGAAATTCTTATCGACAATTTTTTATTGTCGACAAAGTCGACTAATCATTTCAGCCTTATTGTACAAGCCAAGCAAACTTTAAGTTTAATGACAACTTGTGTTAAACAAGGCCTGTGGTACACTCAAACTGTTTTGCAAAATGGACGTAATTCATAACCTTTATAAATTATAGGTTATAGATAGAATATATCAGAAAAATGTCAGTTGTGCACTAGGAAAACCATCTCAAGTGCATTTAGAGCAAAAAAAAAAAAAAAAAAAATCAAACCTAATCAATCATAAAAAATAAAAAAAAAATATCGACAGACAAATTATCATCATCAATTATCATCTATAAATTGCTGTAACCCTAATTCTACCATACTCTTGTGAAAGTGTCTTACCCTGGCTGAGTGCCCTGTGACACATCCACACCTAAACAGTGCGGCCGGTGTAGAGTGGTGATGTAACGCAGATCTTGTGGGCTGAACACACGCACCGTACCATCTGCACATCCGCAAAAAACAAATGTCTCACTCACTGACAAGCACTGTGCTGATGTCATCTAGAACAACAAAAAAGACAATGTATTGATTACATGCTAGAATCTTATGTACTGTATATTACAAACATATACATTTAAAAAATCTTTAGTTATCATTTGTCACATTTTGGCTTTTTAAAAATGAACACATCCATGTATTCAATCATTAAATAACATTATATTTCTTGTATTATTTTTTTGTTACACGTTTATAGTCTGATTGCATAATTTGCACTATTTACTAGTATATACATTGCTTAGAATTAGATGCATGATTAGAATTAAAGTGTTTTTTTTTTTTTTTTTTTGATCAACTGACTGTAGAGAACAAAGGGTATTAAAAGAGAAATTATTTAATGACAAATGGGTCAAATGGATCTCGTCTTTGGACACACCACTTTTACTCTCAACACAAAGTGAAAGGATCTTGCTGCGGAATACTCCACCACTATCCTACACGATCACTGGTGAGTAAAATCAAAATTTTTTAGGGCTGCCCCCGACCAAAGATTTTCCTAGTTGACTAGTAGGAGATAATTTAAGCCATTAGTTGACTAGTCGCACGTTTATGATATTAATTGAATTACTTGAATATATTTGGGGGGCATCAGAAAATGGTTTTAGTTCCAGGGCTGAGAAAGAATGTTATAAGTAACATTGCTAACACTGTTCTACATTACAGAGAGATACTAAACGGTAATAATGAGCCTTTAAAATATACATTTTACAAGTGCACGCACGAAGCGAGCCACAATGACACCGGCAAAAACGGTAATGATTCTGAATGTGTTGGAAAAACCAGCAAGGAGACAGTCTGAACATTTTGTTAATTTATAGAGAGAAATGCACATTAGGGTTGTGCCAACAGACGATGATCTCGGGGATCGACGATGGTCAGAGTGATCGCCAATAGCTGATGCCTTTGACGATGTCAAGACGATATTTGTCTCGTTTTCCCATTAATGCATTAAATTATTATTGTTAGGCTATTATTATCAAATTAATCGTCTATGAGTGCTGCAAATGACCTCAGACATCTCAGCTCAGGAGGTGTTTTGAGTTCAGTTCACTTTATTTCCACAGAGCAGTTCATTGTGATCACAACTCTGCAGCCTATACATCTGTGATTAAAACAAAATACAAAAACACATTCACCTCGAACCATGATTTATATTTCAGTGATTATAATCATCATTATAATTATTATTTTTACATTTATAATAGTTTTTATGTCTTCGTTTAAGTAATTTTCCGCCATGACGTTAAGGCGGATTCTTGCGGTAAATGGAAAGGTGTGTGTGTGTGTGTGTGTGTGTGTGTGTGTAAACAGTTTTCTTAAGTGCATTTAAATGTGGTCAGTAACTCAGCTTTTTTCACAATAGTGTAGCTTTTCCAATAACAAGCTACACTGTCCACCGAGTAGCAGTGTAGAGTCATAAAACGCTACATTCGCCACACTGCAAACGCAGCAATGGAGTATCAAACACACTTAAACATTTCTCTCTAATGTAGTACAGGGAAAACCAAATCAAGTTAATCGGTTCTTTCGGACAATTAATGAACCAGTTTAAATAAACGATTCCCTTATATTTAGTGTTGGAAACTCTGAATTATTTTGAATTAGAATCAGTTGTTTCAGATAGTTCATGTAAATAAACTAGTTCACATAAAAGATTCATTGATTCACTTGAGCCCCATCCAGCAGTAGTGGGACTCTGGCTTCTTTTTCTGAAGCAAAATATTTGGCAAAAGGTGCACTCAGTAATTTTTTTTTTTTTTGAAGTATGTTGAAGTGACTTACATTGGCTTACAGTGACACCTAGTGGCCTGGAAGCTGCATCATTCAAACAGTAGTTTTCAGTTACCAGTGCCATTGTAGAAATTCACTATGCACAGTAAGCCAGGATTAATTTAATCCATGAATGAGTCCAATAACAGGGCAGTTACTGAGATTAAGAGAGTAGTATTCAGCTGGTCATGTGATGCTAACATGGCTGCCCCCATGAGGAGACCCTGCCCCACATAGAATAAAAAATGAATTAGAAAATTAAATTAATTAATTAATTAATAAAAGAGCTTTCATAAGGTTACTGATATGACTGAACTCTTCATCTCACATGGATGGTCTAGACTTGCCATGGTATCAATTTTCACACCGGTGTTCACATTCAAAGCGACTAACACCGGTATTACCGCTGGTTGGACATTAGGTGGTACTATGGGGTAATTTTCGTTAAGCAATAGCCTACACAATAATGCAAGGCAGCTTGATTTCAAACTTTGAACTTCATTTTTTATTGATTTTAACTAAAAATTTCAATTAAATTGAAAAAAAAAAAGTGCAATTAAAATTGTGTTCAACTTTTAGAAAGTTGTGAAGGGCAACATCTCTTTGGAAACTAACCTACTTCATCCATGCATTCTCTACCTGTCAATATTTTTCACAATTTGTAAAAAATATTTTTATTAAATTATATAAATCACAATATCCAACTAGATTGAAAAGTTTGTGGACAAACTTTAGGTTGGCTTGAGAAAGCCTAGTTGTAGAAATAGTTGTAAAAGCTTGAAGGTTTTAAGTTTGAAGTAGTTATAAGTAGTAGTTTTAAAAGTTCAGTTGAAAGATTATGAGATCAATCGATAGATAGACAGACACACAGACAGATCATTTGGTTGCTAGGCAGTTACCAAGGTGATACTCAAAAGGCTCCTTGTTACCCTGAGTCCAATGAAAGCAACCTGAAGTCTCTACGATTTTCTAGTGCAGAGATATGTGATTTGTTACTTGGTTGCTAGTGTAACCCCATCTGGTTGCTAGGCAGTTACCAAGGTGATACTTAACATGGCTACTTGCCCTCCTGAGTGAAATAAGTCAACCCGGAAGTCTATACGACATTCTGATCCTGAGATACCCATCTTAGTGATTTTAAATGGAACTCAAAGGGGTTTGGTTGCTAGGGTGCTCTAAATGGTTGCTAGGGCGTGGCTAAGTAGTTTCCATGATGATACTTGAAGACTGATTGCTCACCCAATTCAAACAAGCCAACTCTCATGTCTGTCGGACAGTCTGATCAGGAGATATCCATCTAAGCCATTTTGAATGGCAGTCAATTGGTTTTGGTTGCTAGGGTGCACTAAATGGTTGCTAGCTTGTATGCAGTTGCTAGGGTGTTAAAGTGATAGAGTGAAAGAAAGAATAAAAAGAGTGATGTAAAGATATAAAAAGAAAGTGATGGAGTGATAAATAGAAAGTATGAGTGGTGGAGTTATAGGATGTAGCTTGAATCCTCTAAAGGAGTTATTACAGGAAAAAGTTTTCATACCTTGAATGGAAGTCAAAGAGACATGAGGCCTATTCAGAAGTCCGATACTGGAATATCGTAATTCCGATCAAATACAAAATACAGGTGCATCTCAATAAATTAGAATGTCGTGGAAAAGTTCATTTATTTTAGTAATTCAACTCAAATTGTGAAACTCGTGTATTAAATAAATTCAATGCACACAGACTGAAGTAGTTTAAGTCTTTGGTTCTTTTAATTGTGATGATTTTGGCTCAAAAACCCACCAATTCACTATCTCAAAAAATTAGAATACATCATAAGACCAATAAAAAAAAAAACATTTTTAGTGAATTGTTGGCCTTCTGGAAAGTATGTTCATTTACTGTATATGTACTCAATACTTGGTAGGGGCTCCTTTTGCTTTAATTACTGCCTCAATTCGGCGTGGCATGGAGGTGATCAGTTTGTGGCACTGCTGAGGTGGTATAAAAGCCCAGGTTTCTTTGACAGTGGCCTTCAGCTCATCTGCATTTTTTGGTCTCTTGTTTCTCATTTTCCTCTTGACAATACCCCATAGATTCTCTATGGGGTTCAGGTCTGGTGAGTTTGCTGGCCAGTCAAGCACACCAACACCATGGTCATTTAACCAACTTTTGGTGCTTTTGGCAGTGTGGGCAGGTGCCAAATCCTGCTGGAAAATGAAATCAGCATCTTTAAAAAGCTGGTCAGCAGAAGAAAGCATGAAGTGCTCCAAAATTTCTTGGTAAACGGGTGCAGTGACTTTGGTTTTCAAAAAACACAATGGACCAACACCAGCAGATGAAATTGCACCCCAAATCATCACAGACTGTGGAAACTTAACACTGGACTTCAAGCTACTTGGGCTATGAGCTTCTCCACCCTTCCTCCAGACTCTAGGACCTTGGTTTCCAAATGAAATACAAAACTTGCTCTCATCTGCAAAAGAGGACTTTGGACCACTGGGCAACAGTCCAGTTCTTCTTCTCCTTAGCCCAGGTAAGACGCCTCTGACATTGTCTGTGGTTCAGGAGTGGCTTAACAAGAGGAATACGACAACTGTAGCCAAATTCCTTGACATGTCTGTGTGTGGTGGCTCTTGATGCCTTGACCCCAGCCTCAGTCCATTCCTTGTGAAGTTCACCCAAATTTTTGAATCGATTTTGCTTGACAATCCTCATAAGGCTGCGGTTCTCTCGGTTGGTTGTGCATCTTTTTCCTTCCACACTTTTTCCTTCCACTCAACTTTCTGTTAACATGCTTGGATACAGCACTCTGTGAACAGCCAGCTTCTTTGGCAATGAATGTTTGTGGCTTACCCTCCTTGTGAAGGGTGTCAATGATTGTCTTCTGGACAACTGTCAGATCAGCAGTCTTCCCCATGATTGTGTAGCCTAGTGAACCAAACTGAGAGACCATTTTGAAGGCTCAGGAAACCTTTGCAGGTGTTGAGTTGATTAGCTGATTGGCATGTCACCATATTCTAATTTTTTGAGATAGTGAATTGGTGGGTTTTTGTTAAATGTGAGCCAAAATCATCACAATTAAAAGAACCAAAGACTTAAACTACTTCAGTCTGTGTGCATTGAATTTATTTAATACACGAGTTTCACAATTTGAGTTGAATTACTGAAATAAATGAACTTTTCCACGACATTCTAATTTATTGAGATGCACCTGTATATAGCACACTATTCGGGATTAGTCTGAAGGTCTGTGCCAGGTTTGGTGCATGTAGCTTAAAAGCTCTTTGAGGAGTTAGAGTGAGAAATTTTAGTCTCAGAATAATAATAATAATAATAATAATAATGTTGAAATAAGATTTCAGTATTACATCATCAACCCCCCGGCAGAAGGATTAGTCAATATTCTTGCTTTAGTGATTTTGCATAGAAAATGTAATTCATTTATTTAAAATATTAAAAACTCAAACCAAAAGACATTTCTAAATTCAAATAGCACTTCAAACGAAACAAAAAAGCAATTAAAATAATGAAGTGCTAAAAAATGAATGTGTTTTTGTATTATTTTATGATTTAATCACAGATGTATAGTCTATAAATAGTGACCCTGCAGAGTTGCTCACAATGAACTGCTCTGTGGAAATAAAGCAAACTGACCTCCTGAGCTGAGATGTCTGAGGTCATTTGCAGCATTCTAATAGACAATACTATTCTTGCAAAAACAAATTCAAAAGACTGAAGCAAAGAAAGAGTGAGAAGAGATGAGCCCTTCAATATGTTTTGCCCTAACTTCCAGTATCAACAGAAAATACATCAACACAGGAAAGACAACTTTGCTCATCAAGCCAATTCACAGGGACTTCAAGTTGCATTTAATATGGCAGTGAAATAAAGTGAAATGAGGCGGAGTATAATACTTGCCTTTAGGTCAACCCAGGAATCAAGCTGTCTGTTGCTGTTGAACTGGCACAGCAGACCGGTGTGTGTGATGCAGTATGTGCTGCTGGCCATTGAGCCACGGCCACAAGACAAACCGCAGAACTGACTGTTCTGATGTTCCCCTAGCAACCCCGAGCGACCAATCAAAGGCACTGTGCTGTTCACCTGTAAACCAGCACACCAATTAGACATTTAAACACCAAAAACACATTCAATACAGCATACTAAAGGTGATGTCAAAATATTCTTTAATAGTATGGAAACGTTTTGTTCATATTTAAAAAAAAAAAAAAAAAAAAACTTTCAGTGCACCATGTGGTGAGAAAATCAACCCACAGACAGAAGGATGTGGGCAAAATACAGGAAACTGCATTGAGCACTTGGATTTAGGCTATATCAGTGCATTTAAATAAATTCTTACAAGGGTAGGTCATCTAAAAATTAAAATTCTGTCATCACTCACCCTCATGTTACTATAAAACTGTGCAACCTTATTCTGAGGATGAAGGGATGTCAAATGTACCAGTGTTTCGGTACAAAGTCGATACAAATACGGGGGGGGGGAACTATCCCTTTATGCTGTGTACAAGGCTGAACCTGTGCCAAGTGTCTCACCCTTCTCTCCTTTGAGGCGTCAAGGTACCAGAACCTGACATGTCTACTCCCTGCAGTTACAAAGTAGCTGTTGTCCTCAGAGAAAGAGACAGCAACCACTCGACTGGACACTTTATTGGATGCGATAACAGTTCCCTTCTACAAGGAAAAAAAGAAAAAACAGGTTAATGTATATGCATTTGTATAGTGGACTGATACCGTGTTAATGAGTAAACTGTATGCTACTGTCAAATCACTAACCCCTAGTTCGATAGCAATAGTGATGCATGCCTTAGCAAACACCACTAATAATGTTTTGAAGTACAGAGTATGGCTGCACAATTTCATAACCGTTATTTCCCTTAATATTGTAATTGCAAATTATTTAGAAAGAAATTACATTAAAATATACTTGGTTTTATGTTTGGTTTTTTCCTCCCCTTTTCTCCCCAATTTAAAATGCCCAATTCCCCATGCGCACCAAATTCTCGTGGTGACGTAGTGACTCGCCTCAATCCAGGTGGCGGAGGACAAATCTCAGTTGCCTCCGCATCTGAGACAGTCAATCTGCGCATCTCATCATGTGGCTTGAGCGTATTACCGCGGAGACATAGCGCGTATGGAGGCTTCACGCTATTCTCCGCGGCATCCACGCCCAACACACCCCACAGAGAGTGAGAACCACATTATAGCAACCACAAGGAGGTTACCCCATGTGACTCTACCCGCACTAGCAACAGGGCCAATTTGGTTGCTTAGGAGACCTGGCTGGAGTCACTCAGCACACCCTGGATTCAAACTCGAGACTCCAGGGTTGGTAGTCAGCGTCTTTACTCACTGAGCTACCCGGGCCCCCCTTAAAATATACTTTTATGTGGGGCATCTGAATGCCATATTCTTCACGTAGTCTCAAAAACATTCCCATAATATTTTTCAAAAATTACGGTTGTGGCATCTTTTCCATCACACCAAACAATTTTGCCCCTAATAACGTTTTTTCACAGGTTAGTGTACATGATATCGAAGACAACAAACGTGTCAGTGGAGGGCATTTTTTTTAGATTAAATGTGAGAATTTATGTTTGAAGCAAGCGAAGAAAAATCTAAGTTAATATCACTTGTGAGCAAACTATTTAACTGGCCATCATTTCCAATAAAGCTGCAAGTTTGTCAAATTACGCAAAAAGTAAATATAATTTAATTGTCTGTATTTAGAACACAAAGTCAGCTATTTTAATCCAAAAATGTAAAAATCTCATTTCCACCACAGAATACTATGAGTGCTTTCACACTAGCACTTTTGGTGCACACCTGGGTTCAAATGACATCAAAGTTTGTTTTGTCTGGATGATGAGAACGCTGTTTTCCAAACTTGGGTGCACACCCGGGAACCGCACCAGAGACCACTTGAAAAGGTGGTCTGGGGTACGGTTCATGTGAACTCCAGTACGGTTTGCTGCTGATGTGAACGCAATCTTACCAAATCGCCGAAGTGATCTGCTTGTGATGACTTTGCAGGCTCCCAATCGCAATTATTATGGCTGAATGAATTTCTCATATCTGCTTGTGTCCAAATAAATCCCCTTCAGAGAGCAGCTCACATTTCTCACATCTCTTGCAACGCATCCGCGGGCTCGCGGCAGACAAAAGCTAACATTAATCACATCATTGCACGTTCAATACATCCGTGGTTGACAAACACAAGTGTCGTTCCATGCATGTAAATTCTGGTGGTAAATCCGAAGAGATGAATGCTTTAATAACACAGAGAAGTTGATGTCTTCTTGAGCTGTTACCTAGTTACAGGGGTATACAGCTGCCACTTGTACTCACATTGATAATGCCATCGGACCGCGGTTCGGACCCAAATAGTACGATGTGAACAGAGACCAGTGGGGGCAGGGGGAGAGAGGAAAACTAAATCTGGTTCTGTCCAAGCAATTGAACAAAGTGTGAAAGCATCCTTAAACACAATACAGAATTTCAGATGTGGTGGAAAAGACAATGTGGTGGGAATTTGCATGACATTTCACAAAGTACTGAGTGTGTAAAAGTGTGTTTTAAGAGATTATTTTCTAGACATCCACAAGGCTAACAGTGAAGAAACAATCATAAATCATGACACTTGGTTATTCCTGGACTAGAAACAACTATCACTGGAAGCCAAACAGGTGGCTGTCATTCATTACCCACCTTCCACTCCCAGACGCTTACAGTCCTGTCATGTTGGTATCCCACAGACACAATATAGCTTCCGTTGGGGGAGAAAGCTACACATGCCACCCCATACTTATGGCACTGGACCTCTGCAACCTGTGTCCGATCTGCCACGTCCCAAACCCGAACACAGGGCATGTGCCCGCTCTGCCAATCATCAGCGATTGAGTGAACAGATGAATAAAATAGACAGGAAAAGAGACAGAGTCACTAAGGTCATTATCGGAATGGAACTGCAGTGTGTACTGCTTACTATTTTATTAAAACAGGATGCAAAATAGTACTCACTACTAAAAAAAAATAAAGGTTTCAAGCAGTAGTATGCTTCATTGTTGTGACATGACCTCACTACATTGCATGTTTAATTTAGCAAGTGATGTCCAGTTATGGCTTCAGAAATAAATATGGTATTTTGGCAAATAAAGCAACAAGGTTTAGTTGGTCATCCGGGTATGCAAAGCATACAATAATTCATGTGTACAAGATAAATACTGCAGATATAGTCCCATTAGTATGGTATTCTGAACAGGAGCATGTTTTATTCTCCTTGTGTTGGGTCAGATGAGAAAAAGCATGAGTGGAAAGCAGAAGCCACCAATAAATAACGCTCCATGTCAGAATGTAGGACAACATGTGCTGTTCACAAGTTCAACTGCTGACTAACACTCTGCTAAATGCAGCTGCAGTAATATTAAAGGGATAGCCGACCCGAAAATTCTCTCATCATTTATTCACCCTCATGCCATCCCAGATGTGCGTGACTTACTTTCTTCTGCTGAACACAAACACAAATTTTTAGAATAACATCTCAGCTCTTTTGGTCCATACAACTCAAGTGAATGGGTACCAAATATTTGGAGCTCCAAAATCCACAAAAGCAGCATAAACGTAATCCATAAGACTCCAGTGGTTAATCCATATCTTCAGAAGTGATATAATTGGTGTGTGTGAGAAACAGATCAATATTTAAGTCATTTTTTACTATAAATTCTCCTCCCTTTCCATTAGGTGGCGATATGCATGAACAATGCAAATTGCCAAAAACTGAAGAATGTGAAAGTGGAGTTTGATAGTAAAAAAGGACTTGAATATTGATCCGTTTCTCACCCACACTTACCGCATCGCTTCTGAAGACATGGATTTAACCACTGGAGTCTAACTGATTACTTTTATGCTGCCTTTGTGTATTTTGGAGCTTCAAATTTTGGTCACCATTCACTCCCATTGTAAATACCTACAGAGCTGAAATATTCTTCTACAAATCTTTGTTTGTGTTCAGCAGAAGACAGAAAGTCATATACATCTGGGATGGCATGAAGGTGAGTAAATGATGAGAATTTTCATTTTTGGGTGAACGATCCCTTTAACTTTTGGGTGATCTATTCCTTTAAATAACTTTTGCCAACTCCCCTACGAGTTTGCACAATTATTAGTCAATTGCCTAAAAAAAATAAAACAAGCAAGCATGCATTGCAGTTTGAGTATATGTGATCTGGTCGCTACAATGATTCTCTGTTGGTTTACCAAGTTGAGACACACTAGGCCTCACCATGGCAACCAGAGCAGCTGGAATGTGTCAGAACACTCAGGACAGATGCATGAACAACCCTAAGAAATCCCTCCTCTACCACATCAAATACACAAACTCACTCTTTCACACACACTTCACCATATTAATCACTGATAGTTTGCCCCATACAAGCACCACAGAGAAGGGCATTTTACACTGGCTTCATCCTCATCAAACATCTTGGAGCACTTACCTCACCAGTGACCAAATATTTTCCATTCTGCGAGAAAGCCAAAGCACTGAATGTTTTCCTGGGAAACAAACACATGATTTGGACTTGATTTAGTACAATGTAGGACATTATAATATGGAACTAAACATGACAATACCAGTGTCCCTTACCTGGATGTATTGAATATGTGAGTCTGCTTATTTTTCTTGGGGTTCAGGAGAACAATGACACAACTGAAACAACACCACAGCATTAGTTTGCAGAGAATGAAAACCATTACAGTAGCCCCTAAAAGTATTTGGACACTTGGTTAATTCTCATGAAACCGGTCAAGGCGGCGTCCTGGTCATATTTAACACCAAATCAATACAAATACATAAATAACAGCATATTTTGCATAAAGAAAATAAAGCCTACATTTAGGACCATTAAGATTTTTGCATTGAGACATTATTTTAAGGGCACTTAAGCACATTTTACAACACAGTTCTCATTACCGTTACCCTACCATGTCCTGACGTTTTACTTTTACCATAGCCAATGTTTTCAAAGATGATTCTCATTACCATAATGCAGCTATTTTATCCTGTATTACAGTAAAAAAGATGCTATTATTTAATGATTTTAATATTACAATCAGTGAAAATGAAAGGCAGTTAAGGGAGTGCAACTACGACAAATACTTTACCAATTTAAATATATTTTTTTTCACATTGCAGAAATCATAATTACCATCTTTTTTCGCATTGCTGTAAAATATATAAACATACTGTACACTCTAAAAAAAGATGGTTCTTGAAAGGTTCTTTCCTGACCTTAATAGTTCTATTTAGAACCATATCTTCCTGAAGAACCCTTTTGTGCTTAAATAGTTCTTTGCACTGGAATTAGGGTTCTTTATTCCAGCCCTTTTGGTTTTTGAATATAACGGTCAATAAATTCTTTCAAAGCCACCGCATGATTGGTTGACTCACAGCGCTGGAGTCCTGGCAGCTCGACTGACCAATTTCACGGACTGTCAACACGCTTCACAGGTAAACTTAATATATTTCTTTCAATGTCGCTAAAACATTTGAATAATTAGTCATTTTTAGTAGCAGGAAAGTTATCAGGGACAACAAATCCCATCAGCTCAGTTAAATGGTAGTCAGGGTTTGCTTATTTCTCTTTCGCTTCACTCGCTGTCTTTGAAAGTGAAATCGCGGCGAATTTAAAGTTTACCATAAATGTGCTGTTTGGGTGCAAACATTTATTTAAGAGGTTGGCCAAATGGGGGCCTGGGTAGCTCAGCGAGTACTGACACTGACTACCACACCTGGAGTCCTGAGTTCGAATCCAGGGTGTGCTGAGTGACTCCAGCCAGCTGTCCTAAGCAACCAAATTGGCCCGGTTGCTAGGGAGGGTAGAGTTACATGGGTAACCTCCTCGTGGTCGCGATTAGTGGTTCTCGCTCTCAGTGGGGTGCATGGTAAGTTGTGCGTGGATCCCGGAGAGTAGCATGAGCCTCCACATGCTGGGAGTCTCCACGGTGTCATGCACAGCAAGCCACATAAGATACGCGGATTGACTCTCTCAGAAACGGAGACAACTGAGACTTGTCCTCCACCAGCCGGATTGAGGTGAGTAACCGTGCCACCACGAGGACCTACTAAGTAGTGGGATTTGGGCATTCCAAATTGGGAGAAACATTTAATAACATAATTGGGATAACATTTTTATTTATTTTTTTTTTAAAAGAGGTTGGACAAATTTGAAGTCATGATTTCTAACACTTGTTACAGTTACAGCTGTAACTGTTTGTGTTGGGGAGATCACATTTTCATTCACATCATCAAAATCCAAGACGAATATACAGTAAACTGCAAGAAGGTACTTTCCCCAAGCTGTTACTCTTTTAAGGATTTGTATGGCTAATTGCATAAAATCTATTTTCTCGTCGCAACATTGTCCTCTTATTCAATAATCATAAATTGTTACTTTGAGCTTCTTAACAATTAGATACAAATCAAACCAGCATCCATTTATTTTTTGAAAATATATTTAATAATCATAAAGGAAATTCATGATCATTGAACCTAAAGCTCATGACGCCGTTTTTCTCTGTGCAACTGATGGACCAATAGAAGTAATCCATAGGACTCCAGTGGTTAAAACCATATCTTCTGAGATGATATGATAGGTGTGGGTGAGAAATAGATCAATATTTGAGTCCTTTTTTTTATTATTAAAAAAATAACTTACACTGTCACTTCCACATTCTTCTTCTTTTGTTTTTTGGCGATTTGCATTCTTCGTGCATGTCGCCACCTACTGGTAGCGGCTGGTCAAAGGTGGAGATTTATAGATTATTATATAATCTATAAATTTATTATAAATCTCCACCTTTGACCAGCCGCTACCAGTAGGTGGTGACATACAAATCGCAAATGCAAATGAATGCAAATCGCCAAAAAACAAAAAGAAGAATGTGGAAGTGACAGTGTAAGTTCTTTTTTTTTAATAATAAAAAAGGACTCAAATATTGATCTGTTTCTCACCCACACCTATCATATCGTTTCAGAAGACATGAATTTATCCACTTGAGTTTTATGGATTACTTTTTGTGGATTTTAAAGATTCAAAGTTCTGATCACTATTCACTTGCATTGTGAGGACCTTCAGAGCTGAAATATTCTTAAAATCTTCATTTGTGTTTTACAGAAGAAAAGTCATACACATCTGGGATGGCATGAGGGTAAGTAAATGACAAGAATTTACATTTTTGGGTGACCTATCCCTTTAAAGGATTTGTTGTCATTATGGAAGAAAAATACTCTATTAAAGATTAAAAAAAATGTAGAAGTTTCTATTCCAATCTTCATGTAGTGGTCTACTATTTCATTTGCATATGCATTTATTTACTTTTTCACATTATGTATTTGTTGATGTATTTATTAATGTGAGTGACTTATGCATTTGGAATTATTTAATCAGAATCATTCATTAATGTATTCAACTAATGATTGCTGTATTTATTTTTCATTTTAATAGAAAATAAAAGTACTTAACTGATACACATGACTTGCTTTTAAATATTTATTTATTTGTTTGTTTATTTCAAGAAAACCCATAATTAAGGCTATAAACGTTTTATAGGAGCAGATATATAGGGGGGTAAAAAAAAAAAAAAAAAAAAAAGCATTGCATCAAAAAGGTTCTTTATAGTACTATTGAGGTTCTAAATCATTTTCAAAGAATGGTTCTTTATGAAACTTTTAAAAAAGGGTTCTTTTTAGCCCCAAAACGGGTTCTGCTATTATTACTAGCCAAATAACCCTTATTTTGTATTGTTTAGAACCATTTTTCTTAAAAGTGTATATTGCGGTATAATAATCTCGCAATTTAAAAAATCTAGATGGCCATAAAAATAGGCTTCATTTGCTACATACAAAATATAATTTGTTTCTTTTGATTTAGGAGTCAAATAGGACCCACTTAAAGTAAATGTATGATTGTCATTGTTAGATAACAGAAAACAAACAAGTGGCATCTGCACACACACAAAGCAAAAACCTTCTCGCAATTTACCACCGCTGCTGAATTATGGGCGGCGCTGCTAAAATTTCACAAGATGGTTCATTAGTATTCTGGACACTGTAAGGCTTGCAAATTGGGTCGCATAGCCATACATGTTGGGTCTCAATGTATTGTAATAAATGTGCAATAATTTCATGAGAGAGAGTAAATGAAATTGCTTAAGAGCAAATTCGCTCTCTTCAGTCCACACGGTTGCGCCGAAATCTGATTGCCCGGCAGATTTTTACTCCCTGCTACCTGATTGGCTCTCATCCCTAAAACCCACCCCTTCAGCAACCCCTAATCTTATTGGTCCCTACCCCTAAACATAAGGATACTTTTGTAAGCATCAGAAAAAACGAGATGCGCCCACAAAGCGTGATGTGTGCAGGTTCAAAGTAATAGGTCTCTTTTAATAACAGACAATGTTTCCTCAAGCAGCAGCACCCGCAGCTCAAGAAAAAGTCACGGAAATTCATTACAAGACAAAAAGCAGTTTAAGTCAAGAAAATAGTTACGAATTTATGAAACGATGATCAGAAATACGCGAGTACTGACTATCAAAGTCGGATAAGCAAGTTGCTTACAAACAATCGCTCTGTACTGCAATTTATCATTCAGTTCTTTTTCACAGTTCAATACTAAATAAAAGACAGACTGACTAATTTATTGATCGTATCTGTGCTGTTGAAACTATTTACAAATGCATGAACCTTTTACCATGGTAACCATAGTTTCTGCCAAAATGTCATATTTGTTACAGCAAATATTGTTACTTGAACTACTATAAAACTTGAAATTAATTTCGCATCACCTGGGTAAATATCTTTTCCTGACTAAATTGCCAACAGTTTATATATATTTTTAATTTTGTTAACAATAATTGTAGTCACTGTGGTTTTTTTGGTAGAACTATGGTTGCCATGGCACATGTTTGTAGGGGTTAAAAAGATATGAAGCTTTCAAGTTCAAATTGGATGCAACTGATTTTATCCGTTTCAACAGAATTTTTTATTTCTCCAGTTTAAGAGTGAGCATCCCAGATAAACACAAAATGTCATATTTGGGTCTTTGGCCGAGAAAGTTTAAGAACTCCTAATATGGGGTGCCAAATTTACTGAGATGCAAACTTTGTCCTGTACACTTATCGTAATGTTAGTCAAATAATATTTGAATTTTCTGATGAGTCTGAAAGACTGGCTCACTAAAAAAGAAAGGGCCATAATGACCATGGAAGAGCTGAGGTCATTAAAGCAAGTAGGGATGCAAACTAGTGTCCTTTTAAGTAAATGAGGGGATGTTTCTTTTGGGTGTAATGTTTAAATGCTTTGCAGTTATGAGAAGGGAGTAAGGCAGAGGTAAAGTGCAGTGACTCAGTTTTGATAGTTGTTTTGTGTGTATGTTTGGTTAAACAGGTTTATATCAATTTGTATTTATGTTTAATAAAAAAAAGTGCAAGTTATCTTAAACTATAAAGAAAAATATAAGAAAAATAATACATTTTTGTATAGAATATTTGGCAGTTATTATGACAGCTATCTGGGCTTCCAGAGCCCTTCAAGTGTTAAAAGCTCCCTGTAAATAGTAAACAAACAGCACGTGTTTGTGTTATTTTTGTTTCAAATAAATGCCACTTTGTTTGATGTTTTGTTATCTAATGTATTGAAATTCTTACGTGTTTTGGTGTGGCTGGCAAGAACAGCACACCCAAAAATAAAAACTACCATCGTTTACTCACCCTCATGTTGTTCAAATACACTATGAGGTTTCTTTCCTCTATGGGACACAAAAGGAGATGTTAGGCAGAATGCTGTTAGCTTCAGTCTTCATTTACTGCTATTGGAACTTTTCCAAACAATGAAAATGAATGGCTTCTTAGCTTCAATTATGAACTTTGAAGCTCCAAAAAGCACAAAGTCAGCATAAACGTAATCCATACGACTCCAGTGGTTTAATCCATGTCTTCAGAAGTGATATGATAGGTGTGGGTGAGAAATCTGTTTAAGTCATTTTTTTTACTATAACTCTTGGCTGTCCCTTTTACGTTCTTCTTCTTTTGTTTTTTTGGCTATTATTTGGTGCATACTGCCACCTACTGGTCGGGGCTGGTCAAAGATTGAGATGTATAGTAATAAAGGACCAATTTTGACCGGTTCCTCACCCACACTAATCATATCGCTTCTGAATACATGGATTTAACCTCTGGAGTCTTATGGATTACTTTAATACTGCATTAATGTATTTTCTGAGCTTCAAAGTTTTGGTCACCATTCACTTGCCTTGTATGGATGTTCAGATCTGAGATATTCTTCTCATTTGTGTTCTGCAGAAGAAAGTAAGTCTGGGATGGTATGAGGGTGAGTAAATGAGAGAATTTTCATTTTTGAGTGAACTAACCCTTTAAAATCCTTGTTTTGTGCTTCACAGAGTAAGTAGTTTGTAAAGGTTGGAGCAACATAAGGGTGAACAAATGATTACAACATTTTTGGGGTGACCTATCCCTTTAATGTCCAAATATGTTTTGTCCCACTGTGTATAGCTATTTTACGCAGTGTATTTTTTCGTAAATCTTATTTGATGGGAATAAGAACACAGAAATAGTCCTACCCTGCAGGATATGCCACTAAACCAGAGTTGGGGTCACAAGTTAAAGCGCTACTGTTTGAAGCAGTGATGCCTAAGACTTTCTCCAAGACAACCTGCAATCAGAATGCAATAACATGATTTGTTTTATGGATGATGCCAACAAAACAATTAGATAATAGATATAAAGTAAATGATTCATATATATTTGTCAGGCGCGTTTATGCTGCATTGATCAGAACATGAAAATGAAAACAGGAAGACTAGTTTCTAAAACAATGCGTTTGTTTGGCCTGGTTTAAATTCCTGGAAAACAAATACAAACAGGACTAAGTGCCATGTCGATCATACCCGGTTATGAATGTCCCTCCTGTTACTCTGTCGAGTCTTTCTTCGCATGTTCGCTGGTACTGACATACTATTGTTGTTGTTGTTGTTGACTTTCTTTACTCGCGAGGTCAGACAACTTGAGTTTAGACCCGATCCAAAGACAGCTCCATCCGCCATTGTGTGAGACTGTTTTTAAAACTTTAAAACAAATAAACCAAGACGTTCTCCAGTCTCCGGTTAAAAACACATGCACATTTTACCAACACGTTTCCGTTT